>NW_026126571.1:22010000-22610000 GCF_943737965.1 Phodopus roborovskii
ACTGGGTTTGTTCAGAATGTACAAGGGCCAGAGTTCAGTCCCCAGTACAGGAAGAAAAAAAAATCACATTATATGATGTGCCTGTTTAGAGTGTAGATTAAATACTACCCTTCAGGCCCCAGCCACTGATTTTAGAGAATTTCTTAAGAGAGATAAAAAAAAGAAGAAGAAGAAAGGAAGGAAGAAAGGAGGGAGGGAAGGAAGAAAGGGAAGAAGGAAGGGAGGGAGGGAAGAAAGGAGGGAGGGAGGGAGGATGAAAGGATGGAAGGATGAAAAATATTTAACCCTCCTTAACTTAATTTTACCCTGAACACTCTGCAACACATAAAGACAGATCATAAGAATGAGAATTTGTGTAGTATACTGCAAACAAATTAAAATCTCAACAATGGAGTGTTTGAAGGGAACATTTAATAGTCTTGCTGTACAGATGTCTGCTTTGAATTGAATTCGGTTCTGTATTTCTTCCACCTGCACACAAATGCTAAGAGGCAAGAGATTGCAGCTTGGTATGCGTCTCACTTGAGATGGCTCAGTGCCAGCCCTGAGTAGGCGTTCCGCTGTGATGTAAGATTGTTTTCACAGCTCTTGGAACAGAAGCCATAGCTAAGGAACACACAGATGGGGAAAGAACATAGGACCTTTCCTGGGATACTGCTGAGCTGGCAGCTTCCTCACTGATTTTCTTTAGAGCATCAGTGTAACCTTAAGACAGCTACCCCGGTGCAGCCAGACTCAGGTGTGATGTGAGAGAAAGACGAGGAGATGGCAGGCAGAAGCCATATTGTTGTGAAGGTGGCTGTTTGGTCTCTTTTCTGCTTCTGTGTTTCTTTTACTAACTTAAAATGGAAGGGTGGCTTTCTCATGGCTCATTCACCATGTCTCAGACTTTTTCTGCCTGGGAATCCACTTACTGGCTCAACGCCCACAGCACTGGGAAGAACCCTTCATTAGCCAGTGGGAACGATACCCAGAGTGCACTCCTAACTCACAAGTGGCCTTCTGCAGTCTTTGAATGGCATGACCACAGAATGCTCAATCAACAAATTTATTATTCTACTTTTTCTGCACTTCCTGTCAATTCACAGATGGGCTGAGCTCCAAAGTCATCGTTGGTTGGAAACCGTGCAAATTGTGGGTTGGAAGCAGTACATTTTCCATAGATACAGTGTTATACATCATGGATCACTCTCTGCCGTGTAGGTGGAAAGCTGTCCATATGCAATAGACACTAGGAAGAGTAAATTCAAGTGATTGAGTGATGGGAACTTGAACACAAGTGGTATATTGTCTGCCATGTTTCAGGATTTGGATAGTCTAAAAACATCCTAATTAGAGAGACTTGGGAGATGGTGTGTGGTGAGGATGTAGTTCAGATATAGAGTAGCATGTTAATGGAAGTTTTCAAGATTAAACTCTGGAAATATTAAGGAAAGTGCAGAGTTGATAAGATTCTCGGTGGTTACTGGTACTTTTCACAATGCCTTGGGAGCTGAGTTTGATCCCCAGAACCCACTAGTAGAAATACTGGCCTGATTCTTGCAAAGTTGTCCTCTGACTTCCACATGTGCACAAAATAAATAAAAGTAAACTAAAAATTATAAATTGGATATTAAATTAGGGAAGGAATAGAAGGTTCTGAGCATCCCAGAGGGAAGCAAGAAGGAAGGCATTTTGATAAGCAAGGAGCAGGTCAAGACAGGCTTCTGAAGCACCAGCAGCCTTAGTAACAACCTCAACAACTTTAGTGAGAGTTCAAAGATCCTCACAGTTCCTGTCTGCTTTTCATTCCAACTTACTTTGGTACCAGAATGGGTATGAAAGTTTTTGAAGCAGCTGTGTGTGAAAAGTACATTATTTAGAACTTAGGAAGAAACATTGCCCCATGGACTGCTTGTTAGCTGGCACTCCCTCAGGCTGGGATGGATCATGATCATAGTAGGAGAAACTCTGTCTCAATGCATTCGGAAGTTTCCCTGGCCTAGGCTGGGATCCCATATACTTGAGAAGCCAGGCTAACACCTTGTGAGTTTACTCTCTTAACTGGAAAACAGAAGCACAAAGCCGGTGGTGGTGGTGTCGTCACCCCTAGAAACATCCATGATATGCCCCCTGCTGCCTGCAATGAAGGACAGCACTCCTCACCAGGTGTTCCTTGTGGATCAGAGTCACACACGCCCTTTCATGTTTGTGCAGAATAGCAAAAGCATCATCAGCATAAAGAAGCATCAAAGTCTTTAATGTGTGTGAGTGTGTAAACTTCAAAGCTCCAAGAGCATTTTCACAGGATCTCCAACCACACGGCGAAGCAGCTCCAAATCCAGCTAGGATTTGCAGGAGAGTACAGGAGACCTCTTTGAACACAGCATCCCCATGCTCATTTCCACATCTTGAAAGACTTCAGTTTGTCTTTGCTCTGGACTTAGTTCTAGCTGTACTTGTTTAAAGGATGAATTTGCAATGAGTGGACACATATTAAAATGGTCTAGAATAAACCCGGAATAACTAAAACCTTCCTCCCAAGTCATTTTTTAGTCCGTGTTTTGTGTGGAGAGGCTGGTTTCATCTCATTTCCAGCTGATTGAGAATGTAGATGTGGCCCCCACCTGCACCTGGACTGTGGCTGGTGGGCGTCTTCGACTGCTCCTTGGTGGTCTTTTGAAGACACCATGTTGTGGTGTGGGGACACCTCTCTAACCATACTGTGTTCAGCTCCCTTGGTTGTAGAGCTGAGATTATGTTAGCTTGAGTACTGTTCAGTTATATGGCCCGATGTACTGTTCTACTCACAGCTATGCAGGAACAACGGGAGGAAACCCCTTAGGCAACTAACTGTTTTCATGACCTCCAACTGCAGGCAATGCCCCTTGCTCTCTCCAGTGTGTTTTGTCCTTTCTCACTGTCCACACATTAAAAACAAAAAAACCTCTCTTCTTGCTCCTCTTCCCTGTCCTTCTCCTCCCTAGGAACCACCGAATAATAATAATAATTTTGGGATTGGAAGCATAGCTCAGCCTTAAGAGCACTTACTGCTCTTTCCAGAGGACCTGGGTTCAGTTCCTGAAACCCACATGGTGTTACCTCTGGTTCCAGGGAATCTGATGCCTTCCTCTGACCTGCAGAGATACCAAGTATGCATGTGGGGCACATGCTTACATGCAGGCAGAACACTCATACACATAAAATAAATAAATCTATAAGTTCTTTTAGATGTGTAAAATATAAGCCTGCAAGGCTGGAAAGACGCCTCAGAGGTTAAGAACACTGGTTGCTCTTCCAAGGAACCTGGGTTCCATTCACAGCACCCACATGGCAGCTCACAACTGTCCATTACTCCAGTTCCAGAGGATTCAACACTCACACAGATAATTTTAAAAGAAGAAAAAGCCCGTACTAGGAGTATATCAGATAAGAGTCTTCTCAGGACTCAGCCATGATGGGTCACAGGAAATTCTGAGCACTTCCCAGTCACCCAATGTATGCTATCATGTGTAGACATGTGTATGCCACATGATCAAATCCCCAGTCTCCATACACAGTTTATTCTCTTCATGGATATCACATTTTTCTTTATTTGCATTACAAATCTTAAGGAGCAGTTTAATACTTTAGCAGTTTGTTTCTCAAGGACTGACACACTGAGACTTGGGAAAGAATTTCATTGGCAAGAGCCACATGGACTTACTTACTAATTGTCTGTGTCTGCTTTCACACTATCTCAGAGGGAAGTCATTACAGGGGAGGCTCTTTGGCCCACAGAGCCTAAAATCCCTGCTTCCTGGCTCTTTGCAGAAACCGTTGCCCAGTCTGGTTTGACATCTAACCTCACTGCAGATAGTCCTGAAGTGCAAACAACACACTGAGAAACTCTCCTTTGCCACCAACTTAAGGAGGGACGTAGTGTCTTAGGGCTCATCTGTAAAGAAGTGATTGTTAACACATTCTTTGTTCTGCTGAGAGCAAGGGGCCCTCAGAAGAACCTGCAGTTACAGCTCATACAGCATATGAGGCTCCCAAGTACTGGTGCTGCCCTGGTTATAACTGAGATGTATTTAGTATACTTTATTCAACACTTAGCTGGTCCTTTAAAAAAAATCTGTTGTCAGTTTATAGGAGAAATTTCCTTGAAATATTTGTGTTTTGGTGGTACAACACAAATGCCTTGTTTTAAAGACATAAACACAGAAGTAGATTATATGAGCACTTCCTTGGTGGCAAAGCGAACATCTATAATTTAAGTTATTTTTAAATCATCTCAGCCATTTCTCTTCTTCTAAAAAATTCGATGTTCCCTTTTTTCTTTTAATACATCTAAAAGCTCACAGAATTATCAGATAGCAAACATGTTATAGCACCATGTGTGTATTGCTATCAATGTGCCTCTGCCATTAATATCACTGTGACTCTTGTGATGTGTTTGTTCTCTTTAATGTTAGAATGTCCCAGAGGCTGCCCAGAGGGAAGGTGGTCAGACTTGTAATATATGTTCTCATCTTGTTCTCCATAACTATCACAGTTTCTTTTCTGTTGCTGTGATAAGACACCATGGCCTAGGAAACTTAAAGAAGACTTTACTGGGCCCACAGTTTCAGAGGGCGGGTCTTTAACCATCATGGGGTGGAGCACTGCAGTGGCCGGCAAGCCTGGCATTCCAGCAGTAGCTAAGAGCTTGCATGTTGATCCATAAATAAGAAGAAAAGTGTGACACTGGGAATGGCCTCAGTGACACACCTTCAACAAGGCCACATCTCCTAACCCTTTCCGAAAACTCTACCACAGAGTGTTCCAAACACAACTACTGACCCTGGACAAAGCATTCAAATATAGGAGCCTATGGTGGCCATTCTGATTCAAACCACCCTACTATTTTCATACAAAATATATATTGTTATAATTATTATATTCTGATAAAAATGTAATATGTCATTATAGAAATAAAAAATAGGAAAGAACAAAGAGAAGCAGAGAAGTGAAAAGATCTTCTATACTCCACCAGCAGACAAACCCCTGTTGGTACTTTGTACGTACCGCTAGCCCCCACCATGTGTATAGTGTATGCATTTCAAAGATTACTGAAGCATTTTCTTAGGATGAATAATGCTGCCATTTATTTGGTTTGACTCACATTTTGCTACAGCTCTATACTTACCACATTCTATGCAGATGTAATATGCATCGGTATTGCAATATACTTGTGAAAAACAAAGACACAGGAAAATCGCCTGCCCACTGAGCTCACACATAAACTCCTGTGAGGTAGTCTCTCTCCTCCTACAGTAAGCTGAAGTGTTAAACACAGTGGCCTAGGTGAGTTCTGTGGCTAGTGTGTGACATGGTAGTACAGCCTGCGTCCACACTTTCTTGAAGATTCCAGAATGACCCTCACTTCCCACTGGGGTTCTGATCCCCTCCAGAGGACAACAGAACACATTAGCTGCTGTTGAATACCAGAGTTTCCAGAATGACAATCTTTTCTGCTCCCTACCTCTGTACCCACCACACAATGTGCTGGCCATGCTGGCTTTGGGTCAGGTCTAGCTGACTACCAGAGCCATCCTACTCACAATTACTGGGTAATTGTTTAGGCCATTAAATAACTCATAAGCCCGGCACTGAAGAAGTCACTCTTGCAAGTTGGAAAGAAGAGTCCAAAGGGATAGGGTGCTTTTCCCTGTCACCAACTGCCACATGCTGCAAGGGGACTGAGGAGAGAGATTGCTCAATTGTTAGATAGGGACCTAACAGCACAGACCAGGACCCATGTCCTTCAGAGCCTGCTGAGTTAGTAAAACGACAAAAGCAGCTTTTCACAACTCTGTGCTCTTAGGATTAGGGAGGAAATTTAAGATTGGCTGCAGTGTTTTGGAGTGAGAGTCATTAAGGGCTTTGCCTGCAACTGGATTTCCATGGGGAAACCTAATAAAAATTTGTTAATGCAATGCAATTTAAAATTAATATGAAAGTTAAGAATAATAAAGCTGTACCTAAATAAAGTGACATTAAATACATTTATATCTACATTAGGCATAAGCCATGCTGCCAATGGAGAGTTTTTACCTCTCATTGTTCAACAGTTTCAAATGTACCAGAAAATGCTGGCCACAGACTGTTGCCTAACTGAAACCAGACAGGCTGGACTTCCCAATGCTATGTACAAGGGGGAAAGAAATCCCATTCATTCAAAATAATCCGAACATTTCCAATACAGCAATCACGTGCCACTTGTTATGATTCAGTATGAGTCTGTGTCACTTTTAAATAAATACATGACTAAATAAATAAATGCACCTTTCAAATAATACAGCAGAATGTTGGTGTAAAGTGATGTGTGACCTCCAGTTGAATGCAGGCCTTGCAGAATCTATTATTTATTATTTTGTTTTAGCCAGAATGTGTTACAGGAAAGGTTTTCATGGGGGGAGGATTCCTTGAAAACTGTTTTGAGGGAAAGAAAGTCTAGCTTCCAAAACTGGGTATGACCAACAGAACTGAGCAGCACTTAGGATGATCTGAAGAGAGCTGGGAGCCGCTCACCCACACTGTTCCTGGTTCCACCATGAAGTAGTCCTCTGTGGGACTTCTGGCTACCATTGGGGGTGGGTGAGGCAAGCCAGTTATTCTCATGAGGATCCAGCACTTGCAACATCCCAAAAAGAAGCCAGCACCTTAATTCTGCAGATGCAGAACACTAAGGCCTTGGGATGTTAAGCTTGTCCATGGTCACACAGAGCAGACAAATGACCAAGTTTCAGGACACAGCAGGATGTTCCCGTTGGTCCCCTTAACCGTGTTGCTAAAGGGCCTTCCCAACAGTGAGCGGTTCTTTATTCATGTCAGAAGCAAGCTGAACTTCAGTGGAGACCCTGAGACAGGGAGCTCCACAGAGGATTTTCATATGATCAAGAGAGCACTGCAGCCTCTGCCCCTAGGGATTGTGGGAAACTAAAGAGGGCAGTAGGCCATCCTGCGTACTCACTGGCGGCTCCTACACTTTGGAGGTGGGGCATGTTGGGGGCATTAGGCACCTAGTTGTTCCCTTGTCCCTGTGTCCCCTGGCTTCTAAAAGACTTTATCTGAATCATTTGGACAGAAAATTTTGCCCAAGTTTTTGCCTTTTGCAGCAAGAACATTCCAAAATAAGGTTCTCCCTGGAGAGCCTCCCTGTCCCTCTGAGAAACCACAGTAACGTGGACTGCAAGTCGGATGTTCCTGTAGAAAGTGGATGGATGCGCTCTCCTACTCTGCTGCCTCCTGCTACCAAGCCTTCTAATCTCAAATCCCGTAGGGTCCAGTCCTATCAGTATGATAGGAAGAATGCTAGACTAAAAAGATGCTTGAATTCCTTGTCCCAAGAACATCCTCTTGGCCATATAGTACCCTAGCCCTCAGTCTTCTTGTCTGTAAAAGGGACCTCTTAATGTTTTTCCTATCTAAATGTCACTGATCAAATTGTGTGTATCATGGGGTCTTCCTCTGCATTGACAATTTTTTTTTTTTTTTTTTTTTTTTTTGTGGAATGTGTGACATGTGCAAGGTAATGAATGAGATGACAGATGATAGAATACTGAATTTATGGTGTTGATATGGTGAAGTCACTTGGTTTTTCTGACAAGAAGGGCCCCTGTACAGTATTAGCAGAGAGTCAGATAACTTCTTAGCATACTCAACCAGAAAGGTTATTCTCCAAAGGCCAGTAGCTCGATCACTTTCGTCATCTTCCTTACAGTGTCCAGGTAAAGGTATGCCCAAGGATTAGCAGCCATGAGGCTGAGCTTGCAGATCTGTTCATGAGCCACTGTGATGGAGCTTACGGGAGGCTCTGGTCTCTCGGCCTCATTCTGTGATCATGCTGTCAGCTGTCACCCCCTAGACCCCCCAGTGCTACACTGTAAGCTGACACAAAGGAACCTCGAACACCAAACAGTGACATCAGTCCCTTTTCGAGACTCATCATGCATGCAGTGTGTTCACTTAATTCCCAGCATTCAATGTGTCCTGGAGGAGGCAACCTCAATTAAGAAAATGCCTCCAAAAGGTGGGGCTGTGGGCAAGCCTGTAGGGCATGTTCTTAATTAGTGATTGGTGGGGGAGGGCCCAGCCCACTGTGGGTGTTGCCATTCCTGGGCTGATGATCCTGAGTTCTGTAAAAAAAAAAAAAAAAAGATGAGGCTGAGCAGGCCAGTAAGCCAGAGCACTACTCTGTCAGCTCCTGCCTCCAGGTTCCTGCCCTGTTTTGAGTTCCTGACCTGACATCCTTCAGTGGTGAACAGTGATGTGGAAGTGTAAGCCAAATAAACCCTTCTCTCTCCTACTTGCTTTTGGCTATGATGTTTCATCACAGCAGTAGTAACCCTGACTAAGAGAACACAGTGCCACCTGCCATGGTAGATCATCCATGCTGGACACACTAGGTTCCCAAGTGTTGTAGAAAACACTTCCTAAGCACACAGGGCTGCCATTCATGTGTCTGTCCAGAAGGAAAATGAGTGCCTCCAGTGGATCCTGGATGTAGGTAGACTGTTAGGGTCTCCTCTGGTGGGAATTTAGCTTACTGTCCACTAATGATACATAATAGGCACATATGCCAAAATACCTATGTATAGTCAATACATGTTGACCTGTGTGTGTGTGTGTGTGTGTGTGTGTGTGTGTGTGTGTGAATGACTTGTCTAAAACATATCTTCAGACGGAGGAGATGGTTCATTGTGTAACAGCTCTTGGTGCAGAAGCATCAAGGCCTGAGTTCAGACTCGCAGGACTCATAAGAGGCAGAGTGTGGCCACATACATTTTGCTTCTTGCAGCATCACAAACATTCCAGAATGAGGCTGTGAGTACTGGTGGAGGAGAAGGGAGGCAGAGGCAAGGAGGAACACCGGGCTTTGCTGATTACCAGCCTATCCCCAGGTCCAGTGAGAGACTGCCTCAAGGGAATAAGGTGGACAGTGACAGAACAAGACACCTGGTGTTCCCCTCTGGCCCTGCCATGCACATCGGTCACATACATTAAAATTTTAAAATATTTTCAGCTGTATATTTGAAATATTTCAGCTCCTACTCTACATGGGTGTTTAGCTTAAAAGGTTTGGACATCTTTAGCCCTGTGGTTTCTGGCCCAAGGGGCTCTGGGGCTGAATTGCACATACCTCGCTTTCCAAATTTGATCATAGAAATGTTCAGCCATTTGCCTAAGCTGTTTTCAAGAAAATGTCCAAGATGTTTTGGGAGAATAAATTGGCAACATGCTAGAGTAAGTGTATTCAGCCACCTCAGATGGCAGCATTAAAGAAGACAGTCCTGTTTCCTATACTCTGGCTTTTGTTGTTAAATAACTTGTTTGCTTTATAGTTAGTCATCATCTTGAGGGATGATGCTATTTCTGTTCCTGGCTATTTTTGTTCCCTTCCCTGCTTATATTCATATATATTTGCCCAGAAATGTACCCACTACATTATTGAATTCATGAAGATGAGAAGCTTTTAATGGTACCCATTTTTTAGGAACCTTTGGATGACAGCAAATTGGAAAAACACTCACTGCCTTCTTGCCTACTTCAATTATAGCATGAAATGGCTATCTAAATACTCATCTAAAAGTGTCCCCTTTCCTGCCCTCCTGAAGGAAGGTACTCTGGGCAAATGAACATGCGTGCATGGGCACAGATCCTTTTCTCCCAAACTTCGGAGAGAGAGTCTGAAAATGCCTCCTTGCTCTTGTTATAAAGCCTGTGGTATTTCTGAAATACCTGCCTGTCAGACAGTTCCGAAATGCCTGCAGGCCAGTGGCCAGAGTATGGCCCGGCCCCAGGCCTATCCCTCCACAACAAAGCCTTCTGAAGAAGAGAGAATGGCAATTGGTTCTACCCCTGTTTATCCCACCCAGCAAGAATGAGGCAAAAATAGTTTCCTGGGCCCATTTGTGACTTGTGAGTGAATTTTAGACAGTGCTTCTCCCCAGACTGATCCGTTCTTTCTGCTTCTTCCATTAACTGCTGACTTGCCCATCCCTGCCAGATATGTTGCATTTTATCCCTTCCTTGATCTCCTGGCTCAAAATTGGTGCAGGGGTTTTACAGTATAAACTTAGCCACTAAATCATGTCACTGTGGTGTTAATTTCCCCCCCAGTGCTGAGTATATGCAAATATGTGAGGCTTAATCCTCATCACCTGTCCTCTGGCCCAGGCTGCCAGCAGGCAATGAGGGGACAGCAGGCAGGAGGCAGAAGCAGAGGAACGACCACAAACGTGATGGCGCCAGGCCTGGGTTGCACGACATTCCGCAGCAGCCCACATCTGCTGGGAAGCCGCCATTCCTTCCAGGCAGCCTCAGCCTCCCAGTGGGAGATAAGCTGAGCTAGGGCCTCGTCTGGCAGCCAGATTCCTGCCTGGATGAATGTCTGTGACTGGATTGCGATGGTTGGGATGGGCTACACTGAGCTACACCACAGCCAGCAGCTGCCCTGTTCTAACTGAGGCTGTTGACAGGTCTTGCTGGGAACCCTTGTTTCGGAACTTAAATCTAGAAGCTCGACATTTTATTTTTGGGTTTTCATTTAGGAGCGTGATTTTATTAGAACTCAAATCTCTGATCCATTCCCCTGAGAATGTACTTACTGGTCTTGTGTGTAGCACTGAGTGAGGATGTTGGTCAGAGTCCCCAGAGTCCCACTGAGACTACCTGGAGATGGCTGCCAACACCTGCAACCTTGGTCCTGCCCTCAGCCCTGCCTGCTTGTCCCCCTGCAGTCTCTGAGAGCCTTTTAACTGAGCAGCACCCTGTGAAAGGGTGGTTCAGCAGGCAGCCCCCCTCAGGCTCAGTGTGGACTACCTGGCCAAGGGCACTGATGAGAGATCTTCTCGAGCATGGTCTATTCGTGATCCAAGAGGTTTGTAAATTACCCTAGGCTGAATGGCCTCACTGGAAGGGACTATGTATGCTACCTGCCCTCCCCCCTTTGAAATGAATGCTTTCCACACGTGGATAGCGTGTTTACACAGCATGAGGCGCAGAGTTCAGTCCCCGGAACTTCAGGGGGAAAAAACAAATGTTCCTAACTGCTAGGAAAAGTAACTCAGTACTGTTTAGCACCTGTACTGACTGGAAAATATTTTGGAAAACATGTCCTCTGAGAAGAGGTTGGATCAGCTGTGGTGGCAGACACCTGTCATCCTGGCCTTCATCAAGCAGGAAGACCCTGAGTTCAAGGCCACCTAGGCCGTAGCCACATGGCGACCTATACAATAAGTTGTTGTTTGTTTTGACCGTGTGGTCTGGGAAATGTGACCTCAATAGAGGTCCCACCTTCTTCTGTTCTCTTGTTTTTCTTCCAGACACTTCCTCATTTTTATCTTTAAAAAGAAAAGAGAAGTCTTTGGGGGGGGGGCAGGGGTTGAGACAGGGTTTTTCTGTAGCTTTGGAAGCTGTCCTGGAACTTGCTTTGTAGACCAAGCTGACCTCGAATGCTAGGCTCACAACAACAACAAAAAAAATCTTTTTAAAAAGTATTTTTTTAATGTATGTATATGCATCTGGGTGTGTGTCATGCCAAATGTGTGTTGGTGCCTTCAGAGGCAGAAGGCTTCTGAAGCTGGAGATGCAGGCAGTTGTGATTCATCTGACACTGCTGGGGACTGAACTCAGGTGCTATGCTCCGAAAGGACAGTACGTGCTCTCAAGCCGTGAGACGTCTGTCCAGCCCCACCCACTCAGGGTCATCTTTGGGAGTAGCTTTCTTTCAGCAATGTTTTATATACATCCCATCTCGGACGTTTAAGCCAATATAAAATGTCCTGTGAAGTTCACGCTAAGTTCCCTAAAACCCAGAGAAAAGCACTGCATTTCGTAAGCCGCCACTTCATTGGGATGAAAACTTGGCTGAGGACTTCTAGTTTCTTCTCCCTAACTAGGCTTCCCTAGCCCAGGCATGATATGAGTGACATTGTCTGTAAACCACTCAGAGCCCAGTATTCCTCCAGACCTTAAGAATTCTTAATGTGGTGGAGATCAAAACAACATAAGATTTGAAGACATAAATTGGCATCCTGAACAAGTTAACGAAGTAATTCTTTGCTGGGGCATTTTGGGATGACCAGTGCCAGCCTGCCCTTAGGAAATGTCCTTCCAGTGAGGTCTGACCCTGGGGTTTGATAGTCACTGCTACCCAATAAGAAGCCACGCTGGCAAGTGACTGTCAAGCATGTGGCCTGCAGAGGGCGCTATAATACCATCTTTTAGGAGCCAATCCTTATAAAAAGCAGAAACTAGGAACCTGCGGGAGGGGGGAGGGGGAAGCCCTGAGGCTTCTTAATGCTTCCAGCAGCCAGTCTGCTTGCAGTCTGGTAAACAGACTAGGAATTGTGGACCAGGCCTTTTCCCCGAGTTTTGCACCAAGTGTGAGATCAGATGACTCTGTCCGGACTCATTACTTTCATAGCCTAGAGCCAGTTCACACAGCAGCAGGAGTCCTCGGAAAAGGCATTTAATTAATGAAATTGAAACTGGTACCTATAACTCCTGATTAGTAGTAGTCAAAATTTTTCCCTTCAGTATTTCAAGTAATTTATAAAGCACTTACACACATAAATAGAAAGCTTTAAATGCTGATATTCCATAAAAAGTAAATAAAAATATTTTTATGCATTAAAACTTAATTAAGTGGCATGATTTCATGTCACAGATTTAAAACAGGGCAGGTGAGACCTGCCAACATTACTACAGCTGCGTTTTACATGAGGAAAGTAATTAAAATGGTCGTTTATGTCTTTTTCCACTTAAGGATTTAGACTGTTCTGTATTACACCATATATTTTCCCTGCAACCACATTATGGTGGTATATCTTAGCAGGCCATACCTTTGCTGTTGGTGGAAAGGTGAGGGGGAACATGGGTCACGTGACAAAGTTGTCCTGTGCTGCTGAGACGGATGGGCTAAGGTGGCTTGCTGGAGGACTTCTTCCTGGAGGAAAGAGGGGGCCTTGCATCTGTTCACAAGCACCTCTTTTCCCTGTCTGGACAGAATTCAATTAATTTCACAAGAACAGTGTTTTCTTCAAGTGTCATGAAAAAAAAAAAAAAAACAAAAAAAACTGCAGGAGGCAGAAACACACCTGCCTGGCCATGTGACACCTGACCATTTAGACCCCACTCCTGTGTGAGACCTTATGTTAGAAGAGGGACTGTTTCTGTTGTTCAGCTAGGAATATGCTAATTCTAAAGCAAAGGAAGGCAGGCCAAGTGAAGTTGAGCGCCATTTAGCAAGGGGAATGGTGTCCTGACTTCATAGAGCAAAGCTAAACCCTGATTCTCTGGAGAGAACAAAAACAGATGTATCTCTCTGTACTTATTCACTGCTGTTATTTATGTTAACAATCACTGTAAAATTATTACTTGATGAAGTTTTAACGACGGGCGTAATTTTGTGCCCCAAGAGGCATGGGTCACCAAATGAGACTGAAGCCTCAGAGTCAAGCCAAGCTCTCAGCACACTGAAACATACCGAGTGCAGTGTACAGTAAGGGGTCCATGAGTCCCAGGGCGAGGCCAGAGGCGCTTGCGGTTCCTCCAACAGAGAGACCGCCTAAGGCACCCTCACCTGTGAGCTGTCCCATTGCTTGGATGATATGAGTAGCAGCTGAGGATTCCAAGGTACCAGCAGTTACATGAGGAGGAGTAGGAAAGCCTCCAGCCATTTATCAGGCGCCAACAAGGGGTGAATTCTCCTCTCTATACCTCATCTTTAATCCTAACCGTTGAGTTCATTTCTAGTTGGTTCTGCTTGAAACAGTGGACTGGTGGCAAGCAACACAGGTAAAACTGAACAACAGATCACCCTGAATCTTCCTTGGTTGTCTAAACCTCCAGGCCCACCAAGAGTGTAAGCTCATCCTGCCTGTGCCCCGAGCTTGCTTCCCAGCACTTTGAGCATCACTCTAAGTACTATAAAGCTATTGTCCCATGTCGCCATCATAGTGTGGCCTCCTTGCT
Source organism: Phodopus roborovskii (assembly GCF_943737965.1). Lineage (NCBI taxonomy): Eukaryota > Metazoa > Chordata > Mammalia > Rodentia > Cricetidae > Phodopus > Phodopus roborovskii. The sequence continues at coordinate 22,023,984 of NW_026126571.1, forward strand.
CTGATAGTTATATAATGGCAGAATGTGCCACTCAAGTGCTTATGGCATGGCTTACAATTTTCATTTGCTTTTGGAACAATTAAATGGTTTTTGTTGTTGCTGTTGTTTGTTTAAACTTCTCACCAATTGGAGAATGAGCAGACATATGGTCTTTAGCCCTTACTGAGGTTAGCTCTGCAAATTTCCCAATTTCAGTTATTCATAACTTCCAGATCCAAAATATGTCCCTATGCTCAAAAAAAAAAAATTCTGCAAAATTTGATTTAAACCCTGCACCAATGAGACGCTCATTCTCCACCTTCGTTAGTGTTTAAGATCGCTTGCCTGTTTCAGCTGTGTGGTTTTCCCAGCCCTGAGTCCTGAGAAAGGAGAATCTACAGGCAGAGAGCGAGCTGGCCATATGACTTTACTGGGGCCGTGTTTAGACTGTTCGCGCTAATGAAACTCGAGCCAGGCTCAGGCATTCCTTTTCAACAATCTATGCCATCCCTCACATTTCATAGCACTTCACTATAAACCCACCAAATCTCATGTTAAATCCCACTGCCTGGTTCCTCTCCTTAAGTTATCCCTACTCTGCCGTTAGGCTCTACTCCTTAGTTATGTTAGAAAGCTACAGCTAACGGGTTATCTACATCAATTTATACAGAAACTGGAGGGCTGGAGAGATGGCTCAGCCGTTAAAGCGAGGCTCACAACCAGCAATATAAGAAAGCGGAAATGTTCAGAGTTGGCAGGAAGTGCCACAGCTCCACTTGATGGAGCAGCTACGTGGCTACTGGCAAGTCAGCTCCCACACCCCCAACTGTAGTGCACGTTCAGGACTACCTGTCTGGAGTGCAGGCACTGGAGAATATGGGCAGCTCCAGTCCTCAGCCAGCACTCTCTGCAAGCCGCTGACACCCCTCCTTTGCTGGTGGTATTGCAGGGATGCTGACCACATGACCTCTTCCCTTCAGAAGTCTCTCGATCCCACAGTGAAGTACCATTCACACGTACAGGAAAATTGAAATGACCAACTGCTGAATTCTATGGCCTTCTTATGGTTGGAATTGGTGCTCACACGCAGCGGGAAACATCGGCTGGAGTGGTGATGAAAATATTACTTGAGCCGGAGAGTGAAGGGTCATTGAGATTTTTTTTTTTTTAATTAAACTAAAAGGAAAAAAAAAAACCTTTAAATGTTTACAGCCTTGATGTTAGTTCAGGAATTTGTTTGCTTTCTTCATGAGCCCCAGAGCTTACTTGTAGATGTTCACTCCTTTTAGCCACCAAAGAACCTTGCCTGCTAGACCCATGTCCTGGAAGCCATGTCAGGAAGAAGCATTGTTAGCATGTGCATGTCACTGGCCAAACCAAGGCAGATGCCGTGTCTAATCTCAAGGGGAATGCAGAAGTGTTGACCTATCATGTGCCAAGAAAGTGGAGAGGCAGAAATACTTGGAGACAGCATCAGTGCCTGTCTCCACTCCCTGTGATGTCTTTAGGGAGGATGAGATGCTCAGTGGTACCCAGTGAATGAAAGCAGAGTTCACACTGGCCATCAGGACCTAATGGCCCTAGTGTGTCTCAGATTCAACTTCTACTTAGACAACGCCTTTGTGCTTCCCACCTGTGGTGCCTTAGTGTCTCAGTGATGTCAGCAAAGAGAGGTCTTTAAAGAAACTGCTTCACCAGTTTCTGCCCACTCTTCTGTCCCTCGAATTCTCCGAAGGCTATGCATTCGGGCCACACATCTTGTATAATCTAGGTTTATTGGTTCTCATACCAACATCATCCACATTCTGCAGGTGATAAATTCTGTACTAATGAGGTTATTTGCAGCAAAATGTATCCTAGCTACAAAATACAACTGCCCCCTTCTTGCCTCTCCCTAGGACTCAGGAGAAGTTTTCCTGGGAGGACAGAGACGAGGTTCTAGTCTGTTGTACTCGAGGTCCCTCTTTGGCTGTACAAGTTGTTCTTTCTGTTGACTCATTGCTTTTCCATCTCTATGCAATTCGTCGTCAAGGTGCTTATGCCAAACTGTTCCTTACTACAGAGCTCCAGATTCAGAAAACACCATTTAAAAGACTCAAGGTCTTTTCTGGGCCCGACAGATGAAGTCTAGAGCTTCCCTGCCTCCCCGAAGAGTAGATGGCTGGGGGAAAAAAAGCTTCTTTACTCACACGTAAACGCTCCTCCCTGCCGTCTGTATCCAGGCATGCCTATAAGGTGTGAATAAATGCTGGCTGTCAGAACAGTGACAGGGACAGTAGAACAAGTGAGCCGTTTTGCTGGCACCTGTATACATGTTTGGAGGAGCAGATGAGCCAGAACAGCTCGTTGAAACCATTCAAAATGCACAGAGAGCCTAAGCATATTTTAAAAGAAAGCACATGAGACATAAAGTCCCCCAGTGCCTGACCTAAGAATTGTAATACTCCTCAAAGCCTTTCTCAGGGTGAGTCACTCCTTCCATTCTGGCCATTAGGAGGAAGGTTCTTACTGCTTCCTGAGGTGTCCTGGGTCCCAGTACCTCCCTCGCAGTGAGCTCCTGTGGATGAGTCTGACTTTATCATCCCTCGTCACCCTAAACCCCCTTGGTATATTTTAAAACCCCATCCCTTCTGACCTGATAAACTCTGCTCACTTGGTTGGCTTTGTTTTTGATGTTTTGTTTGTTTGTTTTCTGTCAGGTTCTCAAGATTGGTCTAGAACCTCTTGAACTATTCTCACAGAGCCAAACTGCCTCGTATCTAGTAGATAGCAAACTGTTTGTTAGAGAAGCATCATTAAAATGTTGTGTCTACACCAAGGGAAGAATGCTTAAATGTTTAGGAGTATCAGACAAGCAACATGAATCAGCAAACCTGGCTATGTTCTAGAATAATAGAGTGAGTTTGAGAGCCCATAGCAGGATGATAAGAAAAGCGCTTTGTTGTCGCTGTGTAGGAATGTATTCCCGCTAATAGAACCAGTGCTTCTTACGCTGGTCTAGAAGTCTGGATTGTTGTGGGGTGCCACGTTTTACTCTTGGGTCAGGCACTCTGTGGGCCATGTTTGGTGATTGTTGGCCCAGCTCTGAGTGTGGCCATTAAAAACTTTTCATTGAGTTGCACTTTTCTCCTGTACAAATGTCACATGTCATTCATGTTAGGCCATGAATACTCTGCCTATGAAGGTCAAGCAGAAAACCTTGGTGTCACAAATGACACTGTCACTTTGGAGCCATTAGCAAGCTTGGGGTGTTATACAATGTACCTCTATTTAAATGGAGCCCTTTTCTGAAATATCCAAATATGAAAATGTCGGACCATCTCATGAAATGTCCCCAGACACATATTTTATTTGAAGCTTTGATGTCTAGTACAGTTCTCGAAGTTAATTTCATGATTAATTGAATAGCCAGTGCATGTTCTAGCCCTTACTGCTGTATGAAGGCTATATGTAGACTGAGATAGCCCCTCAGGGAGAAGAATTGCAGAGGAAAACAAGTGTAGCACGTAGTCAAGTGACTAGTGAAGCGGTGTAAAGCCCAGCCGGCCCATGTTGTTTGTAGACCGGGTGTATTTGCCTTCTCACTAAAAATCTATATGTGACCCCAAAATCGTTACTTGATGCATTCTGTTGTCACTTGTCAACATGTGTGGGCCTGCAGCCTGAGGTCGGAGGGTGAGGCTCTGTCCTGCTGTTTCAGCTTACCTCTAGCGACAGGAGACCTCTCCACACTCCATTTGGTGCTTTTTTTTTTTTTTTTTTTTTTTTTTTTGCTTTGTTTTATAGTTTTGTGCTTTTTGTAGGCTTTTCATTAAAATGGTCCTCAAGACTAGCCCCAAATTTTGTTTTGTATCTGGAAGCATAAGAGGGTGGTGATATGCCTTATAGAGAAAATGCAAACATCAGCTTTCTCCAGACATGAATCACTCTGCAGCTGGTTGCAACTTCAGAGAACCAACAGTGTATCCACAAACAGAAACATACATAAAACAGGTATTGGAGCCAGGCAGTGGTGGTGCACATCTTTAATCCCAGCAAGCAGGAGGCAGAGGTAAGCTGATCTCTGATTCGAAGCCAGCCTGGTCTACAGAGCAAGTTCCAGGACAGCCAGAGCTACACAGAGAAACCCGGTCTCAAAAACCCAAGTATTAGAGTGACTGGAGGCTCCAAGGAAGCTCAGCCCATGCTTCCCTGAGTAGTGGTTCAGGCTCCTTGTACTCAGCACCGTACTGCCCGGAACAAGGAGAATCAACGGTGATCCCGTGTACAGAGGTGGATGGGCAAACACCTTGCTCTGACCCTTTTGCAGGTAATGAGGATTGGCTTTTTCCTTTCTCCATACCGTCACTAAATGCTGCCAGCATCTGAGATGTCAGCAGCAAGCCTTCCTTTAGTGTCTTTCGAAGTTTTCCTGTTATGAACTCATTCCCTAGAGAATTCCAGCTCACTACAACACAAAGAGATGAGGTGTGTAGCTCTCTCCAGTGCTCCTATATGTGTGCCCATGCACCCATTTAAAATTATTTAAGGTGCAGGGATAAGCAGGTTAAGGCCTTAGAGTTCCCAATGAGAACTGGCATCCCAGTTGGATTATAGTCGTTCATTTAGAATGAAATCTTCACTTGTAAGAGCCCAAGTATTCACTAGGTAATATTTCACTGTTATCTGGAATAGTCAATAAATTAGGTCCATCCTGTCTCAAATTTAATAGCTGCCTTATTAACCAAAACTGAGTATTAATAATAAAGTCAACATATTTACTGCCCTTCTTCAGGGGGATGATTTTCATTATTCATTACTCAATTACTTCTGCAGTAAAAAGAAATGAGTTATGATTTGTTGTGGATGAACACGTTATTAAATTAATGGCTTGTTTTAAATGCTATAACCTAACTGTTGTCGTTGAAAAACATCAGTAAAACTTTGTACTTCACCTTATCCAGGCAATAAACCTGCTCTAATCAGAACATTAAAACCAACTCTATTTTTAATTACTGTACAATAATATATTGTCATTTACCTGGAATATGAAAACTTGAAATGTAGTAGTGGTCAAATTATGCAATAGCCTCAGTGAATGATGCAGTAACCCACAAAAGCTCCCTTGTTAGCAGCGAGTGAGGACGGAGTCTACTGACCTGTACTGAAGTCAGGTGCGCTCAGCTCAGGAGATTCTTGTTAACCAAGGAAGGATGAGTTGTGAGCCACAGAACGACCACAGTAAAAGCAGAAGGCCACCTTTACTGAGGCAGGAAGCTTGGTGTTCTCCCTGTTTGTTTTCTAATTACTCCATAAAAGCCAAATGAAATTTGTTGTTACCCGTAATTAATGACAGTTTCATTTAAAAAAAAAAAAAAAAAAAAGGGAGTCTGGCAGATGCCAATTATTTTTTAATAGGGCCTACATGAAGGAATTGGCATCACAGTAAATTCTTGGCCATGATTTGTAGCTCAAATGGCTAGCAGTTGCCATCTTCTGAGTTACTGAGGCTGCTTCTATGCTCCAGTTAAAAGTCTTCACATAAGTGGTGCTCTGGTTATGAAACAAAACAAAACAAAAACCGAGTTATAGTAGCATGCCAGAGCGTTCTGTTGGATAGAGGAGCCCCATGTGTGTCTTCGGGCTCTTCGTCCACAGCCGTAGTTCTCACTCTTCCTAACGCTTCCTAATGACACTTTACTATAGTTCTTCATGTTGTGGTGCCCCCAACCATAACACTAGTTTCTTTGATACTTCATAACTATAATTCCGCTAGTGTTACGAATTGTCGTGTAAATATCTTTGTTTTCCTATGGGGTTAGGCAACCCCTATGAGGGGGTTATTTGGCCAAGGTGGTCCTGACCCACAGGTGGAGAACCACTGATCTATAGGCAAGTGGGACCTGGGCTGGACCCTCTATATGGTGGAAGTTAATTCTCTTCTGTCTTTCTGAGAAGTGGGAGATGAAGGAAGAATGGCCGAGTTAAGGGATAGCCATAGGCACCCTCCAGACTGGTGAGCAGGATTTTCCAGTTTTATAACGGGCATGTGAGCTACTTGGGGGTGACAGGTGCCCATAGTTCACAGAGTTCAGGACTTAGTGTGTCCCCCTGGTCCCAGCATCACCCTGTGCTTTGAGCCTCATCGCATTTATAACATGCTTCCAATCATGTGCTTGAGGACCTTTTGGGCCTTCTTTAGGCTCCCATGCCAGGCTGCCAGCAGGACATGGAGCAGAGCCCATGTATTTGCACCCCCACACACACACACGCGGGAAAAATATTTTTTATATTTGTAACCCAAAAATATTCATTAAAAAAATTACAAAAATAAGGTGTTAAACCTTTTTAAAGAAAGTATAAAAACCATTTCTCTCTGGAATAATTTGGAAGGCTCCCATTCCTCTGAAGAAATGTGGGTGTCTCCCAGACTTGTTGTCCTCAGCTGTCACCCACCTTTCCATGCTGGCTTCTTCCTCTGGTGTCTGTTCACACACACCTTGGGTCTCACCATCACTGGAGTCTCAGCATTCCAACAGAGTTCTCCTTAGCAGCGAAAGCAGTACAGTGGAAGGAACTTGCTGTGACGGGAGAGAGCCCTGTTTCTGTGCTCTTTACCTCCAGCTGGCTGCATGTGGCCGTGGAAAGCTAAACTGGGTCATGGCAGAGGACTTACCAAGCGTGCAGAAGCCATGGGTTTGATCCCAGCACTAATGAACTGGGCATGGTGACATTCTCTTGTAACCTCAGCATGGAAGGTGGAGGCAGGAGGATCAGGAATTGGGATCATCCCTATCTACATAAAGAGGATGAGATTGAGATCAGTCTGTCTGAGCAGGAAAAAACACCCTGCATAGTGTGTAGTAGATAGATTCTTTAAAACTCTGGCTCTGGGGCTGGAGAGATGGTTCAGTGGTTAAGAGCACTGCTTGCTCTTCCAGAGGACCCAGGTGCGATTCCCAGCACCCACATGGCAGCTCACAACTGTTTATAATAGTTCCAGGGTGTCCGGCACCCTCACACAAAACACCAATGCACACAACATAAATATAATCAAAAGAAAAAAAAATCCTAGATCTGGGGCTAGAGAGATGCTCTGTGGTTATGCACACTTCTCACTGTTGCACAGGACCCAAGTTCAGTTCCCAGCACCAAGGCTGGGTGGTTCACAACGTCCTATAGCTTCAGCATCGCCTTGGGTATTCATGTGTTCATGTTAAAGGCCCAACCGTCTCTTCTTCCTTCTGTATTATGAATATTCATGACTCAGTCTGCCATTTTAAGAATGAGTCAGCTTGCACGTGATAGGGAGTACATAAGAAAAGTGTGGATTTAAACTGCTGAGTTTGGGGTTTACTTCTTAGGAATGTTCTGAACTATTCTCTGCAGCACTATCAATATGAGAGTGGTTTGGGGGCCTTGAAAACATTTTACTAGGTTCTTTGGAATTGTTTTAGTCAGAGTATTTTGTCTTGTTTCCCAAACCTTAACAGGAGTGGAGAAATCCTCCTGAGGCTAGCCTTTTGGGGAATACTGAAAGATGTCTGCCTCTAAAAATGTTCATAGCTTCAATAGAAATTCAGGGATTGGAACAAGCAGCTTGTGTTCCTGTTTAAACATAACAGAGAGGCTCCAGGTCACCAGCCATGGTCTGCATGCTGTGTACCAAGGTATTCAGGAGCCTGAGTCACTCCATAGGAAGTCTGGGCCTGGCTCATTCCTGCCCTGAACCAGCAATGGGTCTTTAAAGGTGGTGGCATGCTTTTAAATTCTGGCTGCAATCCATTAAAGCTTTAATTAACACTAATTAGGAATCTGGGGTAATCAGCTCGGCCTGAAATGGAGGCCTGTGTATGCTTCGAAGAAGGACTTTGCTAAATAAACCAGCGGGACAAACTGTATTGTGGGGCCCATGGTTTTCTGGAGAGCCAAAGATGGTGTGGATTAGTGTGTGCCCTGGGCATGCAAATGAAGGCTACAGGCTACAAACAGCGAGAGAGCTGGAGGCCCCTCCACACACTTCATTAACAGTTAAGTCCAATGACATTTTTTAAAGTTTAAACACCCTGCTCCTTTTCTTCCAAATAACCTATAAATTCCCTTATTTATAGAGCCTGTGTATGGGGTGAAGCATGTGGGGTTAAGGTGGCTAGGGGATCTTGTGAAACACAAACTCATTTCAAAGGATTACGAAATAGTGGCTCTGGGACATCCCTTTTAGCTCCTCCACTTAAAGAATAGCAAAACTACCCCCAGGCAATGCAGAGCAGCTTCCCATCTGCACCGCAGCAAAGCCTCCATTCCTCAAAGAACCTGGGAACCAGTGACTCAGACCTTGCAGATGAATGAATGAATGAATGAATCTTCAGTATAATTCAGTGGTGGAAACACCCAGCAGTGCTCACCTTAGCAAGCACTGCGGTTTCTTACCACTGTGTGTCCCTGCAGTTAGGCTACAAAACATCTTCCTCGATCTTAGAGGCTGCCTCGAAATTTTCTTCTCCCTTGATTCTTTTCCCCTTTCTTTCTGTTAGTAACCCCTGTGTATTTTTAAGCACTTTGTAAATACAAGGTGAAAAATATATGAATGATTAATAATCAGCACAAGAAAGGAAGAAAGTCAGTGAAGGAGAAGGCAGACAGCCAGAGTGTGTGGCCCAGCACAATCGTTTCTTGTGCATTTTAAAAACTTACCTCTACTAAAATGCTTAAACTGTCATAGTTATCAACACCCCTATACTCTCCACACCTAGCACATACCTGTGGTTTAGTTTGTCAAGGATTTCTGCACTCAGAAATTCCTCATCAGAAAGAGGAAGAGGTGGGAGGGACAGTCACATTTCTTTTTTAAAAAATTAAGATTATTCGCATGTGCACTGTCCTGAATGACTGAATACCTAAACACATTCATGAGAGGCCAGCCTCCTGGAAAACAGAACACCAAAGGCAAGGAGCATAGTTATAAGAACCTGAAAGATCAAATTGGCTGTTGTTAGCAATTCCGGAGTGACATAGCAACCCATTCTGCAGAAAATGACTTGTTCTGGTGTGGGGAGGTTGGCTCTGTGGGCATAAAAGGGCTACAAAGGGCAAAGGGGACATAAAGCTACTTCCCTTGCAGAGTTAAGCAGAGGGGACTCTCATCCTGAGGTTCAAGAAAAGCCAGCTCTTTTGACTGTTTAGAAAGCTGCCTATTTGATGGAAAACTGACCTGTTCAAGGGTCAGTTGGATTAGTGTCACCTAGCAGGAGTGACTGTGCTCTGGCTTGGTCTGGTCTGGTCTGCTGGAGCCTCAGTCCAAAACAATGGCCTCCCATGAATATGATTTAATACTCTTTAGAGCAATTAAACTGAACTCTTGCAATAAAAAGGGGGAAAACCCCTTGGAAAATGTAAGCCTCCGAGGCCTGTGAAATTTGAAATCTGTAAGTCTTAGATGCCCACGTGCATACACTATATTACTGGACAGCCCGTGTATGAAGTTTACTTTGTCCCCCAAGATAGTTTCACTAAGTGGGCTCATTCTGTTGCGGCTGGAGAAATGATTCAGTGGTTAAGAGAGCTTGTTGCCCTTCCAGAGGACCTGAGTTCAGTTCCTAGCACCCACATCTAGTGGCTCTCAGCTTCCTGTAACTCCAGCTCCAAAAGACCCAACATCCACTTCTGACCCTGTGGACAGGCACATGATCACACAGACACACATGAACACATAATAAGATTTTAAGAAGTAAACAATGCTGCTAATACTGTGATATTTCTAAGCAACCCACTGACTGTAACTCTACATAAATCAACACATATCCACAAAAATAAATTCCTTTGAGTAGTTGCCCAAATGATGTCAGAGGCTAGGTTGGCCCTCCCTTTCCTGTTAGAGCAATTGAAGACTAGTTATAGTTTTCCTTCTTTACCAGACTAAGAAGGTGTAAAGTGTAGAAGGTTAGGAGACATTAAAAGATAATTTGATCATTCAAATTAGAATAGAAAGTGAATTAGGTACAACTTTTTGGACTCACCAAGATATGGTAGATAATAGAGTGTGTTCTCTGAATTCATCAAATGTAAATGGACTAGACATTGTTGATGTACTTATTGCCTGTACATACTGTATATAGTTATTGTATTTATTATATATGTTTTTCTTATATTAGTTATAATTTTTTGTACTGGACAAAAAGGGGTTTTGTGGTGGTATCTTGTATATGATCTAACAAATAAAGCTTATCTTCCTAATGCTGTGACCCTTTAATATAGTTCCTCATGTTGTAGGGACCCTCCCAACCATAAAATTATTTTTATTGCTACTTCATAACTATAATTTTGCTACTGTTATGAATCATAATGTAAATATCTGACATGCATGCAACCCCTGTGAAAGTGGTTAAGAACCACTGTGTTAGAAGGAAATTGTACTTGACTAATTCTGAAGTAAAAGAGACATGAAAGTTGATTAGAGAGAAGTACCACCCCAGGCTGCTCTGTACCCTGAGCAGCCATGAGCAGAAAGGGCTTGAATATTCATGCTTTTCTAGAAAGGTTTTGGGTATCATACTGTATCTGGTAAAGAGAGGAAACTTCCAGTGCACATATTACTTTTTACACCCAGATTTGTGTTATAGGTCCCTCTAACAGAGATCTGACTATGGTAGAGAATTTCAATGGAGTATCCCAAGACTCAGGGACAATCCGCGGCAGGTTGAACTCCAACTTGGTGGTTACTGGTCTTAACCAGTTTGCTAGCTTCCATGTCATTGTTCCAACCAGACCCTCGGTCCCTATTTCTGTAATACATTCATGAATGATGCTATCTGTCTGCTTTGTGTTCTTGCTTACCTTTTGGGGCAACTCCGGATTGGGGCATATCCAGCTATTGATTTCAGACATTGAGTCTGCCATCTTTAGTCTTAGGTTAAAGTGATTGCCAGTCAAATTGTGCCGAAGCTGAGATTCAGTAGAACTGTCAGTGGGTAGGGCCACCCCTTTTCAGCTGTGTGTCCTCTCCATTGACATTGGTGACTACCAAGGTGGCAGACTGGAGACATTGTAGTTGGAAAAAGAACACAGCACAGACAAGGGTGCTGTGATTACTAGCCACACATCTTGAGCAGAGCTCATGGTGACAGACATATATCAACCATAATGGTGACCATAATATATAAACAAAATACACTGAAGACCTTATACGGGACTTCCTCCACCATCTCATTTGCTGCCCTCTCCCTCCTTCACACTTCACTAACCTCTGAGAACCACTGAGCGTGCACTTCAGCCCAAGTTCATACAGCATGAACACTTGTGTGTGGAAATGGAGCCGTCTAATTGCAAATTTAGCTACTTAGGTCACCCATTCTCTGGACTGTGTAGCTTCCCCTGCAAGTGATTTTTTGGAGGCGGGGACACACATAGTTTCTCATAAGATGCCTGATGGGTATTCCAAGCAGGCCAAGTGTGTCTTGTATGTTCACCTTCTAAGGTCTTGAGAACTTCTTCTGTGGGATCTTGGGGTCATGGCTGGTTTGTGATAAGGGACCCAAGTCCAGAAAGAGTCAATTTTTCAAGGCTCAGAAAACCAAGCAAATCAAATTGGGACTATGCCTCCAGATTCTGCTTTTCAGTCAACAGGCAGTGTTGCATGCATACTGCATATAAACTGTAACCAGAACTCCCAGAGCTCCTAGATCCCATTTCTTTTCTCCATTTAAAACGTCTTCCAAACTAGTGGTGGTGACGCACACCTTAATCCCAACACTTGGGAGGCAGAGGCAGGAGGAGCTCTGTGAATTTGAGGTCTACAGAGAGAGTTCCAGACAGCCAGGACTACACAAAGAAACCCTCTTGAAAAAAAACCAATAAATAAATAAATAAACTTTTTCCAGTTTATGGGGAGAATTATACCCCTTCTCATTAGCAGTGTTAGCCAATTTAGTTTGCTTTCAGAGAAGGCAAAAACAGGAAAACTCAAAAGCCATTTGTAGTTTTATACCGCAAAATCTCATAAATAGCAGTTCTTTGTTTTGTCCATTGGCTTTTACATGATGTCCAATTAACAATGAAACCCATGTGTAAGGAGCAGCCATGGTTGTTCCCAGATCAGAGAAAGCTAAGGGTTGCAGCAGGGACTTCCCAAGGCTGTACTGGAGCCCTTAGAGCTTTTTGGTTCTTAGCGTCAACAATGAAAAAGACCATGTTTTAATTGATTTGTGGCTAAAGTAAATACAAAGTGACTGCTTCACTGATAATTTATGTTGACCTGTGACTACTGAGGGTGACTGCTGAACCCCAAGAGAGCCAGTAAAGCTGACCATATACTCCATGGTGCTGAAGAAAATGGCCTGTCAGGGACGGACTCCTGTTTGTGATTCCTGGTGCCTAGCTTTGGTGCATGGATTTCACTTAGTGATTAAATTAAGGGTGAAATATTGCTTTCTTAAAAAGTAAGAGAAGGAGAGGCAGGAAGAGAGAGAGGGAAGGAGGGAGGGTGATGGGGGAGAAGACCCTAAGAATTATCTACACAGCAGCCTCTGGTCTCTGGATGGTACTGTCTGGAAGGTCATATGGCCAGGGATCGGGGCAGCCCACACCCTCGCCTCCTGTGTGGCTTGCTTACCCTCCTCCCAGTTCCTGGAAGAAGCTGCTGGCGCTGCGTATACTTGTGCTCCTCATCCTTCCTTTGGGCCAGCATATAACAATCAATTCCACTCAAATGTAAGCATGTACTTGTCTCGGCCACCCTTAAAGCTGCAGTCTTTGAAAGATTTATGCTTTATTTGTTAATTATGGGGGTAGGTGGTGTGCGCATGTGGGTTCAGGTGCCGGCCAGAGTACCCTGGAGATTGTGAACTGCCCAGTATCGGTGCTGGGAGTTGATGTTGGTCCTCTGCAAATAGCGGACACGCTCTTCACTCACTGCTCAGCCGTCTCTCCACGCTAAAACTGAATTTTTAACAATGATAGGAAAGTAAGTTGGATATTTTTAGTAAGCAGGTATTTATAATAATTTGCATCTACAAGATAATTCTCAATAATATATTGTTACAAATTGTATGTTACAATGTATATGGTACAATTATTGAATAATGACCAAGAGAAATCTTATACCTTCTCTAGGTCAGAAAACTTAACTACATTTTCCTATGTTCTGTCATTATAATGTCTGAATAAAGAAGAGCAAGGAGTTTCCCAGAAAATATTATTTCAGAGGTTGGAGGGCTAGCTCAGTGGTAGGAGGCAGGGAACGTGGGAAGCTCAGATGATTTGTTTTTTAAGTACCACTCAGAGAAAAAGAAAGCAAAAGCAAAAGGCCATTTTTTCCTGTCTTGTCTTTTCATCCCTCTAGCCCCTCCTCTTTTTTTTTTTTTTTTTTTTTTTTTCCTGTCTTATCAGCAGAATTGACTAGGTCTGACAGTACATAGGTATGCCTTCACCCTTATTTAGTCACAGACTATCTTGGAGCTATTCAAAGATCTTTCCACATAGGCCAGACATAAGCTTTGTAAAGAAATAATGCCTGCATGTAGCAAGCCTGTTAGTATTGTTGTGGCATTTCATTACTGGTCCCTTCAGAGGATGCCCACAGTGGAGGTGAGTGCAGGATCTCTCTCTCTCTCTCTCTCTCTCTCTCTCTCTCTCTCTCTCTCTCATACACACACACATACACACACACACACACACACACACACACACACACACACACACACACACACACAGGGACAGCAAGACTCTGGGGTGGAGCAGATTTCTTCTACTTCTGTCTTCAGCTTACTATTTTGCATTAACATTTTAGTGGCAGCATGCTTTTAAACTTTTTACTATTTTTTAAAATTATATGGACTTCTGCACAATGAATGCAGTGCCCAAGGAGGCCAGAAGAGGACCTCAGATCTCCTGGAGCAGGGGTCTTAGGCTTTTATGAGTGGCCTGGAATCAATACCAGGAATCAAAGTCTGGAAGAAGAGTATTCATTCTTGACTGCTGAGCCCTCTCTCCAGCCCCAATGGCAGTGTGTTAAAAGGCCCCTAGTTCACATGACCCTGCAAAAGTTTTATAAAGTTTAACAGTCTCCCCAGGGGCTTCAGGTCAACTAAAGCAGGTCTCTTGAATGAAAATAAACAGGATTGTTCAAAGCTTTTTAAAACCCTTTCTGAAATCAGTTCTACTTAGGATTCAAGTGTTCTGTCTATTGGAACGTCTTGCTAAGTTCCTAGGTCACTCGAAAAGACCATTGTGCTCATGAAGGAGCTATGACAAACTGCAGTCACATTTACTGAGCTCAAGCCGAGTCTCTCTGGTCAGTCACATTAACCAAGTGGCTGCTAAAACCAGAAGACCACTGCTGGCTTTACCAGCAAATGTGAATCTGCACACCATCATTGCAAGGGGACTAGATCTTAGACACACAGACCACACATGATCACAGGCTGAAATGCACCTACCATCCCCGAGCTGGTTTCCCAGAGCCTTGGGTGCACTGCCCCTTGCCTGCTGGGCTGATTCACTGGCTCTGTGGCATCCTTGGCTAGAGCCTCATCATATGCCAGTGTGTTACTCAGAGCAGCACAGCTTGCCATGCCGGAAGCTCTTCTCAGAGGCATCCCAGATCCACAGACTGGCTCTTTGTGGCAGTGTCCGTTGGCATAAAGACATCAGTGTAAGCTGAGCTTGGTGGTCCACAACTGTAACCCCAGCACTCAGGAGGCTGAGGCAAGAGAATTGAAAGTTCAATGTCAGCCTGTGCTGCACAGTGAAACCATATCAGGAAGAAAGGGAAGAGAAAGGATCAAGGTCGTAGTCATGAGCATATTTTGTTAAATGGAATAACAAAGGGGAAACATATATATTTTAAAGAGTATTTTTTAAATTTTGTTTCTAATATTTACATATAAATGTGATATCGAGAGCTGGAGAGATGACTCAGAGATTAGAGCACTTGTTGACCTTGTAAAGAGCCCTCGTTTGACTCCCAGCACCCACATGGTGGTTCACAACTGTCTATAACTATAGTTCCAGAGGAGCCAATGCGTCCTCTGACCTCTGAGAGCACCAAGCTTGCATGTCACAGGGTGCGTATACATGCATGCAGGCAAAACACATAAAAGAAAATGAATAAATCTAACAAAACACTAAAAAATGTGTTGTTCATGACTGTAGGCGAGTTTTTAATTCATAAGTTTGTTGATTTCATGAAGGTATTATGGTGTGAATACTATATTCCGTGTATAATATGGCATTCCTGATGAGGTTGAGGGTAGTGTCTTGTAGTTCAACACATTAGTGAAGCCAGTGAACACGTCCACCCTCAGAATGAAGCAAGCAAGTGGCTTTTGAGCGGCAGTGAAGGCCTATCTTCAGTGCCTTGTTTTGGAGATGTCAGAAACAGGTTATGGAACTGTTATAGATGTGTGCAGCAGTGTGGGATACATACATACATACATGTGTACATACATCATAGGTGGAAGTCAAAATGGGGTGTGAAGAAGGTGAGTGTGCTGATGCCAGACCTAGGCGGCCCATAGCAGCGTGCTGTACACTCCCATACCACAGTCCTCTGTGCCTGCAGGCAGGAGAACGGGGCTGGGAGATGCTGGGACTCTCTCTGCACCAGGGAAGCCTCCTGACAATGCACTGCCCAGACTTCCCCGCGGTCCCATAAAACCCATTCTTTTCTGGTTTTTCCAAGAAACACTAAAGTTTCAAGTGGTCACTTCCGTTTCAGGGGCCTCCAGTGTCACCAAAAGCCAAGTGACGCCCTCCCCAGTCCCCTGAGGAAAAGATGTGAGTGTTTTGGCTGGTGAGTGAGATGGCAGTGGAGAGCCTGCCCAGGTTCTAGAAAATACTATAGATTTCCCGAGCCTGTGGTCTCACCTGGTCTCCCTGGAGCAGTGGCTGCCATCCCCTGTGTTACATTCACCATTTGAGCTTAACCTGCCAGCCTGAGTGAGCATTGTGGTCTACAGGCTTAAAAGGGTTATGATGCAGTCTTGAAAGTTTACTTAAGAAATATGTACTTCCCCTCACAATAACAAATATTACTACAAATGACTGCCTTAAATTATGGTCACTTGGGCATTTCTGATTTGTAGGAAAATTAAAATTAATCTTACACCAGCTTCGGTTTCAAAATCAAAACATTGCTTTGCTGACCACAGACTTCTAGACTGTTAGTCAACAGTGAATGAAGTCTCCGGTGACTACTTTTTCTTTAAAGAACATTCGATTTCTCTATGTGTAAAATATGAAAAACCCTGAAAAAAAATCCGGGTAATATTTCTCTTGGGAAAACAAGTTATAAAACAAACTTCAAAGTTTCTGGTAACTTTGGGCACATGGATAATAATTTTATTATTTTTTAAACTTTGTAAATAAACTCATTTATTTATTTGTCTGTATCCCATAATTTAAAAATAATTTTAAAATGTTACAAATTCATAGGAAATGTGTTGTGATGTATCCCTTTTTATAATGTTGTAAGGAAAAGGAAGTCTTTCTTGTGTCTCCCTCATCCCTTTCCTGACGAGTTCCTTCAGTGAGTAGGAAGGAGACAGATTCCAATGCCCTTTGTCCACATTAAAAATAAGAGTACAAGGTCTGTTGACTAATACTTAGTGGCTAATCTTGAAGAGGAGCAAGTCCTGAATGATAACATTTGCCCACCTCTGTGGTGTAAATACGCCCACTGTGGCAGTTCCCAGCTACCACTGGGTGCTACAGAACACAGAGATACTGTGGTATCTTTTCTCCCAATACACACATTAATGTAAGTAAGCTTGAGGTCCTGGGTCAGAGTAAAATGCAGTAAGATAATTAAGAGCCAATGAACCTTTGCTTTTAATACATTTTATTTAATAATAAGTTTATAAAATTTAACACTTAATAGTAGTTATGTTTAATACCCTGTTCATGAAATCCCTGAAATTAAATGGCTTGCCCTTACAAGCCAGTATTATCTGACTCCAGTACCCTGCCATGCTGGCACCAGTGCAAAGCACAGGGAAATGGAAAGACATAGCCAGTTCTCCAGAATATACTCGCTGAGGACCGAAAAGCAGGATCTCCAGGAGCTCAGCCACCTCTGCAACAGATGGCTGAGGCTTCAAGGACTCCCCTCCTGACCACCCTCCTAGGTACCCCCCCCCCACATACACACGCGCACACACACATACACCTGTAAGCTCGGACAGACTCCTTGTACATCCCCAGACCAAAACCCTTGAGAACTTTGTGGCTCCATCTGTAAAACCCAAACCAGCAAGCAGTTCTCCATAGGAGCCACTGATTCCGTTTCAAGGCTTGACTAGTTTTCACGCCAGCTCAACCACTCAGCAATCGCAGTGGCCTTGAGCAGGTCGCCCCACTCATTAGTAACTGTGAAAAGTGAGCATATCAGACTGGGGATCTGACTTAGCCAGGGTTTCTCCCACTTCTGAATTCCTGGTGTCTGTCCCCTGTGGTTACTGAGAACCTCTGATGGTGTCAACCCCCTGAGGAAGGCTCCTCGGGCCAGAGGACCTTGACATCCTCAACTTTTCTCAGCTACAGAATGGGAGTGTTTCCAGCCAGGTAGTGGAAAGGGCATGCCCATGGATGCCAGGGTGCGTCCACATGTGGCTGGCTTGGAGCTGCCCTCCTTGTTAGAGCCGAGACGCTGAGCCTTCTGTCCTTGCCTGAAACCACCTCCTTCATCGCCTATCTCCTCGCTGGCATCCCCAGTGATCCCTCAGTTCTGGGAACATGTCCACCTCTTGGCTAACAAGTATGTCGGTGGAACATGACGTAAAGCTTTAGAGTTTAGTAAGTTTCAAGTTTCAAGAGAAAGACCTAGGAGAGAACAACAACAAAGGAGGAGAATGGCCAGTTCAAGGCCAGCCCAAGCTCTATAGTGAGACTATGTCAACCCCTTCCCCAAAAGCAAGTAACATAAAAGCCGATGCAGGGAAGAGGGAGGAAAGCCTAGGCCCACTGTGCATGGGAAATGCCATTTTAACTAGACCTCACGCTGGTGTGGCATTCCTGTGTGCTTGTGTGTCTGTTACTGGAAGTGTGTTAAGCAGCTGTGTGTTTGTGTGTCAGGCTTGCCATGATTTATGGCTAGGGAAGAGCAAAGGGAAGGAGGGTCGGCAGTGACTCTTGGTGAGCATGTTTCTTGTTTAGTGCTTTTAACGTGAGTGCCTTGTTCTCACTTGTCGGAAGTACTTAGGAAAAGCAAGCCAAAGATAAATTGTCCTCTGTACCCCAACCAAACCACATGGGTGTGATTGTGGTGGGAAAGAAGGAGCTATGGCTACAGTTGCTTTGTATCTGAGCTAGGAAGGGTTTTTTACTTTTAAAGTAAGTATGACTGTGGATGCCTTTTTTCAAATTTTTATTTGTGAGGTATTGATACATTCCAAACAAAGAGAAAGTATGGTGAAGATTCTTGTATCTTGGCCTGTTTCTATCTGACACTCCCAACATTCCATGGGTGGGATTTCTGCTCGCTCAAGTTCTTTTAGAACAAACTCAAAAGGATTTGTCATTGAGTGAGCTGACCAAGTAAGTACCAAGACATACTACACTGTAGTACTTTGTAGAATAACAGTTTCAACTTTGGAGTCACTTACTGTATGACAGGCGGGTTACCACATTTCATCGCCATGAAGACCTCTGCAGTGGTTGTGATCCACTAACAATTATGAACCTGCTGCAAATCAGATAGCACATCTAGGAGCTGGCCTGCCCCTGAGGCCCCTACCCACAGTCCAGATATGGTACCCGCCATCTCACAGCGATGCCCAGTTACAAAGCCCCAGTCAGAGTACCAGACTTCCTAGGAGTATATCCAGATGGTGATGTAGGACAAGGCTCATGGGCATCTCTTAGGAGTCAGTTATCTCTTGACATGTCAGCTTAGCTGGTTGCCAGTTAAGCAAAGATAAAATTATCCTATAGAAAGATGTATCTTTACCTGTGGTCATTACATGTTGAGCATCCCTAACTCTAAATGCTCCAAAATCTCTAAACATCAAACTTTCCCATTAGTGATATTCAACTATGTCTGTGCAAATATTCTAAAATTAAAAAAACTTTTTAAATTTTCTGGTCTCAATCTCCTCAGCTAAGAGCTATCATGCTGTGTTCTCATCTACAGAGAATAAGGCTAAAGTTTAGGAAATTTGTCACTCGCTTCCAGTCACATAGTAAGTAACCTAGCAGGGTTCAACCCTAGCCCTTCGGAGTCCAAATACCACACTCTTAACTCAAGTACAAGCTATACACTTTTTTCTGCCCAATGAAATGCTTGTGTTTATCTTATTGTGTGAATTACCCACCACAGAGGACAACTGGTCTTCCTGGAAGAAGCTGTATGGTCACATTGTGGTTTTGTCTACTCTTTGGCACACAGCGCACCCCAATTTGAGACACTTAGTACTGTGCCAGTTAGTGGTTTTACTTGAAATAATAAAAGAAAGCCACAGTACATTGCTTTTTTCCTTCCTTTCTTTTTTTTTTTTTTCTTTTTCTTATGAGCATCTATACTTTGGGTAAAGTTGTGGAGGAGGGGAAGAAAGCAGTTGAAGAGCTGAGGAACCAGATTTTCACCCGAGAATAAACCAGTCCAGGCTCCTGGGTGCAAACAGCCCTCATCTCAATCGCTGTCATGGAAATCATCACCGTCTTCAGCATAAATTTAAGAATGCAATCAAACATATAGCCTTATTTCTGTACAGTTCAACATAGAAAAGCCACTTTGTATGTCTGGATCTTGTTGCAGGAATCATTTAAGGCCATCTCTTTTGGTTTTTCAAGACAGGATTTCTCTGTGTTGTCTGTCTCTCTGGTTGTCCTGGAACTCACTTTGTAGACCAGGCAGGTCTTGTACTCACAGAGATCCACTACCTCTGCCTCCTGAGTCCTGGGATTAAAGGTGTGCACCATCATGCCTGACTAGGAGTGGGCCACCTTTGTTACAAATATAAAAGTAGCAATTTAAAGATGGTGGAACAGGCCAGATATTGGTGGCACAGGCCTTTATTCCCAGCACTTGGAAGGAAGAGGCAATCAGATCTCTGTGAGTTTGAGGCCAGCCTGGTCTACAGAGTGAGTTCCAGTACAGGCTCCAAAACAATACAGAGAAACCCCTGTCTCAAAAAAAAAAAAAAAAAAAAAAAAAGATGCTGGAACAGTATTACTATCATTTCCTTTGGTGTTTAATTGACTCTAAGAACAATCTGTTAACTCCAAAATTTCATAGCATAGTGAAGGAAAACACTCAGGAATTATGCCAGCAGAATGTGAGATGCCATGATGAAGTACAATGCAGTTAGTTTACAGTGACTTATATTGAGCTGGTCAAACTACAATTGATGGCAAAGACTTGATAGGCACAGTCGTGTCCCACCTCACAGCCCAGGTAGACACGAGTGTCTGTTATCGCCTGAATGTCTCTAGTCACTGTGCTCCTCATTACAGGGTCCAGAAACGCAAGTGACAAAGTCCCCCTGCCAATAATATGAAAAGTGTTTGGCTTCTAGGTAAAGACTACCATTTCCAGATTGTCTTGCATCTTATGTTTCAGGGACTTATGAAATGTTAGATTATACAGGAATAAGAGAACAGACAAGGGGGAAATACCTTTGACATATCCAGGTGAGGTAAACGGCCTAACCTCCTTTCTGAGTAAGAGGAACAGAACTTAAGCAGGCCCATGGGCAGGGTGGGGTGACCTTCCTCTTCACCCTGTTCTCAACACCTCTTAACTCTGCTTGGGCTGTTGAGCACAGCCATTCTTCAGCTGTTGGCCTAGCAAAGCTCAATTCTGAATAACAACGTGAGAATCTAGAGAGGAAAAAAATTTTAAGGCAGCAGATATCCAGGAAACCGTGGCTGTTAAGTCAGTGGTTTGAGCACTGATTACTGTAGGACAGACCTTTCCAACTCAGGAGTGGCCAGGGACTAGGAATGGGTGAGCCTCCTCCAGTTGGGAGGAGAGAACATCCCAAGAGAAAAGTTCTTGAAACAGAAGACATTAAGGTGAGTATAGATCTGTATCAAGGTTTCCTGGCAGAAATATGGGTCCAATTTGGAGGAAATTCAAAAACAACAAACTGGAAAGATACTTCATTGCATTGGAAAGGGCAAGCTTTCATGAGACTCCAGTGGAACCAACCTGCTACCAAGTTTCCCCCCAGGGTAGAGCATTTATGAAACTCCACTGTCACGTGTCTTCTAAGGCCTTGGCTGACCACCTACAACTGTCATTTCAGGTTCATGACAGATGCTGCACGCCGTGAACAGGAGTCCCTGAAGAAGAAGATTCAGCCGAAGCTTTCGCTGACCCTGTCTAGCTCTGTGTCTCGAGGGAATGTGTCCACTCCACCACGTCATAGCAGTGGAAGCCTTACTCCCCCTGTGACCCCACCCATCACTCCCTCCTCTTCATTCCGCAGCAGCACTCCAACAGGTAAGTCCCTGAGCTGGGGACTCATCCTCATCTCTGATCCTCGTACTCTGTGCCCATTCATCCGTCTGTTATCTCTCAGTAGTTATGGAGTATGTGCATGTCTACAGTGATGGTTTTATAGGTTTGAAGACCTTTCCATTGTGTTCAAGCAAACTGGCAATCATGTTTCATCTGCTCATTTTCTTGACTTGACAAGGATAAGGCACCATGCCAGTTCACCTGTACACAGTGGGGTGCTGGGACATTCTTTATACCCATCTCCCTGTATTTGCTTACTCTTGAAATTTTTCATAATAAAATAGGGAACAAAAGCATATACCTTCTACGTGAACTATGGAAGTGAGCATGCCCTTGTCTCAGTCTTACACCTGGTAGATGTTGGCATCTTCCCTAGTGTGGTCATGATTAAACATTGAAGTAGGGTCAAAGCTGAAGATAAAAGTATCAACTCAATCCCTGCATGAAGCAGACTGTGGGATGGAGAACTTGTGTCCCTGAAAATTGAATTTCCTTAGTACATCTTTCCCAAGTTCATTTGTTTCCCATACCATCCTTCTAAATTCACACCAGGATGAGAGCATCCCAGAGGGCACTCTGGTCCCCAGGTTGACCATATGCTTCACTTCAGGGAAGAGGTGTAAATAAGGGAGTGGGACTGGGAAGGCCCTTCTGTGTCTTGTCTGAGAAGCAGAGGGCAGAGTCTCCCATTGTGGGAGTATAGACTGTCACTCTTCAAAGAAGAACATGAGTAAGTACAGTGTTATCATCTGGAGTCGCATCCAGAATTCAGCTACATGAACACCTCCAGAGTCAGGTTTCAGTGGAAGAAGAGGCTCAGGAAAGACAGTGGAGTCAGTAAGGCAGAGTGGGGGAGGAAGAGGTGTTGCTGGACAGAGAGAAGGAAGTGTGCTCCCATATACTACAGCTTTGTGTGGGAGAGCCTTCACGCCCCCCAGCAGGCCACACTGCCAGACTGAGGAGGAAACTGAGGTAGTGGCAGAGCGTAGGAGACTGTGGTTCTTGTTAGAGATTACCAGTCAATTCTAAGAGAAAGGCTAAGCCATTTGGGATGGCACAGGTGTGTCTTTAGCATCACTCCCTGACTGAGATGTGCAGATTCTTTTCTTCTATCAAGGGAGCTGGTCAGAGTTTGTACTTCTCAAAATGCATTTCTCACATTAATTAATTCACAAAATATTTGGGTACAAGGACCTTCCAGTGTCTGGCAAGATGTTAGGTTCAACAAAGCTCAAGGAGAGTCCTTAGTGTAAGGCTTCATAACTACACTCCAAGGAAAGACCCCTGGATAATTCCCGGTCTCAATGGTGGCAATTAGGGAACCTTTCTGGGGGCCACTTATCCAGGATTGAGCACTATGAACACAGGAAAGGTGTAGCAAGCAAGGGACCAGAATTTCCCCAGAGTTTTCTCTTCTGAAATGCTATTGCCTTAAGCAAGTCACAAAGTGCTCTAGCTTGCCACGTTAAAGACTTAGTTACCCAGCATCTTGGGATGGGGAGTGTGACCCTCAGGATCCTCCAACATTCTATTTTATAAACATTGGCTTCCAGAATCTTTGCTTAGTATTTGCAATGCAAACTGAAGAGCAGGAGAATGGGTCATCGAGAGTGCTGGATCCTCTTCTCCGCGGTTCTCTACACTATTTATTCATATGGAACATGAATTGTGGGCACAAGCAGTCTCCAGCAGAATGTGTTTCATACTTGAGGTAATTCGGACTGACTCATGGCCAACACCAGATAAACAGGACTGCCCCAATTAGTAACAGGCACCTTGAGCCCTATGAATATCAGGACAGTTTGAAGTGAGAGTTTATTATTTTCCATGTAAGAATGTATGGAAGAAATGGAATCATTTCTTTTCCTTCAGTCATAAAGAAATTTTTATAACACCCTGTCCATTTTAGCAATTTCCCGCGAAGAGAATTAATTTATGTCCTGGGAAAGATGTATCATTTTCAGTCTGTCATGATCACCGTTAAGTTATTTGCTGCTTGAAGAACATTCCACATATACATCAAAAATCAGCAGGGGAAATGGTTCTTTAAACCCCTGGCCTGCACAGCTTCGACTGTGGGTGTTTTTCACTGTTCTGAATGTTATTTTACCTGTAGTTAGGGAGACCAGCCTTTCTGCCTGATGCATGTGGTTCTAGTCATTTTCCTTGCCAGGTTATAAATAATACCCCAAAGCTTTGCCTCCTAAATTCACCCTTCCAGCTTCCATATTCAGTGTATCCTTGGGTTGGAAGTTGTGGCTACTTTGTAGAGCATTTCATTTGTAAATATTTTTAAGCTATGCTCTCTGAACAGCCTGGAACTTCCTTCTTTAAATGGATTTAGGTGGTTTTGGTATTGATTTGCTTTGTAGTCTCTCGGAGAATCTACCCTCACTTAAACGGGTGGGTGTGACATGTCTCGTCAAGAGGGAAGACTTCTGTTATATAGGACTTGACCTGCAGACCCAAGTTGAAATCATAGAGCTAGGGCAATATTAAGATGATCACAATTCAGTTCTCTGAAATCAAAGTGTCAGAACAATTCCCATCTTTCTTCTTTAGAAATGGCAGTATTAGAGTAATTTCTAAGGGGAAGGGTGGCTCACCTTCACATTTAATATTCATTTACTGTATTCTTCCTGTGTGATCCTTGCTCAGTTTTAACATCAGGCCCACAGGCACAGCACTGCTACCCATGAGCAGTAAGTGTCACTGCACAGGTTCCCATTCATGTCTGCCTTTTCAGAGAACGTGGTCTTTCTGGTGTGTGCACCCCATAGCAACCAGTATTACACTGACATCTTTAAAACATTATTGTTGTGGTGATTTTGAGTCAGGACCTTATGTAGGCTAGGCTGAACTCAACTTAGTATATACCCAAGGCTAGCCTTGAACTCATGATCCTCCTGCTTCTACCTTCAGAACTGGGATTATAAGTGTATACTACCATACCCAGATTGTTCTTTGGATATTATTCCTGTAATGATTGGCGTTCAGGAGTCCAGAAGTTCTGCATTTGAACTTATTGTGTATGGACCTGCTGAAAGGCATTGGCTGACTTCTTTAAGTTACATCAGTGTGTGTGTGTGTGTGTGTGTGTGTGTGTGTGTGTGTGTGTGTAGATAGCTTTCAGGAATCAGTTCTCTTCTATTCAATGGATCCCAGGGACTAAACTTGGGTCATAAGGTTAAGAAGCAGCATGTACCTTTACCTACTGAACCATCTTGACAGCTATTGGCCAATTTTTGACCTTTCTCTTGATTGATGTATGAGTATCTGAAATTGAAACTCCCTGTTTTGAAAATATATAGCACTCTGAGGAAGGCATAAGAACCTCCATGCAGAAAGTTCTGGAAGAGCTGTGAAATGGCATCTAGATGTAGAACACTATTGTTACTCATGGGAAACCTTGCCAGGATGACACAAGGAAATGGGCTCAGAGATCAGAGATGCACTAAATCAGTGACTGCTGTGATACAAAGGAGACATGGGCTTTGCATCAGGTTTTACTTTTACACTGCAGACATCTCACAGCCGTGTAGTTAAAAAGCAAAGAAAGAAGAAATTGTTGAGCGGAACCACGCTTTACATTGTCTCTCACTGACCTTATTATAAAGATGTCCTTACCTCAGAGATTCTACATTTACTGTATATTATCTTTGAGGGATTATAAGGGGTTGTTTAGACAGTTCTTATATGGCCAAAACCATCCTCCACTCGTTGTATAGTTTAGGCTGACCTTAAACTGCTGATCCTCCTTGCTTCAACCTCCCAAATGCTGAGATCACAGATGTGCACCTCCATGCCCAGCTGCTTAAAGATTCAGCCTTCCAGCCATCTGGTCAACCCAGCAATTTAACTTCTGCCAGACTCTGAAATTGCAGCTCGCCCTCACAACGGCAACTCCTCTTGTACCTTACTCGCTGCTCACATGACTTGTCGTAGCTGAAGAAGTTACCAGTTTAAGGTTTTGTCTAAGGGTGAGTGACCCCAGAGAACTGGTGCTTACATAGCCATAGTTACGAACAAATCACTGGTTAAAGTGATGCCTCGACACTGGCCAGTGAGGTAGTGTTTATACTAACGGACAGATACTGTGGTTTTACTGTACCATCATGTCCTTTCAGAGTCTGAGTTATCTGATCTAGATCCTAGTTTGGACTTAATCTATAAAGAGACCAAAAGTATATAGTATCACCAATTACTAAGAGTGACCGAGGAGGAATGCCACTCACAGCGTGTCATAGGGATGGGATGGGAAGGTCTTCACATTGCGTTGATGAGTGCAGGTAGTCAGTGAGGTGAAAGCAATATCGTTTAGACTGCTATCACTGCAACAATGTGTACAGGGAAGGCGCTCAGCCTGTGGAACAGTGGAACCCAGAAGACAAATTCACAGTCTGCTGCTATGTACAGGGAAGGCGCTCAGCCTGTGGAACAGTGGAACCCAGAAGACAAGTTCACAGTCTGCTGCTAACACCCAAGGCTCTAGTTTGGGCTAACAGGCCCTATCTTGAAAAGTGGACTGTCTGGGGCTGGAGAGAAGGCTCAGAAGTTAAGAGCGTTGGCACAGGACCTGGGTTCAATTCTCAGCACCCACATGGCAACTCACTCTTGTCTGTAACTCCAGCTCCAGAGAATCCTACTGATACAGGCAGGCAAAATACCAATGCACATGAAATAAAAATTGGTCAGTCAAAAGAGGAATAGACCATCTGGAGCCTGAGAAACCTTCCCTGAAATCTTCCTGTGGAGAAGTTGGACCTGATTAGTCAAAAAAGCACTGCTGTGTAGCTGGAGGAGGAGACCCAGACTCTGTCCAGCCTGTGTGTTTGGGACCACTGTAGACCTTTCCCAGGTCTCAGATCTGTTTGCCTGTTTATTTACATTCTACTCTGTCTTCCTCTCAAGTGTGTGATAGAACAGTAGAACTTCTGTTGCCTGAGAATCTCAAGCTTTGCTTTCTCCTCCTGCATCTCTGTACTGGGGACAAAACCTAGCAGGCTAGGCATGTGCCCTGCTGCTGAGACACACACACACACACACACACACACACACACACACACACACACAGCCCTGCAGCTGCTTGCTTTTAACTTCTTCTTGCTTCTCAAAGTAGTTAGAAGAGCAAAGAAGAAAAAAAAATAAGGTTTAATCTATTTTATATAACTACTGCTAGGTACCACTTACAAGAAGTCTTCCAAAATAAATGTTTTTAACTGGAAGAAAACAGTGACCTGTCATGATAACAGTACGCTTACGTGTTTAGCACATCATCATTCTTGGTCACTGTGTAATTTGTTCTTAGTGAACACTTGAGAAGGCACATTATTAACACCGCTTTAAAGAGGCTTAATAACGTTCTCCAATTAGGTGTAGCCCCTAAACAGGGTAGCCTGTTTCCCACAGCACTGGGATCTTTCACCGGACATATTTATTGAGTATCAGTCTTGTTATAAGATACTATATTGGGCATTCAGAGAAGCATAAGGCATAGCCCTGCGTGTTAAAGCCCGCACCCCTCAGCAGAAGCCAGTTAAACACACATGGGAAAAGGATGACTGCAATGCAGGTGCACAAGGGTGCCTGCACAGCACCGCCACCTGGTAAGGCACGATGGAGGGTACACATCAGTCAGTGCTGTCCCTGTCAGGTTACAGACCGTGTGCCCACCTGTCTGAAACGCCTTACAAACAGAGGAATCCCAGAGGAAATAAGGTAAGATGGCATCCGAGAGAAAGCGCTGTGGAGACTTTATAGCTCCAGATCGTTGTGGACTCTCCTCTTGGGCACTGAGGATGCAGACTTGGCTATGCTGAGAAAAGGCGGTGTGTAATCTAGAGTCTTCTGGATGTGGGGAGCAGTGAGATCTCTTCTTTCCAGAGGAGTCTGGGAGGCAAATGGCCTTAAGCTTTTCCAAACCCGTTTGTGTAGTGGTAGCAATGTCTGCTTTACCGTGAGGCTCTATCCCCGCAATGAGAACAGGGAGCGTTTGCTGCTCTTAACCCTGAACTACACCACCATCTGTAGTGAAGGCCATTAGCTGAGGTAGGGCCCGCTCTACCCTTAGACCCCTGCACTGGTAATCAAGCCATTTGTTCAGTAACCACTGGCTGCCAGAGGCCAATGTGGCTGCTAGGCTATAGTCAGGCTGGTTTGAGCTTTTACAAGTAGCTATAAACACTCTCAACACGAAGAAGACATTTTTTTTTTTTTTTTTTTTTTTTTGTCCTTACCTGAAGAGCCTGACAGTGTTTCACGTGTGCTGGCCAGGACTGCTTGTGTGTGTTCATCTTTGGTCTGTGGTAACCTCAGGGAGGGCTGGTGGTAGCAGTTTGCAGTGCGGGGGGGGGGGGGTCAGCTAATAACTTGCTCTGGCATGGCACAGTTTCGGGGAAGGCAGGTCTACTCTTCCCTTGTCAGAATGGGAGAAGAGATGTATCCAAAGAGCCTGTAAGGCCAAAGAAAACATAAACAGTCTGGGCTCCCCCCACACCTTTTTTTTTTTTTTTTAAAGACAGGGTTTCTCTGTGTAGCCCTGGCCATACTGAAACTCTGTAGACCAGGCTGGGCCTGAACTCAAATCCACCTGCCTTTGCCTCCTGAGTGCTAGGATTAAAGGTGTGTGCCAGCAGTGCCAGGCAACTTCATCAAAACTTTTTTATTTTAACCCTGTTTTTTTATTATATCTGTATGGGTGTTTTCTTGCATGTATGTCTGTGCACTGTGGACACTTTCAGAGGCCAGAAGAGGCTATCTGATCCCCTGGGATTGACATTACAGACACTTGTGTTTGCTGGGAATAGAACCAAATTCTATGCAAGAGCAGCAAATGTTTGTCATTGCTGGAGCCAACTCCCAAGCCCTTAAAAGATGCTTAAAGTATAATATTGTGAAATTTAAAAAAAGAACAGAAGAAAATATTAGCTCACCATAGAAAGAATTCTTAAAACTCAACAACAAAACTAAGATTCCACTTTAGAAGTAGATGACACTATTGTGAACACAGGGGTATTTAAGGTGACTGTTCTGTACCCAGGTAGAAGAAAGATGGTAGAAGAAAGGTTTGACAGGGTTACAGATGTCTAGATCTGTAGACATCTTGTGTTATTTTAGAAGTAGCAGTAATCTCCTTAACTGGGGATTCAGCAAACCAATAAAGCAGGAGTGGCTTTCTCATTCAGATAAGTGCATCCCTACACCCTGTGCTTTCTCCTCAAAGTAAGGGCCACAGGCTCATCTGCCACACAGTCAGGAAGTGGGAAGCCTTTCCTCACCCACCCTCGATTGCTTTTACATCCAGTTTCCTATAAGACATGATCACACTGAATTATCTCATTGGTAAAATGTATATTGAAGTCATAATGTCATGTAGAGAACATCACAGAATAGGACCACAACATCTCTGAAAGGCACAGCTTCCCAACTGGGAAGAGCAGAGAATGTCCTCAAAGCTGTTTGCTCTAAGGGAAGAGAGCTTAGATATCATTGTCCCTCTTGTCAAGTGAGGGGGGCAACACTAACAAAACTCGTTTTTTCAGGGCTACAGAGCAATGATATCAGCCTGGCAGTTCCTCTCTGGGTATTTATCCCAGCCAGATGAGAACACATGTGCACAGAAGCCAGGTACCAGGATGTACAAAGAAGCTTTCTTAATAGTCCCCAAAGACCCAGTACTTCATCCTTGGGAAAAGGGGTAAATGGGGCATGATCGGCCAGACAATGACATACAGGAGAACTGACTGTCAAAGACAGGGTTAGTTACTCAGAAGCACGCCGAGCAGAGGAAAAGATGGCAGACAGTAGGAGTTCAAGTACAGTCAACCCCGTCTGTGCTGGTGGGAGTCTGAGAGTTCATCCAGGGGTGGGGCCACAGACAGGACCCTTCCGTAGTGTTGGATATATTTTTGCCTAGGCTCTTGATGACACAAATGTATGTGTGCATTTGCCAGGGTCACCAAATTACACAGTTAAGAGTTGTGCATCTCACCATACATAAATGTCCCTCTGCTTCCTGAACCCCTTGAAGCTGTAAGTAGCATTTCCTCTGCTACACACAACCCACTTAGGAACAAAGGAAGTCCACACAAGCAGCAGTTAGAGCGCTAAACTCTCGGGCACTTCCGATCCATTAAAGGGCAGTAAGCAGAATTCATTGTCCTCGATTTTCCTAACGTGGGAGCAATAGTGAGCAGTAGCATGAGCAAAGAAAGCAGTCTCATCTCGAGTGAGAGACAGAGGAAAGAGAGAACAGGACGGGAACGGGAGAGGCAGCAGCTAGCCACCAAACTGCCTGAAGAACCGTTGACAATCCATGAGTGGCTGAGAGTGTTCAAGCGCCTAGGTCTTCTAATATTTTTTGTCCCATGACATTAAAAAAAATACTTTGTTATATTGAGAAATTTACAAGAAAGAAAAGTAAAGCTACCTATTTCAGCCCATGTCCAGAGAACCCTCAAAGTGACCCTGACACCTGGCATGGTGGCTGTGATCTCGCAGGTTGATCTCATAGTATTGGAAAATGTCCATAATTTAACTTGTAATCATGTTTCAAGACTTACTATCTTAACCCCACTTTTCAGTGTGTGTTACTATTCACACAGTGCTCCTGTGCCTAACAGTTTACTTACGTTTAGTTGTAAATTTCATCTCCACTATTAACTGTTACTGTGTAATCAAGCCCATTAAGAACAGTATTTCACTGTTAGGAGTTCCCTGTGGAGAACCCTGACTGCTTTAGAACCATTTGTCACATGTGCTGGCAAGAGGTTTTTACCCTCGATCCTGGTTGATTTTTCTTTGTCCCAGCAGAGGCCAAATCCCAGAAAGTCCAGACTGATGACAAGATAAGGCTGCTTTAGAGCTCACACATGGGACTCCGAAGCCCACACCCCTGCATCCAAAGACAATTCCACCTTTTAAAGCCAAGATCCAGAGCTCACATGAGCCAGCAGCCATCCCCACGCACTGGCTATCGGGGCCAGGGTGACCCATAGCCTCAAGCATAGGAAATGGATGCTAAGGAAATGGGAGGAAAGAAGCCGACTCAGTGCTCTGCACACCTCTAGTGTGGGGGTGATGCACAACCCACCCTGATGGATTTGCAGACCTGCCAAATGGGTAGATCACTCAAAAACCCCTTTTTCCTCTCCCCATTCCACCCACTGTCTGAAATGTGGCGAGTTAAAATCAGAGGAGCCCTTTCATCTCTGTGGATATCGAGGCAGCAGTGAACTCATTTTAATGTCTTTTCCATGTGGCTCTAGTTTTAACAATAAAATGGTCCCCAGGCACACCCAGCTGCACAGCATTAAAGAGAGGATCTGCAAAGGGGAGGGGGGGAGGTTTTACTTAGCTAATTTGCAGTTGCTAAAAAGACAACAGGGTACAGAGCTTCCTTGTTCCTGCCCGGAACTTTGTTCATGCTTCTTGGAAATGCACTAAAAGGGAAGTGATAATTACCAGGAAGGGAGAAGCTTGGGTCCTGCACTCTGTTGGATGCCAGGGATAGAATGTCTGGCCGTGCAGTCTTAGCACCTTGCAAACAAACCTACACTGCCCCTCCTAGGGAAAAGTACTGGCATTGATTCCTGTCCATACCTTGGGGAGGTCTTATCAGATCAAAGGTATAGTTCATACTCTGTTGAGTGAATTCTGGCTCAGTTTGCTAAGGAACATAAAGTTAACACAAGAAACTGAAATTTCTTGGGAGTGACTTATGAACTTGACATATGCCAATGCCATGATGTAGTATGGTTTCTGTCTTAGTACCTCAGTTACTGAGTATTATTTTAAAAGAAATAATGGAAGGACGGCTGACAGGTAGGCATACTCTGAATGGCATGGCTAAGGGGCTCCAAGATAACTTACCCTGAAAACTGAATAAGCGAGCCATTCTCTGCCACTGTCCACCCACTATGACAGCACCTTGCAGCTTCAGCTGGGTGGGATTTATATGGTTTTAACACAGATACATATTTCAACATTTCTCAGGTTTTTAAAGAAAATGCAGATTCCCCTCCTGGCAAATAGTAAAGAAGATGCTTCCCACAAAGGAGTCCACAGGCTAAAATAAGCTGCACAGTTAAGATTTCAGTAGAGTGAACTATGGTGGCCCTGTGCCTGTCAGGAAGCTAAGGAGGCAGGGGTATCACCGGACAAAGAGTTCGAGGCCACGCAGGTAACAGAGTGAGGCACCTAGCTCAAAGGAGGAGGAGGGAGAAGAAAAAGAGGAGGAGGAGAATGGAGGGAGGGAAGAAAAGAGCGAGGACGGAGGGAAGGAGGGAGGGAGTGAGGGAGAAGAGATTGTCATCAGAATGTTTAACCTGAAAACAGCAGAGCAACACCCTGAGCCCCTCATTCAGTTGCCGTTTGGTCCACACCACTGGCACGCTTCCCTGGGCAGACCTGGCATGTCTGGGCAGCTTGCCATGCCAGCGATTACAGGACTAAGACCAGGCAGGCAGCTTAGGATAACATCTTAGGGCATGACTGTGATCCTACTTCCTGAACAGGCATCCCACCCGCTAAGAAGTTACTAATTGCAGTCCATAGAACTTAACTTTGTCGTGCTGGAAATCTCCCCACAGTCTCCGGCAATGAAATTAGTTTTGGCCTAGCACTGAAAAGCTAGGAACAGCATTTTGCTGCCATGCAAAGGAAACAGCCTAAAAAGGTTAAATGAAAACCACTTGGTTTGCAGAAAAAGTGTGTATATAATTTAGAATATGCCGTGTTATATGGGAAAGAAATATTTTCTTTATTCTAACAAAAGGTGACAATAGTGTGCAAAAGCACAAGCTAAGACACTGTAGGAAGGCTGTGAGCTGCTAAGACGAGCTTGCCGCAGAAGTTGGTCCTTGAAAGCTGGTGGCATCTCTTAGCACCTGTGGGTACTACATTTTCACACAGAGACGGTCTTCTCTGGAAGGTGTGTAAGCCCTTTTAAAAATAAGAATCATAAAGTTAAAAATATCAAGGCACTACAAATAGAAAAACTGACTGGCTTTCCCCCTCTTTTACTGGAAATAGTTGTTTGTTTTTCCTCCCATAATATACCCTGATTCCGGTTTCCCCTTCCTCTGCTCCTCCCAGTTCCTCCCCACCTGCCCTCCCTTCCCACCTGGATCTACTTCCCCTCTGTCTCTCATTAGAACACAACTGGGATCCTAAGGGATAATAATAAAATAAAAATAAGAAAATGCAATAAAAACTAGCACTGACACATTGGAATTGGAGAAGACAAACTGACAAGAAGGAAAGGAGCCCAAGAGAAGGCACAAGAATCAGAGATCTGCTCGTTTGCACACTCAGGGCCCCATAAAAACACTAGCCTGGAAGTCGTAATATCCACAGAGAGGGCCGGGAGCAGACCCATCCAGGAGCTGTGCAGGCTGCCCAATCTCTGCGAGTTAATATGAGCTTTGATCATGTTGCTTTAGAGGGACTTGTTTTCTTGGTGTCCTTCATCCCCTGTGGGTCTTACACTCTTTGTGCCTCCTCTTCCCCAGGGTTCTCTGAGCCCTGACAGGAAGGATTTGATGGAGACAACCTGTTTAGGATTGAGTATTCCAAGGTCTTTCACTCTCTGCACAGGGTCTGTCTGGCTGTGGTCTCTATATTTGTTCTCACCTGATGCAGCTTCTCTGATGACGGCTGAGCAAGGCACTCATCTATGTGCACACCAGAATGTCATTTGGAGTCATTTTATCGCTATATTTTCTTATTGTTTGGTTTGGTTTGTGTTTTTTATTTTTGTTTTTGTTCTCGTTTTTAGAACGGTAGTATTTGGTTTTACCCTAGACCTATAGGCTATCTAGTCTCTGGCTATTGGTCACCTAAGCAGTATCAGGTGTGGGTTCCATCTTGTGGAGTGGGCCTTAAGTCAAATCACATATTGATTGGTTACTCCCACAAGCTTTGTGTCACCATGAAGACCCTAGCGTATCCTGGAGGCAGGACACCATTGTAAATTAAAGGGTTTGTAGCTGGCTAATTTTTACATTTCTCTTTGGGTGTCCTTCAGAGACCTTCCTTTACCAAAGATGCTAGAATGTAGGCACCATGTTCAGTGAGGTGGGTAAGTGCTGTCTTCAGCAATGAGGTCTTGCTGTTAATCTGTCGAGAGTAGCCTATAGTCTTGGCAATAGCCTGGGTTGTTTGGAGGGTCTGGGATACTTCACTCAAGATGTAAGCCACCAAATCTAAACTATTTTTTATTTATTTGCACACTGGGAATTGAATTCAGGACCCTGAGCATGCTAGAGAAGAACTTTTAGCACTGAGCCACATCCCCAACCCCTAATGGTTAACTTGCTAATATTTCATAAACCATACATACAACAACTATTACACAGCATTTACATCCAGCTGGGTGTTAGAAGTGATCTAGACATGATTCAAACCATACAGCATAATATGTCTAGGTTATACACAAATACAATACCATTTCATACCTGTAGATTTGGTATCGTGGAGAGAAGGGTGTCCTGAAACCAAGCTCCACAGGTGTTGAAGGAGGACTTCAAGCCACAGAACCCTGGTTCCTAAAATGGATATGTAATTTCCTGCTTTACATTTCAGCACTTACATTCCCACTTTGTTGACATTGTCCAAAGAAGTTGGAGGTTTGCAAGACCTGAGAGCTGTCTTTACCTTGAGGGAAGCGGAGATATGGCAGAGCGTCTGGTCATCAAGCCCTGTCAAGCAGGAGAGCAGGCTGGGAAAGAGCCTTCTCCCTGGTGCTGTACATCTGAAAATTAGCATCTCCCCACCTCTTAGACTTTGTTTACATTGTTTGGTGTCTTAGTCTCTGTTCTGTGGCTCTGAAAAGACACATGACCAACACAACTCTTAAAAGAAAACATTTAATTAGGGGCTTGCTTATAGTTTCAGAGGCTAACTCTAGTATCACCATGGCTGGGAGCATGGAGGTATGCAAGGATAGTGCTAGAGCATGGAGGTGTACAAGGATGGTGCTAGAGCAGTATCTGAGAGCTACCTCTTGATGCACTATCTGAGAAAGAGGGCCTGGGCCTGGCTTGCACTTTGAAACCTCAAAGCCTATCTGCAGTGACATACTTCTACCAACAAGACCACACCTCCTAATCCTCCTCAAATAGTACCACTTCCTGATAACTGAGCATTAAAATAGGTGAGCCAATGGGGAGCATTCTTATTCAAACCACCACAGCTGTGCTTTCTATCCTATATTAGGGCATTTGATAAAGATGAGAGGCCTGACAGGAGAATGTTATCCTCTTTGTAGATTGCAGCTTGTGTCTCCTTCTGAATGACATCCAGTTCTTATCTGGGAAGTGTTCTACACTGGCTAGCCTCACAAACCATAGTGTCCTCGTGTGCAGGGTTCTTCTTATTTACAGAGAGTGATGCCTCGCAGAACCCTTACATTACATCCTATTCTCCCAATTGGAGATGCTTGCTGTCTGGTCCTCCATGACAGATGACTGGAACATAGTGTTCATGCATCTGAGACAGGCCAGAGAGATGGTTTATCAGATAGACACTTTGCATGGAAACCCAGCAACCTGAGTTCAGTCTCCGGAGCCTCTATAAAGGTGGAAGGAGGAAAAATAAAAAACTTTACAAAGTTATTCTCTGGCCCCCACACATGACACACAAGCATGCCTCTTCTCCCTGCCCAATCACAATAGTAAATTTGATAGCCAGGCATATTAGCACACTTGGGAGGAGATATAGGCAGATCCTGTTAGTTTGACACTGGCCTGGTCTACACAGTGAGCTCCAGAACAGTCTGAGCTACATAAGGAGACCCTATTTAGAAAAAAAAAAAAAAGAAGGTAATTTTGAAAATAGTAAAGTAAGTATGAAGTCAGGTTTAATTCATGTGGGCCAGTCGGGCCCATCTGGGGGCCACAACATGTGTACTGTACTGATGAGATGCCTCACTACCCACAGAGAGCACGGGCCCGTGAAGTCCTCAGAAAGAGAAGGGTGCCTAGGAAGGGAAGGTGCTTTACTTTAGAACCGCAGGCTTCAGGAGCTCCTGAGTGCTTTCCTGTCAGGGACTCAGAATGGCCTCAATATTGCTGTCACATGCTGTCCGCCTTTATGGTTTTCTCTCATGCTCAGCGTGTAATATCTTCAGAATGTTAAAATACGGAACTGCTTTTAAAAACAGGGTTTAAGGGGCTGCAGAAATAGGCTCCGTCAGTGCCATGCTTACTGTATGGGAATGAAGACCTGAGTTCAATCCTGTACATCCACATAAAAAGTCTGACAGGACAGTGTGGGCCTGTAACCCTAGCACTGGGGAGGCAGAGACAGGAGGCTCCCTGGGGCTCACTGGCCATTCTTACTGAGTAGGTAAGATCCAGCTTTAGTGAGAGGCTATGTCTCAAAACATAAGGGATAGATGAAGAGACCCCCAACATGGCCCACTGGCTTCTACAAGCACACAGATGTATGTATGCACACATATGAAAACACATGCACAAGTGTGTTTGATGCTCTCAAATAATTTTGGATCTCATTATTTAGAAGAGAGACAAATTCTATCCTGCTGCAGCGGCAGCGTTGAGAGAATGGCGGGCACTACTGTGACTTTATGATGTAAGTGGCCTCCTTGACACCTCTGCACTTGCGGGTACGTTGCAGGCCCAAGCCCCTCTCCATGAAAGAGCAAAAGGTGATGAGCCGTGAGAGAATAAAGAAAAGAAAAATACACACAGAGAGATAAAAGCTAGGATCAGGGGGCCTGGGCTCCGGGATGGAGAAGCCTCAGTAGCTGGGGTTGTATATTATATGGAGCTGAACAGAGAAGTCAATTGCTGCATACAGCTGAACAAGATGAGGTCCGTGGTCCAGAGCTGAACAAGGAGGCGTAGCTAATCTTGGCAGGAACTGTGGCTGTTGGGGAGCAGTTTTCAGGCTCTGAACATCCCAGAGGCAGAAAGCAATGGAGAACATTTTCTGCACACTTGCACTCAGCCCCAAGGAAGACTTTGCCATCTGTCGAGCCCAAGTCTCTGGCTGTGCCCACATCACCAGCAGCACACAGTCAGGGTCCTCTCCTCCCGACACTGGGGTGAATGGTGTGTCGTGAACAGCCTCAGGCTTTTCATGCGTGTGGACTTCTAAAGGCAGAAGCCTGTGTAGACTCAGCTCACCTGCTCTTTTCCAACTGATGACACAGCTCACTGGTGAGTTAGCCCATGGGAAACTGACCATTATGGCTAGCATTTGAAAATAGGCAAATTAAAGAATAGAACATAGAGAACATCATACTTACTAAGAATATACACTGGCTTGAAAAACCAGGGGCAGGGGTGGCATTTTCTGAATCGTAATAAAAAAATTTTTTTTTTGCTAGATCAAAAAAGTTGAACTTTTGGGCTAGAGATACAGTTCAGAAGTTGAGAGCACCAGCTGCTCTTCAAGAGGACCTGGGTCCAATCCCAAGCCCCCACATGACAACTCACAACTGTCTGTAACTTAAGCTCCAGGTGATTCCACATGCTCACATGGACACCCATGCAAGCAAAAATACCAATGCACATAAAATTTTGAAAAAGCAGAATAAGTCATTTTAAAAAAAATTGAAATTCAGTGAGTGATGCAGGCAGGCTTCACCCCTCTATAAAACAGTGTCAAGCCCAGGGGCATGTGGTCAGTAACCATGTCCCCCAGCATTTATCCCTTAGTCACTACAAAGTACTCTGTGTTTTCATGGTGTTATCACAATGAATGTGTAGTTCTGCATTCATGAGGCTGCACAGTTTTCTCTGGGCTGCAGGTCCTGGGACACCCCACCCTACCCCCACCTGGATTCACCACCCCAGCATGAATATTTCCTTAGAGCTCACCTGCTGGAGAGGAAGGAAGTTTTAGTTTGTCTTTCTGAGTGAATTTTGTAGAAATTCCTGCCTTCACTGGGCGCTTCGTTTACAAGACCGTCATGGCTCATGAGGTACAAATGGGAGAAGATCCAGTCTACACACATTGCTCTGGGAAGGAAAGACAGTAACTGTCCCAACAACCAGGGTCCCGGAGTGGGAGGAAGCTGTCTCTATGAGACCACATAGAGGCAATGGTAGGCTATTGATGTAGAGGCCATCATGGCATAGGACTGGTAGTCAAGATTTCTGGGAGAAGGTGATCTCTAATCAGAACTCGCTGTGCTTGGTGTCTAGGCCTCACCTTCTTGTCATGGCAGCCCATCGTCAGTTGGCCAGAATCCAGGGCATTCCAGATAGTAGCCACCTCCCTCTCTCCTGACCTGCAAAAGCTGGGGTGAAAGCTAGAAGTGATGGTGCACACCTTTAATCCCAGCATTTAGGAGGCAGAGGCAAGTGGATCTCTGAGTTCAAGTCTAGCCTGGTCTACAGAGTCTACAGAACAAGTTCAGGACAGTCAGGACTATACAGAGAAAACTTGTCTCCAAAAACATAAATAAATAAATAAAAGCTGAGGTGAAAATAATCACAGGCTACTCTGCTCCGGTTTCTGCAATGTCCCTGGATGGCACTGGGGGCATCTTACCTAGTAGCCAGAACAGAGTAGAGGCATGGCGTCTATATGCTTCTAAAGATCAGTGTGCAGAGGCTGGCAGGCTTCCTGTGGCAATGCAGCAGAGTGTTGACAGCCGCTGTCTATCAAGTAGGCCCTGACAGGTACCATTTTTCCTCTGTTCCCCTCCTCGCTGCAGTGAGGTTACTCTCTTCCCCTTTCCTGCTCTTGTTTTGAGAGAGCAGAAAATACAGTTAGTAATAAAGCTGTGGTGCTGGCCCTGAGACTGACCCCAGCATTTGCCTAAGTCTAGCGCCCTCTGGTAGCAGCCAGCCTTTTCTGAGTGGTAATTAGCTGCATGGGAATTTTCACAGACACTTCCCCCAGGGAACCGTTTCACCAAAGAGTAACCCTCTTGTCTAGACCATACAAACCAATAAAGTCATTGCTAGCTGGGATTTCCAAATGACAAAGCAGCAATAGAAACCACCACCTCCAGTCCTCAAGGCTCAGAGAATAGAGTGCACATTGTGGATGGCCCAGAATACAGGCCTCTCTCCCAAGAGCCCTGGAGAATCCTCTTGGGCTGCAGCTTCTAAGCACTGACATAGCACTCAGAACTTCCAGTCTGCTGAAATCTAAATGTTGCCTCCTTGATCCTATATTAAATATTGTGAAAGATCCAACCCTACCTTTCACTTTTGGTTGTGCCAAAGCTAATTAATTACTAGTTCCTGGGATAAGGCAAGTTTAACTCCTGGCAATTTAAGATGCCAGGATGGCAAAATTTATCTAGAGAGATAGGAATTCAGAAGCTAAGGCTGGAAGAATGCTATTAGTGGCTGGCCTGGGCTACAGAGTAGGACCCTATCTCAAAGTCAACAACACAAATTTTCAGACTTTTAATCAAATGTGCTTCCCACTGTATTTAGAGACATCTGGATAGTGGTAACTATGGGAGCATTGATGGGTGTGGAAGATGACAGTGTGTGTGTGTTGTCAGGCTCAAAATAGAAAGGGAGTGTGGTCCTTGAGGCCCTGGTCAGGGCTTCTCCTGCAAGTGGGGATGGATTCAGATGTCTAAAGTCATGGCACTCTCTCGTAAGTACAGTTGACCCTCAGAGGTAATGTTAAAAGCCAAGATGACAAGCTGGGCAGTGGTGGTGCACGCCTTTAAGCCCAGCACTTGGGAGGCAGAGGCGGGTGGATCTCTGTGAGTTCGAGGCCAGCCTGATCTACTGAGTGAGTTCCAGGACAGGTTCAAAAACGCTACACATAGAACCCCTGTCTCGAAAGACAAAGGGGAAGCACACCAGGGGCTATGCACCATTGACTGTGCAGAAGCCACAGCGGTAGGTTGAAACTAGACCCGCTGGCCTTCTCTCCATCTTGGCAAGCATGCTGGAGGAAGCCCAGTGGTGGAGGAAGACTGACTATGGCTGTCCCCATGCAGAGCCCTCAGAATATGCTGACACTGCTGAGCGTGCTGTGCCCCGGTTTTCTGTAATAGAGGCTGAAAGGGGAGAGATGTTATGGTACCTGCCCCACACGACACTGCCAACGTGTTTTAGTGACGGATCTTAACCATGTCAGCCTTGTTCCAAAACATGGCCTTGGGTGCCCTCCTCCCTTGCCTTGCAGAGATGATGAGAACCTAAACCAAGAACGAGGAATGCGATTCATTTGAGTGGCATCCTGGGACACTCAGCTCATCCTGGACAGTTACTAATTTCCCAGGTGAAACTGACAGAAGTGTTTTTATTAACACACTAAAAAGATTCTTGAATGCTTGCTGTGACCCAGCATGCGTACAGAAAAAGGTAAAAGCCAGGCAGCCTGGAAGCATGCTGAGGAGGGAGGGAATAGTGAGCTGACTGGTAGAGAGCAGCTGTGTGTGAACAGAAGAGACACCTAGCTCGGGGTTGAGATGGGGAAGCCACAGCAGACTCCTTAGGAAGACAGAATCACCAAACTGTGTTCAAAACACAGGCACATCCTGAGCCACAAGTCATGGTGCGTGCCTGTAATCACAGCATCAGGAGCCCAAAACAAAAGGATCAAGAACTCAGGGCTGGCCTAGACTCTAGAGAAGACCATCTTTAAAGGAAAATGGAAAAGGCGTATCTTGGATGAAGAGATTCAAGATTCAGATGTGGGTGTGCAAGTGGGTGTAAACACCCCGGTGAAAAGGGAGTTGTTACTTTTTTTTTTTTTTTTTTTCTCTAAAACAAAAAAAACTATGAAGCCATCTCTCCAGCCCTTCTGGAGGAATGTCATGGTTTGCTTTTCATTCTTAAGGCATTTTTTCTGGCACCTAGATGATGGCGCAGCAGATTACAGCACTTGTGTGTAAGCCTGATGACCTGAGTTCAGTCCCAGCATCCCACAGTGGGAGGAGAGAGCTCACTCTCAGAAGTTGTCCACACACACACACACACACACACACACACACACACACACACACACACACCACTTACACGGTAATAATAAACAAAGTGAACTTTTAAAGTCTCGTGACTGGATGAAACGTCACAGGAGCAGTAACAGGAATGCCTAAGAGGCCATGGCCACAGTCCAGAGGGGAGACCCAGGAACGTGACAGTAGGGTAGGAAGCAAGAAGATGTGGATGATATGGATGTAGAGCCTGCAGGAGCTGCTGAGATGGAAGATGCAGGAAGACTCCTGGCTCCTTAGCTAGGGTAGCTGAGTAGATAACTGGACCATTTCCTGAGACTGTGAAAAGAACGGGGCTGTCAGATTCAAGAATTCTGCTTTTAAAACATGACATGGTCCTTAAGTAGTTGACCTGGAATGGGGTAGGATGTTCTAATCATTTTCCCAGTGACCTGTGAGCATGTGACAAGTGAGGCTCTGTAGATCGCTCCCCCGAGCCCGGTGAGCCAAAGCCAGGTATAGAGGCTGAGGCGGCGCCCCAGCCCCCATGCTGGCGGCCGTGCTCTGTTTCAGGTTTCCGAGGCCAGTACTGATGACCTGAGTGTTCCTGAGCGGTATCTCTGTCCAGGTGCCGTTGATGCCGCGCCACAGCCAGCCCCCTCCGCATGTTGGCAGCTACCAAGCTGAAAACGGAGCAGTGGAGTAGATGAGGTCTCTGACTGTCAGCACGGGCCATGTTTGATGTTTTTCCCTAGACAGCAGCCTGTCCTCACAAGTGGAGAGCCTTGAAAGAGTGCTCTCCTGAGTGACAGGACTGTTCCCATAAATTAGTGTTTTTCATAAGGCCCACAGCTCAGACATCTGTCTGAATGATCCAGCCCCCATAAATCGAGAGATTGGTTCTGGAAGTCCCAGGAGCCTGGGCCTTCTGGAGAGATTTATAGCTCTTCCCACTCGTGTTGAGGCCAGGAAAAACATCACAGCTCCCTCCGCACTTTGGGGTTTTGTTCCTGTGGGGGTGGTGGGGGCAGGAGAGGTGTGCTGAGCCAACACCACTTTGGAAGAAAAGCAGCCAGATTTGTATTCCAAAACCTCAGAGGAAACCCTGTGCTCTGCTAGGGTGTAACAGCTATGCTGTCCTCTGCCCACCCCTCCCTGGAGAGCGCCTCAGGCTTGGCTTCTTCACCCCAGTGGATTCTGTGGTGTGGGAACTGGGCCAGAGCTGGCTAGAGCTCACAGCCTGTTCCTGACTGCCCTGGCCTCTGGGTCAGTAGACCCAGGCCTGCAGCACCAGAGCCCTAAGCTAAACCTGAGATGAGTTCATTAGTCCTGCTGTGAGCTTTTTCCAGAACTGAGGTCAATGACTGACGAGTAAAATTCATGTGGGCCTGACCAAGAAGGAAGGCTAATTAAGATAGTTGTTCCACTTAGAACCCAGGCCTGGCAAATGTTTGGCCACATTTGAGGTTAATAGTACACTGATGAGAGGGAATGTGACTGGTTTGACATCTTACAATAACATCATCAGAGCCTGCTTACCAGGCAGGATGGAAAGGAAAGAAAGAAAGAAAGAAAGAAAGAAAGAAAGGAAGGAAGGAAGGAAGGAAGGAAGGAAGGAAGGAAGGAAGAAAGGAAAAGAAAAAAAAAAAAACCAAAAATCTTAAACCAATTTTCTGGAAGCTCCAACCAGCAGCCAGGTCCAATGCCTATTTGAGAATGACTGACTGGCATAGAATGGTCAAAGAAAATATTTGCCGTTCATCAGATGGGAGTGGCTCCAGAGAAGTAGCCCAGGGTCTGGGTGTGTGGTCAGGGCAAAATGAAGCAGCAGTCATATACGTCTCCTTAGGATGGGGTCCTTTGGTTGGGGAAAAGGAGCATGGGTCTATGAGGTATAAGAATGAAAGCTAGGCAGCAGAAAAGGTTGGGTGGACATGTGGCTTCTCCATCAGGAAAGCCAGCCCCATAGTGCCAGCTTGATTGTTAGTACAAGTGATGGCATGCACAACAGTGAATTCATGGCTGGACTTGCAAATACAAGTGATGGCATGCACAGCAGTGAATTCATGGCTGGACTTGCAAATACAAGTGATGGCATGCACAACAGTGAATTCATGGCTGGACTTGCAAATACAAGTGATGGCATGCACAGCGGAAGATTTGTGGTTGGACTTACCGAGCATACACAGATATAAAAACCTTGCCAGGCTAAGGAAGTTCTGTTCAGTGGAGAGTTGGTGGGGAGAGGGGAATCCATTTTAAATAAGAGAAGAAAGTCAATTAAAAAAAAAAAAATGGTTCTTTGATTCTGGACTGCACTCACAAAAAAAATGGTGTATTACAGTAAGGAGGAAGACTGGTCTGAGGATGAAGTGCCCGGGGCTTTGTTTATCAGTTTTGAGGGTGAAGACACCCCCAAGCCCATCCCTACCCCACCCCCAAACTGCAGGAACCGGATTTGACTTTCTTGATGAAGTTGCTGGTGTTGGAAGGGAAGTGACTTACTATGAAAGGATTTTCAGTGTTGCTATGCAGAACACACAAATCCTCCCAGTGAGAAAGGAGCCCAGTCCTCCATATAAGTAAACCTTGTAGACATTGGAATGTTTATGTTTGGCCCAAAATGGCTCTGGTTTTTTACACAGCTGTAAAGCACATTTAACTCCCAAATATAAAGTACTTCTTGACTACTGTTTCATAGCTTCATAAAAAGAGGCCGGGTTGCGTAGGGGCTTTGCCGTTGTCATCCCTATCTTTTTACGCAAGTCTGTTTCCTGATATTGTTATTCCAGTGGAAAAAAAACGAGCCCAGTATAAACTACCTTTTTTACAAGCAGCCATAAGAAGGCCCAAAGACAATACGGAGCCTCTGCATTTATATTTTTAACCTAAGATT
Organism: Phodopus roborovskii; assembly: GCF_943737965.1. Lineage (NCBI taxonomy): Eukaryota > Metazoa > Chordata > Mammalia > Rodentia > Cricetidae > Phodopus > Phodopus roborovskii. Next base: position 22,067,175 of record NW_026126571.1, read on the forward strand.
ACAGATCTAACTAGCAGGGAAGCAAAGTTGCTTTAATTATGAATGTTTTTCATTGTGGTCAGGAGTGTAAGTCAGTAACAGATGTTCATTTTCCCCAGCTCAACTGTTTTTAATTCCTTCTCAAACATGGAGAGAGAAATCTTTAAACATTTGCCAAAGTTCAATTAACATGCCTGGCCGATGGTGGAAAATGCCCTACTTTGTTTCTCCTCGGCTGCCTACCTGCCCTGGCTGCCCATGCCACAGAGCACAGGGAGAGGGTCCAGCTGGCATGAGTTTTATGACCACAGAGTTAATTTGCAGAGAAAGCCTTTGGCGGGGAGGGGTCTGTGCACCATTTTATATATTTACTTATTTACCTTTTTCAGTTATAAATAAAATTGCACCATAAAACATTGTGGTGTAATGGCAGGAAGCCCAGCGTGCGTTGTTTTTGTTCTGCAAGTACTTAATGGCTTGCTTTCTGTGTGTGTGTGTGCGGAGTAGAAATCATATGTTTATGGCTGAGGCTGTGTGACTTGGTTTATCATGTTTTTCCTGTGTCGTGTGGAACACACGGCTGTTCGTTATTGAAAGACCTCTTCTATGGAGAATAGGGTTCTGGGGTGGGGGAGAGTTGATATAAGAATGTACAGTGACTTCTAGAAGCTGTGGGCCCACTGTGGCTAGAAAGTCTCCACAGCAAGGTGGGCAGTGTGGCTGTACGAGTTTGCCTCAGCACCCCAGACACACTTTCTCCATGTGCTTAGTGAGTCCATTGCACAGAAGAGAAGCAAAAGATACATACAGACATACAGACAGATGAGACAGGTATACCACAGAGAGCTAAGGGCAGTCAGTCTTCTGGCGCAGAAGAAATGCCGTCCTGCCCAACACGTGCTTCTAAGTCTAGAATCCACCCCCAAAATTTGGGGATGCAATATAATTTGGGGTTTAATTTTCTAAACTGTCATTTGTATAAAAATGTAATAACAGAACACTTGTCCTGGATCTGGAAGCTGAAATGACCACATACAGAATGACACAGGGGTCACTTGGGCTGTGCTGAGACTGAGTTCCCATCAAGGCTTCCGGCTCACTGAGCCTCACTGAGATGTTAGGAACTGCTTCTCTATAGTCTCAGGCACACAGATTGTCCCTTGGAAAATCTGTCTAAAGTACAACCTAAGGGACTCACAGAGGGTTGACGGTTTACTTTGAGACAAATGGAACATTCTCCTTACGGTTCAAGACAAAATTAAGGGAAGAAACGGCGACTAGACCAGAGCTATCGTATTACCTTACATCAAATGGGATGCCTCCCCAAGGATGACCTAGGTGTGTCTGAGCTAGACTGATTTGAATATATGGGTCATTTGTGCTTGGTACTGGTGGTAGATCAATAGCAGGAGGAGGATGGGATGCTACTGGCCGCTCAGTGTGTGAGCACTTAGCATGGGCAACATTTGCCCTTTTATTTCCATGCGGTCAGAAAGCACCGGAGCCTCCCCACCTTCCAGGGAAGAGTGGGTGCTCTGAGGGAGTGTGCCACCCTCCTGTTCTCTATGGAACCTGGAAGCCCACTCCCAAGGCTTATCTGGAGCTGTGTGAGTGCAGCCCAGGCTGCTGAGGAATCACTTCTAGCTGTGCTGCAGATTTTGAAAGGAATCACTCACTATCTGAACCTCGGATTAAGCATGGTAAAAGTCCTTTGCCTGACTTGTGAACGCTGGCTGCCCGTTTGTATGAGGTGGGAAGCTAAACTGGCAGGGCATTGGAGGGGTGTTGACAACCTGGTGCCAGCTCCCACCCCAGGCCTAGGCCTTTGCTGTGTTTCACCAGGGGGTGGTCGCAGAAGACAGCGCACTTCACCAGGCCTTGTCTCGTCCTCTGCAGGAGAGAAGGCTGTCATAGGTCCTGAGGTCTCTACCCTTGAACTTGTATCTCTGGGTGTTTCGAACTCTGCTCTCCCACCCGCGGGAAGATCTAAACTGATGGGAGTATTAGAATCACAAGCGTGTGGCAGAGAAACAGAAAACAGAGTCCGAGCCTCGTGGAATGTAAGACCAATCTGGAAAACATACACGAAAGAGGCCATATTGTGACCAGAGGAGACTGGGGAGGTACTCAGGGCCTGGCCTGGAAACATGGAGATGAGTTGGGAGAACGTCACCTTTGAAATCCCAGGAGGGAGCTAGCTGCATCAAAGGGTTTCGAATGTGGTCAGGGAGGTGGTAACAGAGTGCGACATCTAAAGAATGGTACACAGAAACTCAAACCAAATTTGCGTGGAAGGTTACACTCGATGGAAGCCCATTTCCAACTCCAGAAGGGACGGAAAGCAGGGCATGCTGCTGCCTTTGTGGCTGGATTTCTATTTGTGTTGTTCCCATACAAAGGCTGGGTGGGTATCTTCCTGGCCTGCCCTCCCCTGTGTGGTTCCCAGAAAAAGGCAAAGGCAGTCCCCAGGCCTTCCGTGGGATGGCCCCCATAGAAGCATGGGTCAAGCTGTTATCTGTCGTATAAACAAGGAAAGGAAGCAAGGCTCAGCTGCCATCTTTCCACCTCTGATTTGGTGCCAGTGGGACCAGCTGTCCCAGGTCACAGAAGACTCTAGCCTGTCCTTGTCCATTTGTGTAAAACGGCTCCCATGCAAACTAGCTGCAGATCCTTGTGGGGCGGAACGGGATTTCAGCACTGGGGAGTTGCATTCTTCCTGTAAATATGTCATTCACCCCATTTCCACGGAAGCCTTTGGGTGGTTGATGGGGCTTCCCTTATTTGTATTGTTACTTGCTTGGGGACTGATAGGTGTAGTTTATCAGGTCCCAGCCGTTCCTGTTTACTGCCTTTAATAGAGGTCTAATAATAAACTCTTAGGCTTGTTAGAGTCTGGGAAACCTGGAGCTTATCTTCGCGTGGCACTGATGTGGCATCCTCTCTCTGTTTGCTGAACTGTTCTGTAACGAACTGAGAAGCTCTGGCCTGAGAATTCAGAGTTTGCCATCCGACGTTGACTGCATCCACACTGACCCTGAAAGGAAGAGATGAGACGGAGTGGGGAAGAGTGCCCGGCCCGCCCTGTTCTAGAGAAGGGTGTGCTGTTGATGTGTGTCTGTCCACACAGGTCTGTACCACCCTCCTGCCACACACTGACTCGCTGTTACCACTGCCAGCTAGCACTGTCCACCCATTTCCCTTCCCAGGGGTATGGCTGGGCATGAAGGTGTCATCAGATCCCTGAGATCCACAGTTTACTTGGTGGATTAAAGAGCCCTGCTCTGACCCACAGGCCACCTCACACCAGAGGTGATACTTCCCTGACACAGCATCTGCTACGACACTTTTGAAATCAGCCAGGCCCTAATGTAAAGGAATGTCATCTGAGAAGCAGCCTCACACCTCACCCTTGTTGTAGGACATATACCATAGTGGTTTGGACCACGAGAGATGATGGCCCCAGCTGGCCATGCTGGAGTAAGCCTTTCTATGAGGGGTTGACCAGGGTGGTCACACTAGGGTGGGTGAGTCTGGAGGTGGCATCAGGTAGCAGGCATCGTGCAAGCTCCAGCTTGGGTAAACACAGACACGAGCCTGGAGGGGCAGAAGGATCAAGTCCCTGGTGAGGCAGGAACTCCACAACAGCTGCAGCCTGTGCCTGGTAACCCGGGTTCCAGCCATGCCCGTGACCTTGGGCAGCAGAGTTAATCAACTGTGTCTCTCGATGACCCTAGGTTTTGAAAACGCTGAAGAGCAGCATCTGCCAGGCTACTTGACTTAGTCCTGGAAAATATGTGGGTCTTCCCAGTGAAACACTAGCTGTGAGCAGCAAGGGTCTGAGCGCTCAGTAGCCCATCAAAGGCTTTGGTGTGTAATTCGCAGCAAGAGGGGAAAGGAAAATGGCAAAGAACAGTAGTGAGCTATCCAAGGCCTTGGAGCTGAGGCTTTAATGACTTAGAAGCCTGGCCCCCATGTGTCATCTCATGACCATGTGAGAGCTTGCTAAGTAAACAAATGCAAGCAAAAGCATCATCAGGCACTCTTCCCGAGACCCCAGCCTTCTGAGCCTGTCCTGACACCACATCAAGGAGTGAGCCTGGGGCGGGCTTGTCATCATCTTGCCTCTTGTGAATTGCCACTTGCTTTTAGAGCAATCTTTCAGCAATCTCTTGAGTGGGAAATCCTTGCCCTTCCAGTCTCTTCCAGTCATTGTTTCCCAGTTTGACATCCCTGTGACATCTGACTGAAATGCAGCCTGGCTGATGAGGACGCCTGCCTGGTACGCACAGGAGTATAGAACAGCATCAGAAATGCTCTCATAAAACGCATTTTTCATGCAACACAGGCTGCACTTTCCACACCGGACAGAGTACGAAACCCAGCTTTTATGGCAGCACTCTGAGATGGCCGTGAGCTGTTGGTGACTCTCACAACATTATTCCCTAAAGAAGCAACTTCTTTCCTGTTGTGGCACATTTTCTTGTCATGGGCTCTGTCTGCAGAGAGACAATCACCCCTTTGCAGTAGAAACTGCGCTTGCTTGCTGGCGGACTCTAATGAGTTCTCATGGCCACTGCTGTACTTTTTCACCGTCACCCTCCCTTCCCAGACCTCCTTGACGGCGTTCTCTCAGTATGTGCTTGGAGATCTATCCACGCCTTCTGTTTCATAGTTCGGAACGGCAGCACCGCCCATCATCAGCTTTGGCCAGAGGTTTCGCACTGCAGACAAAGGACACAATTCCAACACAGTGTAAGCTTGGCTTGCTTTTTTTGTCCAGGCTTGGAGTCATTCAGTGAGCCCTAGGCTGGGTGTGGTAGCCCTAGGTCTGCCATCCCAGAACTTGGGAGGTGGTGGCAGGAAGATCATGAGTTCAAGGCCAGCCTGGGCTATGGGAGATATTACCTTAAAAAAAAAAGAAAAGCCCTCTCCTTTGCTCTGGCCCACCACTCCTCTTGTATGTGAGTGCCCACTGCATGCACACCTTATCAGAGAGATGGCATCTTGTTTATCCCCAGGTCTCCAATAATATGAAAGAACTAATGCAAATATAACCCTCAATGTAATGGATCTATAACTATGTCTTAATATATTTAATATAATTCAACAAAATCCTAAGTCAACATTATAGTTTCAAAAGCTTTCTAAATTAGCATCATAGTCTCCTCTATTAGAAAAATAATATCTTAGGCAGCTCTGTTTATTTTTGGCAGATAATTCTAACCAAATGTGTTCCTCCTGACACATAGACACACACGAATGCACACACATACATACACAAACACACACACACACACACATGATCTGAAGTACTAGATGGTCTTCATGTTAGGCAGATACTTTACCATTAAGCTACAGCCCAGCCTCTTAACAAGATCATTTCTTCTTCGGCTTTGTGGCTCATTTGTTATTTCTTTCAAGCCCAATAATTTTAAAATATTGATGAAAACAGCAATCCCACTCAGTACAGGTAGAAGATATAGCTGTGTGGCGGAAATGGACTGAACACTTATTTAGCCTACATTGCCCAGTCTCCACAGCAGCCCGTGCCCAGTGAGGAAAGGGAGGCGTACAGAGGTGGGGGGGGGGGCTGCAGCCGTGGTGAGTGGAAGAGAGCGCAGATTCTCAGAAGGCTTCACAGTGCCTCTCCCAGCTCCCAGCTCCAGTCCTTTGCTTTGCTTTTTACAGTAGTGCTAACCTGTTTCATGGGAGGGTGTGTGTGTGTGTGTGTGTGTGTGTGTGTGTGTGTGTGTGTGCGCGCGCGTGTGTGTGTGTGTGCGCGCGCGCGTGTGTGTGTGTGTGTGTGTGTGTGGCGTGCGCACGCGCATGCCTGCGTATATGTGGGTGGTGTGTCTGTGTGCCTTTTATGTGTGCACATGTGTTTTCACCCCCTTGTGCATGCTCTGACACATTTCAATCCCTAATACCATTGGCGTGGTTCCTTCATTCTACCCTATAAAACTCTAGTGTCTATTTGTCTAAGTATTATTACCAAATGCCTCCATGGACCATATCATATAGCACATCATCCTTCAGTGCCCCAGGCTCTGCATGGATTTCCCTCTGCTCCCAAGAACGAGCTGAAGACTAGCTCAGATGGGAAGGAGAGGAAGACATGAGAACAGTCCTCCCGGAAGTCATTGTATACACCACACATACACACACACACTCACACTCACATGTACACACACACGTACACACACATGTACACACACTCATGTGTACACACACTCACATGTACTCACACACTCACATGTACACACTCACATGTACTCACATGTACACACATGTACACACACTTGCATGTACACACTCACGTGTACACACTCATATGTACACACTCACATGTGCACACGCTCACACGTACATACACACATGTACACACACTCACATGTATACAAACACATACACACACATAAACACACACACACTTACATGTACATACACGTACACACACACATACACACACACATACACACACACTCACATGTACACACATATACTCACATGTAGACACACACACTCACATGCACATAACTCACATCTGTACACACATACATGTGCGCGCACACACACACATACCCTGGAACTTGGTTATGAGCTTGTGCAGTGATGGAGGAGATTGCTGTGTTTACTCATATCCTTGTCCCAGTAAGGCAGAAGACCCTTCTGTGTGCCTTACAGCTGCAGTTCCCTGGGTCTGGCCCAAAGCACTGCCCCATGAGACAGCTCACCCTTGGTGAGAGAGCCTGACAAGCCAGCCTTTCTTTCAGGCTGTACAACTGTGTCAAAGAACCCATATAGCTCAACAGTCTGGGGACAGAACAAGAGAAGAACCCTGAGGAATATTCCCCTAACTTTAGTAGTGGGGGTTCAATTCAGGGCTTTATGCATGCTAGGTAGGCACTCTCTACTGCTAAGCTACAAACTAACCCTCTTCTCCCGTTTTGTTAATTTTTAAAGATGTATTTTGTTGCTTGGGGAAGGGTGTGTGCACATGAGCATATATGCCCACAGATACTAGAGACTCAAATATCCCTGCACTTGGGGTCACAGGCAGTTGGATTCTGGGAATTGAATTCAGATCTTCTGAAAGAGCAGTTAATGCTCTGAACTGCTGAGCCATCTCTCTAGCCCTTGCTTTTTATGTAAATTAACCCATTTATTACGAGGCCTGCCACTGTTTTCATGCAGGAGCCACAGTGCCAGATGCCAACGGCTCATCTCTTCATCTTGGCCTGGCCACAGAAGGAGCAAGTATCCCTGGCGTGCTGGCTGAGTTCAGTTTTTTTCACCATTTTCTGGAGGGAGGCACCACAGCGGGTCCCATATTTCCTGACAATCCTGACCTTCTTGATGTGTTTAGCCATGTCTTGGGAACCTAAGCCCAAACTCAGAGAGCCCTTGTTTTTGTTTTTAAGACATGATCCCATCGAGCTGCCCAGGCAGGTCTTGAACCTGTGCCTCCATGCCTGACTGTGACAAAAGTAGTTCTGTGTGACTTGTGGCCATTTCTTAAAACATTCCTAGAGAACAAAGACTCCAAGAACATGGTGAACAGAGTAAAGGGACCAATGTCCCAAAGGCAATTTTCATATGTGAGACTCTTGGCTCCCTTCAGCCTCCAACTTCCTAATACTGGGGAAGTGGTATTGGCAGCTGCTCACTTTTCTAGCATGCTAGCTATATCCCTCCAATGTCCCTGTCACCCTGAAGTCTCTTTCCTTTCTTTGCTAGCCTTAAATCCATACACGTGTCTAGTGATATCCTCCAAACGTTTAAGAAGGAAGTTCTATGAGTTGAGAAGCTAATGATCAAAAACGGTTTCCAGGCTTTGGACTTTCATATAAGAAACTATACTCTGCATTTAGACATGTAAGCACGAAGCCTGAACAGTTTCCTGAACATATCTATGTCCTGCCAAGTCATTTTGTAGATGTCGGTCATGCCCGTCTAAGTTGATTTCTGAGCCACAGTCTGTCACTTAATATTGCTAGAGTGGTCATGGCTCAGGAACCTTCATATAACTTTCCCACATGTCTTTAGCAGCAGCTAGAAAACCAAGGAGAAAAGCTACGATGACAAGTCACAGGGTGAATTAGTGGAGTTTCCGATAGCTAATCATAGATGGGCAAGGGGGTGTCATTTCTAATGACCTAGCTTTCCTTAAACAATATGGAATGTTTAGACATGGGAGACAGGACATCCCATGTGGGAGGGATAAAGGAGACAGTATTTCCTTATACCTCCTTTCTCCTGACTCAGGATGGAGACCTAGGAAGTAATCCATACACTGCACTGGGAGAAGCTGGGCTGGGCTCTGAGGGAGAGAGGCCCCTGCTGGGGACAGAAGCCATGCTCCAGCCAGAGTCCAGCCAGGTTGACTCCTAGGTGAGAGGAAAGTACAGAGGTCTGATTTGAAGCCTCCCAGAGGCAGGAAAGGATAACAAGGCTCAGAAATCAAGGCTTCACAAGAAAAGGACTGGGTTGTTGTTTGTTTAGTTTTGTTTTTCTCTAGGCATTTTGTTGCTTCTCGTCTTTTTCTGAGACCATGGCTCTTGTATCCTGACTGTCTTCCTGTTGTAGTGTGAAACTGCTTCCAAGTTAGTTTCTCATTTTCAGGTGTAGATGTCAATAGCCTTGATCCTGACCTCCCTTAAGCCTGGGGCCCTGGACTTGTGATGGCCATTCTTCTCACTCTGCTGTGGAGGATGAAGATGAAGTTCCTAGATTCTTCTATCAGCCTTGGCCCTTAGGACAATATCCCCATAGCCAGGTGGCACTATGCTGCCCTCATAGACCAGGCAGCTGTGGGACAGACTTGTGTAATTCCCAGGAAAGTCTACTGCTCAAGCACCTTATCATGAATTCATGCTTTTGTCCTTTTGCCAAAGCTGGCACCAAGGAATGTGCCAGGGAACTGAACCTCTGTGTCTCAATTGCCAGCAGAACCTGCATCTCAGATGCTTGTGTGTCTTCCCTGGGACTTCCTCACTTGGAGCACGGACTTATGTTACTTTCCCCCCCGCCCCTGAGGGAACAGCATTACATATTTTAAAGCCATGGCCCAGTGTCAAAAGGCCTGACTTCTGCACATTTCCTCTGCCTCTCGTTTATTTATAACATACCTATTGCTGCCTACTGTGTGCAAGCCCTTCTAAACACCCCCAAGAATTCAGCGAAGCAGAGATTTTATTGTAGGTAAAAATAAAGATGAAAATCCCTTAGACGTTAGAAACTCTGAGGGACACAGGTGGTACCTGAGGACAGTGGCTTCTGTGTGCAGGCAATCAGAGTGGGCTTCATGGCAGAGGTAATTCTGAGCTGACTTGAGCAGCCACCCATGAGAGGCGACAGGAGAAAAGCACTGCCCGTGGAAACCTCGGGCTTTACAAAGCCCAGGGAAGGCCAAGTTGGCATTTTACAGACGCATGGTACCTGCCAGCACAGCGACTCCAGTGGTAAAATGACTTGGTAGACAGAGAGACATACACAAAACAGAGGAGAAGCTTAAGTGGCCATAAACAGAGGAGATAAAACACTGTTTTAGAATAACAAAGCACTGATTATTAATATGAGTGCTCTATCAGAGATGGCTCCCCCACCCCCCAGACTCTGCATGGCCTGTGGAGAACCTTCTGACATCCCTGACACCTGCCTAGATCTTGGTCCCTCACATTGAAGCAGGAGTGATCCAGGGTAGTTAGAAAGGTAATCCCAGGGCCAAGCAGCTTCCATTATAAACAGCAGTTTGCACATACACGTGCTTTTGAAGTGACGGGGAACCTTCTGCCCAGGCTGGACTGAGCCGGAACTGAGGCTGGGTGTAGTAGGGGGCAGCTGAGCTCTAAATGAAGCTGACTCACCCCAGTGACCCAGAAAGCTCAAGAGCTGGAGCAGTGTAAAGTGATATATGCAGTATCTGTATATGAGCGGACAGAGACAGACCTAGGGAGGGATTCCAGTACAACAGTGTCAGCTGTCAGATCCCAACAGGAGTTTGCTATAGTTACTGTTCTGTTGCTGGGAAGAACAGCGTGATCAACACAATTTTTATAAGAAAGCATTTAATTGAGGGCTCGCGTATAGTTCTGTGGTGCTAGTCCATGATCATTAGTGGGAGGCAGACAGGCATGGTGCCGGAGCAGTAGCTGAGAGCTTTACAGCCTGATCTGCTGGCAGCAGGTGGAGAAAGAAGGAAAGAGAGACTGGGCCTGGTATGGGCTTTTGAAACCTCCAAGACCATTCCCAAGGGCACACCTCCTCCAAAAGGTGCCTCACTCCTTGAACAAGGCCACACCTCCTAACCCTTCCCCAATAGTTCCACTAACGGGTGACTGAGCATTCAAACATAGGAGCCTATGGGAGCCATTCTCATGCAGACCACATTCTACTCCCTAGCCCCCCTTAGGCTTGTAGCCATATCGGGATGCAAAATGTATTCAGTCCAACTTCAAGAGTTCCCATAGTCTTCCACAGTCTCAAGGCCGTTTAAAAACCCACTATCTTCTGACACTCATGGCAAGCTCCTAACTGTAACATCTGTAAACTCAAAATCAAAAGGCAGAGCACACACTTCCAACATTCAGAGACACAGAATATGCATTACCATTCCCAAACGGAGGAAATGGGGCATTGGGTGAAAATGCTGGACCAAAGCAAAACCAGAAACCAGCAGAGCAAACTTCAAATCCCGTATCTTTATTTGTGATAGCAAAGGACGTGGCTTTTCCACTCTGGCTCTTCCGAGTGCAGCGTGCCTCCCTCTTGGACTGGTTCTACACCCAGTCTGCAACTCCCTTGACAGCCAGCCCATGGCTTGGGCATCCCCAGCAGTTTAGGGTCTCCAGTGCTTTTCTTCCACAGCTTCACGAAATGACCTCTCCAGGCCTCCATGCAGGGAGACTCCCTTGCCACACTCCTAGTGGCTTCCTTCACCATGGCGGAAGATGACACAACCTCTGTATCCTCCTTGACTCTAAATCCAGAACCTCATGGCTGAAACTGCCAAGTTCTTCTCCATGTTGGGCTGGGATCTGGCCTCCTCCTTAAATTACATTGGCATAAACTTTCCATTGTTGATGGCTTCCTTTGCTGCTTAAACTTCCTGTAGCACAAATTCGAATTGTTCTTAATAATAAAAACCGGGTGACAGATATTAGGGGATGGAAGCTGAAAAATCAAAGGAGTAGAGCAGTCAACCACTAAAGAGCTTTTACCTCTACCATGCTCTGACCAAGTGCGCAACCCTGTCTCTGCGAATCCTCAGGCTGCTCAGACTACATTGAGCTCCCGTCAACTCGCACCTCATACCCCTCTCTCTGCCCAGCCACATCACTCCTGCCTCCACGCCTAGTGCTGGGATTAAAGGTGTGGGATCCCCAGTGCTGGGATCACCTTTATGTGAGCTCTTTCACTTTCAGATCAGTTTCATGTAGCCCAGGGTGGTCTTGCAGGAACAGAGATCCGTCTGCCTCTGTCTCAAAATTGCTGGGATTAAAGGTGTGAGCCACCACTGCCTGGCCTCTATGGCTAACTAGTGTGGCTGGCTCTGCACTCTGATCTTCAGGCAAGCTTTTTTTTGTTAAAGCACAAGCAAAATATCCCCACAGCTTCCCTTTAATTCTATTTTCAAAAGTTGGAAGCTTAGCTGGGTGGGGTCTTGCCCTGAAGTCAGCATTCCCTTTATCCCATTTTGAGCCAGGCCGTTCTTTAAACTTGTTATCCTCTTGAACACAGGGCTTGGCTCCAACATTACATTTCCTGGTTTTCTCCTCACACTGGACAGTTTGACTTCTCTTTGTCCGGCTTGTTCTTTTTCATTGTAGATCTACGCAAGAGTGGTCACAAATAATCACATGACAGTGACAGCTCTAGGCCTTGAAATCTCTGCCAACACCATTAACCTCCTCTTCAGTGTAGCCTCGGGCAAATGTTTAGGACAATGGCAAAAGGCATGCCATATTCTTTGCCAAAGTGTCACAAGAGTGGTTTCCAATATTATTCCCCTACGAAACTTCTTGGGCCAGGTCGCCATAGTCCACATTTCCCTCAGCACTACCTCTCCCATGCCCCTACCAAGACAGCCCATTAAGCCTTACTTAAAGTGTTCAATGACTTTTCTAGTCATTCCAGAATCTTCCAGTAAACATCATGGTCAGGCCTATCACAGCCATGTCTCAGTCCCTGGCACCAATGTCTGTCTTCTTACTATTGTTAAGAGGCATGACCAAGGCAACTCTTATAAAAGAAAGCATTTAATTGGGTTCCTTATAGTTTAGAGACTGAGTCCATCATGGTGGCAAGCAGAAGGCATGGCACCGGAACAGTAGCTTCGAGTTTTAGCAGGCAGCTGGCAGAGAGACACTTGGCCTGGTGTGGGCTCCTGAAACCTCAGAGCCCACTCACAGTGACACACCATATCCAGCAAGGTCACAGCTGCTTCAGAAAGGCCACAACTTTAGTGATCTGGTGACTGAGCATTCAAACATATGGACCTATGGGGCCATTCTCATGCAGACCACCACAGAGGTCTAGGAAATTAAAACATCCAGCAATGGAAATGCATCTCTGCAGGGACACTGTTAGAATAAACCTCCCAGAGGGGAAAAAATCAGCCATTTAAAAAACAGAAGTGAAGGCTAGAGCCATGAGATGGCTTAGCAAGTAAAGGTGCTGGCTGCACAGGCCTGGTGACTCAAGTTCCATCCTCAGAGCCCACAGAAACAGAAGGCTGAATGTGGGGTGCACAGATATATTCCCAGCGCTGCTGCAGCAAGATCAGAGACAGACGGGAGAATCGCCTAGAAGCTCACAGAAGGCAGGGTGGCAAAAGCAAGAAAGAGTGTTTCTCAACAAGGTGAAAAGAGCATTTGACCCCCACATAAGTGCCATAGCACACAGGCTATGGCATGTTCACAGCCACCATTGCACACACTGAAATGAAAGCTAACAGAGTAGTTCAGCGATACAGCACTTGGCTGATGTGTACAAGGCCTTAGGCCCAACCCCAGTGCTCCAAAGAAAGAAAGAAATGATAAAAACACTGGAGAATGGGGCCTGGGGAAGATGGGCCAGTGAGAACAGCATTTGTTCTGCATGCAGACTAGAGTCTCAGTCCCCATGTAAAACCATGAGCATGGCTGTTCATGCCTGTAACTTCAACACTGGGACAGAGATGGGTAAATCCTGGTAGCTCAGTGGCCAGCCACCCTAGCCAGAGAACATGTTTCAGGTTCAGTGAGAAACCTTGACTTAAAATATGGCAGACAGCAATACAGGGATGCACTCAACCTCCACATCCACGCATGGGCATATGTACTTCACACATGTCCGTGCACCACACATGCAATTTGGAGGTATAACATTTTAATAAAGAGTTTGCAGGAAGATAAAAGACAGAGAACCTTGAGAAAGGGGTCGGCACACCTGGGGAACACAAAGAGGTGTCCAGGTCAGGACGAAGCCAAACCTCAGGACAGAAACCAGCAAAGCCTGGCCTGCAAGGGGATGGTTGAGTCAGGGTTAGAAAGAGATTGAGCATGCTCCAAGAAGGGGAATCATGGAGAATAACAAAGCAAGGAGAAGGAAGGTCGGGGTGGGTGCCTGGTGATGAGTTTAAACATAGGAAGTTTTCAGTTCTGCTGGAGAGTTTGCATTGAATTCTGGAAAACTGTGGGATACTGGCTTTGCACACAGACACCTCCCTTGTTCTGCCACAGTGGAGCAGTGTGACTTCCATAAGCCCATTCTGTTCCTCTGAGCCTATTTGAAGTACTATGAAAAGAATCTAACCAGATATGTTTGCTCATACCTGTGATCTCATCACTCAGGAGGCTGAGGCAGGAGGGTCACATGTTCAAGGCAAAGCTAAGCTTCATAGTAAGAACTTGTCTTAAAAATAAATAAAAATTATTGCTTATGAAGTAAACAGGCCTTCATAGATATTCTCTCAAGGGTTCAACCCAGGCAGTAAATCAGGGTTTCCCTTAGAATCATTGTTTTCCATCTGTCCTGACCATTTGAGACTCCAAGGTACCCCTTCCTTGTTCCCCCTGACTCCCCCCCCCCACTCCCCACCTCTAAAGCTCTAAAGCACATAGCTTATTTTAGATTGACTGATTTGGAACAGTTTCAGACTAGCCCTCGAACTCAGCATCCTTTCCCCTCAACCTCCTATACCAGGAAGAATCCAGGAGTCACCATCACCAGGTTCCTTCCTCTTGGCTCTGGGGTTCTTTACAACCCCAGGACAGCCACAGCTAAGCATAGAAATGATGAAAATAAGGAGTCAAGATTATGGGAACCTGGCTTGTTACATGGGGGTTTTATACACATTGTGATCATTTGTTTAAAAAACATTTTATTTATTGTTTTTAAATAAATGCTTACTTTTAAAGATTTTTATTTTACACAGATAGGTGGGCAGGTATTTTGCCCACATATTTATCTGTGCACCTCTTGCATTCAGTGCCTTCAGAGGCCAGAAGGGGGCACCAGAACCCATGGAACTTGCCATGTGGGAGCTGGGTATTGACCTTTGGTTTTCTGGAAAAGCAACCAGTGATCTTAACCACTGAGCCATCTCTCCAATTCCTTTAAAATATTTTAAAACTTAACTACTAAAACAGGAAAGTTGATTTAATTTTGTTGAAATCTGTAGAATCTGACTGTAATCAGCACTTAAATATGAGTATTTTATTCTAGAAATTATACTTTGTCTTAGTTTGAATATTTAGACATATTTGTTAAATAGATTTATAGGTAGAAACATTTAGCAATTAAGCAAGTACAAGTAGTGCTCAAATTTTCATATTTTTAAAAAAGAAGTTCTTGCTGAGTGTGGTAGCACATGTGTGTAATCCAGCACTGAGGGTGAGTGTGATAGCACATGTGTGTAATCCAGCACCGAGGGTGAGTGTGGTAGCACATGTGTGTAATCCAGCACTGAGGGTGAGTGTGGTAGCACATGTGTGTAATCCAGCCCTGAGGGTGAGTGTGATAGCACATGTGTGTAATCCCAGCACTGAGAGTGAGTGTGGTAGCACATGTGTGTAATCCAGCACCGAGGGTGAGTGTGATAGCACATGTGTGTAATCCAGCACTGAGGGTGAGTGTGGTAGCACATGTGTGTAATCCAGCACTGAGGGTGAGTGTGGTAGCACATGTGTGTAATCCAGCACCGAGGGTGAGTGTGGTAGCACATGTGTGTAATCCAGCACCGAGGGTGAGTGTGGTAGCACATGTGTGTAATCCAGCACTGAGGGTGAGTGTGGTAGCACATGTGTGTAATCCAGCACTGAGGGTGAGTGTGGTAGCACATGTGTGTAATCCAGCACCGAGGGTGAGTGTGATAGCACATGTGTGTAATCCAGCACTGAGGGTGAGTGTGGTAGCACATGTGTGTAATCCCAGCACTGAGAGTGAGTGTGGTAGCACATGTGTGTAATCCAGCACCGAGGGTGAGTGTGGTAGCACATGTGTGTAATCCAGCACCGAGGGTGAGTGTGGTAGCACATGTGTGTAATCCAGCACCGAGGGTGAGTGTGGTAGCACATGTGTGTAATCCAGCACTGAGGGTGAGTGTGGTAGCACATGTGTGTAATCCAGCACCGAGGGTGAGTGTGGTAGCACATGTGTGTAATCCAGCACCGAGGGTGAGTGTGGTAGCACATGTGTGTAATCCAGCACCGAGGGTGAGTGTGGTAGCACATGTGTGTAATCCAGCACCGAGGGTGAGTGTGATAGCACATGTGTGTAATCCAGCACTGAGGGTGAGTGTGGTAGCACATGCCTGTAATCCCATCACTGAATCACACTCAAAGCCAGCCTGCTCTACATAGTGAGTCCCAGGCCAGCTAGGGCCACATAGTGAGGCTCTGTCACAAAAGCAGAATAATTGGGGCTGGAGAGATGGCTCAATCAACCCTGCCCTTGCAGAAGATCTAAATTCAGGTCTAAGAATTCATAACTGCCTGTAACTCCAGCTGGGTGTGTGTGGAGGGTTCCCACTCACACGCTTGCACCCACATACAGACACGTTCATACACATAATTAAAAATAAATCCTTAAAATGTTAACCAACTGAGCAAACAAAAAACAGCCCTTGCCTGAGTATGGTAGTGCAACCCTAAAATACCAGCACCCAGGGAATTAAGGCAGGAGGATCCCAAGTTCAAAGCCAGCCTGGGCTACCTAGCAAGATCTCATCTCAAACAAATAACAAACAGGAAACAATGATGTAAAACGAGGAAGTGGGAGTTCCTTGTTATAGGAGTTGGCAGATGAAGGCTTTTGTTTCTGTTTTTTGTTGTTTTTATAGGGATTGTACAGGGGCCAGGCGTGGAGGTTGGGGCTGGAGAGACGGTTCAGTGGTTAAAGATACATACTGCCCTTGCAGAGGACCTGAGTTTTGTTCTCAGCATCCCCACTGGAAAGCTCACAACTGCCCATAACTCCAGCGCCGGGGGAATCTCATACCCTCTTCTTGACCTCTGCAGGCACCCAAACTCATGTACATACCCACACACAGACAATCACATATACTTTTTAAAGTAAAATAAATCCTTGAAGTAAGACTTGCTGTGTAGTTCAGATCACCAGAGTTCAGGTGGCAGCATATGACAAGCCACACATCTCCACGAGAGCCTGTCACCTGAGCTCCAAGTCTGCTGGGGTTGCTGGGGAGGGGTGGTGATGTGGCATAATGAACTGAACCTGGGAGCAAGGAGATGCAGGCAGTTCCAGGAGCATCACGTGGTCCAGGAGGAGCCACTGATGTTCCTTGTTGTCCTCATTCGTCCCCAGTTGTTTCAACTCAGTAAAGTGGGTTCTTGCTGATGAGCTAATTAATGGTAGGCCCAGGTGGGCAGAGGTTGTCCTGCTGACATGTTTGCTGGAACCGGACACCCAGCAGGGTCTGAATTTGCTGTTACTGCAGTTACCACTGCTGTATGAATATTCATGATCTGCATTGTTAAAAAAAATATATGGCATATCGGGTTTCTGGAAAGGTTGGCTTTTTATCCAGATGTCACTATTAAGTTTCAAACTAGAGGAAATGAGTGGAGCTTTCTACAGTGATAAAGGGCTCTGCAAAGGGAAGGGAGAGCAGAGACTGGAGGAGAAAGGACAAGGTTAGGAACTCCTCTTGTTGGCCCATGAGAACAAATGACAGGAACAGCTGGGCTTGTGCACAGTGACATGGGGGTCTGCCCAGATGATGGCTGTGAGCAAGTGTGTGGGGTTGGGGAACTACCTTGATATTTTTCATGTGATGTACAAAACCAGTTCCTTTTCAAACCTTTGCTGACAACCTGTGAGAGTTTCTTGGCTGTCCTGTGGAATATGGGACTATCCTAGCCCAGAATCCTCTCTACTAGGTCTCCCCCTCCGTCTCCCCCTCCCAACTCCTGTCCTGCCTGCCCTGGGCCCCTGTGGGGGTGTGAAACTGGGGGATATAAAGATGGAAAATTCAACCCAAGATAAATCAGAGCTGCTGTGTTTTCCAAGCAACGTAGCAGGTTAAACGACATTTCTTGTGGAAACATTAGTGCCCATCATGGTCACACTGCTGAATTCTTGTGTAAGATGCTGAAGCTCAGAAGTGTCACTTGCCTGGGCTCACATAGCTTGTCCAGGGCAGCACAGGGGCTCAGCCTATACCCAGCCTGGACCTGGCTGCACTGGAGATGGAGACCCTGTTCACTAGCACTGCTGAGCCAAGGTAGATAGGGCCTGGCTTCCTGTGGAACCTTTCCTGCCTTTTCTTTGTCTATGATGATGGTAGAAAATGATGGGAAGCCATGTTCATGCAAGCACATGCATACTTTGAGATATTACTCCATGCCTTTCTCCCCTTTCCTTAGTTCCAGAATTAGCTTGTTTTGTTTTGTTTGAGATGGGGGTCTCACTAAGTAGCCTTGGCTGTCTTGGAACTCATTCTGTAGACCACGCTGACCTCAAATTCACAGAGATCCACCAGCCTCTGCCTCCTGAGTGCTGGGATTGAAGGCATGCACCACCATGCTGGGTTTCTGAACTGGCCTTTCTAAAAGCATTATGTGTATATTTGACAGTATGAGTGATTTTCTTACACTGTCATCCATTTATTGGTTTACTTACACGTCACCCCGTGTGGTGTGCTAGTGACATTAGTTCTGCTCTTTAAGTTGCAAAGGGTGTTGTACCACTTCCATGGAAAATCAAAGCCAAGTAGCGTTTCCCTCAGCTAACAAAAGCCAACGCGTGACCCAGCTCCGAAGGCTCTTGTCCTAGGAGAGAACTAAATACTGACAACTCCATCTTGTGCATCACTCCCAGGCAGGGGAGGTGATGTGTCTCATGTAGTCCCCTCGGGGCGCTGTGGTGTACCAGTGACTGGGGTTATACATGCATTTGCCCAGTACGGTGCCCACAACGTTGCTTTATTAATGTTATTCCACTACCTTTGCCTCTGAAAGTGCCCTACAGTATGACATCCCTGCCTGTCTGCTTTGGCTGTGGCCCATGTGGTTTCCAGCACCCTGTTCCTACCCTCTCAGGGTCTGGTCTCTTTTGATCCAGTTTAGTTTGAAAGTTTTATCTTCTACTGGGCTTCATTAAGGGGCTTCCCCACATCCTCCCCTAAGTTGTAAATGCTGAGTGGTTCTTGGTGTTCAGGTGAACAAATTAGCCCAATTAGATGGGTAAATTAGTCATTTTTACTTTCTGAAGTCCTGCCTTTCCAAATCACATTTACAGCTTTCTAACCAGCAATTTAAAGGACACCAGCATGTGGCCTTTGTTTAAGATGTTAAAATGTTATGTGCAATGCCCTACTTAGAAATAGCCTTAGACATTTGCTCAGGACAGACTGGGAAAGTGGCCAGATACCCCAGTCATCTGGTGTAACCATTTCCAAGCTTGTTCCCTTTTATTTTAGGTGGTGGTGGCTGGTGTTATAATCAAGTATAGCAGGGTTGACTAAAAGACACGTTTAATTCCCAAGCCTTATTAGTAAAAAAATATTTTCTCTGTACCAGACTCTCTACCACCCCATACTCACTACTAGCAGGCACCAAAACAGAAAAGCCTGGACTCTATCTGAGTAAACAGTCAAGAGCCAGCAAACATGGAGGTAGTTAAGACCCAGGGGGAGCTGGTGAGCCATAGTTTGGCCAGCAGTGGAAGGGCAGGGGCACCCCTCCATAGCTGGAGGGGGCAAGAACACAGACACATCAGAACCCCCAGAAGGCTCAGCTTCCTCCCTACCTCATAGGTGCTTCAGGATTAAATAAGATAAAGCATAGAGCTCACTTGAATCATAGTAGGCACTCAATAAATAAGAAGTCTCCTCCTTCCTGGACCCTTTCAACTTTCAGGCTCGAATGATGGCGTCCTTGGCTGCTGGCTCAACTGCTCTTCAGTCTTATTAATGCCTATTAAAATGAAACCCAATAAAAGTGCCAATATTTGGTGTTGAAATAATTGATGTCGGAGAATGAGCCTATGAAGCTCCAAGGCAAGCCCCTGGTGCAATTTAGCCTCACACCTGGAGGATGAATTTCACAACTGTAATTGCTACCATATAATTCTTATTAATGTTGTGCTATAATTCCTATTTATTCCACGGGGCTTGTAAATGCATTAGGACTTGTCAACATATTATTTTACACTGTTTATGATCTGTAGAATTATGTCCTTCAGGGCTGTATTGTGCAAAAGTTTAAAATAAATGACTTTGGGCCTCCCTTGTTAAAAGAATAAAACGGGACCACTGTTGAAGAGGCTCTCCATCCCAGTGGTCCTGAAGGTAGAAAAGCCAAATCTTTATTCAATTCCAGGCAAAGTCCCTTTCACTTTTAGGAATGTAAGAGGATTTATCTTCCATTCTGAATGGTGATTCAATCAGTCAGGTCTGCTTGAAAATGTGTAGCCAGAAGGCAGATGAGCTAGATGGGAAAGGAATGTTTTTTCCTCCAGAAGGCAGATCTGCACCTTGTAGCTCTTGGCATTTCTGCCCTCGCTGCTCCCTGGCGTGGGATAGCCCCCCTTTCAGTTCCACAATAGCCTTTATATGCTAAAGACCCCTTTTAAAAGCAGACACCTAAAATCTACAAGCTCAGTTCCCTCCCAAAGCTATTTCTATTTTCTAGACTAGGAAAGCATAAAACCAAGGGACAGAGTTCAGCCCATCAGTATGCCGGGATCTAGCTTGTATGTGTATTGACAAAGGTTTGCCATTGTTGACTATTTGTGCTTGGACCCTTGAAGTGACCAGTGACCTCCCCGCTGTCTCCTTCCTTGACCAGAAGGGCCAAGGATCTTTCTAAACTCCTCCCTACTACTTCCTGTGTCTTGATATTCATGTCTTGGGTCCTCCAAAATCTCTATGGCTAATTTTGGTCAGCTAGTAGCCAGCTCTGCCCTCTGATTCAAGGTAAACTTTATTGGCAGTCTTGGGAAAGTCAGAGTACACTCAAAATACCCAGAAACATTTCTTTGTTTTTGTCTAAATAAAAAGGTAAGGTTTTAAATTTAACAAAGTAATACTATATACAGTAAGAACAACTATCATGTAAGAATTACTTTCATAGTGTCAAGTCTATTTGCATTTGCAAATTCAGAGAAAATACTCAATTGTGTATCCTATCTTGATGAATCCAAAGTTTTGTACCTAATTCACTTTCTATCCTAACTTGCATTACCAACCAAAATACGATCTTTTTAGACATCAAAACATTTTCTTAATCAATTTAAGCCTTTATGTCCTTCAACCTTATATAATCTATATCTCCTTTGTGAGTTGTTTTCTATAAATTTGGTAAACAAGAAAACTATAAAACTGTATCAATTTTTCAACCCCATCAGAGATCTGAGGATATAAAATTACCCGAGTGAACAGGAAATGCAGAGCAAACAACTTCTAAAACTATAGAAATGGCAGAGACAGCTGGCTCCCTGGATGACCATACACGATTCCTCTGCAACACTGGGGCACCCATCTTTGGCCTATAGGTCTAGAATATTTGACAGACTTTTCTCTGGAGCAGGAATTGTCCTACCTTGTCTTGGCAAAGCTTGGCAGTCACCTTCTTTTGTGTCCTGCTTGTCTGATTTGGACAGCGTACTGTCAGCAGTTGGGGCAAGGGCACTTTCTTGCCCAACGGCTACCTTTGCCACAATGAAAGCAAAAGGTTCTTTGATGCCTATCATGTTTTTTGAAGTAGGTTGGTGTTGCCAGGAGCAGATGTGTCTCATTGTCATTAAAAGCCTTATGTTATTAAAACATATTAAATGTCATATTCTGTAGATCTCTGAAGTGTTTGAAGACCATCTACCTAAAATATAGGCTTGACTTTAAAAAACATACCTAACATGGCCAAAAATCTGATTGTTAGATGGCTAGCTACTAACCTGTATTTCTTAATTATCCTAAATAGTTTGTGATAATAACTTTCAAGGACTAGAAATTTATAGTACATTGTTAAATAAACTGCATAGGTAGAATTCCTTAAGAGTAAAAACATATACAGTATAACAAAAATAACCTTAAATTTGTATCAATATACAAAAACTCAAACCAATGTAAAATATTCAAGACTAGTATTTGCTTTTTTTTTTTTTTTTTGGTTTTAAAAATAGTTGCAATAATCTACCCTTTAATGTTTATCATTTCTTTATCTCTTTTCAGAAAGAGATCCTTGAATCTAACCTCTTTGTTTAGTTCTTTTTTTCTGACCGTGACCAGTGACAACCTGCAATTAGCCCTGCTAAACAAGACCAACATCCATAATCCACAGAACCAAAAACCACCCACCCCACCTCTTGGGAATGTGGGCTTCATGTTCTTTAGACTGCTTCCTGTTGTCTGGGGGGTGGGCAGGTGACAGCATCTTTAGGAGACCCCAAGAAAATTGAGATAATAGTCAAACCCTAGGGAGAGCTAGCTGTATTATGTTTTATTTAGTCTCTGTGTGATGGGAAAGTGTAGGACTTATCTCAAATCTTGACTGCAGTAGTCTGTGATGCTGGACCATCTCAGCAGCTTTAAAGTGGTTCAGGATGCAGAATTTGGAGGAAACTACAACAGAGGCATCTGAGAGGCTGGATCACCTGTGCTACTTGTCTTCATTGGTGTCTGGTCTTTTTAAAACCACACATACTTTGAAAGGTACCATATATATCTGTGTTAACACAAGTATGGAATGTACCATGGGTATAAGTCAGTATAATAAAAAGCTGAACAGCCGATAGACAGGCAGGAAGTATAGGCAAGACTTCGGGCAGAGAGAGAACTCTGGGAAGAAAGGTAGAGTCGCCAGCGAGATGCATGATAGGAAGCAGGATGGGCAGTAAGGAGATAACAAGTCATGCGGCAGAACATAAATAACATGGGTTAAGTTAGAAGAACTAGTTAGGAACAAGCCTAAGCTAAGGCTGAGTTTTCATAACTAGTAATAAGTCTCCATGTCATTATTTGTGAGCTGGTGGCCCAAAGAAAAATCCAGCTACACTGCCCCTCCTGTCCTGCAGCTGGGGCAGATCTGTGGGGAGGTGACACATTCTGACAGTCCTTGCACTTTTTCTCTGCTCGCAGGCAGTGAGTATGACGAGGAGGAGGTGGACTACGAGGAATCAGACAGCGACGAGTCCTGGACCACAGAGAGTGCCATCAGCTCCGAAGCAATCCTCAGCTCCATGTGCATGAATGGAGGGGAAGAAAAGCCCTTTGCCTGCCCAGTCCCCGGATGTAAAAAGCGCTACAAGGTAAAGGAAAGACCCTTACTTTGTGTAAGTTCCTGGAAGGGGAGTGTGTGTGGTACAGCTGCCCCTTTCCCGTTCTAGAGGGTTAGCCTCTCCTGTGCTCACCGGGACCCACATACCCAGCGCCCTCTGCTGAACATTGGCCACAGTTCTGGACGATTGGCAGGGGTTTCTCCATCTTTGACTTGTGTGGGAGATCAAAGTCAAAGAACAAAGAGATCTCGTGTAGGAAGCCTCTGGTTTTGATCTCACATTAAGGGCCTGCCAGAATGTCCCGTGCCATAGCTGGAGCATCCTTCCATGGTAGAGTGATTGGGCTTAGTATGTAGGAGGAACTACCTCTATCCAGCACAAGGACTGTGGCAGCCTGCTTATTTGCCAAACACTTCCTTTGGTGGACAGATTTCCAGGTGGCTGAAGCTGTAAACGCCCTAGTGTGTTTACAGAGCCTTCTGGAGCAGGGCAGGGTGTTTGCCTTCCAGCTGGGCAGTTCTCACTCCCCTTCCTCCTCCCCATAAAAGATCAGGAGAAGAAAACGCTTTGATTTCCCCTCATTTCAGCTTCTGCTCTGTCCGCCTGCTGGGTCTCTAACAGTCCTAACACTCGGTGTCTGGGGTAGCTGGTGTCACTAACTTTTCTAAAGAAATGGAGTGCTCCCAAGCATGCCTGGTAGACAGCACACCCGCCATCTTACCCTGTCTGTACACACTGACTGTTCTTTTTGTTTTGTTTTTGTTTTTTGAGACAGGGTTTCTCTGTATTGCTTTGGAGCCTGTCCTGGAACTCACTCAGTAGACTAGACTGGCCTCAAACTCAGAGATCCTCCTGCCTCTGCCACCTGAGTGCTGGGATTAAAGGTGTGCACCACCAATACCCGGCTCATACTGACTGTTCTAAAAGGCTTGAAAATTGTTAGCATGAGCTCTTCTCATAGCACCTCTTAAACATGTGCCTCTGAACTTCACGGAACAATTCCTTTTCAGTATTTTAACCTCTGCTAATTGGAAACCAGAAGGGCATCACAAAGGTAAGTGACCACTCACCTTCTCTGTGAATGTTGGCCCAGATGGCCTTCATTAAACACACATTTAAGCCCTAGGACAGAGATGTGAGTCCTGCTGGCCTCCTGAAGGGCTGCTCAGGCCAGGTCGGTCACATCACAGAGCACACATGTGCAGCTTATGCTTAGAGGCACAGGAAAAAGGGGCCCTGGAACAGGCACAGCACAGTGTCACAAGGGCAAAGGGAAAGGGGGGAACCCCAGAGAGCAACTCTCTACAGGAAAGGCTTCCTCCTGTTTGAATTTCACACAGCAGCCTGACAGGGAATGGTGTGGTTGCCCTGGAGACCCACTCTCTTGACATCATCGGCTCTTCTCCCCCGTCTCCTCTCCAGTCTGGACACTGTAAGCAGAGCCCTGCACATCAGCCATGTGGAGGACCATGGAAAAGGGAGGAGGAAATACAAGCTCCACCTTCACACTGGTCCAGAAGGGCGGGGCACTCTTCCCCACTTCCCTCTAGCTACATTTTCCTTGTTCATATTCTGTACCACCAGGCATTTCTATCTTCTTAATCCTTGTAGGTGTCCAGAAGTTTCTTCCTTTAATTATCCATGCCTGGGTTGACAGGGGCCTTGAAGGCCTTGAATGTTCTCTCCTTTTAAGGTCAAGACCAAATTTAGTGAACCCTTGCTGCAGGGGCTGAAGGCTCTGACACCATTAACTGACAGCTGACATGGGTGGGATTAGTAGTCCTTATGTCTGTGAGAGAAATGTTTCCCTCTCTGAGCCAGAATGCCAAGTGATGATACAGGAGAGAACAGGCACCCGGCCCCTCCTCCCAACAAGATGCTGAGCTTCCTTATGGCTGCAGAGCAAGAGTTGTGATGGAATTAATTCCTCTCCACTGTGTACCTGGTGGCACTGGTACTGGCAAGAGGGTACTAACCTGCCAGTGAGCCCCGGAGTCAGGTAGAACCCATATGGGCAGCCATACTGTTTATTCCCCCAAACCAGTCAGATGTTCATTTCACACTGCATTCAGCAGGGACTTTCTGACAGGTGTTATCTTGTTGGACACTTACTCCATCTAAACTCCTAGACTTCACAGTAAGAGTAGGACTCAGAGCTGGGCAGTGGTGCCACATGCCTTTAGTCCCAGCACTGGGGAGGCAGAGGCAGGTGGATCTCAGAGTTTGAGTCCAGCCTGGTCAACAGAGCAAGTTCCAAGACAGGCTCCAAAGCAACAGAAAAACCCTGTCTTGAAAAAACCAAAAAGGAGTAGAACTCCAGAAAGGGACCAAACAGGAGGGCCTGGTACCTACATCTTCCTTTGCTTAGGATGCTCCCTCCAGAACTTTGTAAAGGAAGAAAAATAGCCACAATAAGGTAGGCTAAAGATGAAACACAAACATAATTTTATTAACATGTTAGTTTCATATATGTGCACACAGGAAACAGCAAGGAATGAGAAAGCAGTTGTGGAAAATGTTTACACTTTGAGAACATGTGTCACTATGATTGGTTTTAAAAAGAGCGGAATGGCCAATAGCTAGGCAAAGGAGATTAGGCGGGACTTCCAGGCAGACAAAGGAACTCAGGGTGAATCTAGACTCGCAAGACATGCCAGCAAGCCACTAAAGAAGTCAGATATACAATACAGAGGAGAGGTAAAAAGCTGTGTGGCAAAATGGTTAAGTAGAAGAGCTAATTGGGAAAAGGCCTAAGTACGTCCAAGCTTTCATAACCAATACTAAGTGTTCTTGTCATTATTTGGGAGCTGGTGCCCCCCTCCCCCACCCCATCCCAGACAAAGTCCGACAAGGAAGACTTCTACAGCAATTTTCAGAAATGCCCTAGACTCTCAGCATGTTATCTTCCAACATAGAACAATTTAGGAAATATTAAACTTTTGGGGTTTTTTGGTTTGTTTGTTTTCCAAGACAGGATTTCCCTGTGTAGCTTTGGAGCCTGTCCTGGTACTTGCTCTGTAGATCAGGCTGGCCTCAAACTCACAGAGATCCGCCTGCCTCTGCTTCCCAAGGGCTGGGATTAATGGTGCACACCACCACCCAGCAGGAAATATTAAACCTCTAACAGTAGGGGAACAGAATCAATTTTTGCCCACAGAATTCTGGTCTCCAGATATATGTAACAATGAAAGAATCTCATAAGGTAACATTAGAAAGGGTGGCTTGTTTGATAGACAGACTAAAATACTGAGCCCTCTGGTGTGAACAGAGCGCTTGTCCAAACACTGTCCCTTGGTACCTTCTACATGCATATACACTGAGCACAGGAACCATAGGGGCTGTTAACAATCCCCACTGCGGCTCCAAATGGTTTCCCTTAGCCACACTCTCTCCTCAGCTGCTGCTTTCTCACTTTGCTCCCTCACCAAATTTCCTAAAAACCCTCACCTTTACATAGAACTAAGGACTCAAGGAACTGCAGTTTTCTAAGCAAGCACATCACATACTAGATATATTTGGGATGAAGTATTGACAACAAAGATCAAACGGGACAGAAGGTCCAGTTTACCATCTGCCTCTGGCCTCCTATAACCTACATGTTTTGTTTTTCAGGACAGTAGGTCTTAATGGTAGAATCCAAATTCCCTAAGCCCTTTCCTAGCCCCTGCATTCGCCTTCCTTTGCAGCTAGCACAGGGTCAAGACTATTCAGAATCCCAGTCCTTAACAGAAGCAGAAGTGCCAAAGATATCCGCTATGAGTTTGAACTGAGCAGTAGCTAGCATTTTAGGAAGGTACCTGAGGAAATAAGGAAATGCAGACTGCCATACCTGACTCCTTTCCAATTCCTGAAGGCAGGCCATTCTCTCTGCACGTCAGTTCCTCACCTAAAATGTGACTTGTTATCCAGCAGCATCAAGCATCCAATGTTAATTTCCTTGACCTTTCTAAAATGTAGTCCCCCTTATCTCTATTCAGAATCCAGAGGATCTGAGCATTTTGTTAGTATTTCTAAGGGGCAAAAAACTCTAAGATTAATGTCATCACACATTTGGGTGACTTGTTGCAGCTCTTCTTGCCTTGCCATTTTATTGCCTACACATGAATGACTGGGTGGAGGAAATCTCTGCAATAATCTGGAGCTGGGGCTGGAGACTGCACAGCAGATAAGAATACTCCTGCTCTAAATTCAGTTCTTGGTACCCACGTCAAGCAGCTCACAAGTACCTGGAACTCCATGTGGCATACACAAATGAACACACAATAAAAATACAATGTACAAAATAAAGCAGAATCAGGCTAGAGATGGCTCAGTGATAGAGTATTTGCTGAGCATGCATTTGCATTTGGATGCTAGCACCTATCACACACAGGCACAGCCAGTAAAGAGCAGAGACAGACTGCTGGGGGCTTTGCTGTTGTCATCCTAGCCCAGACTGAGCAAGGCAGAGAATGAAAATGCAGAGTAGTCAGAGCTCCTCTGGCCTTTGCATACCCACACACACACACATATCTCACACTCCGAGACTACCTGTGGAAAGGCTTTCCCACTGATCCCTGGGAACTGGTAGATCACAGCAGCTAGGGTGCTAGCCTGGGTTCTTTGACCATCCTACAAAATGACATGCTTCCAAACATGCAGCTGGCTTCATTCTCCCCAGATTAAGCTGTAAATGGGAGTTGTGTTTTTCAGAAACCTTTGTTTGTCCTTTTTCAGAAAAAGGCTGTAAAGCCTGCTGGGTTCATGCCGTACTCCTGGTGAATTGTTTTTGGGTTCATGGGGGTCCACCTCTAAATGTCTGTCTGGCTTCCTTGGCCTAACTACGGATAAGAACCCAAGCCCAGATGGAGTGAGTTATCTAACCCACAGTGTGGATGCTGTTACTTAGCTTTTTTGCTTCTTCTGCCATAGCAACAGCATTCTTCTACCTTACCAAGGTGCAAGTGGTAGTGGGAATAGGGGTATCGTTCGTGTGTGTGTGTGTGTGTGTGTGTGTGTGTGTGTGTGTGTGAACCCACCTGCTGGGTACTTTTAGCTCAACTTGTCACAAGCTATTGTCATCTGAGAAGAGTGAGCCTCAACTGAGAAAATGTCTCTATAAGATCTGGCTGTGGGCCAGCATGTAGAGGGATTTCTTAAATACAGTTTGCTGGGGGAGGGCTCAGCTCATTGTGGCGGGGCCACTCCTGTGCTGGTGGTTCTGGGTTCTGTAAGAAAGCAGGCTGAACAAGCCAGTAAGCAGACCCCTCCATGGTCTCTGCATCAGCCCCTGCCTCCAGGTTCCTGCCTCACTGCCTTTGATGATGAACTGTTAAATAGAACTAACTAGTAGTGAACAAACCCTTTCCTCCCCAAGTTCCTTTCAGTCATTGTGTTTCATCACAGCATCAGCAACCCTAAGACACCTATCTTCCAACAAGGCTCATAGAAATAGACAGGAAATGTTTAGTGACCCTTCTGCTGGGGCTGGAAGAGGATTTGTGATCCCCTGGAACTGGAGTTTTGGGCAGTTGTAAGCTAATCTGAACATTGGGATCTAAATCTTAAAAGCATGCTGTTGGCAATGCAGTACAGTAAAGGCAGTGGCCATGGGCTCTAACACTCACAGCTGTGCTGAAGGAGGGCTAACACCGTTGGATTCCAGGTAAGGTGTGGCAGGAACTTACCACAGCTGTCTGACCATAAAACGTGAAGTTTTCAAATAAAAAACTTACACACCTTCTATTCCATCTACCCTAACCTGTTTTGTTGTATTCTTTAGAAAGATCTTTCCTTGGCCATTCTGAAACATTCATCGGATTTCCAATTAACTCTCTTCCAAGTAGCAAACGTTAGCACCAAAGAAGTGAGGTTTCAAAAAAGCCAAGGGAAACGGCACCGGTAATTTTCTTACACAGACTAATGTATACAGCCCAGGCCTAACAGACCCACATGAAGGCCACCCTCTCCAGAGATGCCATCCAGTAGCTAGTCTACTGGAATGTGACCCTTGCTGAGGTTTGCACGAGGGTGACAAGACATTCTCTGACTCCTCCTCATAGGGGATTTTTTTTTTTTTTTAATCTCCTCCACAGAATGTGAATGGCATAAAGTACCACGCTAAGAATGGCCACCGAACGCAGATCCGTGTCCGCAAACCATTCAAATGTCGGTGTGGGAAGAGTTACAAGACCGCTCAGGGCCTGCGACACCACACAATCAACTTCCACCCCCCGGTGTCAGCAGAGATGATCAGGAAGATGCAGCAGTGACGTGCTGGTCAGAACTGTGCCAAGAAATCCTCACCAGCAGTTGCTGATTTTGAAAACAGCCACCTTTTTCAGGGGAAGCACTCAGCAACCCTTTAATGAGAAATAATTAAATGCATGCTTTAAAGTTTTCTGTAATTTTGGAATGATGTATCTTTGTAGAGTTGATGATTTTGTACATTTGCACATGTAATCATCACACCCATTCCCATTACTTCGATAAGGTGCTAAACGAAAAAGCTCTAGGTTCTTCAGCACATTTTCCCCCAAACAAAATAAAACTAAGGGCATGTTGCATACTGTTTGATCACACTGCAGTGATGTTGACTGGGAGTGGAGGGGCTGGCACTGAGATGCTTTTCAAGATTGTAATGTGATTGAAGCTTTTCAACACATCAACTCACATAAAACCAAAATAATACCTTCATTATCAAACTGGTTACCATGCCTTACATAATGGAGTTAGTATTTGTGAGTAGAAAGACTTTAGGTAATGGAAATATAAATAAGAATGTCTAACATAATATGCTAAAAATATTTTCATATTTAAATAACATGCATAAAAGGTGTGCTTTGTTTTTTTTTTTTTTAATTATCATCTTGCCCTTTAAAAAGCGGAAACTCTTGCCCTTGAACTTACCAATCACTTTAGTGTTCTAAATGGCATCTTTGTGCAAAAGACTCAGTTCACTCATCAATAACACACACTGAGTGCCTGCTGGGTGCAAGAGACTGAATTTATCCTAATATTACTGTGGACCAAGGTACCAGTGTCTGAAACTCTTCCCCTGAAATCTGTTAAACACTTTGAAAATATGTTAAGTGCAAATTGTGCGTGTGTGAAACTTAGTTATAGCTTCATCAACAGATGAGGTTTTAAAGCACTTTGTAGTTCTCTATTGCCAACAACTTTATATGTTGCCAATTCTTGCAACTATTGCCCTAAGAGATCTGTGGGGTGCAATGTGAACTAAAACATGTCTGAAAGAGGAACATTGTTAAGACCCCTAGTGCCCCCTTTCGTGCTGTTTTGACTTCTTTTAAAGGCACTTTCTCATCACACTGTAGATGTCTGCATTCTCATTAGAAATGTCTGTTTAGCTTTAGAATAATGAAAATAAGCCTTACTGACAATTAAGTGCTTCTTGCAGCAGGTGGTCAACAGAGAGTGACTAATACAACCCACTAAGAGTGGCCTGCATCTGGACCAGTCCTCAAGTTTCTCTCACCGACAGTACCATCATGTGCTGAGTGTTCTTTTATCCCAAGTGCTATTCTTCAAACACAAGAGTTTACCAGTTGCCTAATATGCAATAAAAGTTGCTTTGGCACAGCTAGCTATACACAGTACAAACTGGTGAAAAGCAAACTCAAATTCCCTCTAAAAGAATGTTTCCCACCTGATGAAATCTTACACATAGCTAGAAAGTAGTGGTCCCTTCTCCCTTTTTTTTTTTTTTAACACTGTGAAATGACAATTCTGTTAAACAGGTGGGTAAGCTCCTCCATTTCTAAGTTGTAAATCCCTCACAATGAGGGACCTTCACGTATTTGTGAAAGATGCTGCCCACCAAAAACATCCTCAGCTCTGAAAAGGGTCTCAGTCCTGACCAGTGTTAGCCCACATGCGGTTAAAAGGATGATCCAGAATTGAGAATCAACTAGCTGGTGCAGAAGGCCCTACTCGCTCCACACCTTCCTACAGTTGACCAAAAAGTTTTAGGCCAGCAATTATTAGTTAGCTTTGCTCTTTCTAGTGTTGAGAAACTGCAGGCTGGATCAGTAGTTCAGCAGCCACAGTCATAAAACCAGTCATTGTGCATGTTAAATCTCTTCAGTGATAAACCAAACCGTTTCTACTTCTCATTGTGACAGTATTGCTAAGCAGGTAAGGATGGGATATTTTGTTACACCGTGTATAGTGAATGTATTGTACCGTGTCTGTGAAAACTGTGCTTTAAATTATATTTTCATATGTTTTGTTGGGGACAGAGCACATTAAGTTTGAAAGAAACAAAAGTATTAGAACTGAAGGCAATTTACTCAAAATTTCTGTCAAGAAAAGCTGCTTAATAAATGTACATGAAATCACATTTAAAATAAACTGCCTCTGACCCAAAGTAAACACGACTCCTTATGTTAATTAGCTCCACCGTGAGAACCTGCAGCATGTTTCCTGTGGGAATCAAAACATCTGTCCATGTGGGTTCTCTTAGGTGCCTACATGTTTTATAAAATCTGATGATGTGTAAAGATTTTGGTCCCTTCCCTTTTGCTTACTTTTCTGTAAATATAATTTATCATAAGCTTGGGGCTAAAACTTTTTCATGGACAGCACGGTTAGCAGGGGCCATACTTACCAACTGCAAGAGAAAGCCCCAATACAGTGTGCACATGTGGAAGGCAGAAGTCATCATGTGTCATTCCTCAGTCACTTCTCCACCTGGGACATGGTCTCTCACTGCACCTGAGGTTCAAAGTCTAGTCTAGACTGCTGGGCAAAAAGCCCCAAGGACTCTAGCTCCTGCCTCCCCAGCAGAGAGTTCACAGACACACACCCAGTTTTACATGGAGTGCTGGGGTCAGAGCTCAGCACAGATAGCACGTTAATAAAGAAGCCATCTCCAGGCCCCTTACTGGCATATTCTACCCAAGTATATCCTATGTAAAACTTACTAGGAAGCTAGGAGGAGAATACATTGCTGTTACTGCCTCCCAAGACTGCCTAACAGCTGACATCTGAATGCTACATACTGATTTCCCCTGGATTCAAATAGCTTTTCAAATAAAATAAATGTAAATAAAAGTATTTTAAAACACATACGTAAGTACAGTTCAGAAGGTAAGGTCCAAGCCAAACACTCCAAGGCTTAGTGAAAACCTAAGCAAATGATTTGACAGCCCTCTGAAAAGTGTCCTCTGTAATGTTAATGGACACCATACTGCAGAACTGTAACTAAAAAACACATTAGTTGGATTTGGGTTGTAAATTCTATTTAATCACTTACTAAAGGAATGTTATTTCCAATTTGTACTCTCATCAGAAAAACAGAAGACACTGATACATAGTCTGTCATTTTATGCCACAAACCACTGACAAGGTCATTTAATAAGAGCAGCTGATGCCTGGCTTATCTTGGTCATTCTCTCAATAGTTATAAATACAAATTCAATAGTTTAAAAATAATCGTCTCGATTATGCTAAAATTTGTATCATAAAATTAGCAAAATATGCCTTATGTTAATTCCTACATATTTTCATATTAAAAAAGAGTATCTTCAAGCCTGGGATCTCATTCTACATGCAGCTCCTAAGCAGGATTTGTCTTTGACTAAATTAATTTTCCTATATTCAAAGATTTCACAGAACTGTTATGGTCAATGCTCTTTATTACATAATAGTAGTCATGCTTAATTACCAAGGTCAACAGAAACTTGTAAATCTTCTGATTGTGCTAAATAATCTACAACTATCACACATATGTTTTCAGTTCAGTAACATTAAAATAATTCCTGTGTTATTCCTTCTTCATACACTTTTTCTAACTGGGGAACAAGTAGAGATATAAACACATAAGAACTTTCTTAAAGCAGACAAGACTAACAGAGAATAAACCTGTGTTTATTTATTGAGGTCAAAGCTGTACCCTGGCCCTAGCGACACCACACTCAAAAAGTAGTTCTCAATCAGAAAAGTGTAGAGGAGGGGACATGAAAGTGACATCTTGGAGGCTCCTTAAGTATCTATTTGAGGGTTGTGTTTTGTTTTGTTTTAATTGCTAAATTGTACTGACTCCTAATAAAAGCTAGTCAAAATTTAGAACATTCTGATCAAAATGGGTCTGAACATGCCTTTCAAACCCCTGCTGGTCATAGTCAGGCGGGAACTGCTCGCTGCACATTGGGCACACCTTCCAGTGACTTTCGACGTGTTCTTCAAATTTGTTCTGATCATAGTTGGGAGGGAACATCAATTCACAGAGGGGACACTTCTTGTGAACATCAAAGCTTTTGTAAAGAAAGAAGAAAACAAAAGAATTAAGTTTTTCTAGTTGTAACGGCACTTGTCAGTGTACAAGTACTTTAGCTACTTGACAGCTGAGCCAAACAACTTATCCTCAAAGTCTTTATGAGTTTAGTTAACTGTTTCCCGCTTCTAGATTCCTGGTACCGTGTACAGCATCTGTCTTTTTACAAAACCACCACTAGATCTAGTTTTACAATTGGATTGACAATCTATTATGTGAAATGTGGTTTACTGTAAAAAGCCTTTTCACTTTTTAATTAGAGTTTTTGTTTTGTTTTCTTACTGGAAAAAAGTCCTTGCTAAAATATTATTACTCAAGTTGCACAACTGGTTTTGGGTAATGAATAGGGCATTCTCACCTTATAATTCTGTATTAATAATAGGATTATCTCATACTATTCAATACTTCCTAACTCTAAAATTGAGTCACTGTTAAATTTTAAGTTCTAATCTTTGTCCAGTGGGGAAAAACATAAACAGACACCCAACTGTGTTCAAGTTAAGGATTAGGTGATACTGCTTTAATGCTCTTCTGGCATGGACTCTTAATTTTAAGCTGTGGAGGGAAGCTTCTGCAAGATAGGGGACTTGGTGAGGCAGTCTATCCGAACTGCCTTTTACCAAGCTGGCTTGAAACTAGCCACTGCATACATCAACAGCATTGTGATGCTTAGCAATCTTTACAATTACTTGGGCCAACTGATAGACTGTTTCCTTATAAAAGCGGCAAGCTTCTTTCAAAAGATTATTGAACCTCAGGTGGGGCACAGGACCCGGTCTTGGTGCCTAGGTAATCTAGAGCCTGTACTTCAAAAAGTGCAGGGCCAGGAGGGGCTTCGGTTGCTGCAGTTGCTAAACTTGACTACTGGTAGTTTTCACAAGGGAATCATATTTGGCAAGCAGCTCTGCGCAACATTTATATATCTCTTCCATCATTTGACTATGGCGGCAATGGGTTTTATCTCATACAGGGTGGTGTGCAAAGACTCAGCAAGCACCTCTGTTGTGCCAATATTCTACTCATAGTGGAGTTGATGTGACTAATCTGTTTTCTGATCTCAGCTCTCTCGCCTGCTAAGAAACAGGTTGACTCTGTTAGTTTAGAAATATGATGCTCTTTGGTAAGCTTGACAGAAGGTTTGGATGTACTGAGACCTCTCTCCAGGTCAAAAACTTCATCTAAGGACAGCTGACCTGTCATAAGTTGTTCTGACACTTCTCCTGAGCAAATTGGGTCAGAGGCCATCACAACCAGTCAATTAATCCAATTTACTCTGTCCATTGGGGTAGACTGTTTTAAACTTACAACTGTTTAAATTACAATCTGACTTAATAATCCTCCTTGTTTTGTTTTTAAACTCTAATGATGAATACAACTGCTAATTTTCCATCAGTGTTTATTGGGTTTAATAGCACACTATGAGCTTCAGTGAGTAAGAGTTTGTGCTGCTCTTGCAGAGTCCAGAGATTAGCACCCTCCTTGGAGAGCTCACAACTGCCTGAACTCCAGCTCCAGGAACTCAATGGCCTTTTCTGGCCTCTGAACACCTGAACTCAAGTGAGCAAACCCACACACTGACATGACACAGAATTTAAAAAGTGCCCATTTCAAAGATTCTAAGCCATTAGCCCTTCAAAGGATGACACATGTCTGTATCACAGCAAAGTAGAATGAACAGGCTGTACCCTTTACCTGGGGTTTACTTTCTGTAGGCTACACTCTGAGCACTGTTATTTTTTAACAAGTTCCTAGAAACTGTTTTTAAAGAAACACCCATCTTACATAATTCTATGTAATTCTGTAAAGGAAAACACTTGCCTGGAATCAAAGCAAAAACCTGCTCCATGGCCCCGTAAATGCTGACTGGCCGGATCAGGAGGGACAGGCACATTCTCATCCTCCTGGCATAAAACAAAGCAGGGCAACTTTTTGAGAAAAGTGAAAACTAATATAGATTTATTAAATCAAGTGAGCTCACAATGACACATTTCCCAATTAAATTTTTAGCTCTATTATTATTTAAACTTTCACACATATTTGTTACATATATTTAAATTAGAATACAACTTTTTAGAGGCCCAAACCATAACAGACCAGACAACTCATTAACCTTCATTCCCTCACTTTAAACAGCCAACAGTTCACAACAGTTTTGTAAGCAACCATGAATTAGCCACATTCAATCTATTAGACATGTTTCACTGCCTGCTTGTTAAATACTAGAGGCAAAGCAATTTCTACTCTCCAAGCCATAAATAAACTGGCAATAATCGCCATATTATCGTCTTTTGAAAGCAGAATTCTAAGGTGGGCATGCCAGCACATGCCTGTCATCCTGGAACATGGGAAGCTGAGGAAGGAGGATCAGCAGGAGACAGAGACATGACTGCATACCTAGACAGTCAAAAGTACTAGGGGAAGCCAGGTGTGGTCCCAGCACTCAGGAGGCAGAGGCAGAGGCAGGCAGATCTCTAGGAGCTGAGGCTAGCCTGGTCTACACAGTAAATTCCCCACCACTCAAGGCAACAAAACTTTTTAATGTATTTCAGATTTGATAACACAGAGCTCCACCCCCAGACAGGGTTCCCCTGTGTAGCTTTGTAGACCAGACTGGCCTTGAATTCAGAGTTATGCCTGTCTCTGTCTCCCAACTGCTGGAATTAAAGGCATGTGCCACCACCACCACTGCTTGGCTTAATTACACAGTTCTTTTTTTTTTTTTTTTTTAAGTTAAAAGAATGAGATGCTATTTTATATTATTTTTTAAAATAATAAATGTGAGTCGAGTTGTACTAGAAACTGAAGAGCACTGTTAAGATGGTGTGGTGGTGTGAATGAGAATGGTCCCCACAGGCTTATATATTTGGATGCTCGCTCTCAGCTGGTGAAACTGGTTTTGGGGATTAGGAGGTGTGTCATTGGGGGTGGACTTTCAGGTTCTCTCTGCCTTTTTGTTTCAACATATAAGCTCTGAGCTGCTGATCCAGTGCCATCCCTCTTGCCATGATGGTATGGACTCAATTCACCCTCTGAAACTGTAAGCAAGCCCCCAATTAAATGCTTTCAGTTATAAGTTGCATTGTTTGGGCTGGAGAGATGGCTCCGTGGTTAAAAGCACTGGCTGCTCTTCCAGAGAACCTGGGTTCAATTCCCAGCACCCACATGGCAGCTCACTACTCTCTATAACTCCAGTTCCCGGAGACTGGACATCCTCACACAGACATACACAAAGGCAAAACACCCATGCACATAAAATAAAGATTATAAAAAATAAGTTGCATTGCTCATAATATCTCTTCACAGTACTAGAACAGTAACTAATGCAGAACAACACTTGCTGCTCCGGCAAAAGACCTGAGTTCTGTTCCCGGCACCCACACATTAGCTCACTACTGCCTGCAACTCTAGTTCCAGGTGGTTCAATGCCCAATTCTGGCCTCTGCTGTCACCAGGCACATGCACGGGGCATAGACATACATGCAGGCAAACACTCACATACAGAAAATAAAACTAAATAAATCTAAAGTAAGTACATGGAATATATATGCTAAAATAGGGATGACTTTGAAAACATGATGGGTGGTCCAAAAGGCCAAACATGCTATGGTTCTATTTATATAACTCAATGTCTAGACTAGGAAGTTTACAAGGGAGCAGATAAAAGGATTCCTGGAGTTAAGTAAGAGAAGGGAGAGGTGACAGGTAAAGGACACAAG
This sequence comes from Phodopus roborovskii, assembly GCF_943737965.1. Classification (NCBI taxonomy): domain Eukaryota; kingdom Metazoa; phylum Chordata; class Mammalia; order Rodentia; family Cricetidae; genus Phodopus; species Phodopus roborovskii. Next base: position 22,103,865 of record NW_026126571.1, read on the forward strand.
TATTTCTTTCTTTTGTAGTTGCAAAAAGTGTTTCCAAATGGACTCAGTGATGCCTGCACAGCTCCGTGATTCTGCTAAGAACTGAGATACATACTTTACATGGCAAACTGTACAAGATGTGAATTACATTCCAATAAAGTACCACTGAGAACTACTATTATAAGGCAACCTAAGTTTTAAACAGCTGTGTGTGTGTGTGTGTGTGTGTGTATGTGTGTGTGAATTGAACTTAGGACCTCTAGAAGAGCAGCTAGTGCGCTTAACCTCTGAACCATCTCTCCAGCTCCCAGATACCCTAGCTTTAAGGTGAGTCTCTGGCATTGCTACAACATAAACCAAGTGCCATGTAAAAGTTAATACAAGGTGAAAAATTAGCTTGTTCCATGTGATCCCAAAGCTTGAGAAACTATACAGCCAGACATCCTGCAGGTAACTAAAGTACTTAAAAATAAACATGACATTTTAACAAGATATACTATGTTTAATGACTACTAAATATATTAGGTCATAAATACTTCCTAGGTATGTCTTTTGGCTTAGGAAAAGTATGTTGAGGGAAGTACTCAGGGTGCTATGACCTGAGAAGTATAGAACCTCTGGTGTAATCAAGCTTTCACAGGTGACCTGCAAGGTTCTGATCCTACTTCTAGTTTCCCAGTGGTGAATAAAAACTATCAGTAGCCATGCTGACAACCCACTCTTAGAACTACTACGAAAACCCATGAGTATCATATACAAGGGTTCAGCAAGCCAACAGCTAGAGAAACAGTCACTGCCACCACCAGTCTCGTTACAGCTGCTGCAATGACTTATATATAAAAGGTTCTGAAAGCCAGCAGTTTTTAGTATAAGACAGGAGGTGGCAGCTGGTAAGGTAGCAGGATAGGCTAGAAGAGGAGGATATCCCAACTCTGACTCCAAGGTAGGCCACTTGGGCATTGTGACCATAAACCACTCACACACAAAAATTTGTTTTCCATATTCTTACTAAAACTATGTGATAAAACCCTTCATTTACAAGTGGTTTTGCTGTTAAAATGACAAGAATTTTAGAAAATTTTGATGTATATAAAAAGTTCGTTCTAATACAGAAAATCTTCAATTTATAAAACACAGTACTCCAGGAATGCAAAGCAAGAATCTTCTATCTCATTATCAAACCTAAGCCCCTCAGCACATGAGCCCAAGATGCTAACACTGCTTCTCACAGATTTGCACGAGGGCAAAGCACACAGACCAGAAAGAACATTCTGCTAATTAAACCGGAGCTGATGACTATGGAAGAGAAAAGCTTGTCACATGTAACACCTCTGCCAAAAATGATCAGATTAAATATGCAGAATGTAAAGCTGTAAAAAAGCAGTAAGATGATACTCAAGACCTTAAACAGACTACAAAAGTTCTGACAGCTTTCCTAATTATTCCCAGTAATGGACACAGGAGGCCAAAAGGCAGAAGAGAGAAATACATTTTTCTCCATTATGAGTGTTGAACACTAGGTCTAAAATCATGCCTGTCTGAACACTGATCAGTTTCTGCAAAGGTTAATAGCAATTAAATGCAGCAAACTATATTAAATGAGAAACAGGTCATGATACCACTGTACTTGCAAAGAGCATGATAAAACCATTTCCTTGAAATTTATCTTAATGCACAAAAAAGAGCTGCTAGGAAAAAAAGGAGCTCCCCCCACCCAAAGTGCTGCTCTAAGAAATCTATTCATTAAATGAGTTTTTTAAAAAAAATCTCTAAAAAACCATCTTTTAGCCAGGCATAGTGGCTGGCACATGCCTTTAATCCCAGCACTTGGAGGCAAAAGCAGGCGAATCTTCCTGAGTTCAAGGCCAGCCTGGTCTGCAAATCGAGTCCCAAAACAAGCAGGACTGTTAACACAGAGAAAAACTGTGTTTAAAAAAAAAAAAAAAAAAATTCACCAAACATCTTTTAGCCAGGCATACTGTCACATACCTTTAGTCCCAGCATTGGGAAGAGGCAAGAGGTGAGTTGGAGAACAACATGGTCTACATAGTAAATTCCAGAACAGCCTTGGCTATGTAGAGACACAATGTCTCAAAAAACAAAAAGATATGCCATATAATCTAATTATCATCATTTTTACATTGCTGCCAGAATAAGTGTCACAAAAGTATTAAGAATGTCTAAAAAAGGGAATTTCTCAAAAACAAAAACTACTACATGATAAAGATAATAAAATTTACCTTAAAATTAACAGGGTATAAATATTCAACTGAACGGGGAGGTGGTGGCACAGGCATTTAATCCCAGCACTCGGGAGACAGAGACAGGCGGATTCTCTGTGAGTTCGAGAGCAGCCTGGTCTACAAGAGCTAGTTCCAGGACAGCCTCCAAAACCTCAGAGAAACCCTGTCTCAGGGGGGAAATAATAAAAAATAAACTGAAATGGCAGTACTAGGTTTTGCGTAATCTTTGCATCTTAACACTTTGCTTCTTGCCAGCAAAGCCACAATCAAAAGATTGTACAAAGTTTCTTAGGAAGTAATAATTAGGATTAAACTGATAACTAACATCCTAATCAACTTCTGAACTTTAGTATATAAATCTGAAAGTGTTAAGTCTGGGGGAAAAAAGAAAGCTGGTTGTGTTTTCAAACTCAACAGGCAATCACATACAAATGCAAATTCCTAGTCTTTCCATACACACACCCTTATCACTCCACCTAAGCCAGAAAGAAGCACAAGAGCAGGCAGGCTCAAACAATGAAAACTCAATTTACTCTGCTGTCCTCAGGATCTTCTAAACCATCCGGTCGGCTAAGGTTTCGAGCTGGCTGGCTACAGACAACATTGTCTTCCCAAGAGGGGCCTCGCACAGGTGGCCTTTGGATTTCATCTGGATAAAAAGCTCCATCTGCTCCATCTGAAACAAGAATTATGAAATAAACATTTAGGGGGAAAATCAGATGTAACCATTTACAGAAATTAGCTCCTCTATATATAGATATGGTAACTAGAAAAGCAAACAGGGTGTGACTCAGTGGCAACATGCTTTCCAGAAGCCAGAAGTCTCAGCATTGCATAAGAGCAACAGGAGCCACGTGAGCATGGTAGCAAGTACATCCTGAGCTACAGAGTAAGCCCCTAAAGTTTTTATTTTTTAACCCACAAGTCTAAAACCTGAGTCTATGATAAGCAATTAAGACTACTCATTCATGAAATATCACCCGCAGATGATGTCAGTAGCAGTACTAAACATTGACATGGCAAATTACAAAAAGAAAATTTTTATTAGAATTCATTATACCCCTCAGCTCTCTAAGTCCATGAAAATAAAAGCCAAAACTCTTGTAGTCAGCTAATCCCAAGCAAAAAAAAAAATACTTCAATAACCTCGAGTTTCCTGTGCTGTGTAAGGGTTACCATACTGCAGAACTGGCTGTGCATTTGGCAGTGTAGGAAGGAGGAGCCCATTTTGCTCAGAGGATGTGTTGAGACACCTCGAAACCTGTTGGGGGCTCTGACCTTCCATCTTTCTTCCTTTCTGATCTTCTAAACTCCTTTTAAGTTCCTAAAATTAACAAAACAAAGATGAATAAGCAAAGCAGCCAAACAGTCTATGAAGGCAGCATTGAACATTCAGTCCAAATACAGCACTAGCATCTCTCTAGTACGTTTTGTGTACACTTGCGGGAAGCTGCACCTACCCCTTAAATGACCCACTTACATTCAACAAAATCAGAAATCAGAATAAAGCCCAATGTATGTCCAAATTCACTTGTGTCAAAAATACTTGTTATTCAACTAATTTAGGGGAAACTATGAAACAATTACTTACCTATCAACAAAAATTTAATTAAAAAAAAAAAGGAAAAGCCCTTTTACTAAAGAATTCTGTCAAATAGTTAAAATGTATTTTAAAACACTAAGACCGTGACAGACAGACTAGCTTACAACTGCCCGCTGCTGAGGAGGTAGAGACTGAGGATCAGGAGTTCAAGATGATCCTAAGCTACACAGTAAGTTGAAGGCTAGCCTGGGCTATCTTAAGACTGTTTCCAAACAAAAATCCACGCACACATTTATCCTGTATAGCTTTTAAACTATAAAGGAAGAAACATTTCCCAACTTCATATTAGGCCAGTGTTTTAAACTATAAAGGAAGAAACATTTCCCAACTTCATATTAGGCCAGTGTTTGGCTATCCAATCAAGCAAGGAACTAGGGAGATAGCTCAGTAGTTCAAGTGTCTGTTACCAACCATGAGGGCTGGAGTGCGAAGCCACAGAACCACATACCAGCACATCAGGCACAATACCAGCTAAAGAGGCTGGGGATACCCAGAGCAAGGGTAGTTTGGGAAGCTAGCCATATATATTCTGGAGCCATCCAAGACCCCTGGTATGTAGCCTGGGTCTCCTCACACATGTATACCTGGATATACATTTGTGTGCACATGTGCATACAAGAAAGGATATCCAGAAGAAAAAAAAAAATCAGACCACAGCCTTCATAAATCCTGATGCAAAAATCCTTGCTAGCAAATCAATCCAGTATTAAAAGGAAAAACCTACAACCTAAAGAGTTTGACCACAAGACTGACAAGTCAGTATTCAAAAAATAAAAATAAAAAAAATTACATTATCCTTTTAAAAAACACACACACACAATCCATTATTTTCAATAAATGCAGAAAATTCAAGATTTGTTCAGAGCTTTCAAAAAAAAAAAAAAAAAAAAAAGTCCAGCAAGACAGAATAAAAAATAACTTCCTTAACTTGCAAAAAATCTCATTTAAAAAAATCTATAGAAGTATAAGGTAAAAATCAAACAATTCTACCGCAGATGAAATATAAATAAAGAGCTCTGCAGTTCTCTCTAATTCTCTCCAGTGTAACTAGTGACTAGGACAGGATTAAGGCAGGAAATAAACCTGTCTATCTTTATTCAGATGATACAACTGAACATGTAGAAAGAACCTACAATAAGCAGAGAAGCTAGGAAAATGAGTAGATTTAAGTAGGTTACAAGACACAAAGTCAACATATAAATCAATTATAGCCCTATATATAAATAACAAAGATAATGAAAATTTTGATTTTATTCAGAGTGAAATCAGTGAGAAAATGCATAGGAAGCAAATGAGCAAAAGATGTACTCATTAAAAGCATGACTGTGATTAAAGACAGCACAAATGGAAAGATGCATACCAAGTACACATACAGAAAACATTCTTACACTAGTAACTACAGATACAATGACACCCTAATAAACTATCCCAGCAGGCTTCTGCATAAATTGGCAAAATGATTATATAATGGATGTATAAATGTCTTAAACTGACAATATTTTAAAATAACAGCCCAGTATTTGGGTGGAAGACGAAGGAGGATCCCAAAACTGAGGATAGCCTGAGATTCAATGTAAATTCAAGATACTCTGGGTCATAATGAAAACCTCTGTTGAAATCTCAAAGTAGAAGACACAGCTTAATGGTAGAACACTTGTCAAGCCTGCACAAGGCTCTGTGTTCGATTCCCCAGCACCATCCAAAAATCCCTATGATAGAGGAGGGAGAAAGGAGAAAAGGGGGAAGGGAAGGAGGTGGGAAATCCCCTAAACAACCCAGACTTCTGGTCTCAAGCATTCATACAACTCAGTCAAGTAACATCTCCTCTTAAGCCACCATTTTCTTCTACAAGCAAATATAAGAGATTTTAACATTTAAATGTTTATATAAAGTATGGCCCTAGTACCTGGGAGGTAGAGAATGCACACTGGAGGCCAGCATGGCCTACACATGTAGATACCATCTCAAGACACCCAACCCCCCACCGACCCCACCCACTCCCACCCCCACCCCCACCCCCACTGAAACAAAGGAAAATGCTGTGAAAGCTGAATTTGTTAGGAATCCATTAATTTCACTCTAGTGGCTCAAAGCAACAGCACTCTAATGAAACACTTGTCAATCTACAAAATCATACAGGTAATATGAATGTGAGTATTGGCAAAACTACTAATTATTTGTCATTTTAATAAGAGAGTTGTCAAGATCATTACAGGGAAACCCACAGAGATAACTCACTTGAGCTTGTGGGAGCTCACAGACTCTGGATAAACAGCTAGGGAGCCAGCATGGGACAAGGTAGGCCCTCTGCATGTGGGTGACAGTTGTGCTTTTGGTCTTTTGTGGGGCCCCTAGCAGTGAGAACAGGACTGTCCCTGTTGCATGAGCTGGCTCTTTGGAGACTACTCCCTATGGTGGGATGCCTTGCCCAGCCTTGATTCAAAGGGGAGGAGCTTGGTCCTGCCTCAACTTGAATAAGCCATGCTTTGTTGACTCCCATGAGAGGCCTTACCCCTTCTGAATGGAGATGGAGGAGTGGATTAAGGTTGGGGATGGGGAGATCGGGAGAGGGAATGGGAGGAGAAGAGGGAGAGGAAACTGGCAGGTATGTAAAGTTTTAAAAAAGAGAGAGTTGTGGGCTAGAGAGAGACATCAGCAGTTAAGAGCACTAGAGGCTCTTCCAGAGGACTGGGGTTCCATTCCTAGCACCCATATGGCAGCCTATAACTGTCCAAAGATATAACAACCTCTTCTGGACTCTATGAGCACCAGGTACACACATGATGCATAAACATACATGTAGGCAAAATAAAATAACATAGCTGGATGATGGTGACACATGCCTTTAATCCCAACACTTGTGAGGCAGAGGCAGGCAGATCTCTGTGAGTTCAAGGCCAGCCTTGTCTACAGAGCGAGTTCCAAGACAGGCTCCAAAGCTACACAGAGGAGCTGAAAAGATGATGGCTCAGTGGTGAAGAGCAGCGGCTACTCTTCCAGACATCCTGAGTTCAATTTCCCAGCAACCACATGGTGGCTCACAACCATCCGTAATGAAATCTGGTGCCCTCTTTTAGCCTGCAGAAATACATGCAGGAAGAACACTATACATAATAAATCTTGTGGGGGGTGGGGGGGGAGCTACACAGAGGAAAGAAACCCTGTCTCCCCCCCCAAAAAAAATCAAACAAACAAAAAACAAAACAAAGAAAACCCCAAAGTTGTCTGGAGGTTGAGACAGGAGGTCACCACAGTCTGAGGACAACCTGGACTATACAGTGAGTTCAAAGCCAACTGGGTCTCAATGAGGAGGGGCTTAGGGGTTAACAATACTTGTTGCTCTTGCCATGAACCCAGGTTCAGTTCCCAGCACTCACATAGAGGCTAAGAGGCACCTGTAATTCCAGATCCAGGGGAATGGACACCTTATGGTCTGCCTTCATTCCATCTTCCTCTGGTTTATTATACTTGCTTCCTTTTTTATGGCTCCCCCATTAAGAGACCAACAAGGAGATGCCTGGGAGTTAACATATGTATACACATGTATACAGGTAAGCACTCATATACACAAGAAACAAAAATAACTCTTTAAAAACAGTAGAGTCTGCACTTATTCACTCAACTAATGCTTAATGAGCACTTGCTTCCTTCTAGGCAAGTGTGCAGACAAAGAGCTCAGTAACAAACAATGGGACTCTAACACCAATCTCCAGATGCTTGGACAGACAGACAACTTTTAGAGTTCTTGGAAATACTCCTGTGGAACAGACACTAAATATTAAATAAGCTGTTTGAAATCACAATGCAAATACTTCATTTCACATGACAGAAACCATGACAATACTACAGGAGACTAGGAATAACTTAAAAGTTCCAGAATAATATTAATAAACCAAAGCCGACAACAAGTATCCAACATGGTACTCCTGATAAGGCTGACACTTTTAAAACTGACAATAAAACTGCGGGTCTCAGTATATTTTTTTCATCAAATATTTTTATAAGCAAACGCTACCTATAAATTAACTTTGTTCCATTTATTCAACAAAAAATATTCAAAACTATTTGACTTCAAATACTAGGTACTGTTAATGGAAACTACAAATACAATGACTAAAACACACACACTCTGTGCTCTTCATGGACTTTGCAGTTAAATAGGGACAGATACCTAACAAGCATACAATACATACAAATATATTTGCATGGAAATGATCACAAAACAAAAGCACAGGTCCCATGGGTGAGTTAGTGTGAATACCTAACGGATCTGGCAGGCCAAAAGAGGCCCCTGTAAAAACACCAAGAGTGATAAAAACAGTACCCAAGCACGATGACCCAGGAGAGCGGCAATTAGTTCAAGGTCAACCTGGGCTCTATCAAGAGTATTGGGCCAGCCAGTGTTATATGACAAGACCCTGTCTCAGAAAGCCTGTAAATGGCAGAAAGAGTTAAGACATTTAGAGGTAACTAATAGCAAGTCTAGATCACATGTAAACAAGAAGTTTGGTTGACATGTGGAGTCAAAAACTGTAGTCACACTGATAGTGTGAGACTGACTATAAGGTATAATTATCCATGCTAAACTAGTACAAATATGCTTTATTATCTCTATTCTTGAATAAGTATAAAAATCTACATTTTCTTAACAAAATAGTATACATAAGGATATTCCTTGACCAAAAAGAAAAATCCCTAAAACGAGAGAAAGCAACAAAGTAAAGCCTAAATGATTAGACAGTTCTCAGGGTACTTCTTGGTCCAAGAAGTACCAAGGTACAGCCCCACCTAACAAAACCTGGGGGTGGGGCGTGAGGGGGAGGAGCGAAAGGAAACACAGTATAATTAGGTTGGAGGAAGAAGGGGGCAGCATAGAAGGAAGAGCAGTATTTCTCCATCTGTATTTTCTTGTGTACTTCAGACCTTAGGAAGCCACATGTACACACAGGGCAACTTACAACCTCCTCTAGTTTCATTTTCAGGGTATCTGACACACACATATATTGCAGCATGAATTTACACACACATTCACATAATAAAAAGTCTTAACAACAACAAAAAAAGCCAGGTGCTGTGGCACACACCTTTAATCCCAGCACTCAAGAAGCAGAAGCAGATGGAGTTCCAAGCCAGCTAGGACTACATAGCAAAATCTTGTCTCAAAAAAACAAAACAAAAAAGGATGACAAAATTATAATCTGCTGGCTAAAGGAATTTGGTACTGAAACTGTCAGTAAGGAAGATAAGTATTTGATGGTGGCACAGAACTCCCGAAATCCTTGCACTTTCCTCACTGGTGACTTTGGAACAAAGAGGGCAGTTTCGAGGGAAGGGCTCTCCCACCCCATCCTCTGGTCACTTCCTAGGTGAAGAGCGTAGCTGTAGAATGAGTTAAATCATTTGGTCGCTGATTTAATCAAACACACCTACATAAAGAATCTCCAGAAAAAAATAAAACAGGGAGGCTGGGAGAACTTCTGGGTTGGTGAAAATATCAACATTCTAGAAAGACAATACACCCAATGGAACATTAACTCTTACCCTACATATGTATCTCTTTCACCCATCATGAAGTATATCCTTCCTGATAAAATATCATTGTGAAGTTACTATTATTTTCTTGAATTCTGAGTCAGCTAGAAAAACATTTTCAAGTGTCAGCTATAAAATATGGGAAGCCTGGGTGCTTCTCTGTGGCTGGCATCTGAAGTGCAAGCAAGCTCATCCACAACTGAGTGCTAGCTTGGAAGAGACAGCAATGCTACCTCAGAGTAGCATCACAACTGACCGCAGGACACTAGTGGGGTTAAGCCACAAATACATACATAAACACATGAATACTCCTTAAGTGATCTTCCAAATGCTGCACATTTCCTACACCACCAAAACTGCCACCTGACTCATTAGATAACCTTTGTATACATTGGCAAGCATCAAAGTCACACATAAGACACAAGTTTTCAAACATTTAGGAACTGTATTAAAAGGCTGAAGCATTGGAAAGGTTGAAAAAAACTGGTTTAAGAGCTTGAATTTCACATTAATAGTAGTTTCACATTAATAGGTTCACTTTACTTCTTTGCAAGGAAATACCTAAGTCTGAACCAAAAAAATTAGAAATTCACTTCTTCCCTAAATTTGAATACTGTAAACTTAGTTTACTGTTAAATGCAAAGAAGGCGATGAAGACCAAATTAGTAATATTAAATACTTGACCTATTTCTCAACAACTGGTAGATGTGGAACTTGGAAATGAGAATGTTTACTACCAGGGAGTTGGCTTTCAAAGAGAAGACGAACAAAAGAAAGCAAAGAATGGTTACAGGATGTCCACATTTTATTAAAGTACATTGCTCAATACCTTCTCCCTTGAGAGATTTTCCAAATGCGAAGCCAGACCATTTATTTCTTTATCTTTCTCTGCCAATTGTAGCTGAATAAAAGAAACGATTATCATTAATATTCTTATTATCTACTCTTCTCCTTATGCACAAGATCTACTTAATGCTATACTATCAAACTAATTTCTATCAACAAGTTCAGTTGTTTTCCTCAGTTCCCAGTCTTTGTATCAGTTGCCATTACCAACCAATCCCCTTTTCTATTTTTGAAATTATGTAGACAGGCTGGCCTAGAACTTGTTTTGTCCTTGGTTAGTCTCACACTCTGAACTCTCATGTCTCACCTAGCTTCCCTTTTAAATTTTGTTAACATACTGATTATGCCTAAGTTTCATTGTGGCATCATACACATCACATATTTTTAATCATAGTCATCTCCCATTGTCCTCTCTTGTTCCCTCCTACTCACATAATTCCTTCTCTTCCCACTTCACCCTCTTCTACTGATGACTCAATGGGTTTCATTAGGGTTGCTTGCAGGATCCTATGTGGGGGATTATGCATTCCTTACTAGTGGCTATACCATTGAATAAATAATCTCCCCCTCTCTCAGCAACTAAGTCCTAGATATTCATTGAGGAGCAGAGGCCTTATGAACCCCTTCCATCCAAACTAACATTATCTGCCTCTAGGTCCTTGGTCCTTTTGCTCCCATGACAGGACAATGACAGGCCCAATACTGTGCCAGAAATCTCCATTGCTGTGGGATTAAGAGTGTAATAGCGAGGTCATGTTCTGAGGACAGAATTCTACCTCATTCCATGCCTTCCTACGGCTTTTACATTGTTTCTGCCCTATCTTCCAAAACATTCCTTGTACCTTGGAGGCAGCTTTCCTTACCTTGAAAATTACTCTTTTGACTTATGTAAAACTGCATGAATATTTTTATCCTAATGCCTGCCCTTTTTCTTTTTCTTCATTTGTAAAAGATGACGAGGTCTCCCTATGCTGCCCAGGCTGGAGTTCAGTGGCTACTCACGGGCACCATCCCACTACTGATCAGCACAGGAGTTTCGATCTGCTCCGTTTCTGATGGGAGCTCCCAGGAGGTCACCATATTGATGCTGAACTTAGTACAGACACCCAAAAGGCACAATGCACTACAGCCCAGAACTCTTGAACTCAAGCAATCCTCCCATCTCAGCCTCCCAAGTAGCTGAGACTACAGGTATAACGCCACCATGCCTGGACTAATGCCTATTCTTTATTATCTCCTTTTCCTTCCCAACTACAAATAAAGACATTCTATAATCACTTCTTTGCTGTTGTTCATCTTTCCACAAGAAGCCAGAAATATTAATTCATGTACCATTGTCATTTCCAAATTCCAAATCTGCCAGCTGTTGAGTCAGGGTCTCAACCTGTACCTCAAGCTGCCCAGGAACTCAAGGTTTATTTCAAGCAGGACATGAATGGCCTATTGCTTCCCACCTCAAACTTGCACGTGTAAAGATTACAGATATGTGCCACGAAGACTGAGGAAATCTACCATTTTCAGTTGTGGTAAAACATGTTTTCATTGCTTTTTCCTGCATTGTATAGACCAAATGTCCCACACCAATCTTCTTCCATTAGTTAACAGACACCATCAGAACCAACAGTGTGATGAAAGCTTAGCAAGTTATACAACCATTCCCTCCTCCACTCCCTGGCATTTTTAATCAACAGCATTAATGGGTACAAATAAAACTATCCATTGCTGGGTGGGGTGTTGATCCCGCAGCTTGGGAGGCAGATCTCTGAGAGTCTGAGATGGGCATGATCTTCATAGAAAGTTCCATGTCAGCTAGGGCTACATAGGGAAACCACGACCACATCTCAAACAAAATAGCAAACAGCAGCAACAAAAAAAAAAAAAAAAAAAAAAAAAAAAAAACAAAACAAAAAAAAAACCAACTACTCTTTAGTATTTCTTCGTCTACGTTCATGTCCCTGGTCTATAACAACAAATCAAGAAGGTATCTAAGGGAACTGGAGAGCTGGATTGGGGATTAAGAATTTTAATTGCTCTCCACAGGTCAAATCCCAGCACCTACTTGACAGCTCACTATTCCAGTTTCATGAAATATAATGCTTTTTTCTGGTTGCCACAGACACACATGCAAGCAAAACACCCATACACATAAGTAAAAACAAAAAATGTTATCTAAAAGGAAATGGACTTTATCAACCCACTCTGAGAATACTTGTACTTATGCCCTCAGCTTGAATCCCTTACTCTCTGTGAAGTCTCTTTGAAAAGGACACACTCTGAGTCCCTTTCCTCCTGGAAAATTCTCAACATCATGCAGGACCCAAATCCTATTTTAAGCCTTCTAGAACTTAACGACTTCAAGGTATTTTTCAAGTCTAATCTACTCCATTACAGATACGATTCTCTCCTACCAGCTGTTCCGGCCCCACACGCACGCATATATGTGTGCAACAAAAGAATTAGCTAGAGATAAAGTTAAATTACTTATAACTCCCCAGTGTTCAATCACAAAAATAAGTAAATTACATAGATATCTTAAAATCTATCCCATATGGTTTTATTCCTTAAAAGAATAATACTTTTGATTTACCAGTCCAATAGCTTGCTCATTTTTTCTATCATTCTTACATTCTTACTTAATATTACTGGCAAAAATAAGTGTACCTCACAGTATTTTATTTAGGATAATAGTAATCTGTATGATAAATTTAAAGATAGCAAGTTACTAACAATAGACCATTACACTACAAAAATTTACACACACACATTTACAATAATAATAAAATGAAATAGTTTTTAAAAAGTTTTTTTATTTGTCTGCATGGGCTATCTTCCTATGTGTTGTTGGCCATTCCAAAAACACAAAAGATATTGCCACTGCTCCTGTACCAGAACTGGAAAGTAAGACCTTACTGCTTAAGACATCACATACTTTGGTTACAGAACTTAAGAAACCAAACTAGAACTGAGCTGTGAGCTTCCTCGAGTTGGCTAACTTTCACAGCAACATACTGAGAAACTGTCATCAAGTCTCACTAAGCTATGGAGCCTGTGTGCTATATATACTATCAATGTGCCAACCAAAACATGCCACCAATGCAACAGCCTGCAATGTATTCACCACTGGAAGAAACTCACATCTGATAGTGTACATATAGTCAAAAGCCCATATGTAGGGAGAACATAGGACTTCTGCTATTCTACTTCTAAATGGCCATGATGCATATGTACCTGTCAAGCTGCCTTCTAACTATTACGTTCACAACCATGTTAGTGCTGCAGTCAGCTTTGGTCAGAGAAGTTTCTCTTGGCAGTGGGTAGTTATAGAATGGGCCAAAGTGCTGACAACAAGTGACTATAGAATGCTTAGCCCTAAATTAACATCTTTGTTACCTCATCAAAGGCTCAGGAAACACTGCAGCAGAAAGAGAAAAGGGTGGAGTACTGGGGAATACTGTCTTCTGGGTGTGACACAGCCTTTGTACCTTCAAATTCTCAGTAAATGTGACTACCTGCCTAAGACCTGCACAAGACTGGCCCATCAACATTCCATCATGGAGAACTTAATCTAGCGAGGCCTTCCATTTTTCTGTGGATCAGACAGTTGATGGCTGCTGGAGGAGACAGAGACATCTTCTCAGTGTACTGCTGCATTACCCGTGCTCCTGTAAATAACTATTCGCCAGATTCCCAAAGTAACCCTAATGAAATCCATGGGGTTTGGAGAAGAAGGTGGAAGATAGTCACAGGACAGGGCACAAAGAAGGTGACTGTTCAAACGGTGTACCAGCGAGAGGCTATAGTGTGTCAGGGGAAATATTTGGGGGGGAGTATTATAAAAATATATCACACAGATGTATGAAAATACACTGAAACCTAATACTATATATAATGAATATGCACTAAGAACCTTTTTAAAAGATACATTTTAAAAATCCACTTGAATCCAAAGAACTAAAACCATAATAACCAATGCACTTGGGAACCCATTCTCTTAGTTCAGTGAGTAAACTGTATGTAACTAAATATTACCTAGTTTATATTGAAAATATACTCAGTTCACATTTTATAGCTAACACATTTTCAACAGCATTATGTTCACTAAACACAATATGTCAAGTCTGTGAAACTTACTTTGTAATTGTCCTCTACTTCAGCTAGTTCAAGTTTTACATTTTCAGCAATTTTTACTTGTTCTTTCCACTTCAGCTCCATTTTTGCAAGTTCATCAGCATATTTGTTACATTTGGTTTTCTCATCCTAAATAAAATTAGTATTAGCATAATTACGAAAAACTCCACATTTCCATATAGGAGGTATCTATGCAAACACACATGTATGATGATTATTATAAGTTAAAAATTTACCAAAACAAGACTGAATAAATAATTTTATAGCTACACAATGGAATAGCACATATCTACTTAAAAAGAGTGAGGTGTGAGGTAAGTGGGTCAGTTGACCATGAAGTATCATATTAAGAATACACTGGGAAAGATAACAGAATTCCATTTTAAACAATTATGTCTATGTTATAGAGAAAAATATCCAAAATGCCAACAGTTCTTGTACTCTGGATCAAGATCATGAATGTACTTTTTAATCACCTCTATTCTTTACATCTTCTTTTTTTTTTTTTCCATAACTTGTCTAACTTTATTTTATGTGCATTGGTGTGAGGGTATGAGATTCCCTGGAACTGTAGTTATAGACAGTTGTGAGTTGCCATGTGGGTACTGGGAATTGAATCTGGGTCACTTGGAAGAACATCCAGTGCTCTTAACCACTGAGCCCTATTCTTTACATTTCTAAGATTATAACATTTCATAGTAAGTATGTATTACTTTTGCAAAAGGAGGAGGAAATTGAAACCATTTTTGGTTTAGCTTTTCTTTTTTTCCTTAAAAACACAAAATGCCACAAAAGGAAGAGGTTACAAATAGTGATCAAAAAGTAAATGGAGGAAATTGAAACCATTTTTGGTTTAGCTTTTCTTTTTTTCCTTAAAAACACAAAATGCCACAAAAGGAAGAGGTTACAAATAGTGATCAAAAAGTAAATGGAGGAAATTGAAACCATTTTTGGTTTAGCTTTTCTTTTTTTCCTTAAAAACACAAAATGCCACAAAAGGACGAGGTTACAAATAGTGATCAAAAAGTAAATGGGCCAATTTCATTTTAATTATTTGTTATTCTGAGATAAAGCTCAAAAATATTCTGAGTAAATCAAAAGAAAAAGGGCCAGCCTTTTAAACTCCACACCTTCCATTCCACACGTCATACACATACACAAAAACAACTCTAAATGTTTCACAAACCAAAAAGTAAAAGCTGACTACAAGATCTAGACCGACCAGGGGACGGTCCAGGGGCATAACTCACTGGCAGATCACAGGATTTGATCTCTAAGCACAAGAAAAACAAAACAAGTAACTCCTGGAAACAGTGCAGAGGAATGTTTACTAACTTGCAGGACTTTTTACTTTCTTAAATACAAAATATAAAAGAAATTGATACTGTAAAAATTAAAATTTGGTTTTCTGAAAATCATTAAGGAAAAAAAAGTCAACAGCACACATCCAGCAAAGTAATCACATCTACAAACCAGGGAGGCAGGCAGTTCTGACACTGCCATGCCCACTGCTCTTATAGCACAGTAAACAGAATCGTGATGTGTAACATCAGCAATAAAAACCCAGAGACAGACACGGGGGTTCGACCTGAAGATCAGAAAAACAAAGCAGTCAGCCAGTAACTGTTACCAAGTTGAAATGGAGATCCTGTCTTCCCTGTGACATATATTAATGTCCATAGTATCTGTAACAATTAAGAATCACCCCCAATTACGATCATATCCCCACCACTTTCTTCCATACTACTTCTAAGGCCACACTCATTCACTCAGCCACCCTCCACTCTTCTCAGAACACGGGGCTATCCAATCAGGCAAGAGCTGCACATGCTAGCCAGATAAGATGTGATGCTTCACAAACCCAGTCTAAGCCCCTTAGTTTTGGCCAGAACTCATCAGCAGTCCTGCTACTACTAAATATATAGTCCTAGAGCACCAATAACAGGTAGGAAAATGAAGGAGGAAACTTCTGATGTTTCATCTTTTTCAAAATCTATGTCAAAACACTCTAATTTGAAAAAGAGAAGCAGTTAAGGCTTGCCGCGAAATTGACTCTACTACTTCAGAGAAATATAAAAACCACTGCTATCTAGAGAGAGAGAAAGAAAAAAATAAATAAAACATCTGAAGAACAAACAAGTCTATAGATTCATGTCAACATTTTTTGGAGTTGATCCTAATGTCCTTGAGAGGCTGTTAGAACAACTGCATCTTGTATGGGCATCTTGTAGGCTTGTCAAAGGAACGGCCCATGTGAGAAGCACTGTCGGTATAGGGGGGAAAGCAGTACATTCATCATCGACAGCCTTGAGAACATTAGGCATGACAGTTACCAGGACCCTTGATGATGACCTCTGCTATCAACATGTAGTGCATACACAGATGCAGGCAAAATGTCCATACACATGAAAACAAATAAAAATTAAACAAAACCCAATCTCTTTGTTATATAGTATACATCCCAGGAGCAGTTTTAAATACTATAGACGGTATAGCCATGTGTGCTACATTATCCTCTGACAGGCACCACAGAGTCTCTTTATACTAGCATCAATAAAAACACAAGCACTGTCACACTGCAAGAGATGCTGTGGTCATGGTGTCTCTTCAGAGCAATAGAAACTCAGACTAAGAGACAACTCATTTGCTTAATATTCTCATTCTTCATTATGAAAATATGGTCACTAAATATGTAGTAAAAGAGGTCTTGGAGATAGCTAGATGGGTCAAGTACTTGATGCACAAGCACTGAAGACCTGAACTCAGATTCCTAGCAAACCCACTGGCCACAGCAGCGTATGTCTGTAACCCCAGTGGGAGGACAACAAACACAATTGATCCCAGGGACTCATGGTAGCCAATCCAGCCCAAACTGATGGCAATAGACTCATGACAGACCCTGTCTGAAAAAGCACTGTGAGGAAGTGACTAAAGAAGATATCATGAAGCCAACCTGTGACCTCCACATGCATGCACTGGTGAGTGCATGAGTGAGCACATAAATGAAATGCAATTTTCTGGTATTGACACAATAAATTTATAAAAAGGACTTCCCTTATAATGTTCAAATGTTTTCCATGTATCATCCTAATATAGGATTAAAAAAAAATCTAATTCCCAAATACTCATATTCAAACAAGAACATTTTAACATATGAATGAAAGATACTGACTTATGGCCATGATTTTACAAGATGATGTACATGCACAAGTATACAAAACACCCCTCTCATAACCCAAATGCAGTATTAATATAGAAGAATAGGAAAAGAAACCCTCCATACATCAATGAAAGCAATTAAGGCAAGGTATTTAACATTTGATAAATCTTCCACTAAAAGAAATTAACTTACCTGCAAGAGTTGTTTACATTTATTATACTTTTCTGTTTTCTCAGCAATCTCTTTGGTCATTTCACAGACATGATCCTTTGTTAACATGTCAAAATTTGTCTCTGTTGTAATAAAAGCAGAAATAATACTTAATGTCCAGAAGCTGGAGAGGTGGCTTAGCTGTTGAGAGCAGTAGCTGCCCTGCCAGAGGACCTGGTTTGATTGCCAGCATTCACATGGCAGCTCACAACTGTCTATAATTCTAGTCGCAAGAGATCTGATACCCTCTTCCAGCCTTCAAAGGTCCTAGAAATACATGAAATTAGATACACAAGCATACATGTAGGCAAAACATCCATACACATTAAAGTAAATGAATAAGAAAAATGGAAGTACTTTGTCAGAGGCCAGCCTGGTCTACATCTCAAAATTCAAGCCAGCCAAAGTAAGAGATGCTGTCTCAAAAGACAAAGTTTTTCCCTTTATTTTATCTTCCCGTAGAAAAACTTGAGTAAGTATATTGTGGAACAAAACCTAGACTAGCCAGAACTGGGAGTAAACTGAGCTGCAAACTCTACTCAGAAGACAAGGACAGGAAGCATCAAAACTTGAGGGATACAGGGTGCTGAAGGGCCAGCCCAGGCAATTTGGTAAGCTCCTGTCACAAAAAGTTTTTTTTTAAAAAGAAAGGGGTAGTTTGGGGATCCAGCTTCATGACATTTAGCATTTTCGTAGAGTGCAACCCAACAAAAACCAAATTCTGTATGAGATCTTTTTGTTGTTCTCTTTTCCCTCTGCAAGTGCATGTTGGAGTGTGAGTGTGTCTTGTTTCGTTTCTGAGACAGTATTCTTGTATAGCCCAGGATGGCTTTCAATTCACACCTACATGTTGGGTGCTACAGGAATGTACCACCACACTTGACCTCCGTGAGAATTTTTAAGTCAGTTTTGATCAGACTAAATTCACATTCAGTAAGTAATAAATCCTCTTTAAAAAGCTGCTACAAATATGTTTAAAGTATCACAAAATTTGTTGTTCTTGTATAACTAAGAAGACAGCAAGAAAGCCATGCTCCTGAGAACGGTTTCTTCTTCCAGCCCCTTTGTCAACCTTCATTAAGTCTTCATGAAATCAGTATCACAGTAGGTACTACAGGCTACTATCCTAAATCTGAAATTCAAACTATACTAGTAACTAGTAACTGAAATGTTACAAACTCTCAAACTCTTTGAATACATTTGGCACTACAAGTGCTTCAGATATGAGGTGTTTCTATTTTTTAATTTTCAGATTGGGAATGACAATGAACTGTTTACCCACACATTCCAATTTGTGGAAACTCTTGAAACCTGAAAGCATTTCTTTTCCAAGCAATCCAAGAATATTCAACCTAAACAATGATCAAATAAATGGAATGCTGCATACTGTCCAATGGGGTTGTTCTTAAATATTTAAAAGTCTAAGACATCTTATTTTATGAAACTAAATCATCAATTACACTATACTCTAAAAGCAGAAATATACTTCGGCTGGCACCTATTTTCCTTATTGTCAGCTATTTGATTTATATAAAAGAGGGAAAAGAAGTACATTACTCACTTAGTATAGCTGAATGTTTTAAATAGTCTAATAATTTAACCCAGTAAATTAGCATTAGCTTACAGGTATCCAATGAAAGACACACCCTAGTGACACAAAGCAGGAGGGAAGAAGGATGGTCATTAAGGGAAAATAATTACTCACGTATAAGATAACCCTCCAGGCTGACTATTGTTACTGTGCTGCAAAATCTTGATTTTCAACTCCTTCACTTTTCCCACATTTGTCCTTTGTCACTCTGCTCTAAGAACCTTCTCCGGTCTGTATTTATAATCACATTTGTAACATAATTTTGAATGTAAGGAATTCTTCCATTTCATTGTTTTGTATGTTTCAAATTAGCACTTCTGGCACCAACTCAGTTTTTAACAAGTGAATAGTCTCCTGAAGATAAGTTCTAGCTTACACTCATACTCTGCACAGTCACCACATACATAACTTTACCCCACTTTGTTGTTGTTGTTATTTTTGCTTTTTGAAACAGGGTTTCTCTGTATTGCTTTGGAGCCTGTCCTGGAATTATCTCTGCAGACTAGGCTGGCCTCAAACTCACAGATATGCACATGTCTCTGCCTCCTAAGTACTGGAACTTTACCCCACGTTAAAACATTCATTTTCCCCTTTGCCTCAATTCTTTCACTCACAAGAATTTATGGAAGCAGCCTGAAATTCTCATACATGGAAGCAGAGAGTATCCAATCAGTATACAGTTTTCAAGGAGGCTCACGCTACACAGAAATCAGTTTTTACCTGCAGAAGACACAGCTGCCTTTACATCCATGGCAGAAGCAGAAGTGGCCGGGTCTGTGTTTATTGAAGCATCATTCACTTTCTGCTGATTCCCAATTCTCTTTGTGAAGACACTGTTGGTACTGGCCTATCCCAAAGGTTAACAATAAATTATGGGAAAAGTCACCAAATAAATCATATAGATTTCCTTTACTAGACATGTAAATAATCAAGAGAGTTCACAAAACTATTTTGAAAGCCCAAGAGGAGTAAAGCTACATCATTTTCCTAACTGATGGAAATGTTGCAGAAGGAGTAACTGCTTTTCTCTTGTGAAATCACTACAACACATTACATTATTTACAGAAATCTCACAATCTCACAAATCAAAATGTACTCAGAGGGCCTAGAGAGATTGCTCAGCAGCTAAGAGCATGTGTCGCTCTTGCAGAGGACCTAGGTTTGATTCTTATAATACACATGGTGGTTTGCAGCCACCTGTAACTCCAATTCTAGGGAATCCAATGCTCTCTTCTCACTTCCATAAGCTCCAAAAGCACATGTGGTACACACATTCATGCAGGCAATACACATACAATAAAATGAGTAAATCTAATTTTAAAAAATTGTAAAATAATGTGTTCAAAAATCCATAAGCCAAAATCTATGTGAATCACAATGTTCCTTCACAAAAGTAGGGTATATATGTACCCTTTCTCCTAGTTCTTCCTGAGAACATCAAGCAGTAACACACAAAAGTCTGTATACTGTAATGATATTTTCCTTATACTTCACTTCCAAGATTCCTCAGGCAACAAATCTTATATTTCAATACAATATAGGGCTCTACTTTAATACATAAACCCATACATAAGAAATGTCTTTGCTTTATTTTCAATCTACCTATTTTCCCCTACATGAATTTTACCTCCTCCTGAAGTGGTCTGAGCAGGATGGAAATGAAAACTAAGAAAGCACTGAGCAGTCCACTTTGCCACAAGTGACATCTAATACTATATTACTGACTTTAATTGACAAAGATACTCTCCAAGAGCTTAGGAGAGCAATGGCCTAAAGACAAGAGTCCTTACTGGGGTTTGTTCTTGCTGCTGACCTGGCTTCCTTTATTGGCTCTCAACAAATCTCAGGTTTAAACAGAAAGAGGAGTGTCATTATAGTATTAGGCCACTGACTTCAAATCAAGAAGTGATAAGCTCAGGCCAGCAGGATGGCTCAGTGTACAAAATCATTTCCATCAAACTTGACAACATCCTGTGTTCCATCCTGGAGACCCATAGGGTAGAGGGGATAACCAACTCCTACAAATTGTCTTCTGACCTTTACAAACCACCCCTTAACGTGCATCTATACCTACATTTAAAAATGCAACACAGTTTGTGCTTAGAAAAAAACTGATAATTTACATTTAAAAGGTTAATATTTGAATGGTATACATTTTATTTCAAACGAAAGGCTGACAAAGGAAAGTTTCAGTTCAGAGGAATTCGGTGACACTTACTGACTGGTCTGAAAGTTTGTTTATTTGTTTCTGGAGCCTCTGGCATTCCTTAAACTTTTCTTTGTAATGATCTGCAGCCATCTGCAGTCGAAGTTTCAGATCCTCAACTTCTCTTCTCAGTTCATGTTCCAGTGTATCAGTCTTTTCCTTAGGGGAAAAGAAAAAGAAAGAAAAGACTTCCATTAAGGAACAAATTCTGATACAGAAAGAATTCTGATACTTCATAATGTAACAACAAATCCTAACTTCATTTCCATAACTTTTCTTTTATGGCTTTTAATTTATATTTGTTTTGGAGTTTGGGCTTTATACTCTAAGTTAAGGTTTACTTAATAGCTGAGAGAAAAGGAGCTGGAGAGATGGCTCAGCAGTTAAGAACACTGACTGCTATTCCAAAGAATCTGGGTTCAAGTCCTAGCACCCACATGGTAGCTCACAGCTGTCTGTGACTCCAGTTCCTGGGGACCTGACACCCATAGCAAAACACCAATGCACATAAAATTTAAAAAAAAAATTTTTTTTTAATTAAAAACAAAAAGCTGAAGAAAAAATCATTCACTTCACATGGAGCAATAATGTAACTCACATGTATGTAACTCCTTTAAATAACCACAATGCCATTTTATATAGCTAGTAAATAGAAATTGCACACAGAGCAATCTCCATCTGGCATCAAAAATATATAATAATAGAGAAGCTTTTAATGACATTAAGAATAATGCTTCATACCAGGCGGTGGTGGCGCATACCTTTAATTCCAGTACTTAGGAGGCAGAGACAGGTGGCTCTCTGTGAGTTCAAGGCCAGCCTGGTCTACAGAGTGAGCTCCAGGACAGCCAAAGCTATATAAAGAGACTCTTTTTCTCTCCCCCCCCCAAAAAAAATTAGTAACAATTATCATCATCATTATCATAATCAACAACAATCATCATTATCATCATTCACTAAAACTGGCCCTGGCGGCACAAGAGGTGAGCCGGCCCTGCCCCTCACTGGCTGCAGCACTCAGAAGAGTGGGCCCTTGCACCTCATCTGGGCAGCACAGTAGAGCTGGCCTTGCCCCTCACCTGAGCAAAGTGGGGAAAGCTGGCCCTGGTGGCATGGACATAGGAGAGCGGGTGGACTGACCAACTCAGCTATCACTCGGACCCATACCTAAGGCTCTGCGCTGACCCTCCCCGACATCTACCCCATCTAAGAACTGTTGGGCCACATGAAGGCACTAATGCTGAAGAACTGAAGATGCAGGATCTCCATGTCACAGGGTAACAGCAGGGTGTCTGAGAGGAGTCCTGATGTGTGTATTGATAATGTAGCAGAAGCCAGAGGCCTCAAACCAGATCAATGCTTAATTATAATAAACATTTGCAAGTAAGGCTGTTTGGGCAAAAGTGTACACTGGGTGACACATTGTGATAAACTGCAGTTTCCACTGTGAGATTTTTTTTCCCCCTTTAGTTTTAATTTTTATTTTTTATTATTTTATTTTCCTTTTGGAGTGGGAGGTTACAAGGGCAGACAAGGAGAAATGGGGAGATGAGGGGGACTGGAGTTCATGATATGAAATTCACAAACAATCAAATTTTTAAAAATTATACTTATAGAAGTTTGCTTTTCAACCCAAGAAATTATAATGATTTAACAGAATAAATAGAAATTAGTCTTGCCCAGGCTGCGGTGGTACATGTCTTAAATCCCAGACCCTGGAAGTCAAAAGCAAGCAGATCTCTGAGTCCCAGGACAGCAAGGACTACACAAAAAAAAAAACCAATCAGTCTTCCTGACCTAACTTGCCTGAACAGTCTCCTGTCTTTTATGGAGTTTATCGTTGTGTTGGGGATCAAGCTGTAAAACTAACTTGCATTACCTGGTCTTTTCTCACAGCATCAGCCAGTTGCTTTTTCACTCTCTCATTTTCTAAGCGTGCAGCATGTAGATCTGCCATTGTCTTATCACGAACATTCACAGCATCACTGAGTTCTTTAGCCAGAAAGATAGCTTCTTGCCGTGTCGCTTGGACTTGCTCCTCTGCTTTACGAAGTTTTTCCTTTAAAAATACTGTATCCTCCTAAAGAAAAGCCAATAATATACAGTTGCATTTAAAACATTAAAATTTAAAGTTAACAGTTCCAGAATCTTAAATTAAATAATGCTTTTCCACTCATGACTACGGCTTTAAGGTTTCTCATGTAACAGCCCTCCCCCGTTCACTACTACACTTTATGTATGGCAGGAAGTCAGTTAACATATCCAGTGGTTAAATTTCTGACTGAACCAAAACACAAAAGAAAGCTGCTGAGACCAAATGAATGTGAATACCTGTACCCTACTCTCTCTACCTGTCCCCACATTATCTCAACCAAAACTCTCATTTTTCACTAGAACAAATTAACATCCAAAGATGTTTCTTTTTCAAACATAAAAGACAGCTAATAAAATATTTAGCTGCCATCAGTATAATAAATATAAAGTCCTATTTTTAGTCTACTAAAATAATGTAAACATAACATAAAACTCAATTCAATATTGGTTTTCAAAGGAAAACATGTTAAATGACCATATACTGCTGGGGTGTACAAAATCTTCATAAATCTAACCATAACAGTATCCTTGAATTTGGTTTTTATAGGCCAGGTTAGCCTGGACTTCTATGTAGCAGAGGACAGATGACCTTAAATTTCTGATCCTGTCTCTACCTCCTAAGTACAGGCACAGTTTGCGTGTGTGCATGCCTCATTGCATGTGTGCGTGTGTATGCCTCATTCATACACTACGGTGAATGAACAAAGGGCTCCCTGCATGCTACAAAAGCTCTCTACCACCTGAGCCATTTCTCGACTCTTAATAGTTTTATCACATATCAACTTCTGTGTCAAGAAAGCAGACTTCATGTTATCTGCAAGATGTAGGACACTCAACTATTTATTTCTCTAGCACCATGCCTGCCTGCATACTGTCATGCTCCCAGGCATGGTGGATTATAAAGTGAGGCACCTCAATTAAATTTTTCTTTGTAACAGTTACTATGGTCAGGATACTGGTTTTTGAGGGCACGAAGGAGTCATGGAGAGCACCTGAGGCTTGGCACTGCCAGAAGCCAGGAACACTGGTGAAGGGGCAGCCTCGGTGGCAGTTGAAGGCCCAGGACTGATGGGGTCAAGCAAAGAAGTTGAGGCTTGGCACCATGAGGAGGGTCAACAAGAGGCTATGGTGACAGTGTGGCCCAGTTGCAGCAGGGGACCCCAGCATTTTGGAGATGCCAGCACCATGAGAAAACCACCAAGAACAGCAGCAGCAGTGGGGTGGAATCAGCCTAGAAGGCAAGCTGTGCACACCGCAGTGGGCAGAGCTGGAGAAATGGCCCAAACCCTTTGGAGGGGTCCAGAAGATTGTGAGTGATCTCAGAAATTGGACAGCTGGAGTTTCGTAATTACCCAGTATGTTAAGAGATGGCAGAGGCATGGGATACCTGCTGAGGGGAGCTGCTAACAGGGGAGTGGAACCTGCCCAAGGGACAAAGTGTGCTGCAGTCAACAAAGCTGAATGGAGTTGGAGATGTGAAGAGCGTTTTCACACCAGACACGGAGGTGCAGGGTTTGGAGTTTGCCCAGCTGGTTTTTGGTCTTGCTTTGGTCCAGCATCTCCTCCCTATGCTTTCTTCACTGTATTTTGGAGTGGTAATGTATATCCTATGCCATTGTATATTGGAAGTATTTATCTGATTTTTGATTTTGATTTTTTTTTACAGGTGTTTACAGTTAGGAGATTGCCATGTGTCTCAGAAGAGACTTTGGACTTTGAAACAAGTTTCAGACTGGTACAGACTCTGGGGCTTTTGAAGTTGCACCAAATGCATTTTTGAATTATAATATGGCTATAGGCCTTTGGAGGCCAGGGAGTGGAATGTAATAAAGAAAATGCCCCCAAAGAGAGTGGCACTATTAGGAGGTGTGGCCTTGTTGGAGTAGGTGTGGTCTTATTGGAGGAAGTGTGTCACTCACTGCTGGGGCAGACTTGGAGGTTTCTTTTTCTAAAGTTTTCCTCTGTGTGACAGGCAGTCACTTCAGTTGCCTGCAAGACAAGGTATGCTCTGCTATTTCTGCTTCCATGTCGCTATCCTCTCCACCATGACGGACTGAACCTCTGAACTGTAAGTGAGCCCCCTCAATTAAATGGTTTCTTTGTAAGAAAAACAATAAACATTAACTAACGGAAATTTCCTTTTAATTAAAAAAAAAAAATCAAGGAAAGTTTAATACTACTCTGATTAAGTATTTTTTTCCAACCAATCACAAGGGAGTATATACACCTTAAATGGTCAAACATATGAAAACTGATTTTATTTATTACTATTTTTGTTGGTTTGTCCTGAGACATGCTTGATCTACATAGCTCTGGCTGTCCTAGAATTTACCAGTTGACTTTGAACTTACAGAGGTCCACCTGCCTCTGCCTCAAGAGTGCTGGGATTAAAAGCATGCACCATCACCATGCCCAGCAAGATTAATTAAATAAGTTATAATGCACTAAAGTTACAAATCAACAAAGTTAAAACAAATGCTTTTTTTCAAACTGACTATGATAAAATAGTAATCTATTATTTAAAAGGGTCTGGAGAAATGGGAACATTCACAATTACATGAACCCCAACTGACATAGCCTCTCCCAGCAAACTTTTAAGATTCACCAACACCTTAAAACTTCCGTTGGGTCATGATCTAGCAATTTTACCTTCAAAAGTATTCAAGAAAAATTATTAATGGTGCAGACTAAGGTTTGTCTTTCAGAATTCAATAATTTTTTTTTAAAATAACAAAAATCATGAAGATTTTAAGGTATCTAAAATAAAATTGTTTTGAACTAAACAAACTATGCCACACCATACCTCCACACAATGAAAATCTACAAAGCCACTGTAAACAGTAGCATGTATTACACCACTGGGAGAAAAACTCAGTATAATATCTCCTGAAAAGATGATTTGAAAATAACTATCCGAACTAAAGTGCCTGTGAGTCCACCAACTCCATTTGAAGGAATTTATTCTATAGACTTAACCATGTGCCCAGTGTCATTTTAACTATATAAGAATATTGACTGCGGTATGCTCAGAAAATCTGAAAACAGTAAACTACAGAAGTACTGACAAACAGATTCTGGATGACAAGAAAGAATACTGTGCAGATATATCATGAAAAGGCTCTACAAGTATATCCATAGTAGCATTTTATAACTCAAAAACAAAAAACCCACCACCATCAATAACAAACACATGTTTAGGGCTAGGCATGGGGCCGAGCATCTTTAATCCAAGCATTCAGAAGGGAGAAACATGACAATCTCATCAATTTGAGGCCAGCCGGACCTATGTGAGTTCCAGGCCAGCTAGGGTTATAGAATGAGAAGGGGAGGGAAAAAAAAAAAAAAAAAAAGTTCTGGAAAACTACTCACAGATACACACACATATAACCCACATTCATACATCCTCATTTGAGTTAAAATGTAAGTGTGTGTGTGTGTGTGTGTGTGTGTGTGTGTGTGTGTGTGTGTGTGTGATAAAATTCTATAACCATACAGTAAAAAAAAAAAAAAATACTAACTTTTAGCTTGTACCCTCACCAATATTCTTTTATAACCATAAACTCACACCTCAATACAATCTACTAAACATTGTAGCAATTGGTAATCATTTTCCTTGGTATTTAAAAATTGCGCTTTTCACTGAAGCCTTGCTTAAACACTAAAAAGATGCTTAAAGTTAACATCTTATCAAATCAAATAAATAGAATCAACTGTAGAATTAATCAGGAATTGTAAATGTCATCAATTTCTAACATTTTCAGAGTTGCATTAACTATATCTCCATTGTAATTCACATCAAAATGCCAAAACAATATAATACTCATCCATAAAAGCTATGCAATAAAGATGAATGTATCCATGCAATACTATGTAGCCACTAGAAAAGATGAGGATGAGCTCTGTACAGTGCTAGAACAGATACAGCATGCTACATAAAGCAAGAGCCTAGGTAGGTGGTGGGTGCCTATAATCCCAGTACTTAGGAAATGTAGGCAGGAGATGTTGAGTAACTTTGTTGTGGTTTGAAACTTTTTTCAAAAGAAACAGTTGAGCAACTAGAGAAGTCTTTAGGGTTAAGTAACCTCAGCTCCAGGGGATGCAATTGCTGCTTCTGCATGCTTCACCCACAGACACATAAATAAAAATAAAATAAAAACTAAAAAGGAGAATTGTTTTATAGCTAGTAAGACTATAAAGTAAGAGTAAAACCAAACATACTAGAGGTAAGTTTCACAATCTTCAACCATATTTTTCTAAAGTACTTACTTTATTTGAGGCTGTAAGCAGGAGAGCCCTGTACAAATTTTCCTTTTCAACCAAACACGACTGCAGTTTGTCAATCTCTTCTTTGAACTGTGTAATCATGTTTTCTTTGTTTCCATCTAAATTCTTTAAAGTCTGTACCTCTGACAAAAGCTTAGTATTTTCTATTTCTGTATTCTTCAAATGCACCTGTGACAACAGTGTTTGAAATCATCAAGAGTATTCTTGCTAGCATCATAATCCAAATTACTCAAAGTCTAAAATGCCATTATTTCTTTCTCATTCAAAAATGCCAAAGGAAAACCTGGGTGTCAGGAGACCCAAGTTCTGTAAAATGGCTACCCAGGCACACAGGGGCAAAATGCAGCTTTTGGAAGGTTTTTGTTTCCCATAGCAGTTAATTCTAATGTCTAACTATATTACATAATCTCTAAAGCCTTTTCCGTCATCTTAATCATTTATTTTCTATTTTAAAATGTAAATATGTTTGGGTGTTTTGTGGAGAAAAGCATCATGCTATAGGCATAAAACAAAAAGATATATATTCAAAACATCTCAAACAATTATACTAAAAAAAAAAGGGAAAAAAAGGTTTCTTTCTTTTAATGATGCATATATGTGTAGGACTGTATGTGCATGCAAAGTTTAGGTGCCCACAAAGGCCAGAGGTACCAAAGAGTTGTAGATGATTGTAAGGTACCTAATGTGAACGCTAGGAACCACGCTCTGGTCCTTAGTAAAATGGCCCTTAAACCACGGGGCTATCTCCAGCCCAATTCTACTTTTTGTTTATAAGAAGTACTATGTTGTCTATTTCCATGAGACTAAAGTTGCCTTCTGACTTCCATAGGTCAACTGTGATATAAGTCCCAGCCCTCACAATTATGTATTCACATCATGCATGCAAATACATGTACACATGAATACATATACAATTTTTTACATACTAGAGAGAAATTAATTGTTTTTAAATGAATTGTTTTTGCACTTCGTTCTTCATTGTTTCAGAAAGAAAGCCAAAGGACTAATTCCTGCTCCTAGGGGTGAAATATATCTGTGGTTCTCCAACATTGTCAGCAGCCCAAACCTTTGCAGCATCACTTCTAAAACACTACCTACTGTCTTTCACCTTCTCTGGATAGGGTCACTTGTCTGCCACTGAATACATCATAAGCTGGTCCACAGCTTCCAGGAATTCACTTATCTCCACCTTTCACCTCCTTATAGTAAAGTGGGATTCCAGACATGCTGTGTTGATTTGAAAGAAAATGGCCTCCAAAAGGCACCATTAGGAGATGTGGCTTTGTTGAAATGTTATGGTCTTGTTGGAGGAAGTGCATCACTATGAATGCAGGCTTTGAGGGCTCACATATGCTCAGACAGTCTACACATCAAAATGTAGCAGCTACCTCTCCAGCACCATGTCTGCCTGAACACAACCATGTCCTACCATGAAGATAACGGACTGAACCTCTGAACTGTAAGCCAAACTAAATGTTTTCCTTTATAAGAGTTGTCATGGTTAAAACCCTAACACACTTGCCATTGTGTCCAAATTTATATGGACTCTAGGGATCTGAACTCAGGCTCTCACACTTAAGTACAAGTACCTTACTCATTTAGCAATATTCTAAACCATTAATTTTACAGGAAATGTTTCTTAGATATTTAAGAAAATTAGTCTCAACCCAAGGCCCCATGGTTAAGCTAATTTAGTTCATATTTCAGGAATGCTTTAAAAGGATGGAAAATTTTCTAAAGATAAGAATGACAAGCAATGGGGGTAATTTTATAAAACTATAATCTTTGGAAATTTTTTCAAGAGCCAATCTGAAATATGATCAGGGGGCTGACAACAAGGGTTCAAACACTTGTGACCAAGCCTGATAGCTGTGACAATGCCAGGACCCCAGGTAGCAGGAAACAGAACTGTCCTCTGACTTCCACACACATCATGGCTTCTGCATGCCCATACTCATGTACATACAATTGTGTACACACATATACCCACCATTAAATAAATGTAAAAATTTTTAAGTATGATCATTTCTGTATAAAAGTATATTCTTAAAAGGTGGAAACACTTTATATAAATTCGGATAGACAACTAATCTGTTACCATTAAACTTCTTTAATTATAGTGTACTGACTACATATTTAAAACACTAGCAAATTTTCTAAACACAAGCTTTTAGACAAAATGCATTATGGTTATGCTTTCCTCTAGTTTCCTTCTCATTTTAGACAGCTCACTTTGAAGGCTACAGCCATGATTATTAGACACACAAGAGGCCTTCAAGAGATAGCTGAAGGGCCTCTTACAAAAGCCATAAGGACCTCCCTACAAAAGCATGATCAACCATCAAAGTATATCCCCCAAGACCCCATTGAAGCCTTTAGCTGACTACAGCCCTGTCATTCTCCTGACTGCAATGACACAAGTGACCAGGAGCTCAGCTGAATTGTTCTTAAATGCCCAACCCCAAAAGCCCACTGGGAATAAGAAAGGAACAGATAATAGAAATGGAGCTTTACCTTATAAAGCTCCTTCTCATCCCTTTCTGTCTTCAGCTGACATTCAAGTTGTTCTCTTTCATGCTGTGCCTTCCTGAGTTTATCCTTCAAACTGTGTTAAGATGAGAAAACATTAATATAAACCATAAACCTTTGTTAAGCATTGAAGCCATTTCTTTAAAGCACCAGTCATACCTGTCTAGCTCAGTTTCTTTTTCGATTGCTTTATGTGTCACTGACACAATATCTTCTTCAAGCTGTTGAGCTTTAGATGTAGCATCATTGTATCTCTTCATAAACTCTTCCTTTTCCATTCTCAAATTTTGTGATACATCAAGTAGGCCCTTAGAAACAACAACAAAGTGTCAGTAAAACAAAATCCTGTATACTTCAGAAACCTATGCTTTAAAAAAAAAAAAAGAAGAAGCCCAGTGTGGAAGTGCACTTTTAATCCCAGAACTTGGGAGGCAAAAACAGGTAGATCTCTGTGGGTTTCAGGCCAGCCTGATCTACAGAGTGAGTTCCTAAACAGCCAGAACTATGAAGAAAGACCATGTCTCAAATAAATAAGCTTTTTAAAAAGGTTTCATTATAGTTGGGACTACATCTGGCTTTGAATTCTTACAATTTCAATCCTACATTTATTTCCCCAAATTGTTTAATCCAAGACTATGAAGTTCTAACAAACTTCCACAACTCAATCTTTTTGTTTTTTATTGTTTTGGATTCTAATGAGTATATACGATGCCCATGTGAAACTATGCACACAAGTGTGTGCACGATGTGCAAGCCTATACTTACGGAAGGCCAAAAAACGGGCACTAAGTCTTCTCCAATCCCTCTCCACCTCTTTTGATGCAGTCTCCCCCTTGAGTGAGCTTTCTTGATCAAGCTGGAAGCCAGAAAGCCCCAGTGATCCTTCTTTCTCTGCCCAGCTTGATATTGAGGTTACAGGCTTTTGCAATGATACTCAGCTTTTTATGTGGGTTCTGGAATCTAAACCCTGGTCCTCAAGACTGAAGAACAAATTCATTCAACCACTAAGCCATTTCTCTAGCTCCCAAGTTCTTATTTTGTTTGTTTTGTTCAAAAACAATGTCATGTAGCTGAAATTTCTGACACTCCTACATCAGCTTCCCATGTGCTAAGATCATAGGTGTGCACCACCACATACATGCTGCCTGAACTATTAGTATATCAATTATTAACATGTTATTTCCTATTCCTAACTTCTCCACCAGAGGGGAGGCAACAAAAATTAAATTTAAAAAATTTAATTAGGCTCACGCTTAGTCCCAGCACTCAGGAGACAGAGGCAGGAGGATCTCTGTGAGTTTGAGGCCAGCCTGGTCTACAAACCTAGTTCCAGGACAGGCTCTAAAACAATACAGAGAAACCCTGTCTCAAAAAACCAATAAATAAATAAATAAATAAATAAATAAATAAATAAATTCATTAGTTCACTTTTAGTTTTGACATCTTACTTTTTTATGTCATTGACAATTCAGGTCTCATGACACTATTGAAGTAAATACCCATTCTAGGGTGCACCACTAAGTGCCAACCAAGCAGTACAATACATGTCTATATATGTAAACCACTGCTCCTACCGTTCTGTGCTATGATTAATTCAAAAAGACTAAAATAAATATTCAAAGTGGCTACAACATACAAAGAAAGATAAAAATAAAACCTACTTTAAACAGATAATTTAAAGCTTAAAATATCTTCATCACATGAATTAGGACAATAGCTAAATGGTTCAATTTTGAGTCAAGTATAACAAAGCATACAAATGAGTGGCTATTATATTGCTAAGTCCAAATATTTTCTTTTCCACAAGCTGTGTATGATAGCACATACCTGTAATGGCAACACTCAGGGGGCTGAGGTAAGTTAAGCAAGCCTGAGGTCAGCCTGGTCTTAAGATGAAAGAAGAAAGGGAGGAGGAAGGGAAGGGAGTAACAATCACTGACTACTGGCTCAATTCATAATTACTAAGCAGTCGCCTTGTTGGCCAGAAAAACAATAGAAGAAACTCACAACTGAAAAGCTTCAATCCTGTCCACAGGCATGAGGTTGTATCCAGGATATAACAACTGGATAGAGATTATGTGATGCACATAATCTTTTGTGAGAATTATTACATAACCAATGACCAGGTGCTACCATTTTCTATAGTTTTCTTTGCTCAAGAAATAATGCCCATTTTAACTAGGTAGGGTTTTTTTGTTTTTGTTTTTGTTTTTTGTTTTTGAGGATAACGGACAGACTATCACATTAAGAACCTTACTCAGGTTACTGAGTTCTGCCTTGTTTCTGCTGCTGCGTTGATGTTAGGAGTTAAGGCTCTTACTATGTGGCCTATGCTGTTGTTAACTTGGTCTTGAACTCAGTCTTCCTGACTCAGTAAGTACTGAGATCACAGGTATGTGCCCCTATGCCTAGCTAAATTATGGCTTTTAAAGAGTAATTTTAATTTTTTTCATCCTAACTTCCATTTATTATTATTCCTATACAAATTTTTCACACCCCACACCCCTCCTCAAATCTAGCAAATATAGAATTAGATATAAAATACTGAGAAACAGTTGTAAGAAGCCTGATGTATTATTTGTTCATGCCTGTATCTTAGTACTAGGAGGGCAAAGGATGATGTCCAAGAGTTCAAGGATTGGGTTACATAGTAAGAAAACCGAAAGAGTCATCAGAGATCTACATCAACAAGCCTGGTACCTAAAAACTTTTCTTAAAATGTAAAAGAGGTTGTGGCAGAAATTAATAGGAACTGACATTCTTGGGGCTGGAGAGATGACTCAGTGGTTAAGAGCACTGTTGCTCTTGCAGAAGACTCATCTATTCCTAGCACCCAGAGGACCAGACCCCAATTCTGACCTCCAAGGACAACAGGCATGCACATGGTGAAAAGCAACATACATACAGACCAAACACCTATACATACAAAACATAAAATATTTTATTTATATTATATGTGTATATATGTATGTGTATACATACACTCGTGCACGCACGCACACACGCAAGTTACTTTCCTCAAGACCTAATTTTCAATCTCCCCAACTACTTCCTTTCTGAAATGGTGTAACAAACCTTCTGCTCAGCCTGCAGCTGTTCACATCGTCCCTTTTCCTGGCTTAGTTCTCTCTCCATTCTTCCAACTTGTTCTCGAAGTTGTGCTGTTTCTTTTTCAAGAACAGCAATCACCTTTACCAATTCTTCTTTTTCTTTCATGGTCTTTTCAATTTTCAGCTGTTTTTGAAAAAAAAAAAAAACTCAAATAAATCAGTTTTTATCATTAAATATTACAATTTTAGTTTTCTTTTAAAAAGTGAACTCACAAAACTTTATATTCTACCTACTGCGTATCATTCAGCCTATTATCCTTCTGTTAGAAAAATTCACAACGTGTGTGTGTATAAAATATGTGTGGTACATATACACACACACACACACACACACACACACACACACACACACACACACACACAGCCAATTGTGTAGAGGGCACAGAGTACTCACAGGTAAGGACTAAGGAAACCAGGAATGTTAAACACACAGGGTTATCTCTTTAACAAAAGGATACATACCTGCTTCCCAGACAGAAGGCTGGGAGTAGAAGTCGTTAACAGCCTGGTGACCTGTGCTATTTATCCTGCAGGGCCAGGACTCTTCCTCCTGAGACCTTTATCTTTACATTTGCTTCTCACTCAATAGAACCCATCCTTAGGGAAAATATCACATGAACTTTATAACCTGGGTTCCTCTAAGTTATCTGTATGAATGACACCACACTAGATCCTTCCCTAGGCCTTTAAGCTATAGAACCCATCGTTATGGAAGAGGTCACATGTACTTTGCAAAACGGTTTCAATGTAGTCACACTTTAAGCTTTATTGTACACACAGGACTGAGATCATTGTTACCAGAAAACTTTTTTCCAAAATGGTACTGTACTTAAATATGCCTAACTCTGGAACTTTGAACCTACACAGGCTACTGAGTCACACTGAACTGTATTTCCTTCTTGCTTCATATGGATCTGCTGGCCCCTACCCCACAACTGTTTTAAGTAAAAATGCAAATTTAAAGACTAAGGCTATAATATACCAACTCCAACTGCTTCTTAAGGGAGTGCTACTAACTACTCAGTTCAGGAAAACATGAACTCCAGTAGGAAAACACCAAACAACACCTACAGTAAAGGACCTAATATAACAGGTCATAAATAAAATGGTTAGTATTTCCTAAAAAAAAAAAAAAAAAAAAAAAAAAAAAAAAAGTCTTTGCTTCTAACCACAGAAAAATACAAATCCAGGGAAGAATTTATAAAGGAAGTGTTTAGCTGATGATTCCCTCCCCCAATATACCCCACATTAAGCTTTCCAGGGTCATAAAACCACAGATATAAATGACTAAAATCTGAAATAAATTATGAAAGCTGAACTGCTTTAAAAAAAAAAATCTTTTAGAATACTCAATCTATTTGCACCAACACACCACACGAAAATGCACAGAATAAATACTCTCAGAGGGGAAAAGCTGATAAAGAAGGATCCTAAGGAGAACTGGAGAAATATATTACATGAATGTATGACGAAAGAGATAGCTTGTTTAATCACTCAGTTTTTATAACTATTGAAAATTTACTTTAATAAATGATATATAATAAGCCAATGAACTATATAAATTGTAAGGGTCATTAAATCTGCTCAAAACTTTCAAGCAGTACAATACAAAAACTATCAGAATCAAACTTATTCAGTGATTATAACATTTCATGAAGAATTTACAAAATCTTAGTAGAAAATTTTTAAAGAATTTAAATTTGATTAAAATGAACATAAATCTAGGTCCGGAGATAAAAGTTCAACAAATAGTATTTGCCTAGCATGTGTCAAGGTCCTAGATTTAACCCCTAACATGGCTTTTTTTTTTTTTTTCCTTTCTTTTTCCTGTCTACAGCCATACCATCTTGAACATGCCAGATCTCTTCTGAGCTCAGAAGCTAAGTAGGGTTGAGTCTAGTTAGTACTTATATGAGAAACAAAAAATTATATATAAATCTACTTTTTTGCTCCCAAGTTTCTATTTTGAAATCTTTTAAAGAACACTTAATTCACTAATCAATACGCTACCATGTTCATTTCCCATTATATTCTTTTGAAATGGGTTAACAAAACAGTCTGGCCTAATATTCGGCCTCTTTTGCTTTTGCTTCCCCAATGCTGGGAATACAGGCATAATGTAATGTGCTACCACATCTGGCTTGTATTATATTCACTAGTTTATATAACTTTGTTTTATTTTGCTAAAACATCCAAAACAAAATTATGGACACTCCATCCGTAAGTACCTTAGAACAAGCACTTCTAATCAATATGGTCTCCTTTTCAACCACTCCTGTGATCATAGCTAAGAAATTTGAAATAATTTTATCATCCAATAGACATCCCTTGGTCAAATATGATCAATAAAATCTCACTCCCCCCCCCCTTTTTTTTTTTTTTTTTTGGTCTATTATCCAATCCAGATTCACAAGTTCTAAGACTATTTCTCATTAATCACTTTTAATGTAAAGTGTTCAAAAATCATTAAAGACATCAAGGAATGTAGAATTCTAAAAGTACTTGTCAGAAAACAAAACCCTTTCCCAAGAGGCAGCAATTAAAATTTTCTAAAGAGCATGTGTGGAGCAGAGAAAAAGTGCAAGTAACCTGGACTGTGTCGCAATTAGAGAAAACTCTCCAGAGATGTGGGTAGCAAAATGTCCATCCTGTGCAGGGCTTCAGATAAGGGTGGTCTGACAAGTACTCAAAACCACATAGTAATGCTCACTGCATTCCTAGAAGCAGGGTTTATGTCAGTATCTCTGACTAGCTTTCAACTATCAGGCTAAAACCCTGATCAGAGGCAGTTGTCACTAGGAAATATCTCAGTCACCCTATAAATGTTGCATTTCTTATTTAGATAAGAGAGGAATTTCTGGGACAAGGAAGGAAAGAGATGGAAGAATTCACAGTAAAAGGTGACCAGCTCCTTTTAACTCCTGGATGGACTGTCTCCGGACAGCACTACATTGGAAGACAGTGTATGACAGTGTAACCTCTTGCCTTCCCTTTTCTACTCTCAGTTCTTAAAGGTAAACAAAGTAAAATAAAAAGCATAAAGTATGTTTTTAAAGATCCACCTGTCTATAAAGAATAAAAAATTACCAGCGATATATGAAATATAGAGGTAATTAACAAAAAATAGTGAATCAATCTAAAATGCTATTTTTTATAATAAAGGGACTAAAATATAAGTAGCCACAATATTTCAAACAATAGTCTAGCTTTCAGATATAAAGTAGAAAATGTGATCTTAAAACAAGATTTTTTTCTCACTTTATAATTACTAAAAACTAAAATGCATTGATTGCATCATTAGACCAGTGAACCCACAGCATTCAATTTCAAAATGTGAGTTATAGTTCAATGTACTGCATTCTCCCAGATGGTTCCATCCGCAAATCTGAACAATTCAGCAATCAAATGGATTGGGCCACATGAAGAAGAAAGCCCAGGGTAGGGGAAGAGGATTCAAGCCCTGGTCTAAGTGCTCTCCAAGGCTGTGCTATAGCACTAGGTACTGTGCATGGAACAACATTAGGCCCTAAATCAGGTATCTTCTTGGTACTCATCTGACAATGCCTACCCAATGGAAACACAAAAGAAAATGACCAAAAGACTAGCCCCGCCAGCTGGTCTAGCCCAGATGGCAAACTCCAAGTTCAATGAGAACCCCATCTCAAAAAATAAGATTGAGAGAAACTGAGGAACAGTTAACACTGACTTTTGGCCTCTACACATGTATTCACTTACAATTTTAGTTTTAAAACATTTGTTTCTGGTAGCTAGCCCCTCTTGGCATAATCTGAAAACTCAACGCCAGTCAAGGCCAACTCTATGCCTCACTGTAGTTGCTCACCTCAAGAAGACCAGCTTTTGTGGTCACCACCAACATATCAGAATTTCCTTCATCTTCCATAGTGAGCAGCTCTTCAACTGGAGAAGCGGCTCGAAACTGGAAAGGAGTACTTGCTCCACGAATTTCACCCTTATGGGTAACATAACAGAACTGATAAAATTCTCCATCATCATTTGGAAGGTAATATCCTAAGAGGTGGGTAACAAAAAATATTAAACTTGTTATTATAAAATGTTTACTTGACAATACTTTCCATCTCATCCTCCATACTATTATTCTGAACATATCTAAAAAGAGTCTTTCCTATTCTCAAATTTATCAGAGTTATACTTGTCCTTCTCAAACATACATACCCCCTCCCCCTTTATCTTTTTTTATTGATGTGTATGGGTATTTTGTCTGTGTGTATGTCTGTGTACCACTTGCATTCGTGGTAGCTGCAGAGGTCAGAAGGATGCATATGATCCACAGGGACTGTGGTCACGCAGAAGGTTGTGAGTAATCACAAGAGTACTGTAGACTGAACCTGGGTCTCTCTGCAAGAGCAGCCAGTGTTCTTAGCCACTGAGCCATCTCTCCAGCCCCTCCCTCTGTATCTTAACTATGGCAAAAGTCAATTCAAAGAGAGGCAAGTCTGGACTTCAAAATGAGAAACGGTTAGATGGAGGAAAAGAAAAGACCAAATAAAAATTGAAGGGTAGGGAGTGGGACTGGAGAATACATGATTTAAGAAATGTTCCCTCCAATTTTGACATTCATTGCTGTAAAAAAGAAATATTAACTATAGGAATATGTTACACATGTTAATTGTGTAAAGGCAAAAAAGACAACAAAGCCCATTGGTGCAGCACAAGAAAAAAAAATAAGATTTAAAACTTCAGAACTCCATTTAGGATAGGAATGAAGCCATCTAAGTTCTTTAAGCTTTTCAGGTAATATGTTTATAACATTACTATATGAAAAATATCATGTTTGATACTTAGTTTCTTCTTTTTCAATTTGTTACCCTCCCTTTTAAATTTGCTGGACTGTTCTAATTCAAAATTAATCTTCACCTCTTTAAATATCACAATTTTACCTTAAAAGAAGAAGCCTGCCAGCACCCAGGAGGCAGAGGCAAGCAAATCTCTGTGTGTTCAAGGCCAGCTTGATCTCAAAAGGGGGGGGGGGGAACTACTTAGCTGGCGTTGGTGGCCCACACCTTTAGTCCCAGCACTAAGGAGGCAGAGGCAAGTGGATCTCTGTGAGTCCGAGGCCTTCCAGGACAGGTTCTAAAGCAATACAGAGAAATCCTGTCTCAAAAAACAAAAACAACAACAAAAAAGCTGCAGCTCTATACTCTACATTACTACTCACGAAGTGCATGCCTTTGGGAGTAGGGAGGCTAGGGGATACTAGAGACTGAACCAGGGCCTCGCTTAAGCTAAGCAAGTACTGTACCACTGAACTACATCCTAAGGCCTTCAAAAAAGGTTGATGTCAAAACATGGTTTCAAACTTAGAATCCTTCTGCACTGGGCTAGAAAATGCTTCCACATGCCAACCCGCCCAGCTTTGTACAGGCTTTATTTCTTAGAAGAAAATGAGTTCATAGAAAAGGATAACTGTAACATAACAATTTCACCTAAGCCACAAATTGTGTGTACCACAATAATAACTATTTAAACAAAATGCACTGGGGATACTGAAACTAGTGGCTGAAACATAAAGCAGGTATTTTCATAGTTTTAAAGTATCTCACTCCACAACACTTTAAAAACAAAGAAAAAACTACTAACTTTAAGGCAGCAGAACCCAGATGACATCAGTGGCCAGATGAAGACTAGCTGCAATAAGGAGTATTAAGCAATCCAAACAAAACGCTCTGAGAAAGGTATGTTACTTCTATAACACTCTTTCCCACAAAATGTGTAATCTCAATCTTATCGTGAGAAAACAGCAAACTAATCCCAAAGCAGACAAGCTCAAGAGCATTCCTCAAGGATGACAAGAAACCGAAGAGATTAAGACTTGACAAACATACAAAACATGGGGTTAGAGTTGGCTCTAACAGCAAGAACAGAAGAACATCAGTGGAAACACAGCTGATACCTGACCAAAGTGTGTGCTTTAATTAAAAGTACTGCAATTCAGCAACTGGTTAAAAGCCCTTGCTGCTCTTGCAAGAACACAGGCTGTTCCCAGCCCCACATAGCAGCTCACAATCATGTCTAATTCCAGGTACAGGAGATCCAATCCCTTCTTCTGACCTCTATAGATACCAATCACTCACTTGGATACACAGACCTATATGCAAGCAAAACATCCACACACAGAAAATGAAATCAATCTTTCAAACAAAAGGACCAGAACCATGACTCAGCTGGTAGTAAAGGCACTATCCACAAAGCCTGACAACCATACCTGGCAACCTGAGTTAACCCCAATGCCCAAACATTAGGAGTAAATCAATTCCTGTAAGTTGTTTTCTGACCTCTCCATGTTTCTAACAGACAAACATATACACACAAAATTCAATGACTTAAAAGAAAAACCCTACAATAGATGATATTCTTGTATGATACTTTAAAAAATGAATTATTTTAAAAGCATTTCAAATAAATGTATTCTTAATCAGTGCTACAATTTACGACTGTTTAGAAAAAAGCATGAACAAGTAAAAAGAAAAAGTCAATCTGTAATGTGACATCAGTGTCCAGTGAAATACATACAAAATTCAAACTAAAGCCACTAGTGAATTTGTAAAATTACTGTTTCTGTGCTTTACAGCCAGGAAAAACTGTTCCTGCATTTTTGCTAAGTTACTAATAAATAAATACATTAGTCACTAGAACAAATCCAGTAAGTTAAAGACAGAAAACCAGGCAGTGATGGTGCACACCAAGCAGGTGGGTGTCCATGAGTTAGAGGCCAGCATGGTCTACAGAATGAGTTCTAGGGACAGCCAGGCCTACAGAGAAACCCTGTCTTGAAAAAAACAAACAAACAAAACAAAAACAGAAACAGAAGAACAAAAGTAAATCCATACCTTTTAAGAAAAAAAAATGTAAAATGAGCGCTAGCAGATGTTTAAATCTGATCACCTAAAATATAAAACAGTCCATATACAGGGGCTGGAGAGATGGCTGAATGGTTAAGAGTCTTTCAGAAGTCCTCAGATCAATTCCCAGCGACCACATGGTGGCTCACAACCATCTATAACGGGATTTGATTTCCTCTCTGACATGCATGAACACAGAGCATTCATATACATACAATATATAAATTCAAAAATAATTTCAGAAATTGAAATATTATAAAGATTTTTTAAAGTCTATATATTAAAAGATAAAGTATACACATAAACATGTTTTTGGCTGATAGCAGGTGTGGAGCATTGAACCCAGGGCCCTGTGCATGCCAAGTACACCACCATTAATTAGGCTACATTCCCAGTCCCTAAATAACATTTTTGAGAACCCAAGCCTTGTCTTTAATACTACAAATGTTACACTTTGTGGGTTGCTTGTTGTTGTTGTTGTTTTGCTTTGTTTTGGTTTAAGCCTCTTTTTCCACTGCTTTTTGTGGGCAGGTCTCAAGTTTCCATCCAGTTCTCCTCTATCCACCTCCCACTAAACTGTGCAAGTTGCAAGATTACTCGCGTCCCTGCTTAGCTGGGCATGGTGCACATGCCCATAAATGCCAGCAGCACTCAGAAGGCTGAGCAGGAGGATCACAAGTCCATGGATAGCCTTGGCTACAGCAAGAACCTGACACATTCGTTCATATTCTCTCTTCTCTCCCCCTCTCTGCACATGCGTGTATACGCGCAATATACAAAAAATACATGCATGTTGTGCATGTTGACTATGGCAGTTTGAAGGAATATGGCCCCTGTACACTCACATATCTGCAAGTTTGGTCTCAGTTGGAACCATTTGGGAAGATTAGGGATTGTAACCTTACTGAGGAGGTGTGTCACTAGAAGTCTTCCCATTCCCAGTCAGCTCTCTGTGCCTCGTGGTTATCTCTGCAACGTAAGCTCTTAGCTAGTGCGGCAGTGCCGGGTCCGCTTGTCTGCTGCCACGCTATACACCATGATGATCATGAGTGCTCTCCTGCTGAAACTGTAGCCCAAAATAAACTCTCCTATAAGTTGCTTTGGTCACAACATCTTAATACAGCAATAGGAAAGTCAGTGTTCTTTTATTCTATCTTTTGAGACACAAAGTAGTACGTGCTCATATCTATAGTCCACCTAAAGTGCAATCACAGCACAGTAAAACTTTTTACTCTTACCTAGAGATAAACATTGGCCGAAGGACCCACGAGAAACAGTAACTGTTTCTCGGTGCACAAATAAAGTGACTTTGCTTTCTCCTAAGGTACTGCTAGTAAACACAATAGTGGACTTGCCATAGCCATGGAGACACATTCTATGAACAATTACTCCCAAAGGAACCATAAAAAGGAAGACAACACCCCTGAAACAAGGGCACACTAGGTTTATGTCCCTCAAAGATACAAGTGACAGCTGGGATAAACAAAAGGTTTTTTGAAAGTATAAATGAATGAGTACTGTGGCAATTTCAACTTCATTCCTGGTCAATATTTGTTCCTAGACATGCAACCAATCCTCGGCTTTTGTGTGACAATATGTACTTCTGTCCTCTTAATTGTCTCCTTCCCTTTCTTAATACAAGTAAATCTGTACTGTGGTGGCTTGAAAGAAAATGGTCTCTAAAGGGAGTGGCACTATCAGGAACTGCTGCCCTGCTGGAGGAAGTGTGCCACTATGATGGGGTGGGCTTTGAGGTCTCCTTTTCTCAAGCTTCCCTCAGGATGGTAATTCAGTCAACTATTTGACTCCAAGATGTAGGGCACTCAGCTATTTCTCTGGCACCATGCCTGCCTGCCTGCCTGCATGACCATGCTCCCCACCGTGATGAACTGAACCTCTCTGAACTGTAAGCCATCCATCCACTACTAAGTGTTTTCTTTATGAGTTGCCATGGTCATGCTGTCTCTTCACAGCAACAGTAACTCAAGACACGTATCAAAACCTTTTCTTAAGAAACTCCAAGTCTGCTTCATTTCAAAAAGAAAAGCATTCTGAGTAGCTATGAATACATCGTGTGCCCTACATTTGATACTTATACTCATCTGACTTCACTCAACAAAAACACTCACTTAGACATGCCTGAAACAGGCAGCTAGCTTGATCAAGTCCTTCAGTTTTTAGTTCTTACCTTGAAATGCTAGTACACAATTGACTGTTGATCCTTCCACATAATGTTCAGGCATAGGAGACCACAAAAATGTGTAATAATCACGAGCAGTACTCCATCCAACCTAAGGGGAAAAATTTAAGTAGGGATTTGAGTAAATACCTTAATATTAGCCAGATATAACATTTGTATTATGTCCTAAAGTTAAAAAATAAATTTAATGTTTACAGATCTTGAGTTCAGACATGTCCAATTATGATTTACTAAACTGTAATTTACATAAACTGCAATTTACATAAACTAAATGAAGTCCTACTATATATTTAAATGCAAAGTGCTACCTAATTTCTCTAAGACAATCTATATACACACATGATCAAATACAAAGTCTCCTGTTTTATTTCAAATATTTATGCCACTACACACTGTAGATTTTTGTGTGAGTGTTGTGGGTGCACAGGTACATGTACCTGCATGGAGATACCAGAAGTCAATGTGAAGTGCCTTCCTCAATTGCTCTCCACCTTGTTTTATGAGACAAGATCTTTCACTGACCCTGGAGCTAACCAATTGGGCTGGACTAGCTTGTTCAGCAAACCCTAGAGATCCTTTATTCTCTACCTGCCCAATGTAGGGATTACAGACATGCAGACCCAGCTTTATGACAATGGGTGCTAGGGGTCCAAATTCAGGCCCTTGTGGCAATTTACTGATAAATTTTCCCAGCCCCCACACTGTGGACTTTTAATAACTTATTATTTCATACTTCATATGTAGAGTCTGTTTTTGAGATTTTGTTATTCATTTTCTTGCTTTT
Source organism: Phodopus roborovskii (assembly GCF_943737965.1). Lineage (NCBI taxonomy): Eukaryota > Metazoa > Chordata > Mammalia > Rodentia > Cricetidae > Phodopus > Phodopus roborovskii. The sequence goes on from NW_026126571.1 coordinate 22,147,245, forward strand.
TTTTTTTAAATGTAGGCTCTCTCCTATAACTTAAATCCACTAATCTCTCACCTTTGGCTAATTTTGACTGAAAGCAATTTGTAAATTTTGGGTTGGGAAAGTATTTACATTCTAAGACATCATTTACACTTCACCTACTAACATATTTTCAGCTTGTAGGTATACAAGATATTCAAAATACATTGTACACTCGTGAGAAATGTCCTTACATAAGCCTGTAAGTACCACACACAATGAATATACAATAAAAATTAAAATATGTAATATTTTCAACTTAAGTATATATTAGATTTCAAACTGTGTTTTCTAAACAAATCAATGAATTAAATACTGGTATTAGAGCTAAGTTTAAAGCAAGTAGATTGTTAGCAACATTATATAAAACTATACATCCAACACAGCTTTAGATTATATAGTCTATTATTTTTCTAGACTTTCGTGTGTGCGTGTGCCTGTGTCTGTGTCTGTATACACGAATGCACTTGTACACACACACCATGAGACAACTTTCCTTCTGGGGACTAAACTCAAGTCGCCTGCCTTAGTGTTACTCTTTTCCAGCTTTCCAGCCTCATGTTCTACAATTCTGACTAACCTCAGTTTATAGACAAACCAATACTGAATCTGAGCTTAAAGTTCAAGGCTCTTAACCACCGGTGTTGCCCCACTCCTCTGCTGGCAGCAGAGGGCACTCTCCACACCTTCTGAAACTCCACTCCTTTCCTTCCAACACCGGCACTAGGTATAAACTCCTGAGAGAACTACACTGATAAAAGACAAAAAAGGTAAGAAAAGGGGTTCTTCTTTTGTCTGCACTGAGAAAAACACAAAATGCATGAAAAAGAACCTTTACCAAATAAGTGCAAAAGTGAAGTACCATCAAGAAGACAGGAGACTAAACAGCCCATGCTCTGCTCCCAGGCAGCCATCGATTCTACAGTGCATAATCCAGGAAATCCTTGAAGAGAACTCTAAAAGCCCAGCACAAAAACAAGGACTTTGGGCAAGCTAAAAGTTCAAGAACAAATCCACTGCCAAACAAAATTGTTTCCTAACAACCACAAGGGGGAAGAGTGGGACATGTATTTAACATTTTAACTTGTTGATGGGCTGTTTCTGCCTCACCCAACATGGCCCTGACAAAACCAGGGTACTTTGGGTGCCTAAGCAGTTCCACAGGCAGACACAAGAGGGAGGAAGAGAACAAACTCCTGAAACTTGCTTTCTGGTCAGTAAAATTACACAAAGGACCACAATGTAACATCCAGTGAAAGATTTAAAAACCTCTGGGCAGTGTATATGGTGAAAGTCTTCCCTGTACAAAACAAGCCTAGGAGATGGCTCAAAGAGGAGGCTACTTTATGAAATTCACAAAATGGGAAAATTCTACTGAAGCAAGGAAGATTTAAGAAACATCATTAAGCTAAAAGGAAATAACCTCAAGAAATAAATTTCTATGAATTATCTGACCAACAATCCAAAATAATTTCTATGAAGTTCAATGCATTCTTCCAAAACCAGAAAATCAGCTATACAAAAACAATGAAGCATAACACAGAGAGAGTGTGTGCGCTCTAGCACAAGACAGACAGACACACACACCCTCATTACCGCAAGCCCCCCTCAGGGGGGATGGAGAACACAATAACTGAATTAAGAAATTCACAAGAGGATTTCCACAATTGACTTAAGCAGAATAAAAGATTTTTCAGATTTGCCACACATCAACTACACAGCAAGTCTGTGGCCTTCTACCTGGTTTTGTTTTAGTTTTTGTTTCGAGTCAGGTCCCTCTACATAACCCTGGCTGACCTGAAATTCACTACATAGACCAGGCTGGCCTAGAACTCAGAGCTCCATTTCTGCCTCTATTTCCTTAGTGCTGAGATCAAAGGTATGTGCCATCACATCCAGACTAACTCCCTGTCAGAGAGAAAAGGTTCAGGGGAGATAGTTCAATGGGTAAAAGGACTTGCACCAAGCCTGACAGCCCAAGTTCAATCACTGAGATCCCCATGGTGGAAAAATAGAAGTGACTTCTGAAAACCATCCTCTGACCTACACACACACACACACACACACACACACACACACACACACACACACACACACAGTGGCACTAGCACAAATGTACACATAAATTAGCTAAATGTAACTTAAAAATTTAATAACAACTGAGTCAGGGGAATAAAATGGGTATGAAAAAGGGGGCTGAGAATAAGAAACTTATTAATAAAAACAACATAAACATCTTTAATCCCATTACTCCTGACACTGAGAAAGTACTGTGAATTCAAGGCCAGCCTGGACAAGAGTACAAAACTTGTAAGAAGAAAAAAAAAAAAAAAAAAAAAAAAAAAAAAAAGCAAGAAGAATATATTCATTGAAGAGTTCTAGAGTTCTAGAAGAAACAGAGAACCTTAGAGTGTATCTGTACAAGTAGCAGCTGAAACTTACCAGATATGAAAAAGGAAATGAGCAAAGAAATTCAAAATAGTAAAACATGGTGGTCTATGACTAGAGTCCCAAAAATTGGAACTGTGAAGTAGCCTGAGCTACAGAGAGTTCGATCACAGCCTAGACTACATAGCAAGACCCTGTCTCTAACAAAACAAAACAAAGCAGCTTCAAGTACTCTTTAAGTGAAACATTATCACGTTGTCAAGGGTCTTCTAAGAACAGGGAAAGTAAGCTGTAGTACAAGCGACCTCCGCTATGAACACCTGAAGATTTCTCGGCCAAAACATCACAATCCAGAGGGCACCTCTGTCATACTATAAGGGGTGGCTTACATCACTTCTTCCAACTGAAAGTTAAAATCTTCAGCAGTTGATATTAAATCAATCTACAAAATGATCCAAACTAACCCTTTCCCGTTTATCTCCTAAAACTGAGTGTCCCAGGTAGATCCAATTCCTTAGTACTTTCTGAAGCACATCACTCCTTCCTTACCTTAGACTATCTAAATACTTTAGCCTTGTTTTAGAATATGAGGTGCCTAAAGAGGACACAAAAGTAAGTTTCAAACTCAGCTGCTGAGGAGTATCAAAGAACAAAGGATTCAACAGGGGATGGTGGGCACACACGGAATCCCAGCACTGTAAAGGCTGAGCGAGGTGGACTGCACTATTTTGGAGCAGCCTAATGTATACAGAGAATTCTGGCCTACTCTGGAGCACAGAGGAAGACTCTGAAAACACCAGAAGAAACCACCCTTGTTTTATGCAATTTTGCTACCTTCTATCAGATGGACTTTCACTTCTAGAGATTTTTTTTTTAACTTATTTACTTTTTTTTTTTTTATTACAGATACAGTGTTCTGTGTGCATATTTGTCTGCATGCCAGAAGAGGGCACCAGATGGCATAATAGATGGTTGTAAACCACCATGTGGTTGCTGGGAATTGGGAATTTAACTCAGGATCTCTGGAAGAACAATCAATGCTCTTAATCTCTGAGCCATCTCTCCAGGCCCCATCTAGAGATTCTTAATGTGCCAACTTTTTATTTCTTGCTACTTAATTTATACAAATGAGACAATCAACTTTCAGTCAAAATTTCAATTTGAAACCATATCTATGTTTAGCTAGCCATGAATTACTTTCACTAATCAAATGACAATGTTTGTTCTCTACTATTCTGAAGAGCCAGAAAATTTGCAGAATATCTCCAGCATGGTGAATACCAAGTAGTAACCACTGAAACAATTTTCAACTAAATATTATGAAAAATTGACTGGTGACTATTCTCAAGTAAAATGGAATATTCATTTACAATAGGACAATTACAGTATGAGTAATATTTAAGTGATAAGTAACAAAAGTAATGCATGGCTGTAGAGCTGCACAAAATCACACAAATGAGGAGAAACAGTATACAATTTGAGAATCTAAAGAAATGGGGTTTTCCCCTTTAAGTGTGATTGGGAGAAAACTTAGACTATTTTTTAAAACAGAGATTCTGAGGTAAGGATGCAGCTACTTGTACAGCTCTTGCCCATGAACCCTGGGTTCAATCCCCAGTACAGACAACACAGGTTCATCACACAAAGAATGACTCTAAAAAGTTTTCACAGATATATTACCCAAGTTGGATCTTTTGGTCCACAGAGAAGAAAAACCAATGGAATTAAGGCACCAGTGTTTAAATGACTGTACAGGGTTATAGTATTCATGGTGATTGTTTATAAAACTGAACTTTTTTGTTTTGTTTTTGAGACAGGCTTTCTGTGTGTAGCCCTGGCTGTCCTGGAACCCGCTCTGAGACCAAGGATGCCCTCAAACTCATAGAGATCCACCTGCCTCTGTCTCCCTAGTGCTGGGATTAAAGGTGTGCGCCACCACTGCCCCGCACAAAATTGAAACTTTAATATAGTGTTTGTTAATACAAGGCTAGTATGAGCTACATTGAAGTCTGTTTAAAGAAAATATACAGGTCGTAGAGAAAGCTCCTCAGGTAAAGGTGTCTGCCCCCAAGTCTGATGATGACCTGAGTTCAATCCACAAAACTCACATGGTAGAAGGAGAAAACCAACTCCTTCAAGTTGTCCTGACTAGATACTGTGCACCCACACACACAAAATAAATATATGTAATTTCTAAAAAGTTAAAATGAAAAAATCTACATAAAAGGCACATTCAGAAGTGTTCTTACCTTGAATATACCAACCCAGTCTTTGGGGTGTGGATGGATATATGGAGTTAAGGTGTAGTGACATTCCAAGTGTGCATTAGGAAGGTAACTTTTAGCCACATTTTGAAAGATGACATGGGCAAAGTTGGAAGTCTGCAATGGGACTTCTTGAAAGGATGTCATCGTGAATCTGAAAAGAATAATTCATACACATTAAACACTGTCAACTAAGAAAAAACTTATACTTTCAAAACCCATGTAACTTTTGGGATAGGGATCAACTCGGTGGATGGAGCACTTGATCCTCATGTAAGAGGCCCTAGGTTCAAACCCTGCACTAATCACTCACAAATATAGCTTTCAATTCTATTTTAAACATTTACACACCTTAAATATGAGAAATATTCCTTTAAAATGAAAATTGAGAAACAATTAAAGCTAGTGACTCAGGAAGCTACAGTGAATTTAAAAGCCAAAAAATAGCCAGGCATTGGTGGCTTACACCTTTAATCCCAGCACTTGGGAGGCAGAGGCAGGCAAGGGCTCTGTGAGTTCGAAGCCAATCTGGTCTACAGAACAGTTCCAAGGCAAGCTCCAAAGCAATACAGGGAAACCCTGTCTCGAAAAACAAAAAAAATTTAAAAAAATTTTTAAAAGCCAAAAAATATATCTGTCTCAAAACAAAACTCAACTCAATATAATGCAGCTCTTCTGGAAAGCTAAGGCCTCTGCTTCTACTCTAACAAAAAAATAAGAGTATTTTGATACAGGCACTGCCAATATAAACCTACTGGCTTATTGATATTTTATTTAAGTAATGTTGAATTGCTGTGAGTTAAGTAATGTTGACTTAACTCTTCCTTTCTGTATAGAATCCCTGAACACCATGTTCCCCTCATAACTGAGGCCTTCCCATCTCCCTCCTCTCCCCAGGTTCTAGAGTTTGGATTATCATAAAGTAAAGCTAATGCTAGCATTCTGTTTGTATTCTCACCCAACATTGTGATACCCTGAACCATCATTTCTCAACACTGGTTTCATATCAGAACCATTAAAGGTCTTTAAAAAAAAAAAAGAAAGAAAAGAAAGAAAATTACAATGATTGTGTGCACATACACACATTCCCCTGCCCTAGTCTCTCTAAATACCCATCGTCTTCTATGTAGCCAAATAGAAAACCAGTTATTTAACCCTGTAAACTTCCTCAGCTGCATCCTTAAAATAATCCTACTTGCCAGAACCAGTAACTCACACCTTTAATCCCAGCACTTAGTAGACAGAGTCAGGGGGATCTCTGTGAGTTTGAGGCCAACCTGGTCCACAGAGTTTGAGAACAAGGCTACATAGAGAAACCCTGTCATCACAAAAAAAAAAAAAAAAAAAAAAAAAAAAAACCTATTTGTTCATTTGTTCTTCTACCTGTGTTAGTGTTATCCTTTCCTTTTGAACTTAATGATCATCTTAAAAAAAAAAAAAAAGAAACCTACCTTAACTTCTAAGTATCCATTTACTTTACCCATATACATACTTATTAAAAATAAGAAGGCACTAACTGAAAACATACATAAAAGTATATATAACAGCAATTAATGAGTAAAGAGGTCATGAGTTTGAAAGAGCAAGGAGGATGGTATTGAGGAGGGTTTGGAGAAAGAAAATGGAAGGGGGAAATGATATAACTGTCTTATAATTTCAAAAATAAATAGTAAACAAATAATGGACATTAAAAAAATAAAAAGAAGATACCAGGGGTATAGGAGCCTGCCCTGCAAGTCTGGCAGCCTGAGTTCAAGTCCTATGCAAGGAGTGACCACCTCCTGTAAATTGTCCACTGACCTCCACATGTGGCTGGTGGAGCCTGCACCCCATATCCACACATACAATAAAAATGTTTTAAGTTTTTAAGGTATGCATGTATGAAATATGTAGTGTTGAAAATCACAGATCCAGTAACTGCTCACTGGCTTAGTTAAACACCAGATTATTAATACAGATTGACCACAAAAATTGCAAGACTCAACGTTCTCTGTTTCGTTTGTGTTTGTTCAAGACTGGATTTTGCTATGAAACCCTGTCTTGTCTTCAACTCACAGCAATTCTCAGCCTGTCTTGTGCTGGAAATACAAACATGTGCCACCAGCCCAGCTTCAAATAGTTTTCTAATCTGATTCACTTGACAAAAGGAAACACAATGAAGGATTTACTCAAAGAAGCAACCTACAAATCACAGACTCAAAACAATCACTGATTGTACTGATACATGAAATTTAAGACTGGCTATAGCACTAGCTTCTAAGTCATTATAATGGTATCTAACAACGAGGGAAACCAGGCAGAAAAACTGCTAACTGATCTAATTTACTTCACAGCTCAAAGAAGTTTCTACTTCAAAAGCACAGCAATACCTGCATAGGACTGAACTAGAACCCCTGAATGCGGTGACAGTGGGTGGACTGGGCAGTTTATGAGGTCATAAGTAGTAGGACTAGGATCCACATCTAGTACATGAACTGGCAATTTTTTAGAGCCCATTTCTTTTGGAGAGAGAGATACTTTGCTCAGCCCAGTCACAAGTGGGAGGGCCTTGGTCAGGTCTCAATGTGGTAATGAGATAGACTTAATTTGGCTCCTCATGAGAGACCATACCCTCTCTGAGGAGCAGATAGGAGGTGGAGTGAGGGAAAGGCAGAGAGAAAGAGATGAGGGGAGGGAGGGATAACTGGGGTTGATATGTAAAATTAAAATTAAAGTTAAATTTAAAAAAAAAACAAAGCACAGCAGTAGATGTTACTCACTTGTGGAATTAATTAAAAATGTTATCAACCCTATAGCCATAATGCTGAAGGCCTATTCCAGCATTTTAAAAGCTGAGGCAAGAGTGTATCAAGTTTGAGACCAGTCATGGCTTCATAATGAGATGATTCAAACAAACAAAGCATAAAAAGCCACAATCCAGCTAGGTACCATGATGCATCCTAGAAATAAAGATGCAGAAGCAGGATGATAGTTCATACTGGGCTACACAAAGAGACCCAATTCAAAAGAAAATAGGGGGAGAAACCAACCCAACAGAAGACATACTTGTCTTCTCCAATAATGGCAAGCACCACTGACTGGATGACTTCTCCCATGGAAACATACTATCCAAGGAGATGCAAACTACAATGGATGAATGCCACTTGGAAAAACTGACTAGTTTTATAAAAGAAGTCTACCCAGAAGCCACAGAGGGAGGCACACACTTTGAAATACCATCTAAACTGTATACCGCATCTCTGAACTTAAATCATAATTAAGTTCAATTTACTCTCTCCAACTTACTTTACACCAAGTTATATGGAATATCTTAAATAGTTTAATTTTGGGGGCATATACCTAAGTTTATAACGCAATGTAGTAATTAAATTTCTGCAAGTATTTATGTTATTGTTTTAAATGACCATATTGATATAAAACTCATTTTAATAATCCCTCTCCCAACTTGTTTTTAACAAAACAAACAAACAAGGGGACTAGAGAGATGGCTTGGTGGGTAAAGTACTTGCTTTTGCAAGCATCAGTACCTGAGTTCATATTCCCAGGCACATACTTGTAAACCCCAGAGCTTTGAGAACAAATTAGATCCTAGGGACTCACTAGCCAGCCAGTCTAGCTAAATCAGCAAAATCCAGGTTCAATGAGAGATATCTTCAAAACAAATACAGTGGAGAACCACAGAGAAAAACTCAACATCAACCTCTGGCTTCTACACGAACACACACAAACATCTGGGAATGTAGTGAGTTAGTACGGTATTTGCCTAGCATATATAAAGTCCTGGATTTTTTCCTCAGGAGCACAGAATTATGAAATCAATGCTATTAAGATATGGAAATATTCTAAAAAGCCATTCTATTATTATTATTATTTTGGTTTTTTCTTTTTTTACTTTTATTAAAATATAGCTTCTAATTTTGAAAAGTATGGATAAACACAACCTGAATCATTAATTTTAAATTAGAAAAAAAAATCCTAACTCCCACACATTAACTCTGCTCCACTCTTCCCACAGATTAAAAAAAAAAAAAAATGAAATGAACTGACAAGAAAGCTACTAGAAACATTGGAATTCACTGGGGATGCCAAAGTCGTGAAAGCATATAGCCCAGGGAAGAAGCAATGTCACTGCGTCACCATGTGGTAATGCCTGACAAGTGTAGCTTCACTACCATCCAGAGCAAAGAACAGGCCACGCTCAGCTGGACTCCACTTCCTTGTCTCTAAAGCATATCTACAGAAACAAGTACAGTAATTTGGGAAGAAGCCAAAGGTAAATAAAAATTCCCCGTCACTAATTGAAGGGCCTGACATATATGTCTAGAAACCAATGCCTGAAATGCTACCCTAGTCCCAAGGTTCTAACACCAGCACAAGTCCTTTATGTGTGTCAGGCTGTAAACTACACTCTGTGACAGCGGTTCTAAACCATCCGGTCACAACTCCTGTGGGTGTCAACTGACACTTTCACAGGGGTCGCCTAAGACCATCAGAAAACAGATGCTTTCAGATATTACAGATATTTACGATTCCTAACAGTACCAAGATTACAGTTATGAAGTAACAGTAAAAAGTGTTTTATGGTTGGGGTCATATCACAAGGAACTGTATTAAAGGGCTGCAGCATTAAGGAGGTTGAGAACCACTGCTCTATGACATCTTTGCACTAAAACCCAATTTTATTATTTATAGAATTCACTAATATCTAAAGAAAAGGTAAGTATTCAGCTAAGCAAATGGCTAAAATGAAAAAGGGAAAAGCATTTCAAAATCATCTTTACTTACTGCTCTTGGGCTTTTACAAGCCCCGAACAGAGCAAGCAGCCTTTTGTGGTAGTATTTCCTCCAGTGGTTCCATATGAAGTTAAACTTGGATTTTTAAAGTTTAGATATTTCACCTATACTATCAATTAAAATTCCAAAAAAGCTCTGTGTGCTACAATTAAAGTCTTTGTAAAAAAAAAAAAAAAAAAGTCATCAGTTAGCTACTAATTAAGGGTGAAAAGGCTTGATCTAGCATTTGCTTTAAACACACTCCAGGAGAAGAAAAAAAACATGTGTTGCGCATTGGGGGGTAATAAAATAACAGCAAATTCCAACTTCTCCTAGTCCTTTTATATATGGTCAGAAATTTCAAGAATAAAGTCAATAAAAGCAAACTGGCAATAAAAAGTAGTGTCTGTCTGACTTCAACAGAAAACACTGCATGAACACTTTGTACCCTTGCAAAGTACCATAATTAAGATAATGGTTGACAGCCAATGTTTTTAAAAATCTTCAGTTACAAAAATAGCAGGCAGATCTGAGTTTTAGGAGGCCTGGCCTACATAGTAAATTCCAGACCAGCCAAGGGTACATAGCAAGACCCTGTCAAAAAAAATTACATATATACATACATACATATGCATTTGTCCTAGTGTTCAGAAACATCTGAAGGGGGATTTAAAAAAAAAAATAGCCCTTACTCATTCTTCATCTCTTTTGCCTAGTTTGTAGAATACCATACTCTCAAAAAGATACTATCAGCCAATTTTCTAGGAGGCAGTATTCCTATATTCTGCCCAGTTGTAGTTGTTTTCTCTGTTGAGAAAGGCCCTATGTACTGTAGTCCAGGCTGGCCTCAAGCTCATGACACTCCCCCTGACTAAACCGCCCCCGCCCAAGTGCTAGAATCCCAGGTAATAAAACATCAGGCCTGATTTAACTTTTTATAAGTTCATTTCTAAAATACTATCCTTTTGGGCCACAGGAACAGGAAATTTAAAGTGTAAACTTTAGAGCCATGAGGGCATAAAACCCAAATTTTAGATACTAACAGCCATTCCAAAAAAAGAAAACAATCCAATAAACCTTACAGGTGAAGCTGGGCTTGGTGGCAAACACCTTTAATACCAACACTCAAAAAGCAGGTAGAGGCAGGCTGATCTCTGAGTTCAAGGCCAGCCTGGTCTACATGAAGAGCTCCTGGACAGCCAGGACTACATAGTGAGACCCTGGCAATAAATAAGTCAAAATAAACTTCACAGATAAGGTAATTCCTTACCTGTATAGTATAGATGTATGTAAATATGAATGTATAGATAGGATCAAGCATAAAAACAGCATCCTAGGGGCTGGAGAGATGGCACTTTTTGCTCTTGCAGAGGACCCAGGTTTGGTGCCAAGCGCCTACGTGGTTGTTAACTACCACCCATCACTTTAGTCCGGGGGAATCAGACACCCTCTTCTGAATTGTGGCCACTCACAAAGTAAACCTAAAACATTATTTTTAAACAGTACACTTTAAAAGTTGCAACTAATATAAGAATGTTATTTTTGTCCTAGAAAATGTATTCACTGGTTAAATTTCACATACATGTCTGGGATCCTTAGAGCAACGGTATGCAGCTAATGCAGTAACTTGAAGATAAGTAATACTGTGAAATTTAACAGAGGACGAGGGGGTGATAGTTAGCAAGTCATTTCCAGCATAGCCAAATACATTCTTGTAGAAATCTAACTTAAGTCCACGGTGGTGCTGTTTGCCTGTAAGCCTAACATTAGGGAAGGACACACACAGATCAAATTTACCATTTAGAACAGAGTGGAGGCAAGCGCTTGGCCTCAGCCTCTTCTCCACACCTGGAGAGCCACCTTAAAGCTCCTAAGCCCACAGCCAGCCAACTTTAAGGAATGTTACTCAAATAATGTCTTTCAAATGTTCTTGAATACTAAAATTTTAATTAGTATCTGTTCCTGTACTGGTCAAGAAATTCTCCCACTGGCAGGAAGCAGCGACGAAAACTTTTCCACCTAAATTTCTTACATACTAACTTGCAACCATAGGGCCGGAAATCTACCAGTCAAATGCCACAACGTTTCCAACAAAACTTTGAGAAACAAACTGTATTTCATATTTCACGACAGAGAAGCTCAAGCGTCCACGCCAGCTAAGTTGTACAGCTTTCGGCATCAGCACTAGCAGGAACTTGTCCCGCACCTTCCTACCTGTCCAAACAAAGGGGTGGGGCGAGGGAGGCGGAGTCGTGAAATCCAGTCCAGACGGGGTAACAGCGAAGTTATTATCCTGCCCAAGATTTTATAAATCCTTCTCCCGGCACCAGCGGAGAGGGTTCGCTTTGCAAACACTAACACTTAACTAATCTCTTAGCACAGGTGAAGCCAGGGATCAGGCCAAAACACGTAAACACGAAATCAGGCGGAGCAGGGAGTCCCCGCCTCTTCCTCCAGAAGCCACTCAAACCAAAACAGTCGGACTCGCTGGGCTGGGTCCTCCCCAAGCCGCCGCGGCCTAGTGACAGCCACTCCCGGTGCTCTCCACCAGTCCCCTGCCCGGTAGACCGTGGCTCGCCGCGGCCTAGCTCCCCGGCTTCCGCCGCGCTCCCCACTCTCCTGCCAACTCCAGCCCACGCACACGTCACAATCGCGGCCGGGGAGAAACTTGTCCTTGGGAAGGAGAGCTTCGTCACCACGGAGACGGTCCCCAACACTCGCCAGGCCCAGGTTCCAGGCCCGAGACGGAGCGCGAGCGCCGGGTCCCCCGCCAGGCACGCGGCCCAGACGCAAGCCTTACCCGTCAGGGCCTCCGCCCGGCGCGCTCCGCCGCGCTCCGGAGCTCAGCGGCCACCGCCACCGCTTCCCAGCATAGACCGGCTACACCGCCTCCCAGCCCAAAGCCGGCGTCGCGTCACTTCCGCCCTAGGACCGCTCGTTTCCGCCTCCGTCTCTGCGCATGCTCCGCGACGACCTGCCCTGTTAGCCCGGGGCCCCGAGCCCTTGGATTTCCCGAGAGCTTGTCAGAGATGTAGTTACCCCAAGACTAGTTAACTGACTTGCCAGCGAGGTGGGAACGATCGTCCAGAGGCGACCTGGGTCTTAAATATCAGTTTGAGTCGATACATCTGTTTAAATATGTAGAGTACACCCAAGAACTATTGGAGCGACCATAAAACTGATGACATTTACAGTATCACCAGCGAAGAAGGGGTAACAGATTAAACATTAAAGCAATAATACATAACACCTGCCTTCATGTTCTTTCATTTTCCACATAATTCAAGTCCACATTAGCCTCCATGAGAAAGATTCTTAATAATTTGCTGATCATTTGTTTCTTATATATTGAAAACTTTGAAGGTAGGAATTTTACAGGAGTCTCTCCATTCTTGTCCTCCAAAAGGAAACAATCTGTTGAGACATAGGCAGTTGAAGCAAAAGTTACTTAGCAAAAGTATTCCAAAGGATGGTAGCAGTACATTGGGTTCAGCATTATGGGTTTTACAGTATTTATGAATGTGGTGGGTAGTGTATTCATGAGGTAAGGTAAATAATATTCCAACACAGGAATATTATGGATCTGGATAGAATACACTTGCTTCTGTGGAGTTCCAATTCAAACTGAACATTTAACAGAGAAAGGTAAACTATGTAAGTCAAAAGTAAATTTAGAAATTTAAATTATTTTCATTTCCACATCATGATTAACCAAGTCTATTATTTCTTCCTAAATTGTTCTAGTAAAACCCACAAGGGAAACAGGTTGCAAAACCACAATGTTAATAATAATATAATGAAACAGAGGCCTTTTAAGGCTTCAGACCATTTATTTTAGTGCCACTATGGGAAAATGCCCTGGAACTTTAGTGTGTGTGTGTGTACATATATATGTACCAGAGAGAGAAAGAGAGATGCAGGCCACTTGCAGTATCGATGACAACAGGGCATTCTGTTGGTCAGGAGACATAGCTACCAAAATACAGAGTCAGGGACAGGGTTTTGTTTTTGTTGCTTCATATGGAACCCCTTTTTGAGATTACTCAAGGTCCCATGATTGATCTCATGGTTATCTGTAAGTTAAGATATTCTACTGCCCCAAGATGAAGACATTCTGTTATTTCCAAACTTATACTCTATTAGGAAACCTGGGACCAGGGATTTACAACATCAAATTGTACGAGCAGAAACAGGCTTTCAGGACCCCCTCTCCCAAATCCACCGTCCAGATCTATCATCTACCTAAACACCCTCCTTACTCAATAGTCTTAATAGTCTTAAGCTGTATATTGCACTTGATCCTAGAATTTCAAGAGCAGTTTGTTGCACTATTCTTAGCCTCCTTGTTTTATAATTGAAAAACATTGTGTAATCAACTTCTGTTAAAATCCCTATCCAGGGGGGAGAAATAAGCATTGTCTACCCCTCCTTACAAGGTCCCAAAAGCAAATAGGCAAACAGAGGCATGATTTCACCAAAGTTCACTCTGGGCACCAATGGTTTATTGAACTTACTACATACAGTGCATAGGTGGGAAATTACCTACAGGTTCTTGGTGCTCCTCCCCCAAAGGCTGCACCTGGAAGTCTTTGCTCAGCTGACATAATGGCTTTCCCCTAGTGGCATAGATAAAGCACCCCACTTCCGTTAGTCTGCCTCCACCAGCCCAGCAGTTCTCAACCTGTGGGATGTGACCCCTATGGGTCACATAGATACCCTGCATATCTGATATTTACGTTGCAGTTTATAACCGCAAAATTGCAATTATTAAGTAGCAACAAAATAATTTAATGGCTGGGGGTCACCCCAACATGAGGAACTGTATTAAAGAGTCACAGCATTAGGAAGGTTGAGAACCACTGCTATTAGCCCCCTTGTGCAATTAAGGCAGAGCTGCATACAACACGTGGTAGGGAGCAGCTGGATACCCAGGTGAGGGTCTCCCAACTCCTCTGTGAGAGGGTGTACTTAACAAACCCAGCTAAGACAATGCCTTTGCAAAGGGGCTCAGCTAAACTCCCCAAGATAGCAGTTTCTTGGCTCATAAGATGCCATGCACAACATCAAAAGTAACCAGCAAGGCATATCAGTGGCTAGGTAACTGGTCAGATATTAGCAGGCTTAAAGGTTATTGAAGATGGACTCCTCCCTCATAATTAGCAGTTTGTAAAACCAGGAATCAAAATTGCATACCTTTGATTCATGTTTAAAAGAATGAAATCTGGGGCGTAGGTCAGTTGGCAGAGTGACTGTCTAGAATGTTCTGCATAAACAGGGCCTGGTAGTGCATGCCTGTAATCCCAGAACTCTAGAGGGAGAAGACAGAGGATCAGAATTTTTAAGCTCACCCTCAGCTACATAGTGAGTTCAAGGCTAGCATGGCCTACATGTGATTTGAGACATATCTCACACTGAGTAGAGACATGACACTCAGAACTATGTAAAGATCCTAAGACTCTTGTCCAGTCCAAGCTTTCTGCTAAAGAACAAAGACTACCATTGTCCACTCCATTAAAAGTTAATTACAAAGAAGTTAATCAAAATGGGCTTGGCAGTTACCTGGACAGGGTACTTGTAGGAAAGCTCAGCAGGTAAGAGCACTTTCCACTCTTGCAGAAGACCAGAGTTCTGTTCCCAGCACCCAAATCTGGCATCTCATGACTGACTGTAACTGCTTGAATGCTGTGAGACTTGGTTTTGGGAAACCTAACTAGGGTGACTCAGCAATGAAGAAATGACACTGAAGAGGCCATAGAGACATACAGAAAAGCTGTGCTGGGTGTGCTATCCTGGCTCTGACGGAGGGTGCCTACTATGCAACCCGGAAACTCAAGGATTTTTAATATGCAGGAAATGGTTTCAACCTGAGATTCAACCTGAGCAACTCACTTTTGAAATTTTTGTATTTATTAATTTTGAGATTAATTTATTTTTACTTTATGTGTATGGATGATTTCTGAGATCAGATCCAGGGAGGCCACAAGAGGACTTGGATTCCTGGGAACTAAAGTTACCGACAGTTGTGAGCCACTATGTAGGTGCTAGGAATCCAACATAGTCCTAATTCCCTTTCCAAAAAAAAAAAAAAAAAAAAAAGAGCGAGAAAGGTAATTCTTGAAGGGCCATTAGTAATTAGTAATTGATTGCCATTCCAATCTTCATTATTGTACCTCTCAGTTCTAAATCACCATTTTTACACTCAGGCGCTCAAAATAGTTCTCTTTCACCAGCTGGAAGTGTTAAAAATGTCTAGAGCGGGTGGAAAGTGCTGGAGAGGCTTCAGGTTGAAGTATTCTGGTTCCTGGTTCCTGGACACTCCCTAAACAGACGCTTGCAGCATATATGGCATTTCCAGTATCCACGTCTTCCGCGCACTCAGCTTTGCTAACATCCTGTGTCTACTGCTGCTGCTGCTGTACTCAGTTCCCGCCTCCACAGCTGTCCCCTCCCACACCCATCCCATAACTTCATGCTTTCACCTCTAAGGAGTTTTGGTTTGGGATGCCCCCAATGAGACGCTCCAACTTGAACAACTAGCAGCAGAGTTCTAGAAGTTCTCCATGACGGATTTCTGGTAAGTCCCTGAGTTCTCTCAGAGAACTCTATTTAGCCCCCTGCAGTGAGTGCCATTTGAAGTGTAGAACATAGACCTGGGAATTGTTCCTTTGTGGGCATCTCTGGCCTGCTGGTAATTATTTGCTTTTTGCATATTTCCTTGAGTTCCCTTTATTCCTGTTAGCCTGAGCTTGATACAGTTAAATTTTCAATTAAACTTTCCTCTGTTCAAATCACTGCTTATTTTCTCTTTGTTGCTAGGACTCTGATAGAACACTTTCTTTAGCTTCCACTAGTTAGCTCAGTGAGTTAATTTAGTTATTGCTAAATTACTGCCCACAATCCTTTGCTGAACTGCAATTTTGTAGTGTTATTTGATATTAATTATGATGCATAGATGTAAGAATTTCATTGACAATATAGCTTAAATTGTAAAATTCAGGGAATGATGATTTATTGCCATTTAGCATTGGGTTTAATAGATGAGAAGAGAGCATATTTATAAACATGTTTCCAAAAGGACAAAGGAAATATGAAATAATTATTCAAAACTCTGTACTGACCATGTTCTGAACATGACATTGTTTCTTAGCAGATTGTGAAAATTTACTTAAAGTTCTTTAGCATAATATGTCAAGTTCCAAGATAAGCTGTGAGTTGATGAATTTTCCTCTCTAAAAATTGATTAATTTGGTTATTTTTGTTGTGCTAAAGATGAAATCTTGGGGTTCACACATGTTAAAGAAGCTCACACTACACTACTGAGCCACAGCCCCAAATTTTGTTTTGTTTTATTTTGTTTTTGGGTGGGGTTGGTTTTGCTTAAGAGTTTCTCTGTGTAGCTCTGGCTGTCCTGGAACTCTCTCTGTAGACCAGTGTGGCCCTGAACTCAAAG
Source organism: Phodopus roborovskii (assembly GCF_943737965.1). Taxonomy (NCBI): domain Eukaryota; kingdom Metazoa; phylum Chordata; class Mammalia; order Rodentia; family Cricetidae; genus Phodopus; species Phodopus roborovskii. Next base: position 22,164,135 of record NW_026126571.1, read on the forward strand.
ATCCATCTGCCTCTGCCTCCCAAGTGCTGGAATTAAAGGTGCGTGCCACCACCCAGTCCCAGCTCTCTTTTTTTTTTTTTTTTTTATCTTACTGTTTTATCTCGGGATGGGGACAGGTCTTCTCACTAAGGCAGATTTTGAACTCAAGACCTTCTTGCTTTAGCCTCTTTGATAGGTTTAAAGGTTATCAGGCCTGGATAATTTCATGTTTCTGAGACAGGATCTCCCTAAGTAGTCTAGGATGCCTTTAAACTGCTATAAATTTCAAGTTGACCTTGAATTTATGATTCTCCTGCCTCTGCCTCCAAAGTGCTGGGATTACAAGCATATACGACTAGGCCCAGATTATTTTGAACCAGGATCTCTGCAAATTTCCCAGGCTGGTCTTGAATATACTCTATAGCCCAGGAAGTCCTTAACTTTGCAATCTTCCGGCCTCAGTCTCCTGAGGAGCTGGGATTACAGGCATGAGCCACTAGGCCTGGCAGAACTTATAGTGCTGGAGAACTGAATTTCTATACGGTTGCAGAACAACTAGGAAGTTGTTCTGAGGCTGAGCTGTTTCCCCAGCATGAAGTTTCCTTCCTTGCATCCTTCCCTATCGGTATCATCCCATCCCTTCTGACTGATTTCCTTCCTAGCCTCAGCTGTAGGTATCAAGTGTTCTTATCCAGGAGGAAATTATAATGGACTCTCAGCAGTCACCTCTGTGCTTATGGAGAATTAAATGCAAGTGATCGACCTTAAAGGCCAACACGAAACAATGTGCTACATCATCCATGGAAGGATGGATAGGTTCAGGACCACGTGTGCTGTCATTGCAAGGGAGCCTGCTTTCTCTCCATATCTCCTTCCCACATGCATCCTGTTCTTTTTCTTCCTGTCCCAATTCAGCTGCTTTAAAGACCAGTCTGATGATAGGTCTAAGGGCGCAAGCTGCAACTCTAGCACTGAGAAGGCTGAAGCAAGAGGATCACAAGTTCAGAGACGACAGAGTGACTTCAAGGGCTAGCCTGGGCAACTGAGTGAAACTTTCTCAAAATAAAATGTAAAAAGAGGACTAGGGACATGGCTCTGTATCATAGCAGATCCCTAGCTGGCATGAGACCCTAAATTCAATATCCTGTACCAGAAAAAAAAGAAAGAAATTGATATCTGTGTGGTATGATACTTGATAACCTGCTACCCATCCAGTATTCTCCATATGTAGCTTGGAATTTTCTCTCCCAAGCCTAAGCCTTACCCTTATAAAGCAGTATGCTTGCTGCCTTAGGAATGGAAGATGGAAGGAAGATGGCTTTAGTTTCTAAAAATCTCAAACCCCCAAATGGGGAGAGAATTTAAGCTACATAGAAAATGACTTGAAGTCGGGCATTGGTGGTGAATGACTTTAGTCCCAGCACTTGGGAGGCAGAGGCAGGCGGATCTCTGTGAGTTCCAGGCCAGCCTGGTCTACAGAGTGAGTTCCAGGACACAGGCTCCAAAAGGAATACAGAAAACCCTGACTCGAAAAACCAAAAAAAAAAAAAAAAAAAAAAAAAGAAGAAGAAGAAGAAGAAGAAGAAAGAAAATGGCTCGAAGAAGCAGGGGACAAACCTATTCTACCTATTCTAAGTAAAGAAGGCATGTGTGGTGGCCTCCCTGCCACCAAGTCTGGTGATTTCTCTGAGATGACGATGTGGTAAAGTATGTCTAAGGGGTTGACCACAGAGCCTGGCTAATGGTCCTGAGTACCCTACCCCCACCCCCACCCCCCACCCCCATTCTCCATTTTAGTTATGAACGGCACTCCAAATTTTTGAAAAACCTGAAATTGGGTTCTTCAAAAAAGAAGTTGAATTGTGAAGTATATGAGAATGTATATTTATTTGTTTTTACTTATTCTTCATTTTTCTGAGACAGAATCTCATTACCAGGTTCTTAAATCTGTGACCATCCTGTCTTACTTTCTGAGTACCGAGATCACATGCTGACACTTCTGATACACAAATGAACCTAGGTAAAATGTGTGTCTATTTAGAGGCTTGATCAATGGCCTATAAATTTGACTGGTACATGATCATTAACTTTGCCCCCAACACACACACTTTTTCATTTTTAATTCCTCATCTGTGCAGTGTGTTCAGTTTCTACCAGTACACCACAAAGATCCCATGATAAATCGTCTCTAATCCTCATGTTTCCAAACCCATTTTCAGTTCTCAAAAATTATCCCACAAATTTCTCAATGATTAATAATGCACGTTTTCTTTTCCTTCTTTCCTTTTTAAAATTTTTAATGACTTATTTTTTATTTCATGTGCAATGGTGTTTTACCTGAAAATATATCTGTATAAAGGTGTTGGATCCCCTGGAACTGGAGCTATAGACAGTTGTGAACTAAATTTTGGTTCCTAAAAGAATGGTTCTCGACCTGTAGAGACAGCTCAGCAGTTAAGAGCACTTGCCGCTCAGCCAGGAATTGGTGGTGCATGCCTTTAATCCCAAAACTTGGGAGGGGAGGCAGAGGCAGGTGGATCTCTGTGAGTTCAAGGCCAGCCTGGTCTACAGAGCGAGTTCCAGGACAGACTCCAAAAACAATAAAGAGAAACCCTGTCTCAAAAAACAAAAAACAACAACAAAGAGCACCTGCTGCTCTTACAGAGGACCTGGGTTCAATTCTCAGCACTCACACGGTAACTCACAACCATCTATGACTCTAGTTCCAGGAGATCTGACACATTCTTATGGCCTCCAAGTTTACCAGGCATGTGGTGCATACACATGCATGCAAGAAAAACACTCATACACATAAGAAAAAATACTCTTTTTAAAATTTATGAAGAGAATGGCTAGATTGTAGTATGCCCTCATTTTGCATCACAGAAAGAAAAAAGTTAACAACTATATTGGTAAGTGACTAAACAAAATCGCAGAACAGTAGGTATTAGAAAGGCTGCCTATGAAGAACATAGGTGCTACCTGGATTACTATCCAAACTCTGGGGATTTGGATAATTTAAATGTTTTACTTAACCATTGGAACTTCGGTTCCTTCACAGCAAATGAAAATGTTAACATTAGTGTCTATCTCAAAGGCTTATTGTTCATATTAAATGAGTTGACCCATGTAAGTATATTTTAAAATGGCTTCTGGTACATAGCTATTTTTAGTAAATTTAACTACTACCATCATTATTGCTTTGGTACAAAATCTATATATTTTATTACTTGCATACCTATTCATATCTATCTGTCTATACATGCATACATACATACACACACACACACACACACACACACACTTCTGCTGAGCACAGATGCACACACATAGTAGAGATAGAGGCAGGAAGACTGAGAGCTTGAGGCCAGCCTGAGCTACATAATGAGAACCTGTCTCAAAAGAAGAAAAACCAATAAATGCATATTGTGTGTGTGTTCATATTGCAGGTACACATACATGCACATGTATGAACATGAGCATACGCACCAGAGGTCAACCTTGGATGTCATTCCTCAAGAGCTATCCACCATGTTTGCTGAGACAGAGTGTCTTGCTAGGTCCTGGGGATCACTCTTTAAGCTTTGCTGGATGACCAGTGTCCCAGGGGTCTCTGTCTCCTTGGCACTATGATTACAAGCACACATCACCATGTCTGTTTCTTAAATTATTTTTATTTCATTTGCATTTGTGTTTTTGCCTGTGTGCATGTGTGTGAGGATGTTGGATACCCTGGAAATGGAGTTACAGATAGTTGTAACTGCCATGTGGATGCTGGGATTTTAATCTGGTCCTCTGAAAAAGGAGCTAGTGCTCTTAACCATAGAGCCATCTCCCAACCCCCACCATATCTGTTTTTAGAAGGGTGCTGGAGATCAGACTCAGGTCCTTAAGCTTGTGTGGCAAGCACTTTACCAATAGAACTGTCTCCCAGTCATCCATATATACTTTGCATGTTGGCAGCTAATACTGGGTCTCCAGACACACACACACACACACACACACACACACACACACACACACACACACACCAGCATCAGTTGCATCAGCAGAATCAGCTGTATGGCCACTAGGGACAAGTGACTGGTTCTTCATGAGACATGCCTAGCAGTATGGTTTTCAAGCCTTCCCTGGGGCTTGTAAGCTACCCACTTCACTTCCTGTCATTTTGGGTTTTGGTTTTTTGAAACAGGGTTTCTCTGTGTAACCCTTGCTGTCCTGTAGACCAGGCTGGCCTCCGTCTCAGAGTTCCTAATACCTCTTGTTCCTTTCTCTCAAGCTGAGGTCCAGTAAGGAACAGCATATTTGTTGTTTGTTAAGTGGTTTGTTTGTTCTGTCCTGACTGAAAATAAATATAGTTTTTAGAAAGCAGAATATACGAGATTTAGACCTCCACTGATGGCCCAGCCTCTATGAACAGATCCAGAAGAAACAGAAACTAACAGTTGTTAGACTTACAGAATGTGTTAGGGTTTTCAGTGTGTGCAGAGCAAAGTTGGTGACTACAGGACATGGACTCTACATAATTTTCTGCTCTCTCCTTCAGCCAGCTTAAGGGACAGACAGAGGCAGGGATACTGCATTAATCATGTCCTTGGCTCAGAGCCACGCTCCTGGAAAAGCCAAGCAGAGTGACACATACACTTAATAACCATCAGCCGCTACTGTCAGAAGCTTGCATAAATGTCTTAGCATGGAGATCAAGAACGGCCACAGTCTGATTACAATCTAACTGTCCAGCTCCAGCCACTTCCTCTTGTGAAACCCCAATAATGCAATTTCTAAATATATTTCATTTTTTTCCTTTTGGTTTTTCCAGACAGGGTTTCTTTGTGGCTTTGGAGGCTGTTCTGGACCTAGCTCTTGTAGACCAGGCTGGTCTCAAACTCACAGAGCCGCTTGCCTCTGCCTCCCGAATGCAAGGATTAAAGGCGTGGGCCACCACCGCCCTACAAAAGCCATTTTTTAATCTGTAAAAAAAAAAAATACCTTTATAGCTTGAATCAATTATTGACACTTTCCCTAATTTAGAGAAGGAAAAATGGAGAAATAACAATTATCTGATTTTCATGAAGAGAACATTTAATTAGCAACCTAAAGCAAAAAACCCAGAGTGTCAAAATAACCAAGTTATTTCATATTGATCATATCTTCAAGATGATTTAACAAATCTTCATTCTTCATTTTCATTATGAAGAGAGTAAGCGGTAGATTTTTTATGGTCTAAAACTTATTTTAAATGTTGAAAACTATATTTCAAAGTTCTTTTTATTCTTCAAAACAGTCTTCCACCTTAGACTGCAGGTCGAGTGTTTCCTGTGTTTGGCACACAGCTAAGCTCAGATGCTGGTAATATTCCTCATTAAGGAAAAGGCCTCTCTGTATGTTTTCGATGTTCATTTCTGACACTTAATTAGAATTAATGAACTTGGCCATTTACAGATGGCAAAGCTGCCATGAATCTAGAAACCATAGACCAGAAAGATTGATGATACCTGTGGTTTCCTTCACATGAGGCCAAGTGAAATCATTGTACATGTGTAGCTGAGAACGTATGTCTCCATGTCTGTGTTGGAGTCTGAATGAGCCTAAGATGTGATCTTTGGCAAATTTGTGCAGTACAGTGAGCATACAGAAAACTGTAAAAGAACATGTTTAGATCCCTGGTACGGCTCAGTGGGATGATCATGTTGCCAAACAGCAAAGGAATATTTAAATACAAATATTTAAATACAAAGGATGCTTTCTCTGAGTGGTGTCCACTCTGTGTATGCAGTTACTGGGTATGTATTTGGGAGTTCCAACTTTGAAGAAGTGTTTTATTTCTCACCTCTTGGCGCCCATGGTGCAGTAACCACAGACTTCAGATTCCAAAGTGCTCTCCTGCCAGCACCAGCAGATGGTTATATGGATGGCAGACATGAAACCTTCATGCACAGTTTCATCCCAAGCTAGCTGGCTCATTTTCTTTATCTGGTTTGCCACATGATTTGTAGCTGATATATATAAATAAATAAATAAATATATATATATGTATATATATTTATATTTATATTTATATTTATATTTCAGCCATAAAGTACAGGTAACTTGAGAAAAACTAGAACATTATCAATCTACCTATTTAAGTTTCCTCCATTAGTCTGACTCATCTTCAGAGGAGACCAATATTTTAAATTTTGTTTTCATTTTTCTGTTTCTCCCCTCAACTCCACCTACTCCAAAGAGGGTAGGGGGCATTAGAGATGCAAGTCAGGGCCATGCAGGGGTAGAGGACTGATGACCTGGAGTACAGAATTGAGACAGCTTTTATAGGGTTGACAACAAAATCCGCACATAAACCAATCATCTCATAGCATCAAGAGCCCACACGGTACAGGCCAATCAATTTAAACTATTTTATAGTTTTTAGACCAATCATTTTAAATCATCCAAGCCTGCACTTTATAGACCAATCAGTTTTCTATAGCCCCGGAGGTCTGCATTTGCACAGGCTCCTAGACCTTTTGCTTATTTACAGGCAGAGGACAGGGTCTGGAATTTAAGGTAGTTAGGGCTTTTTAGATAGTATTTTTAAACTTCTATTGCACTGGGGTTATTGGCGAGTTAGGCTGTATTTTTCCATCCTTACATCTGAAGGTCTCTGCTCCCCAAGTGAGTGGAAAATGATATATTGATAGGTTAGAGTTTTGAATAAAGATCCATCTGTAACTCTTTAGAAATAAAAGTGATTGCCTCAATTACAATAACACCAGCAACATGTAAGAGTTCCTGTTAATGCATTTTCCCACCAGCGCTTGAAATGATCAGACCTTATGTAATCTAGTACCTCATTTGGAATCATTCCTTGGCTTCTTCATCAACCCATATCAGAGCTATGGACCTGAGGAATTGAAGGAAATAGAGAAGAGTGGACAGTTTCTCACTGAGCCATTGAGAATTGTATCAACTGTGCATCTGTTCCCTGCAAAAAGCCAAAATGTCTTAAGACTCTCAAGGTCATATAACATGTACATTCATCCATTTAAACAATATTTTTAGTTTCTTCTCTCGATGTGCCAGCCACTTCCCTAGATCCAGAAGTATTACAGCCTGTGAAATATGAAAAGTCCTTTCATTCAATATGACAGGGGAAACACACAATAGCCATTGAACGTATGAACTAAGTATGGTGGCACATGTAATTCTAGCACTTGGGAAGTTCGGGCAAAAGGGTCAGCCTGAGCTACACAGTGAGTTCCAAGTCAGCCTGGACTACATAGAAAAAGCTTTCTCAAAACAAAACAAAACAAAAAGCCAATGACAGGGGGAAAAATGTGTACTATAATAAGGATGAAAACAAGTTTGGGAGCTAGAGGTTCAAATCCATTCTCTAGCCATACCAGGCACATGATCTTTCTGAGCCGTCACTGCTCTAGAGGTGGTAGAACCTGAGAGAATGGAGCAGATGAATGAGGCAGACTAAAGTCTCAGGCAACAGCCAGCTTTATCCACAGCATCAGACAATTTACACTCTGAGGGTTAAAAAAGGTTACCAGAGCATAAAGTCCTCATAAGTTCAAGTTGTATGCAATCACAAGGTCAAGCTGCACAGGGCAAAAGCATGTTCTCCCATACAGGGCTAGAAAGATTAATATTATTAATATAAAGATAAATATAAATAATATAATTAATATAAATGTTTAATTGACTAACAACAGCAAGCAATAATGAGTCATCTGAAGTAAATGCCACTCTTATCCACTACACCTGGGAGGAGCAGGAAACATTCCAATAACAATTAAGTTTTAAAAACTGAGCTCATGAGACTCTTGTTTTCTTAGACTTCTCAGAATTCTTCTCACACAACTCTATTCCTGGACCACGTTCTGACTTGAGCTAGATTTCTGCTTTATCAGGAAGTATCATCTAGCAAGTTTATAAAGATAAGTGTTCTTTCCTGTCGGCACACATTAAGGCATGTCTTGGGAAGAGGACTAAAGGACTTCAAGGGTGGAACATCTCCTCTGTTGTTTCTCTTGGGGCTAGATCCACAAGGGCAGCATTCCACGTAGGCATAGAAGCCTACACACCACAAGCATAGATCTACGCATTGTAACCCACTTGCCTTCTCCTTAGCTGAACAAATATCTTGAGTCTGATTCTCCCTTTGCTCTTCTGTACAAGGCCATGAGCCTTGGCATTAGCTGTCCTCTTCTTAGTCCATTATCCTCCTTGCTATTTTCCTAACATCACAAGTTATAGTAAACAAACACTCACAGTAGCTGGTTGTGGTGGTGCATGCTGGGAGATCAACAGCTCCGGGTCAGCCTGGGCCAGGAGTGAGAACCTGCCTCAAAAAAGTAAGGGTTGAGGTATAGGGAGACAGTGTTTGTCAAGTACATGCAAGACCCTGGACTGCATCTCAAGCACCACAAATAAACCCATAAATATTTTAGCCAACTGTTCTAATTGATTTTGTCAACTTGATGAAAACTTAGCCATATCTGGGAAGAGGGAATCTTAATTGTGAAAAATGTCTCCACAAAATTGCCCTATAGGCAATGCTATGGGACACTTTCTTAATTAATTATTAATGTGGGAGGGTCCAGCCTATTGTGAGTGGTACTAACCCTGGCCAAGCGATACTGAAATACATAAGAAAGCAGGCCAAGCAAGCTACGTGGAGCAAGCTGGTAGGCAGCATTCCTCCATGGACTTCTACTATAGTTCCTGCTTCCAGGTTCCTTCCTTGAGTTACTTCCCTGACTTCCCTCAGTGATTGACTGTAACCTAAAAATAAGCCTGAAAGAAACCCTTTCCTAATCAAGTTGCCTTTGGACATGACATTTTATTACAAAAATAAAAACCATAACTAAAGCACCAGTTGACAAAAATTAATATTTTTTTCAGTCAAGGACTTACTATCTAGCCCAAATTGGCCTTGAACTCATGATCCTCTCACCTCAGTCTTCTGAACATTAGAATTACAGACATGTGCCATCATGCCTGGCATCTCCCATATATTTAAAATCACATGTAGACTATTTATAATACTTACTATAATGTAATAGTCATCCTACATTATTTATGAAATAATGACAAGTAAAAAAGAATCTATCTTTAAAATAATTATTTTGTTCCAGGGCATGTCTTATGTTTGTTTGTTTTCTAAGGCTGGAAATCACATGGATTACGGAGGTGCATCACCATGCCTGACTTATACATCTTTTAATTCCGTTCAGTACTCCTGCCCCATAATATTTTGAATCACTGATGGTTGAATCTGTGAAAGCAGAACCTGGGGACACTAAAGACTATGTATATGCCAATGTGAGAAAATTGAACACGAGTGAACATTAAAAATTTAATTTTTTAAAGTTTTCAAAATATTTTATTATTTTATGTGTATAGGTGTTTTGCTTGCATGTGTGTCTGTGGTCCCTTGCCCACAGAGTCCAGAAGAGGGCGTTGTAAACCCTAGAACTGGAGTTCAGATGGCTGTGAACTGCCATGTGGGTGTTGGGAATTGGAACAATAAGCAGTGTACTTAGTTGACAACCATCTCTCAAGACTCCCCTTTTTTTAAGGTCAGAAGATGATTCCCTGGAGCTATAAATAAAGGGGGCCAGGGATTGAAAGTCAAACCTTTGTCCTCTGGAAGAGGAGAAGTGTTTTAAACTTTTGAGCTATTTCTCCAGTCCCAATTTAAAGATATAGTGATCACTTTTAAAGGATAATGATGTAGTTAGTGGCAGATCACAGAAATGTGTTCTAATATTTAGAAATGTATTTAAAGAAATTACATGGTATCATGTATGAAATTGTCAAAGGATAAAATTTTAAAGATAGGAAATTATATAATGTGTTGTTTTGATTTAAAATAATCTAGTGTTAGAGAGAAAGCTGGTTACAAGTATAAGCACAGAGGAATGGATATATGGGCTTGTGGTACAATCCATTTTAATGAAGTCTGTAAATTAAATGCCAACAACTAGCACAAAGTTACTGTCAATTCCAGTTTAGTCTGGAGGACTGAAAAAAACAAATTGTCATATTACTATTGAAAGACTTTGGTTTGCAGAGCAAAGATGTAGGAAAGGGGCAGGGGAGGTAAGAAGAGCAGGTCTTGCAGGCAGAACATAGAAAATCACAAAGAATGGACATGGACATGGGTGAAAAGATCAGGAATTATGAAAAAAAGAAAGGTTACTATGGTGATGAGGATAGTGGTTATATGCTAGGCTGATCTTGCTAAATAGGGCTAGTTACTGAATCATCAAATCTTTGTGGAATAACTGAAGGCTCTAAATGGACAGCCAAGAGAAAGCCGAAGTATGAAAGACTTTGGTTTGCAAAGAAAAAAAAAAAAAAAAAAAAAAAAAAAAAGGATAGGAAATTTCTCACAGGTCTTGGCCCACAACAAGGAAATAGGCCACAACCCTGGAACAAATGGTTCCAGATGAATGGCCATTTCTGGGTCACACCTGGCCACTGGACAGTGTGGGGACTTTCTAAGGTACATTCTATGGTTTTTCCTTTGAAGAAAAACAGGTCACACCTGGGTGATCTCTCAAACACGAGATCATACTTTGTAATCATTCACCTTGTTCCCCATACATATATGCTGATTTGTGGTTTGTCTCTATAAAAAGAGCCTAAACCCTTTGGGGGTGTGCAGCTTTCCCCGAGATTGCTGTCACCGAGTGCGCACTTGCTCAATAAACACCTCTTGCTTGTTGCATCTCCTGGTTTTGGTGTTTGTGTCACAGGGCTCTCCCATCGGCCCATCAGGACCCCAAAATTAGGGTCTTACACTATATGAAGGATACTAGCATGACAATGTCTTAGAAAAGCTCCCATTTCAGAATCAGCTCTTCTCAAAGCCATGGCCAAGAATCCCATTGTATTCCAGGTGATCCAATCCTTTCAAACATAAACCACCATTCCACCGGGAAACACCAGCTGCTCATTTCCAGGACCTAGCATGGCCATCCTGTACTTTGAAAAAGCATCATTACAGATTGCTCCTGGGATAGCTGTGAATTTACTCTGGTCTCTTACAGCCAAAGACTGAGTCTCTTGGGAAACAGCTGGGCAAACTCCCAGAGGACTGAGCCTGTGCTGATGTCATCATGGAAACCAGAGTCCTGACTTCCCTTGGTGAAACCAAAGTCTAGAAAGGCAAGTGCCCCGAGGTCTCTTCTTAGCCTTCCTTGCCCTGTTCACCAGGACACTGATTTCTGGACACTCTTCAGAGACTGTGACTTCCTGTCCTTGTTCTGTTTCTGATGTTCCCCATGGCTCTTTGGAGTGGTTAACTGAGCCAGGAGGTCTTAGAACTGCCTATTTTACAAAGACTGCCCCTGCCCCATCAGGGATTAAACAGCACCAGCAAAATACTACTTGTTGTCTTTTATGAAATAGCACATATCAAATATCTTGAATTTCTTTGAGAACTCCAAATATGGTATAATTCACTTCAAAGGAATAGACATATCTCCCCAAGATTCTGTGAGTAAACACATTAGGAGTGCTATGTAAACACAGAACATATATAGCATATGTGTGTAATTCCAAAGATTCCGGCTTGTAACTCATGATCCTCCTATTTCAGAATGCTTAGTACTAGTATTACAAGTGTGTGCTACCTTTCCTGGCCTCTAAAGACCCTTTTTACCTGAACTATACTTTTGGAATATCACCCAATTACTATAATGATATCTAAAAGGAGAATAAAACTTTAATAAGAGAAGTGGTTCAATGCCCTACAGTTTATATAGACAGTGGTTAATAAACATTGGGAAATATTTGTTTTAACATTTGCCTGCGGGAGGTTTTTCTCATTTATTCCAAGACAAAACCAAAGAGACCTGTGATTATGTTCCCACGTCTTGTAAAGGCTGACCAGTGTGAACTCTGGCTCTTTTTTTGCATATAAATTTTTTTATAGAAAAGAGCCTTGGATACTGGGAAACTCCACTCCCATGTAATAATGATGCCTTTGTTTTCAATAATATCTGTGAGAGAGGAAGCAGATCATGATAGCAACATAGCCAAAGGTTCAAAGATAATGTTAAGAGGAGACGTGCAAATACCAATCAAAGGGACAGAAATGGTAACCCCCCATGGGCTTTGGGCAAGGACAGGATCTCCCATGGGGTTTTCTAGCTCCTTCTAAGAATAAAGCATCACACTTCCTGTTAAAATGAGATCATGTGTTATAGACTATGTAGGGAAGCCTTTCTCTTTGTCTAATACTAACTCTTAAAATTCTGAACATGGAAGGAGTAATCAAAAAATACAGAAGGACCTAAAAGGCAAATGCATGGAATAATGCCGATTAAAAATAACACATCATCAGCCGGGCATTGGTGGTGCACGCCTTTAGTCCCAGCACTTGGGAGGTAAAGGTGGTGGATCTCTGTGAGTTCGGGTCTGGACTTGTCTACAGAGCTAGTTCCAGGACAGGCTCCAAAGCAATACAGAGAAACCCAGTCTCAGAAAAACAAAACAAAACAAAAAACACATCATCATTAAGGTATAACCCAGGTTTGGTCATTGAAATGACATGTCAATATTTGATTTATCAGCAATCTTAAATGCCCTTCCCTGATAATGAGATTTATAACTAACTTATAAGCCATTATAGAGCCTTCATCCAATAGCTGATGGAAACAGAAGCAGAGACACCCACAGCTAAACACTGAGCTGAACTCCTGGAATCCAGTTGCAGAGAAGGAGGAGTGATAAGAAAAGGGGTCAAGACCAGGCTACAGAAACCCACAGAGACAGCTAAGCTGAACAAGGGGGAGCTCATGAATCCACAGACTGACAGCTGGGAAACCAGCAATGTATTGACTCCGACCCCCTAAACATGGGTCTCAGTTAGAAGGCCTGGGCAGTCTAAGGGACCTCTGACAGTGGAATCAGGATGTCTCCCTGGTGCACAAAAGGACTTTGGGAGCACATTCCCCATGGAGGGATACTCCCTTAACCTAGAGGCAGGAGGGAGGGCCTAGATCCTACTCCAAATGACTTGACAGATTTTGATGATCCCTCCTTGAAGGCCTCACCCTCCCTGTGGAATGGGTGGGGAATAGGACAGGAGGGGGTAGGGGGCATGGGAGGGAGAGGGAACTGAGATCGACATGTAAAATAATAGAAAATTATATATATATACATATATATATATATATATCACACACATATATATGTATATACTTATATATACATATATACATATATTTGATTCATCATGAAGTAGTCCAGATATTTAAAGAAATATAAAAGAGGGACTGAGTATATGGCTCAGTGATACAGTGCTTGCCTAGCATGCAAGAGGCCCTAGGTTCAATTCCCAATACTGTTTTAAACTTAAAAAAGGAAATTGCCCTGATATGGCTACAGTTTGTGATGAGGGGTGTAGCTCAGTTGATAGAATGCTTGCCATAGCGGGCATTGGTGGTGCACGCCTTTAATCCCAGCACCGCGGAGGCCGAGACAGGCGGATTTCTGTGAGTTCCATTCCAGCCTGGTCTACAGAGCTAGTTTCAGGACAGGCTCCAAAGTAATACTGAGAAACCTTGTCTCAAAACCAACCAAATAAACAAACAAAAAGAATGCTTGCCTGAGAGTTCAGTCCTCTGTAGCACATAAAACAAGTCATGGTTGCACAAAGTCTGTAATCCCATTACTCAGGTGTAGACGTTAGAGGATCAGAAGCTCCTGAAGTTGCACACCACTCTGCATCATTCAGAATTGAGTTTATCATCCTTTGTATTCCTTGTGCCAACTCTAGAAATTATGAACATACCCTTTCAATTCTAAAGCTCTAGGGCATGCTTTAAATTATGCTAAAAATATTTCTTATTACTCTAATAAGTTAATATTAAAATATTTTAGCATAATGTGTCACTTTCTACACTGTTATTTTAAATGGGTCAACTAATTGGTAGTAAAAATAAATAATAATTATAAACAATCTGAGGACTCACTGATTCAAATTTATAGTTTTTAATTCTTTTTTTTAAGTGAGAAGAAAAAAGCAGCCATTCAAAAGTAGAAGGAACCTGGATGACCTGGAGTCTGGCCAATAATTGTTTCTGACGGTAGACTGAATAAAACACTTCTAAAGAGCTAATGGCCAAGCAGTGTACGTTGCACTCTTCAAGGCAGGCTAAGTTCCCAATGAACTCAGCCTTGTTCCTGACCATCTCCGGTTATAATTAGGTGCATTGCAGAATTGTGTGTAAAAGCTTATTAACAACCTTAGTAAATCTCTCTGCCATTATCGTCATCTGAGAGGCCTTGTCTCTTAGACTTCGACTCTTGCCAAAGTGGTTGAATGGACAACTGATGTACTTAGAGAGAACACTGTCATGGGCTGCCTTGGGAAAATATGAATGGGTCAAAAGAAGCATGGTTTACTTTGGAATGTGCTAGATCAATGATGGCATTGATGAGAACCTGCAGTGAAGAGGGTTATAGTATAATGACGGGTTTTGGTATTTCATATATATGACAAAGGTTTTTATATTCTTTATACAATTCTACAAGTTTTATTTTTCTGAAATCCAAACAACTCTGAAAACCGACAATAATTTGTTCAAAACTCATTTGATATTAAAATCTTACATGCATCTAAACTCCTTTAGTTGACAAATCACGTAAATAGCAGGGTTGTGAATTTTTTGTCTTTATCATGCCTTTGTCCACACTGGTTCCTCCTTGTCCAAGACAAACTAAACCTAATGAGGAGGCCAGTAGTAAACTGGAAGTGTTACTGATGTATCCTCTGTGCCCACTTGAGGGGGACAGGCCATGTGGGGTGATGGGGTGAAGGCACAGAAAGTCCTACCCTTTCTCCCTAAGCCTAGCTCTTTGTGTGTGTGTGTGTGTGTGTGTGTGTGTGTGTGTGTGTGTATTAACAGAGTATTTTTGTAGCTCACAGTTCAAGGCATAGTCCAATAAAGTGGGCAAAATAATGCAACAGGAACTTGAAGTAACCAGTGATGTTACCAACATCAACAAACAACGAAGTCAATGCACCAACCTCCCCTCAGCTCCCTTTCTCCGTTTACGCCATTCAGGATCCCGTTCTGGCAATGGTCCCACTTAAAATGAGCAGTTCTTTTCACTTCCACTAGCATAATTAATACAATCTTCTGCAGATAAGGCCAGAGGCCCATGTCCCAGATGATGCTAGATGCATCAGGTGATTAGCACTAACCCTCATAGAGAATCAATCTTTTAACTACAAAAACTGTTGTGCATAGAAGAGAGAGACATTGTAAAATTGAATAAGAGAGAATGTCTGGAACACCTAGGGTATATATAGTAAAGGGTATATATAGCCAGAAAAGTAGACAGGGAAATTAATCTGTGAACTGGGGAAATATCAATAGCAAGGCACTCTGCTGTCAGGATTAGATTCTTTCAAAAATTAACTGAGGAAATGAGACCTACTAAATTTTTTTTTGTAGAAATTGTGATAAAGATTATGCCAGTCAGGCCCAGGAGAGCACTCAGTTGCCCCTCTCTGCTTGGGAAATCACAGGAAAGAACCAGAACCAGAAAGTATCCATCTTCCCCCCGATGCATGGCTTCAGCAGTGCCTTCATACACTTTTTTATTTTTTTCTCATCCACATAGAATTCCATCCAAATATTTTTCCAGGAAGTCATGCTCAACCAAAAGGTTTTTGGTAGAGAAAGTCAGCGAGGATAGGGAAATTGAATAGGATGATTTTTCCCAAATTCTCATGCCATGTTTTCCATAATTTTGGTGGAAGGAAAGAAATCTCCTTACCCTATTTACCTTTCCAGCTAGGAATGTAGTCCTTGTTTTACCCCTGGAAAGGACACAGATCATGAACTAAATCAGTCAGAATTACTTTTCCAAAACATGTTCGCGTTCATCTCTCTGCACAACATTTCAGGTGGGTTTGTCCTACACTACCCTGAAGTGGGAGGCATGAAGTACAGCTTTTGTTAAAGCAATTGCTCAAGAAGTTCAAATGTGGTAAATTTTGGTGCTTTTAATATGTCCAGATTTTAATATGAATTTCTTTTCTCCAACTTTTCTATAACTTTTAATAATTAAGTATTTTTTCATGTTAAAAGCACTTTACTAATCTACTTCTCTCTAAACATTGAAATGGTTTCTTTCTACATAATTTCTTTTTTCAGAACATTTTTTTGATTTGTAATATTTTTTCTTATTTTCCATATCAATCCCAGTTCCCTCTACGTCCCATCCTCCCATGCTCTCCACAGACATCCCCATCCCATTCCCCATCCACTTCCCAAAGTGGGTGAGCCTTCAATGAAGGATCATCAAAATCTGTCAAATCATTTGGGGATAGGGCCTATGCCCTCTCCCGTGTCTCTAGACTATGAGAGTGTCCCTCCCTGGGGAACGGGCTACTGGAGTCCATTCCTGCACTAGGGACACATCCTGGTTCCATTGTCAGAGGTACCATATACTTCCCAGACCTCCTACATTCAGGGGGTCTGGTTCGGTCTTATGCTGGTTTCCCAGCTATCAGTCTGGGGTCCATGAGCTCCCCCTTGTTCAGGTCAGCTGTTTCTGTGGATTTCTCCAGCCTGGTCTTGACCCCTTTGCTCATCACTCCTCCCTCTCTGCAACTGGATTCCAGGAGTTTGGCTCAATGTTTAGCTGTGGATGTCTGCTTCTGCTTCCATTAGCTACTGGATGATGGCTCTAGGATGGCAATCTCATTATCGGGGAAGGGCATTTAAGGTAGCCTCTCTACTATTGCTTAGATTGTTAGTTGGGTAACCTTGTAGGTCTCTGGACATTTCCCTGGTGTGAGAGTTCTCTTTAAACCTATAATGGCTCCCTCTATTATGGTATCTCTTTTCTTGTTTTTTTTTTCTATTCTTCCCCGACTCAATTTTACTGCTCCCTCATGTTCTCCTCTACCCTCCTTCCCTTCTCTTTCTCCTAACTCTCCCCCACGGCCTGCTCCCAATTTGCTCAGGAGATCTTGTCCCTTTCCCTTTCTGTGAGGGACCATGCATGTCTCTCCTAGGGTCCTCCTTGTTTTCTTGCTTCTCTGGCGGTGTGGATTGTAGGCTGGTGATCCTTTGCTCTATGTCTAAATTCCATATATGAGTGAGTGAACACCATGTTCATCTTTTTGTGACTGGGTTACCTCACTCAGGATAATTTCTTCTAGTTTGATCCATTTGCATGCGTATTTCAAGATTCCATTGCTTTCTGCTTTTTGTTTGTTTGTTTGTTTTTCCCGATGAGTAATACTCCATTGTATAAATGTACCACATTTTCTTTATCCATTCTTCAGTTGAGTGACATCTAGGTTGCTTCCAGGTTCTGGATATTACAGATAATCTAAGCCTAGCTCTAATCCAAACACTAACCCCAACCTTAACCCAAGTGGAAGAGTTGAGGCTCTGAAGGCAGAACTATTCTAGACTTAGCTGTTAAATCACAAGTGAAAGACAGCTGTGTGGTTTTTGTTTTGTTTTGTTTTTCATTTTTGTGTAATTGGTCAGTTTACTTTGGGGTGGCTGGGGAGTATAAGCAGTCGGTTCTTTTGGCTAACTAGGCAATGGAAAGTATAGACAGGTTTGACCCATCTTGAGAGTACACATCCTGCCCCCCCCCATTCAAATGGGTTTCCTGGTGGGCGGGGAGACACAGGTGAAGGAGCAGTAGGATAAAGGAAAAGAAAGGAAATTGGCAAATTTTTTTTAATGTCAGAAAATAGGAGTGATGGTTCATACTTGGCATAAGTTCCAGACCAGCCTGGGCTGCATAGAGAGTACCACCAGGCCAGAGGGAGCTATATAGTAAGGCTATGTCTCTAAACCAAAATAACCAAATTAAACAGAACAACACAAAAGTTGGGCTTGTTTCTTTAGATCCAAAAACTAAACCGCAGGGAAGTCCTAAATGGTCATCTCCAGAAAACTTACATATTCTTCACCAGCCTGTTTCATAGAGGGCATCTCCAGACAAGAGCAGACAGTAAATAATATGAGGGTATTTGTTCCTCGTCATTGTCTGCCCCCTTGTAGCAACATATCTGTGAAATCCAAAGCCCAGGACTGAGTGTGTCATATGGCCCACCCACACAGGTGTCTCTAACTTAGATATCCACCGATACCTCTGCCCTGCCTACACCCCCACCTCACCCTTTCCTGTCATTCTTGACAAAGAAATTATTATTCCCTTGTGGCTCACCATACACAAAAGAACATTGTTTCCCTCTGTACAGCAAGTCAAGTGGAATTTTCCATAAGAAGGAGATTGAAAACAAAGGTACACACACAAAGTAAACATGAACTTCTTAAGTACTGTGGAGCTGACAGAGTTCAGGTCTCTAACCTTACAATAGCTCAACAAAATGCAGCTTCTGAGGATCCTGTCCAGTGACTCTCTCCCTCAGATAATCCACAGACTTTCTCCACACAGCCCTCTTTGTCTATACATCTTCTTAGAGCGTGGGAGGACATCCTGGCTGCATAATCAGTGATGTAAACCTAGATAAAGGCTGGTATGCATTTTTAGCTTTGGAGTCCAGCGACCTGAATCGCCTTATGAAAGCTGCCCGATTTCCATACGCTTTTGTTTTCTCCATCTTTGAAACATTTATTCATAGTTACAAAATATTCAAATATGTGTCTGTACATGGTAAACACTCAGACCATTTGCTATCTCTCATGAACCCCAAATTCAAATATTGAAATATTAGCCCCATGTTATGATGTAAACAGATGGGACCTTTGGGAGGATATGAGGGTGGAGCCCTCATGAATGGTATTAGTTTATAAAGGATGTAACCGATGTCATAGACATCCTCTTTCTGCTAAGTGAGACTACTCTGAGAAGTCAGCAGACTGCATTATGAAGAGGCTCTCACCTGTATCCAGCACCAGATCTTGAACTTCCAGTCTGCCTTCTTTCTATCCTTCCTTCCTTCCTTCCTTCCTTCCTTCCTTCTTTCCTTCTTTCTTTCTTTCTTTCTTTCTTTCTTCCTGTCTCTTTCAATTGCTCCCTCCCATCTGTCTGTCCGTCTGTCCATCCACTCACCTGCCTGCCTGTCTGTCTGTCTATCCATCTATCCATCTAGTCATGCCAAGGACCAAAACTTTAAAACTTTAAATACATTTCTGACATTTATAAACCATTTAGTCTCTCATCATCATTATTGTTGCTGATATCTATTTAGGAAGAAACTACCTGGGAATGTCCTGTATTTTCTTTGCATTTATGTATACATCTTCCCATGAATTTTTTGGCACTCTTTCTACCCCTAGAGGCTGTTAAAAGTTGTTTCCTCAGTCTTGATTATCTAACACTTTGTCCTATTGATTTTCTTAAGCCAGACATTAGATTCATTGTAATAAATCATGTATCAAATTCATCAGTCCACTTGTAGAGCAAGGTTGGCTTTTTAATCTAAAGTTCTAGTCTGCTGTTTGGATCATGAGACCTCATCACCACAACATACTATTAAACTAGGATCAGTTGAGCATTTCTGTCTATTTCATCTCTGAAGGGCAACTTTATTCCAAAATTCAGATGGTGGACCTGTTCAAGGCCAGCCATGTACCACACTTGCGCAGACTCATATGTTCCTGTTTAATGCATAGACTTCTCCCTTAATCCACTGAAGGAATCAGACAAATCAGTCTGATCTTGTTTGATACTTCATGGCTAACAGTTCTTAATGATCCCAGCTTAAGTTCATTCTTTCTGGAATGGTGATCAGACCATCTTTCTTCCTCTTGGAATCTATGGGAAGGTTAGATGAGAAAGTGAACATCAATCTGCACTTAATGCTGACTCACAATGATGCAGGCACCATAAATAGTATATAGTTTCACAGTTGCTGTGCACAAACCCAACTTTCATATTTCTAAATTCTTCTTTTCTGACTGCATTTCACTCTCTAGTCCAGGCTAAGCTTCTTCAGTTTGTGAGAATCATTTTGCCTCTGAAATGTGGAGATTACAGATGTGAGCCACCACACCTGGTTTTTGCTCTATTATTAATTACCATTGGTATTGGTATGCACTTAATGGGATATGATGTGGTGTTTTGAAGTTGGGGGCACATGTCTTTGTCTTTGTGTCTTAGTAGTTCTGGGAATTAAATCCAGGTTACTGCATGTGCCAGACAAGCAATCTCCCACCGAGCCACTTCCCCACGATTGAGAGTTGTGCTTCAATAACATGTGCATTCACCCACACAATTAAAATGGACAATTTATCTCAATGAAAAAAGGCCTTTCTTTCGATGGGCATTTGGCCACATGGAACCAAACCAATAAAGCAGTATTTCTCAACCTTGACAAACACAGAGTTACCCATCTACCTCTGAATGTTGATAAATGCCCTGACCACATAAGCTAGAACAAACAACACATTTATAGACCTGGGTATTGTTGATTTCCTAACGACGGTCCTTCTTTATTGCCAGCTCCAATCATATAAGTGTACAGTGTCCTGCAGTTATTGTTCCCGGAAACATGTTGGTACAGGAAGAGGTTTTGATCAACTACCAGCATGCTTATCTTTCACACATTTACCAGCTGGGGCTGTGTGTTCCATCCGCCCTTTGTTTTTGTCCAAAGTCCCTCCTGAAGGGTATGGCCATTTTTGTTCCATAGTAGCAGCTACAATGTTTTACTAAATGAATTCAGAGAAAGGGTTCACTCTAGGTAGAGAATGACTAAATGCCTTATGTATTCATCTGAGAAGAACAATGGTACACAGGAGATGGGTTTGGGTTCTACTGTTCTTAAAATAAACTTGTGTGGGGGGGTGTAAATGGGTCATATTGTCTTTAAAGTAAGCTAGTAGGAGGTAGGGTAGGTACACCTGGGATGGAAATTTGGCTTTGTGTGGTGCTGGAGACCTCTATTAACCCCTCTGAGACTCTCTAAAGATGAGCATGGTGGCAATACCTTGTCTCCTTGATGACTGGTAGACTTTTGACCTTACATCTTTCCTTGGGTCTCTCTCTTACTCCCTCCTTCCCTCCCTTCCCTCATTTTCCTCCCTTTCTCTCTCCTCCCTCCTTCCTTTCCCCTCCTTCTTCTCCCCATCTCTCTGTCAATTTCTCTCCACCTCTCTCCTTTCCTAGTTTATTTTTTGAGATTGGATCTCATGTTGCCTTGAGTCTTGAACTCCTTATCTTCCTGTCAAATGCTGAGGTTATAGATATGTGCACCTTTTGTTTTAATTTATCTTCTAGCTTCTGACCAGGCTCTAGCCAGGCCATATGTGGCAAGTCATGTTTATTTCTGGATTTTTTAAATTTAAAAGTTTTATATTGTGGTTGGGTGCACATGCGAAGGTGAGGACAACTAGTTAGTCAGTTCTCTCATTCTGCCATGTAGATTCTGGGGACCGAACTCAGGTCCTATTGAGCCATCATTGGTGACCATATGTTTGAACCTTTAAAGAGAAGTTACACAAGGGTTATAAAAAGCAGAAAAATGCCTTGTGAAAAGTGACTTTGGGAGATGCTTTCAAATCATAGTGGGTGTTTTTCTTGCAGTGTTAGAGTTCAGATCAAGGGCTTTAAGTATGCTAAGCAAGTGTTGTACCACTGAGCTACATTCACAGCCCTCCATTGCAGCTTCTGAACTATTTCAAATATCAATACCAATACTCAGAAAACTAAGGTGTATGTGCATGCTTAGAATTTATTCCTTTTTCATACACAATACATTATTGGCACAAAATTAGAAAATTTAAAAATAGACCTTTAAGTAGGAAGCTTATGCATTTTGGAGAGATACTAATATTTATCTCATTTTATAATGTTTTCAGGCTCTATTGTGTGGAAGAAAAGATATATATTGAAGTAGCCAGTCATGATGGCACATGTCTGCATTCCTAATGTTTGGGGGATTGAGGCAGGAGAAAATCAACTTAGGAAATATAATAAGTTTAAGACCAGCCTGAGCTTTACAGGAAGACTTTCCCACAAAAACAAGGCAATCTTGTTTAGTACCAAAGACACACACTGTAACATCAACCAGGGAAGATTCAGAATTGTGATTTTATTTTGTATTTCATTTATTGGTTTTCTTGCATGTACTCCTATGCACATGCACGCACTCTTATCAGTGTGTCTGTCCATCAGTCCTTCTTTGCCCTTTCTAGCTTCATCCTTTTGGAAAGGACTTCAGAGACCATCTAGTTCCTATCTGATGTGCAGGTTTTTCTAATGATATTCTTGGCCTTTGATTTTATATGCAAACACATCTCTAGGAAATCTACTTGTTCAGCATAATCGACTATTCTTTGTTCTTTCTAAGTCTGGCACAAGATCCTCATTTCAAACTTCCCCTGTTTTGACAACCTGTTCACACACACATCTCCATCCCTGACTTCTGAAGACTCACAGATTTGTTCCCTACCTCTTGGCACCAACTGAATTTAAGACTGGATTGACCACCCATATTTTTCTATGCACCTGCTTGGCAACAAGGAACAGGGAGACATCTGTGATGGATCACTGCCCAGGCCCCAGGCCTGATTTTTCCTCTCAGGGATTATTTTCATGAAGCATTTATAATTTGGGCCATGGCCTCTCATCGTCTTCTATATTTGCACAAATGGATCCTAGAAGTGAAACAATGCAACTTGGAAAATACATCGTGACCCAAAACAGATAAACTGCAGGAAACCATAATGTACCACAGATACTGTCAAGACCAAATTGACTTAACCCTCTCCTCTCTCAGATTCTTATCTTCCAAGTAAGATCACAGATGGATAGACTTAACCATAATTTTGCAGACTTCTATGCTTTGCACATAGGACTCCTGACTCTGCCAAAGTTCAACTCATTTCCATATTCTCACCTGCCTGTGCACAAAGCATGCTTATTAATTTACTGCTACCTAAAAAACCTGATGAGTAGCTATAGCTCCCACCTAAGTAACATTCCATAGCTCCTTCCTTTTGAGACATTATCAAAGCTATGCTGTGCTTGGAGTCAACTGGCTGCTGCTGCTGCACCAACTATAGTGGATTGAGTTGGCAGGATCACCAAGGTGCAAGGCAGATCCAGCTTGAAGGGATAACACACGCAACTTCACCTACTAAGCCTTTCTCTGAGTCCTGGCAACTTGGGCACCCGTTAGCATTCCTCTTACTAAAGTTTAACCTCTTGTTTAAGGTTATTCACTCCTTCTGGCTTTCCTTAAGAGCAAGAATAGGTACCGAATACATATTAGTTGAACCCAGATTATTCTTTATAACAAAACTGCAGCCAGAGCCTTAAGGGAAGCCTTAGTCATCTTGCTCTGCCACCATATTTGTATGCAGGAGTCTCACAGAGAACAAATTTCCAGTCTACTCCTTTGTGGTGGAAACAAGTTGTACCACTATGTACGAGGTAGCCAGACTTAAGGAAGATCAAGATTGTAGGGACCCTCTGACAGGCAGTTCTAGCTCGTAAAGAGGAAAATCAACCCCATTGCATGCTTTCTCTTTCAAAAGTATTATTTATTTATTTATTTATTTATTTAATGTGTATGAATGTTTTATCTGCATGCATGCAAGTGCATCATAGGTGTGATGGGTTCCCATGGAGTTCAGAAGAGGGCAACTGGACTTATAGACAGTTGTGAGCCAAGCACCATAAGTGCTGTTAACCTCTGAACCAATCTGTCCACACTCACATTTTCATTTTACATTAGTTTAATTATTAGAATAATATATGACTGCTAGCTTTTTGTAAAGATAGATGTTAGAGAGATAAATCAATATGTGACAGATAAAACTAATTTCCTCCTTTTTGATCCCATCTCAGCTCTTCAAAACTCTTCACAATTTTCAAGTGACCAAGCATCATTCAGGCTGTTTCCATGCATTTGCATATGTAGGCAAATGATAGTAGTTTTGTATATGCTTCACATTAATTTCATTATCAGTAAGTGTCCTTAGAGCTTTATTGTTATGAAGTCTTACACATGAAATCACAACAACAAAGATGGAATAAAATTTACTTTGCCTGGTTACTTAATCCATGTTCACACACCAATGCCAAGAATTCAGCAACTCTAGAATGCATGCCTATTTTACATGTGACATTTGAACTCATTAGTAAATACAAATATATTCTATGAATTAATATGTTATATTAACTTTGTGTTCCTCAAAGATTATAACTGATTCTCGGTATATTTCATAGCAGTGTTTTGAAGATTTAAGAAATAATTCATAAAGCCATTCCACCTTTTCAGGATGCAAAGACTGAAAGTAAAAAGCAATTAGACATGTGGATGGCCATCGGTTAGAGTGTTTCATATCACCCAAGCATCACAAAAATTACTTATAACAAAATTAAATAAAAAATAAATCAGCCAAGTTTGAGTGATCAAAAATGTGTTAGATCATCAAAGCCATATATTATCATCTTAGAGCAGTGGTTGTCAACTTGGGTCCTATCTCCAAAACTATTTATATTACAATTCATAACAGTAGCAAAATTATAGTTATGGAAGAGCAACAAAAACAATTTTATGGTTGGTGGGGTTGCAACACGAGGAGCTGTATTTCAGGGTAGCAGCATTAGGAAGGTTGAAAACCACTGCCTTAGAGTCAAACGCTGGCAAGAAGCAGTGCCCTGTGTGATCAGTTTTACTTCCTGTGGTTTCAGCTCTACCCTTGGCATGTGCCCCGGAGCACGTGAATAACTCTGGTTAATAAGACACAGCAGAGGGTGTTGCTTGGTCCCACAAGCCCTTCTATTCATACTCCTGCTTCTAATTCAGGATACAGACACAGTGACTTGAACATGTACAAGAGGAGCCTGGCCTTTAAGCATCTCTAGCCCAAATGAAAATAGACAGACTGAATGAAAATAGAATTTTCTCTAAAACCTTTTTATTTTGGAAATAATGTCAGGATGATGGAAAAGTTACAGAAAGAATACAGAGAGCTCCCCAACCTTCTGCGATTTTCACTGGATTTAGAACCACCCAGGAGGTAGAGGGAGACCTCTAGATATATCTGTGAGAGGTTCCGGGAGGGTTAACTAAGAAGCGAAGCCAACCGTGTGTGAACAGCACTATCCAATGGGCTCTGAGCCCAGAAAGAATAAAAAGGCGTAAAAGGAGAAAGCCAGCCAAGTTCCTGTGTAAGTTCCTCTACTTCCTGGCCTGCCTTGTCCAACCAAATCCATCTGCTATGTTCTCTTACACCCTCCCTGCTGTGAGGGATTGTACTTTGAAATCTAAAGGCAAAGTACATTTTCCCCCCTCCTATAAGTTCCTGTGTTAAGTTCTATCACTTTGTCTCAGTGATACAAAATTAACGTGCTTTGAAAAACTCAGGAAAGGCTACATGTTATATTAGTCAGTACTGATACACAGTGACAAGATATCCACAAGAATCAAGTTGACAAACAGAAAGATCTGTTTTGACTCATTGTTTTTGGTGCATGACCAGATGGTTTATTGCTTTTGAGTTGGGATAAGGCAGTGCATTGTGGTGAGGATGTCCTGGCAGAGGTAGCTAGCTACTCATCTCACAGTGGACAGGAAACAAAAGAAACAGGAAGGAATGGGCTCACAAAACCTGCTTCAAGGGCACGCCCCCAGTGACTAGTTCTCTTTTACTGCACCTCACCTCCCAAAAGCTTCACTTCTCAGTAGTTTCACTGGCTAGAGACTAACCCTTCAGCAGCACAGAAGAGGGACTCCTTGGATCTGTCTCACACTCTTGGAAGCCCCACACACATTGTGGGTGTTTTCTCTGATGGGACTTTCCAGCAGAGAAATCTGATGGGGTGACTGAACATTTATTTCATACTTGCCCGTTCATCATTGTTATTCAAGAGCTCCCCTTGCACTATAATAAGGTCAGAGATAGACATCTAGGAATTCAGGGTTAGAAATACCAAAGCCAGTAGGCAAAGCATCGATTGTTTGCTCTGCTTGGTAAGGATAACATGATTTGTCATTTGCATTTATTAATGAGGACAGTCTCCCATCCCCTTACAATCCAAATATTGAATCCATAAACTTTGGATTTATTCAGTGTAATTTTGTTCTTCCTAGCAGCCACATAGGAGCTAGTCTCAGCATTTTCCTTGGAACAAAAGTTAGCACATAGCAATTCGAGAAGCAGAATTGGCTGGTCATTGTATATTGTGAAGTATAGACAAACATCTTTTGTTTTGTTGTTGACGTATATAAAAACATGATAATAGTACATCTTAATCAAATGTAAAGGCAAGCATTTGAATATTTTTAATTAGAAGGACCAGTACACATTAGTCAAACCCAGGGTTCCCATTTCAAACTTAAGCCATAAATATGGGCATTATTGCCTTTACAATACACCATTGATAGAACACCAACTTTAAGACCAATTAAAGGTTGGCAATTTTCCTACCATTGGCAAAGTAACACTTGTTAACAGTTCCCCTTGCGACACGCCTCAGCATAATCACTGATTTCTGGAAACCTTATTTAGCACTTACGGATATTTTGAAATCTCTAATGAATTTCTTTTTATAGACATTTTTACGTTTGACTCTAATTTTTTAAAGGTGTTCAGGTAGTTTAATTTTATACACTCGGATGGTGCATGTACCCAGATATTTTATATGTGAAATACAAAATGTTGGCGTATGTAGAACTGTACTCTATAAATAATAGTTTGCCCATAATGCCCACATTTTAGCAGCTCAATTTCTGAAATCTAATTGTGCCCCAAATTCATTCAGAAAAATTCCAAGTTAGAATCTAAATACCCAAATACGGTTCACTTTAACAAGTCACAAGTTCTTATAATTTAAAACTTGTTAGAAAAAAAATCCTGGCTAGAGTAAGTGAATTCTTTCACAGTTATTTACTTCAAATAAAAATGTTTTGGAAGCTAGTAAAGTCTTTTTTCATTTCATATGGAAATAATCTGATAAACTTGGCAAAGATGTGAACGACATAAAAAATGAACTTAAGAGAATTCAAGCTATTTCAGTCTTGAGTTGCTCCACCAGGAAACCAGTTTCCACAATTAACAAATAGCTTGCTTATATACTATGCAAAATGCTAATGAAGAAATAAACGATACTCAAGTTCACACTCAAGTTCATAATCCTGTGTGTTTCAGTAGTGAACATAATCCCAGGATAAGATAAAGCATTAATATTAGAAATCACATAGCACCAAACCAATATTTTATAAGGTGCCCAAAATAAGCAATATTAGAGATAACATCAATACAGTATCTCCAGACATTAATAATACATAGTGTTTATTTTATTTTTAATTATGTGTGTATGCGTGTATGGGAGGACATAGATCCATGGAGGCCAGAAGAGGGTATTCCAGAAGCTGGAGAAGGTGTGAACTGTCTGATGTGGGTGCTGGAAACTGAACTCAGGTCTTCTGGAAGAGCAGTAAGTGCTCTTAACCTCTGGGTTATCTCTCCAACCCTAGATTGATCCTTGTAGATGTAAATAAGCTTAAAACAAACAAACAAAACCCAAATAGGAGCAGGTGTCCAACAAAACTACCAGAGCAGATACCCAGAGAGCGGTGGATATCCACTAGAACCTGGATTTTCTATGCAGAAAAATGGCAATGCCATTTCTAGAAACACAAATGTTCCAGGATTTCAGCAAACTTGTAACTGTCAATCACTCTGAAAATGATGACATAGAAATAATGGAATAATGGCCAGCAAAACTCCTTCCATTTCAGATCTTCCTTACTGTCAGTAAGACAAGAGAAAGAATGTAGGTGGAAATGTAGCAAGAAATAGGATAGAAAGGGGTTGGCTCATTTTGTACCCATTGTCATTAGTCTTGTAACAACAGAGTACAGATGTTTGCACGTGCTAGAAGTTGCTATGTGAATGCAGCGAGTCTATGTACCCATGAAATGCTCTTGTATCTGTACTTAAAACTAGTAGTACTCAATAAAAAGAAGGATAACATTCATATTATTAATTCAATTTTCTGCTACATAGAATATTAATAAAGTAGAAGATTACAAACAGCAACACTGGGAACCTGAGAAATAGCTCCGTAGTTAAGAGCACTGGCGCTTTTCCAGAGGTCCTGAGTTCAATTCTCAGCAACCACATGGTAGCTCACAACCATCTATATATAATAGGATCTAGTGCCCTCTTCTGGCATGCAGAACACTCATACATAAAATATAAATACATTTTAAAAACGCTATGATAAATCAAGAGAGGAGTCTAAAAAAAAAAAAAAACATACAAAAACCAAAACAAAAGTGTCTTCTCTTTGGTTTGCTGCTCTAAACCAAATCAGGACTTAGGAAATGTTTGACAAATCCTCCACCTCTGAACTCCAACTTTGGTTTATACTTTAGTACTTTTATTTTCATTTTATTGTTTTACCAATTTTTTAAAAAGTGTGTGTGTGTGTGTGTGTGTGTGTGTGTGTGTGTGTGTGTGTGTGTGTGTGGTGTTGCGTCTTAGGGTTACTATTGCTGTGATGACCAAAAGCAATTTGGGGAGGAAAGGATTTAATTCACTTACAGTTCCATTTAACAGGTCATCATCAAAAGTAGTCAGGATTACCAGCCTATAATCCATAACCCCAGGGGAGCTAGGGAAACAAGGAGGACCCTAAGAGAGACATACCCGGTCCCCCACAGAAGGGGGAAGGGACAAGATCTCTTGAGAAAATTGGGAGCATGGACATTTAGGGAATTTATCAATGAATCTGAGCCAGTATGCACCTAACTTTTTTTTTTTTTTTAAAAAAGGCTCCTTTAATAACATCTATGTATGTATGTATGCATGTATGTATCCATTTACTTATGTGGTGCTGGGGCTTAAACCCAGTGCTTCATGAATTCTAGGCTCAGAACTCTAACTCCCAGCTATATCCCCATCCCTGACTCTAGAAACTATGTAAAAATCAAGTCACATTTAAGGTTTTTTTTGTTTTTTTTTTACAGTTTCCTTAACTTGGGGTTTTTCAAGTTATACAAATGATTCAAGCTGACTGTCACTATTCAAGAAATACAAAGTCATAGAGGGAATACCCTGAGACCTGGAGAGATGGTTTAATGGCTAAGAGCACTCACAATTCTTGCAGAAAACCTAAGTGTGGCCCCCAGCACACACATGAGGACTTACAAACATCTGCACCTCTAGCGTCAGAGGGTCCTATGCTGTCTCTCCCCTACCCCCAGCCCTCTTTTGTCCTCTACTCTCACTGCACACACATGACACATATACATACACTCAAACACACACATACACATTAGATAAACTGATTTTAAAAACGGACTTCCTTTCTTCATTTTGTTCCTGCCAGCTAATGAAAATGTGTTAAAATGCGAGCACATTATTTTTTCACAAATTAAGTAATGTAATCAACCTTTTTTATTTGATCAGCATACACCTATACTAGATGGAGGGAAGATTTGTTATCTGTGAAAGAAGATATTGTTGTACACATTACTGACAACTATGACTTCTACATGACACAAATTATTTCTCTATGCACACATCACTGACATTCAGTCAGGCTGGTAAGCCTCCTCCTATGCCTACATATGCACTTCCATGTATAATCCAGTTTTGGAAAGAACCCAAACTCTTAATGTCTGATCAGGGGTCCTCACCTACAATTTCTCCAGGCCATTCTCATCACTCTGACCCATCCTCCACATGAACCCTGTAAATCTTTTTATCTGAAGTAACCACTAACCCTGATGTATCCTCTTAGACATTTTCCATCTTCCGTACCCCCACCCTGTTCCCTTTCTCAAAGAGATTTATTTTTATTTTACATCATGTGTGTTTGTGTGTATCTGAGTGAAGTATGTACCCATGAGTGTAGATGCCCTGGGGGCCAGAAGAGCCTTTGGGTCTCTGGAGCTGGAGTTACAAGTACCTGTGAACCATCTGGCACAGGTGCTGGGAACCAAATTTGGGTTCTGTGCAAGAACAGTCCCTTAGCCACTGAGCTACCTCTCCAGCCCTCTCATCCTGTTTCCTGGGGAGAGTTCCTACTTGCTGTCTTTGGAGCGGGGCCCATCTCTCTGCCCCAGTGAAGACGCTTATTGCCTCGGTTCTCAAGTTTTCCTCACAGCGCTTTAACAGGAGTCATAGGATACTTCCTTTAACACTTTACATGTGTTTATTCAACACTATCTATTACGCTATAGAGGGCAGAGCGTGGTTTGTTCACGTGACTGTTGCTTCCAAGTGAACTCTTTCTGCTTGATCTAAATGCAAGGAGGAAATAATTTTAAATTTGTATTTACAGACAATATCCATGTCTTATTCACATTCTTCCTCCTGCCTCCACATATTTTTCTGTCCTTTTGAGACAGAGACTTACATAGCCTGGGCTGGCCTTGACCTTGCTTTGTATGAAGCTGCCCTTGGGAATGCTGATCTTCCTGCCTCTGTATTTTAAGTGCCAGAATTATAGATACGCCACTGTACTTGAATGCCTCTAATCATTTATGCCATGTTGTATCATACTAAGAGATCTGGTCTGCTCTTGGATGCATTATCCTGTGTCTTTCAAGAGTGATTTGGTACTTTGGGGTAGAAAGCTAGGCTATGATTTATTGGTTATTAGTGGAGCTCCAAAAGGCTATGAAAAAGGAAACCCTATGTAGAATGACACCTACTAAGGAACTGTGGGAATCTTATTGGGCTACAGGAATTATAAGAAGATAGGGGTGTGGCTCAGTGGTAGAGCACATTTGCATAGCAAGCAGGAGGCCCTGGTTTCATCCCTAATATTAAACACACTAGTTACAAAATAAACTAGACTGTTAAATATAAACTTATTATTCTTATATAACAGTAGATTTATAAAGCAATCTCAGAAATGATTAACATGGGATTTTCTCTTTTGGGGTGTGTGTTTTCTGAGACAGGGTTTCTCTCTGTTGCTTTGGAACCTATCCTGGAACTCTGTAGACCGGGCTGGCCTCAAACTCACAGAGATCCTCCTGCCTCTGCCCTCTACCCCCAGTCCTGGGATTAAAGGCGTGCACTACCAACACTTGGCTCAACATGGGGTTTTCTGTGGACAAAGCCAGACTGAACTCCCCATTGAACTTAAGTTCATTATTAAAATGAAACATCTGGCAAGAAGGATCTCCTGCCTTTCGCTTTATGAACATGCTCTCAGCTACACTTAAGTCTTCATTTAATCTGTGCTGGAAATGAGTTGCTTTACAAAGGAATTGGGGCTTGTATGTTTTTAATCATTTAAACATACATAAGAAGTTATTAAGTTATATTTTTCCCCCTCTAACTAGCCCCTATTTCATCATCTGGGACGAATCACACCTTCCTTCCACACAACTGTGGTCTTATTCTCATTGTGTGCTTATTGCTTAGAAATACCTACTGATCTTAGAAGAAAATATTCCTCCTCCCACCAAAGTCATATAATTGCCCTCTTGTGATTATTTTCTTTAAAAAAAAAAAAAAATGAAGCCAGGAGGTGGTGGCACACACCTTTAATCCCAGCACTTGGGAGGCAGAGGCAGGCAGATGTGTTCAAGTTCGAGGCCAAGCCTGGTCTACAGAGTGAGCTCCTGGGCAGCCAAGGCTACACAGAGAAACCCTGTCTTGAAAAACCAAAACAGAAAAAGAGAAAACAATTTTTCTTTTGGATGGAGTTTTGACTCCTCAAATGAATCAACAGAAAAAAACACTTTACAGCACATACATGTAGGGTATAGATAAAACAACCCTCACAGTGCAGTAAGGAAACAGGAAAGGCCCTTCAAATGCTACAGCTGGAATATCTTCTTCAAACCTCAGGGTTTGTACCAGTATGTGCAATTGAGGGAAATAAAATTAAACACAGAAATCTAAACTTAACTCTTGGGAGATGCATGCATGTACACATATTACATGTAAACACGTGTATATATTGTATACATATATACCCATATATGTGATATATCATACATATATGTATGTATATCATGATCACCTCAAGCTAAATGAGAGGATGAAGGTGTGTGCTGTTCTCCAGGCCTAGCTTGGTTACAGGCAAATTTGTGCAACAGTAAGCTTGTCCACAGCACAGCTGTTCTAAATAGCTGCCTTTTGCTTTTTGTGGTCACCTCGCCTCCTCCCTCCAGCTCTCAGAGGTCTCCTGTCCCTGGGTGAATTTTGCTCTCAGCTGGCAGCTAATTAATGGGTAAGAGAGTACTGTTAGTGGAGAAAATTACACTGCTAAGTATTTACAACATCCTTATGTGCTTCAACATTTTTCAGTTATTAGAAACAGGGAGGAAAATTCTGGGAGTGGGAAAGTCAATTGGCATTGGGTCAGTAAATCCGTCTGGCAATTTAATAGAATCAAACCTTAGTAATTAATTTTGCATTGTATTGTGTTAAGTGACTAGAAGCCATTTAAGAAACAGAACAAGGAACATAAAAGGTTCATAGTAGTTTTGCAATTTTTTTTTTTAAATTCATAGAGTAGAAACAGTCATAGGATCTACCAGAGTCTGGATTTTTAGTTGTCTTCTGTGATCTTTAGTAGAAAGGGAAAAACAACAGAACATCAGAAAATTTTGCTTCTCTGAGGATTCAGCAATAAGTTCCACACACTTAGATGTTAGAAAAATAGAGTGCAAAGCCTGGCCAACTCCTCAACCACTGAATAAACCAAAGGCTGAAGAAACAAGGTGAAGTTGAACACTTTGGTATGTCTCTCCAAGGACAAGCCCACACTTGATTCTACTCTAGTAAGGAATTAGACATAAGAAATATGTGAGCTTAGTTAAGCGTGCATTTTTACTGAGATGTTATGTTCCTTCACAGCCTTCTTTTTTGTCTAGGTAATTGTAGCACTAAGTCATGTGGTCATGTCACTTTAATGATGAGTTTAAGTTGCTTAAGGTGGTTTCCAGGTTCCTTAGGGCAGAGGTTTTCACATTTTTTTTAAAGCATATCTAATCCCAAAAGAATTTTGGAAAAAGCTTAGGATCCTCTGAACATTTTATATGGACACCAAAAAGTATTTTATCTTTTTTTTCCTTTCAAAGCAGAGGTTGAACCTAACATTGCATGCATCCTTGGTAGATGCTCTTCCACTCAGTTAGATCAGCAGCTCAGTTTTTCCTTTTCCCAGTTCTTGTTTTTAGTTGGAGACATGCTCATGTTAAGTCACCCAGTTAACTTTGAAGTTTCTTTGTAGTTACTCTATAGTCTTTGAAGGTACTCTGCTGTGCAGGCAGCCTTTAAACCTTCTCCTTAGGTCTGACTAGAAAGAAGCTAGGATTATAGTTCTGTGCCAAAGCCAGCTTAAAATGTTTTATCACATTTAAAGATTGCTGAAGATTGCATTTCTTGGAATATTATTATTGGTATATAATAATATATATTACTATATAATATATATGATTATTACTATTGAATTGTACTTTTTTATTTTTGAGACAAGAAGAATCCTGTTGCCTCAGTCCCACAAATACTGGAATTCTATATGTGGCCTTCCATGCCTGTCTATACTTTTATTTATATCAAATCCTTTGCTCAATTTATGGAATGAGTTCATCATATAAATGCATTGCTAGAGAAGTCAGTCTTCACTGCCAAACTTATCAAACTATACTGAACTTACTACTGCCTATCCTTTTAAGTGTGAAGCAAATTGAATACTATTCTATGAGCTTAATTCCATAGGAGAGAAAAAGGAAAGGCATAGTCTTGCCAAGTGTTTGTTGTTTAGATAAATTGAGTTGTTAGCTGTTGCTTCTTTGGTCTGTTTAGGGGGAAGGAAGGGAAGAAGCCCCTGAAAAGCAATGCATTTCAAATTATCCCTTTATGAGTTATCTTGAGATTTGTGTATGCCAGAGCAGTGCACCCAGATAAGATTTGTGTTGAAAGAGAGATGGGTGGGTTTGTCTTCTACATCATGGAAGGAGGAGGCTAATGAAAATGGAGGAATTGCCAGACCTTGGGAAGAGACACATAAGTTGAGTTTTCAGACTCACTGCATTAAAACTTTTCATTATCTATGGGCATAGTTGTGCGCATCTTTGAGCCTAGCACTTGGGAGAAAAAGGCAGGTAGATCTCTGTGAATTCAAGATCAGCTTGATCTACATAGTGAGTTCCAGGCCAGCCAGGGGTACATAGAGAGACCCTGTCTCAAACAAACAAGCAAAAACAAAATATTCACTGCCATGTGCGTTTTCAAAGTCTTCATGTACCCCAGGGAATGAACACTCAGTTTCAACTCACTCTCCGAAATGATTTTTTTTCCTTCGAAATGATTTTAAGAAGAGACATGCATGTGCCATAAGATGCAAGAAACAAGATCTCCTTCCAGCACTGAGCAGGTGGACAACAGCATGCAGGCCAGAAAATTGGGACAAATGTACCATCCTTGTTAATACTTCCCATTGGGGAACAGCTTACACTGCAAAGTCTAATTCTTTCCTATACTTTGACCTTTATATATCGAAGTTTTAGAAATGGAACCAATGACCAGATGAAAAAACAGAAGACTGAAACAGAACAATGAACAGTAGTGACATTGTTCTGCAGCGCTGGGGTCCTCTTCAGGAGTGTGAGCTGTAAACTTAACATTCCCACTGAAATGCCTAAGTTATACGGACACCAAGTTAAGTGAACATTTAATGTAATGAATTATGTCAGAGCGACTTAAAACACTCAAAAACCATGCCCTGCTTTGAACATGATTGTCTGGGAATCTAAACTTTATAATAGATGGTCTAAAACAGGCTGAGTAGCTCCTACCCAACATGCATAGAACCAGAACTGTTTCGGATTTTAATTTTCTGGTGTCTTGGAAGACTTGCATGTACATAATGAGATTCTTATGGATTGGATCTAAGTATGGGCATGGAATTCCTTCTACACATATCACACATGTAATATTTAACATCATTTATGATAAAACAAAGTTTTGTGGTGTGGAGTTTTCCATTGTTGCCACACATCAGCATTTGAGGAGTTTCAGGTTTTAGAGCATTTTTTATGTCAGATTTTCAGGTTGGGGATAATTGGCCAGCGGTTCAAAGGAATGCTTCAAAGGACATCTTTTGGCATTCTGTTACTTTGTGTTAAACATGTTTTCATTTTGCCATTCTTTTTCACAAAAGAATGGTTCCTTGTTTCTTTCACAATTAAAACTTCCAAGACTTGCTACTCTTGTTTATTCAGCATTTCTTGTCTCTTCTTGTCACATGATGTATCTGTCACAAGAGGGTGTCTTTACACTCTATTTTGTACAATTCCAAGATACTATTCATATTCCACTTATTAAAAACTAGCATGGCAATGGTGGGAAGGGGAGGGCAGGCAGATCTAATCATCGGTAGTATTCCATCTCTCAGTTCATACTCTGGTCCAGAAGTGGGCATATGACCTGAACTGGGACATATAGGGTCCTTCCTGGGGATATTTATACAGAATCGGGAACATTTTAATGAAGTTGCCAAAGCACAAATTTTTGTTTTGTTTTGTTTTGTCTTGTCAGATTTCTTATGGAAGATGGAGATTTTCACTGGGGCCTAATGTGGTGCAGAGCTTAGAAGGCCACTTAGATAGAGTGGACAGTGACAGAAAGATGTCGGGCTAGTGAGAAGGTTCAACAAGTCAGGGCTCTTACCAACAGAACCTAAAAACCTGAGTTTGATCCCAAGCCACACATAGTAGAAGGAGAGAGCAGATTCCAGAAAATCTTCTTGTGACCTGCATACACAAATAAACAAATGTAGCGACAAACTACACAAGACAGAAAGCCATAAATATTAAGGAAGGCTTGAACATCTCCAGCCTTGGGCTGATATTCATAGACATTAAGAGATAGAGAGGTTCCTTGTGATGTTTAGATGACAAAGTCAAAAATCAGAAGTCAAAATTAATTCAGCAGTTAGGAAGTTGAGGCAGAAGGATCATGAATTTAAGGTTAGCCTGGGCTATACACACCCTTTTCACGAAAAGAA
The DNA here is from genome assembly GCF_943737965.1 of Phodopus roborovskii. Classification (NCBI taxonomy): domain Eukaryota; kingdom Metazoa; phylum Chordata; class Mammalia; order Rodentia; family Cricetidae; genus Phodopus; species Phodopus roborovskii. The sequence continues at coordinate 22,200,060 of NW_026126571.1, forward strand.
GTAGAATATCGTGGCTGGGGATGTAGTTAAGTGGTAGAGTGTTCATATAGTATGCATACTGCCCTAGTTTCAATCCCCAGCACTGGGCATTGGAGAGCAAGGGGTGGAAATAGAAGTTGCCAGAACAGATGTAGCAGGAAGAATCTGTTTATATAAATCTCAGGCATGCGAATACTCAAGAGTTTTTTGAGCTTGGCATTTCCTGAACAGAAAAGAACTGCATGTAAATGGGGTAAGGAACTAGGCTTGTAGAAGAGATGTGTGTGGGTTCACTAGAATGCTCTACAAACTTGAGGACAAGGAACGGAGTGCTTGATGGTGGAGGTGGAAGGGTACCGAGGCAGCTGCAATACCCATGCTTTAGTAGTGCCACTAAGTGGCTAGGATACCTGCCTAATGTGCCACTCTAGTTAATAGTTAATAGAGATGCAGTTCTGGTTTTTCTCTTCTGGAGATAATTATAAGGGAAGCTGATCACACAGTCCTTAAAGTGCATGCATTTCTTAGACTGGGAGATGGGGGAATGTCTACAGGGGGATTGGGAAGGAAATCATCAAGGAGAAAGGCATGTTCTTGGTATCAGAAAAGTACTCTTTGAATCATGATATCGTTTTTGTCTCCAGACTGGAGAAGTAGGGCTTATGAGCAATAGTATACTATGGTTGGCTTGTACCAAGTTGCAAGAGCTGCTTATAAAATTTTAGGAATTTTGCAAGCTGGTTGTTAAACAAAACCCTCAAGAAAAATGAAATACACATGTCCGATTTAATGACAATAGACATGGGGAAAAGCATGTAGATTGGGATGCAGCTCCATATGTCAAATCGTAGTTCATTGCAACCATATGTTGGCAACAGAAACAAAAGTTTGGCAAAAAAGAAGCATTCTATAAGAATCTTTATATATACACATGTATGTAAATATACATATATAAAAAGTATTTTAGAGTTTATTTGTAAATTATCTGCCATACATATTTACATTATAAAATTTCTAATAAGCTTGCATTTATAAAAACAAACAGACATATAAGAATATGTGCGTCTGCTTTCCATGAAGGGGTCATTGTAGCATTTACTATCACATCACTACTTCTAGGTTCTGTTTACTTTGAATTGCTAATAATGCACTATAACAAGCAAATACAAGAAAAAAAATAATAGCAAAATACAAGTAATACATCATTTCAGCCCATTCATGCTCATTTCTGTACTAGCAGGGAGGGCTCAGTCCTGATTCATATTGCATTGCAGTGGTTTGAATGAGAATGTCCCTCATAAACTCAGCTATCTGAGCCTGGGTCCCCAGTTGCTGGTGCTGTTTGGGGAGGTTTATAAAGCATGGCCTTGCTGGAAGAAGCATGTCACTGGAGGTGGATTTTGAGATTAGAAACCTCAAACCCTTCCTCTGCTTCCCGCTGGTAGATCAAGAGGTGAGCTCTCAGCTTTCTGCTCCTATTGATGCCTGCCACTTGCTATTATGCCTCCTTGCCAAAGTCAAAACAAACTACTTATATAAGTTGTCCTGCTTGGTCCCACAACCCTCCAGCCCCAAATAAACACACAGAGGCTTATATTAATCATGTTTGGCCAATGGCTCAGGCTTCTTACTGTCTAGCTCTCTTGTAATGGTTAACTCATAACTATTAACATTTGTATCTCCACATGGTCTTGGCTTACTGGTGATGCCTATCTCTTGCTTCTTTGGCAGCTACATGGCATCTTGCTGGCAACTCACTCTCTGCCATCCTCTTCCCAGCATTCTCCTAGTCTGTTAGCTTCACCTATACATCCTGCCTGGCTACATCCTACCTATCCATTGGCTGAAACAGCTTTATTCATCAACCAAGAAGAGAAACATATATTCATAACATACAGAAGGACATCCTCCATCAGTATTTTATTACAGCAGCAGAAAAGTGAGTATTACATGCATCAGTGCTGGAAAAGGTTTTGTTTGTAGCCAGGTGTTTTGGCAAATACCTGTAACCCCAGCATTTGGGGAGCTGAGGCAGGGAGAATTCAAAGTTCAAGACCAGCCTGGGCCACACAGCAAGATGCCATCTAAAAAATCCCACCCATGAATGACAATTTTAAAAGTTTAGGCTGTTACTAGTGCTTAACAGAAACTTTCATTTTGCTCTTTCCTTAAATGCTTTGGAGAAATGAACAGCTCTGAGATCTTTGGTGACACTTATAGACCATCCTGAAGGGCTAAGTTCCTAATATTTTTGCAAGATGGAAAAAGTATGGCAGGTATATCTGGATAGATGCTCACCACTTAAGAGTATTTGTTACTCTAGCAAAGGGCCTGTAACTCTATTTCCATGGCATCTGATACCCTCTTCCGGTCTCCATGGGCACATATATACATTCACGTAATTAAAAATAAAGGAAAATTTTTAAATGGAAGGAGGGAAGGGAGAGAGGGAAAAGGACGGTGAAATTATTTAAAAACTCAATGAAACTGGCACTAAAGGGCAGCTGTCCTATTCAAAAGATGCCTTGAATGGGACGGCAGAAATGTAACAAAGTGTCATCCCTAGGTGAAGAGCTATAGGCAGTCAATGGGAGCTGGGGGGTGGGTGTGGGGGAGTCGTTCTTAAGGCCTAACCAGTCCGGAGTGGTCAGCCCCAAACACTGGCTCATGGGCAATATGAAATGGACTTCACAGGTTATCTGTCTATGTAACCACCATAATTAAAAGTGAGGTCATGGATTTAAGATGGAGTAGGAGAAACAGGAAGGGTTGGAGGAGGGAAAGGAAAAGGTGTAAATGATGTAACTACAGTACCCACACATGAATTTTTCAAAAAACAATAAAATTAAAAACAAATTTTTAATATGAAATAGTCTAGTATTTGTTCACGTATTCTTTTGGGGTTTTGTTTTGAGATAGAATCTCATTAAATGATCCAGGCTGGGTTTGGGTCATTGATCTGTCTCTGACTCCCAAGGGCTGGGATTCCAGGCATGGGTGACTTGTGGATCTTTGAGCATGAGTTAAGTGGTGATAGAAAATATTTGGACTTGTCTTTGAGATGTCACAAGTGATGGGTTACAAGCATAGATTTCCTGCCCCACGTGATGATAGGAACTGATCTTGAGATCTGCTCTGCTCTGACATAGCTATGATGCATATTGCTGACTAGCCAGGGTTAAATATGATCAGATATAAACAGAATATAGTCCTATTGCTCCTGAGATAGACTAAGAGAAAAGGGAAAATTGACTACCAAATCATGTAACGTGATTTTCTAGAAGACTTAGGGACATAGACCTGGCTATAGTGGCCCTTAAAGATGTTCTACTCTCAATCCAGCTGGTGACAGCTGTATATGTGCACAGGGCTGGAGGATCTAGGAAGATTGTTATGATGGCACTGCTAAGGTTTGCAGTCTTTTAGGGTTTTCGGGGTGATGGAGGGTTTTGAATAAACGGGGTGTGATGGAAGCAGCCTCCTGCTTCTCTGCTGAAAAGCCTGTTGAGACTAAGACTAATCATTAAGTGGCTAATGAATGGTGCCTCTGATTTCAATTTCTCGGACTCTCTATCTGCTTGGAACTTCATCTTGAGTTAACATTTTTGAAATGAGGCCTTTGGGAGTTGAAGACAGATTTCACAGTGAGAAGTTATTTTTCTTCTGTAGTTACCTTTAGCTCATCAAGTAACACCCCGTGTGAAGCCACTAAGCACTCAACAGAGCACATGTCTAGGCATCACCAGCACTGGGTCATTGGTGTACTGTCAACAAATGACAGGTGTAAGGTACTTTACAGACTTTCCAATTTCCTCACAACTATGACAGAGGCTAGATTCTGAGTTTTATCTTTGTTTTTGTTTATAGCTTCACTATTTAATATAGTAGCCAGTGGCTACATGTCACCACTGAGCACTTGAAAGGCTGAGCCAGACAGAGATGAGTTTTAAATATAAAGTAGAACTGAGCTCTTGAAGATCTAGTATGACAAATGTAAAATATGTATCTAATAAGTTCCAACATTTATTATAAAAAGAAATGAAACAAAAAACCTTAAATATTGGATTAAATTTTAAAATATATTTATGTAGGCAGACTTTTCTGACCCACCAGCTTGCTCCCTAATAACTACACAGAGACTTATTATTAATTATAAATGTTTGGCCAATAGCTTAGGCTTGTTACTAACTAGCTCTTTCAAATTATATTAATCCATATTTCTTATCTACATCTCACCAAGTAGTAATACCCTTTTTCAACACTGCTTACTCATCTCCTGCTTCCTCTGGGTCTGACTGGCAATTCCACCCTCATTCTTCCCAGTGTTCTCTTAGTCTGGCTTTCCCGCCTAACCTCTTCCTGCCTGGCCAGTTGGCTCTTAACAATGAGAGCAATATATCTTCCCAGTGTACAAAAGGATTATCCCACAGCATATTTATTCATTTTTAGTATTTTTATTTATTCTTTGGCAATTTCATACATGTGTATGATGTATTTCTGTCATATTTCCCCATTACCCTCTCTTTGGACCCAATTGTTATTCAAAAAAGCTTTCTCCAACTTTCATGTTCTTTATTATTTCTTTTCTCTCAATGAGCTGCTAAGCTTATTTATCGTTATTTGGTTGAGCATGTCTGTGGGGTTGTTTACCCAAGCACAGACAATTTACTAGTGGCTACACCACTAAAGAAAAATTATTTCCTCTTCCCTCCCAGTCATTAACTGACAGTAAGTCTCTAGCTGGGCATGGGCCTCATGAGTCCCTTCCCAATTCATGTTGTAATGTTGGTGGGTTCAGCTTGTGCAAGTCTTATGCAGGTAACCACAGCTGTTGTGAGTTCATGAGTATGACAGCCAGTCATGTTGTGACCAGAAGACAACATCCCACAGCGTCCTTCCTGTCCGGTACCTCTCTTACACTCTTTGTGTACCCTCTTCCTGAGCAGTAACTAAGATACTCTCCAGGGAGTATAGCATCAGTACTGACTTGGGAACAAGTGTGGGAATATTGATATGTAGGATCACATGTTCAGGCCCCAGTGTTCATGACATGGGCTCTCACTCTTCCAAGGAACATGGAACACTGGAAAACTGGTTTGAAGCCAAAAGGAGATTCCCCACCCCAGAACAGATGACCACATGCTGTGGCAATGCTCTCTGTAGAACTCATCATCTGCCACAAACGTACCCTGAAAATACCACTGGGTCCATGTTAGACAATGTAGAGATGTCAGACTTTGGATGGAAACAAGGAAGTTGGGAAAGCAGGAAATGAGGCCCAGAAGAGGGTCATGATGCTGACTCTCTAGAAACCATTCTTCCACAACAGCCACTTTCTGCCTTTCTGCCTGTGGCCACCCTGCCATGCAATGGGGACATCTGGGGACTCTCTGTACCTTTAAGCTCCTTGATACAGCTGTTCCCTTGGAAGGGTGTCTCCTAGAACTCTGAGGATCTGCTGTGGGTTGATGGTTGACTATCCCCCCCAAAGGCCCATGAATTAAAGTGTTGGTCTCCAGGATGGCGCCACAAGGAGGAAGTGGAGCCTGTAAGAGGCAAGGGCACAGGATGCCACTCATTCCTTCCTTCTTCAACTCCAGGTGGTTAAGTGACTGCTTGTTAATACCCATCAGTCTCACCCGTTATCCTCACCAGAGCCAAAACAATGGTGTCTGTCAGATCTTGACCCTTTAAAACAATGGGCTCCACAAACCTTTTCTCCAGACAAAGTTAGCTGCACTGGACATTTCATTGTAACAACACAAAGCTAATACAGAATCAATCCCTTTTGATCAAAACAGTTCAGTGGATGTGTAAGTCACTATCCTTATTGTTGAGACAAAGTACCTTAACAAGTGCTACTTAAGGACAGAGGGGTTAATGTTGTCTGGGTTTGAGGTTACAGTCTATTATGGTGGGGAAGACATGGCAGCAAAATCCTAAGGCCACTTGTCACATTGTGTCTGCTGTGGGGAGGTCCAGAAAGATGAACTTGACTTTCACTTTTTTACTCATTCCAATACCGTACCCCAGAGAATGGCCCCACCCTTACACAGTAGGATGGGTCTTCCAACCTCGATTGACCCAATCTAGGTAACCTTTCACAGACACACCCAGAGATTTGCTTCCATGGTGATTCTAAATCCCTTGGCAGTTGGTTTCACTGTAGGGTTTTCATTTGGATTTTGTTTTACCTTCTTTTCCATTCTCTGTGATGTGGCAGTTACGGCTTAGAGCTCCAGCCTCAGATTCTTGGCTTTCCCTCAAAGAATTTGCCCTGCATCTGTTTTACCAGACCTCAGATCTCCTTTATCTGCATCTCCAGGGGCAGGCACACAATAAAAAGAAGAAAGAAAAATTAACATAGCATAGCATGCATGACTGCTTTCTTTATAACTGTTATTGTGTGCTTGTGCATGTGTGTGTGTGTGTGTGTGTAATGTATGCATGCACATGTGGGGTGTGTACCCATATGTGTACATGTGGAGAGCAGAGGAGAGGATTGAGCGTCTTGAGTATCTTACTGTACTGAGACAGGGTCTCTCATTGAACTGGAAGCTGGTTATTTTAGCTAGACTGGCTGGCCAGTGAATCTCGAGGTTGGCATGCTCCCCCAGGAGGGTTATAGGAATGCACAGCCATGTCTTCCTGGCGCTTTCTCTCTCTCTCTCTCTCTCTCTCTCTCTCTCTCTCTCTCTCTCTCTCTCTCTCTCTCTCAACACACAGGTGTTGAGATTCAAGCTCATGTCCTTACGCTTATGCAGTATTATTACACACTGAACTATTGTCCAAGCCTGTGGCCTTTTTTCTTTTCTTTCATTTTTTTTTTTTTTTTGGACAAAGTCTTACTATATGGCCCCCTGCTGTCCTGGATCTCACAGTGTATATTAGTATATTAGTCTGGCTTTGAATTAGAGAGATTTTCCTGCCTCTGCCTCTGCTTCTTGAGAGCTGAGGGTAAAGGTGTGCACCACTATGTCCAGCTTGTTTGCTATCATTTTAGAAAGCCTCCTTGTAAACATGATTCTTGCTGCAATACAAGAAGTTGAATTTAGGAAAGTCTTTTACTATGTTGATGGATAAAAAATAATTTACTGGCCATGTGTGGTGGTACTCCTTTTTAATCCCAAGACTCAGGAGGGAGGCAGAAGCAGGTAGAACCTTGCTTTATGCCAGCCTCATCTACAATAAGAGGTCCAGGCTAGCCAGAAGTATAAAGTAAGACCTGTATAAATAATAAATAAATAAATTTGCTTGTCCTAAGCTCTGTCTGTGCAAACCCTGTGTCTTATGCTAAACATCTGTTTTCTTGCTAGCAATCTGGAAGAGGGCAATGGTCAGAGGGTGATATATGAGCAGTCCCAGTGTAAACCCTAGGCTGCTGAATCTGGCTTCCCTGGCAGATAGCTGTCCATGTTTGCTGCCATGGCTCCTTGCTGGGAAATTGTCCTGTGTGGCTTCACTGTTAGAGGACAATTTGTTTCCTTTGGACTTTACCGCATGTACTTTTTACACACACAACTTCGCTTTGTATCATCTTACTATGATGATACATAGCTAAGACTTACCACTTATATACTTCTGAGACCTTCTAGTGAACAGTTATCCCTGGGGGTGTTCATGGAGACCCTCAAAAATAATACACAGAAGCTACCAAAGAAAGACTTGAAGGTAGATTAGTTTTGGTTTAATTGACCTCAGATTGAACAGGTTTGGTGGCACATGTCCTTAATCTCAGCACTTGGGAAACAGAGGGATTATAAATTCAAGGCTAGCCTAGGAAGTTTGGGACCAACTTGAACTCCATAGTAAGATTCTGTGTCAAAACAACCAACCAATAAGAAAGCGTTAACATAGATACACTGTGTATTATAGAATGTGGATGAGGGACTCAGAACTCTAAAAGCCAAAGTCTGCAGTATGTGGGAAATTGGCACGTGTAAGCACTTTTCTGTCTTGTCCAGTCCCGCAGTTGTTTAGTCCCAAATAAACACACAGAGGCTTATATTAATTATAAACTCTTTAGCTGAATGCTCTAGCTTCTTATTGACTAGTTCTTAATTAATTATTAATCTGTGTATCTCCATGTGGTGTTGGGGTTTGATGCCTGAACCTCCTGCTTCCTCAGCAGCTACATGGTATCTTCCTTGTGATTCACTCTCTGCATTCCTTTTCCCAGAATTCTCCTAGTCTGGTAGCTTTGCCTATGCTTCCTGCCTTGCTACAGCCAGCCTATCCATTGTCTAGAACAGCTTTATTCATCAACCAACAAGAGAAACATATATTCACAGCATACAGAAGGACCTCCCCCATCAGGAGCATGATGTAGATGTCTCAGAAGAAGACCTGTTAGGAAAGGTTATCTAGGACATTCTCTAGAACAGTAGTTCTCAACCTGTTGGTCACAACCCCTTTGGGGGAATCAAATGACCCTTTCACAGGAGTCACATATCAGATATCTTGCACATCATATATTTTTTGACATTATGATTCATAGTAGTAGCAAAATTACAGTTATGAAGTAGCGACAATACTAACTTTCTGGTTGGGGGTCAGTTGGGCGTCACTTGCGACACAAGGAGCTACATTAAAGGGTGGCAGCATTAGGAAGGTTGAGAACCACTGCTCTTGCCGGTTGTGGTGGCTCGTGCAGGTAGGATTTGCTGAAGGAGGCAGAGGCAGGAGAATCACAAGAACCACTGCTCTTGAGAGATCAGTGGAAGAACAGCAAGCAAAGCTTAGAGGTTTCAGTGTGGAAGACAGGCATTAGTTAAACAAAACCCAAGGACAGATCCCAGAGAATCGAATAAAGAAGGCTGACCTTATAATCACGTTGTTCTCCAAGCTAAACCAGGAAGTTTAACCAACCAAGCTAAACCAAACATTTGCTCTAAAGACCAGGTCAGATCTCTTTTTAAAGGTATATTGTGGCTGACCAGAGGACTCAGAGATCAGTTGTCCTCTGATCTCCACACACATACTGTGGCATGAGCAGGTTGTTCAGGTCCCACAAGAAGAATACTAGTGTGGGAGCTGAAGAGTTGGTTCAACCAGTGAAGTGCTGGTCTCATAAGTACGAGCACCTGACTTTAATCCCCAGATCCCGTTATGGAATAAATTTTTTGTACACTATAAAGATGTGTCTTTGCCGAGGCACCTTCTGATTGGTTTAATAAAAGAGCTGACTGGCTGGTAGCTAGGTAGGAGGCATAGGGGGTCAGCCAGACAGAGGAAGCTAGAAGGAAGAAGGGTGGAGTCTTGTGAGTCATGAGTAGAGGCAGAGAGAAGTAAGATGAATGAGCCATGTTAAAAGTAGGTACCACAACGTGGCAGAGGATAGATAAGAAATACAGATTAATCTAAAATGTAAGTTAGCTAGTAACCAATCTGAATTATCAGCCAAGCATTTATAATTAATAATAAGTTTCTGTGTGGTTATTTGGGAGTGGCTGTAGAGACACAGAGAGATTCTACCTACAGGAAACCAAATATTAAAGTGAGGCACAGCTCATGACTATAATCCCAATGCTGGGGAGGCAGAGACAGGAAGACCTCTGGGAGCAGCTGGCCTAGTCAGATTGGTGAGTTCCAGGTGCAGTGGGAGACCTGTTCATAAAATATAAGGTAGGGAGTTATTGGGAAGGACAACCAATATCCACCTCTGGCCTTCACATAAATGTTCACCTGTGTGTGTGCGCACACACACACACACACACACACACACACACTTAGTAAATGGATTATTTTGAGGAAGGTTAGTGAGGAGTCAGTTTAGAGACACAGAATTCACAAATAGAGAATGAAAAATGCTGTTTGTATATGCATGTGCTAGATTAGGTTTAGCACTGAATATTTGTCATGTATAAAATATTAAGAGTGCTAAACAAAGCTCTGTTAAGTGTCACTAGTTTTGTTGATGCACATAAAACTAAGGAGCAAGTTCCCAATAAGAAGGTGGCTGCCATCGCTTTTAGAGCTTATTAACACAGATGTCAGAGTCACATGCCTGGTTTCAGCTTTTTTTTTTTCTGTTTCAATTGTTTAAAATAATATTTTAATCATTGGAGAATTTTATACAATGTATTTTGGTTATATTCACTCCCACCTCCTTATCAGCTCAACTTCATGTTATCTCCTTTTATTTAAACTCACTGAGTCCAATGTGTGCTACTCAAATACTCTCAAGGGTGGGACCTGACCTAGAGTATGGTCTACCTACAAAGGGCCACATTATTAAGCATCAACAACAAACAGATTCTCCCTCTCCTGGCAGCTATCAAATGCCAATAGCTCCTCAGCCAAGGATGCTTCCTTATGTCCATCTTTCTCACTCTGAGCTGGGAGCTTTGTTTTGCTTAAGCTGGCACAAGTCTTGTGCATGCTGCCTCAATTGCTAGGAGTTCATCTGTGCAACTGTCCTGCTGTGTCTACAAACACTGTTTCCTTATAGTTGGTTATCCACCACCTTATCCACCACTGGCTCTTCAGGCTCTTAGAATCTTTCTATCCCCATCCTCCAAGAAGATCCCTGAGCCCTGGGGGAAGGGTGTGACATAGACATCCCATTTAAACCTGAGCACTCTGTAATCTCCTATTCTATGGATGCTGACCAGTTGTAGAGCTCTGAGATAATTGCCTTTTACTACAAGAAGAAGCTTCTTTCATGAGGTTTGAGAGATACACTAATCTGTGGGTATAGCAATTAGCATCAGGAGTCATTTTAATACTATACTCATTTAAAAGAATAAAAGTAGTAGGTTCTCCCCTTGGGCCTATGACCTAGCTAGCTGCAGTTTCTTGGCCCTGCTAATGGTGCCAGGTATGGGTTCATTTGTTTTGTTATGTTTTGATTTATTTACTGTTACGTTGTACATATGAGAATCAGAGAACAACTTTCGGGAGTTGATTTTCTCCTCCCACCATGAGTTCAAATTCAAAACATCAGATTTGCGCAAGTACTTCTACCCACTGAGCCATCTTACCTGCTCCCACTTTTGTTTATCTTTGAGGTAGAGTCTCTCATGTAGCCCAGGCTAGCTCAAACTCTCAATCCTCCTGCCTCAGCTTCATGAGTGCTGAGATTTAGGTGTGTGGTACCATGCAAAGCATTATGCTCGATTTCTAGCACTGTTTACTAGCTATGTGATCTTGGACAAGTTATTAACACCTTATGTTATTTAAATGTCTCATCTTAAAATATAAATAACTCTGATCACTTCATACAGTTATTAAAAGATAATCTGAATTAATCTATATAAAGAACTTACTTGATTCCTGGTTGCTGCCATAGGAATGTGCTCAGGAGATGATAGGTGTCACAGATGTTTGTCATAGTTAAATGTTTTATTTCTGTGAGGATAAACCATGACCGAGGCAACTCTTATTAAAAAAAAAAAAAAAGAACATTTAATTGAGGGATTTCTTACAGTTTTAGAGTGTTAGTTCATGTTTATTATGGCAAGAAGCAGGCAGTAGCTGAGAGCTTTACATTCTGATCTACAGATAGTAGGCAGGAAGAAAAGACCGGCCAGGCATGGGCTTTTGAAACCTCAAAGCCTGCCCCCAGTGACAAATCTCCTCCAGCAAGACCATGTCCTCTGCAATAAGGCCACACCTCCTAATCCAAGCATTCAAACATATGAGCCTATGGAGGACACTCATTCAAACCACCACAATGCTGTTATAAGACATTGGTTGCTATGCTCTTAGCAAGTGAGTCCTCAGGATAGTGTGAGAACCTGAGGGCTAGAATGATGTGCCCTTATACTTTGTAAATGAGATAAAATACAATGTCCTCTAAGAGTTTTGTAACATGACCAATAAAAAGAAATTAGCTGAGAAGAGCTACAGGCAATTAATGATGGCCAAAGAGGGAAAGTCAGTCTTCCCCAGGGACTAGCCTCCTTGTTGGTATCAAATACTAAGAGGTCATTCCTAAAACTTAAACAGATGAGCAATACCAAATGAATACTAAATGGACCAGCAGGTTATTTATATGTCGTGATATATTATTTATGAGTTATTAAAGCTTGCCTGAGGATTCAGAAAGCAAAGTCAGCCACAGCCATAGAAGCCAGGCACATGCCTTTAATCTCAACAGCCAGAAGCTAAGACTCAGGATTAAAAGGTAGACAGATCTCTGTAAGTCCAAGGCCACCAGATCTACACAAGATTGATCCAGTCCTAAAGGGAAACAGCTCACACAAAGATGATCTCAGCACCTGGGATCACATGCCTTTAATCCCAGCATTAGGGAGGTATATAAGATAGGAGCAAGGTCTCAGTATCAGGGATTCATTCTCCAGCCACATTGAGGATAGGAAGACATTGAAGTCTCAGGATTCTCCAGCCACACTGAGGAGAGGTTACAGTCTGAGGTTTGGTGGACCCAGGATCATCTTTCAGTCTGAGGTAGAGTGAGAGCTAGTGCCTGGCTGCTTTGCTTTTCTGATCTTCAGCTTGAAGCTTGAACCTCAATATCTGACTCTGGGTCATTTAGTATTTTGTCCAACATTTATATTAGTAATAATAAAGAAAAAAGAAAACAATAGAGATAATATTTGAAAGTAGAAAAAGGGCTTTGGAGAACAGTGGGAAGGGGTACAGGATATCAAAATAGGGGACTGAGGATAATCAAAATGTATTATATACATGTATGGAATGTCAAAACAATTAGTAAATGTTAATAAAAATGGAAAAAAGAGAAATAATCTTAAGAACAGTTCCAAGGCCCCAAACTATCAGTGTGATCAGTTTGAAGTTGTGATCTTTTCAGGATGCTGGCAATTTTTTTAAAGCTACTATTCAGCTTGTATCAGGATCAAACAGTACTGTAGTCTGACTTCTCTGTCCCACCTGTCAGTTCTCAAATAACCACACAGAGACTTACTATTCATGATAGATACTTAGCCAATAGCTGTTATTAACTAGCTCTTATAACTTAAATGAACCCATAATTCTTATCTAACCTCTGCCATGTGGCAGTACCTTCTTTCAACACAGCATGTTCATTTCCTGCTTCATCTTCAACTTGCTGGAAACTCCCAAGATTCTGTCTTTTTTCTTCCCAGAGTCCTCTTGGTTCTCCTACCTAATCTTATCTGCCTAGCTCTAGGCCAGTCAGCTTCTGACTTTTAATCACAGTGACATATATTCACACAGTGTAAAGGGATATTCTACACAGTAGTCCTAGAACTTGGCAGTTTTATGACTACCTCAAAATATTAGAAGACCCAGGGAAGTACTGTCAACTTTCCAAATGACAAAGAATGGCATGAAAAAGACATCAAACTATGGTCACCATCAAATCCTAAAGGAAAAGATACTTTCTTTTTTTTTTTTACAATGCAAATATTTATTAGAAATAAGGGAACAGAATGAAGAATCCTTGCATTCCGTTTCTTTTTTTTATTTAATTTTATATAACAAAGTCCAATTAAATGAAAACAAACATTTATACACAATATTTGGGAATTTGGGCGTCGTTCTTTCCAAACTACAGTAAGGGGCGCTGTCATGGGGAATTTGAAGAAGATTCAGATATCCTGGCTGTAGTCTGTGAAAAGATACTTTCTACCAAAGAAAAGAAAAGGAAAGGAAAGAAATAGCATTATCTCAGAATAAATACAGTCCTTACTCCGAATTTTATTGATTCAGGGAAACATTTTCTTCGAAAACAGGAGTGAAATCTCCTTAACGAGAAGCAGCACTCTAGGGTCCAGGCCTTGGGATAAGAAAAGGCAGAAGTAACCCTAGGTGGTGCTCAGTGTCCAGGCAAGAGGAAGTCCTAACCTCTATCTAGACGGAATATGTCCAGTTGCAGCACCACGTCTAACTTGAAAAGAAGCATTGGAGATATAGGCATTGATCGTGAGTTCTTCTGGTTATCATGATCACAAAAGTGAGAACAAATCTGCTGGACATCTGATTTGTTTCCCCCTTTTTTGATTCCATGCCCATGAAGCAGCTATCAAATTCCAGGGCAGGTCTGTGGACAGGAAGAAAGTGGGCAGACACGTGAACTGGCAGGTCAGTGAATGGTTTCTGAATTTGGCTTCACTTTGTGTATAGCTTTCCTAGAGCACATAGAATGTGCTGATTATACCCACACGTGGAAATCATTATTTTATTTCCCTAATATATTCATTAATGTCTACTTGGTGGGTTATTATAGTTTCTTGTGCTTTTTAAGGTAACTTGGAGTTCATTAAAAAGAGATTTTGGGCGGGCGGTGGGGGCGCACGCCTTTAATCCTAGCACTAGGGAGACAGAGAGGCAGGCGGATCTGTGAGTTCCAGACCAGCCTGGTCTATAAGAGCTAGTTCCAGGCCAGCCTCCAAAGCAACAGAGAAACCATGTCTCAAAAAACAAAACGAAACAAAAACCAAAAAGTTTTGACCTAAATTTAAACATAGGCATTTATGGAGAGAGCCCTTAGGAAAAGGGTGGTGCATATAAAAGTGTGGGTGTGGCCTTCTGCACAGACAGGGGCATTTGTCTCAGCAGTAGCTGTGTATGCAATTCTGGTGGCTTAAGAGTTGCTAATGACCTCCCCCACCTCTCAGTTTCTTTCTTTCTTTCTTTCTTTCTTTCTTTCTTTCTTTTCTTTTTTCTTTTTCAAAGATCATCAAGTGATTTCTGAGAAGCACTGGGTAGGAATGCAAGGCAAGAAAATGAAATTTCTAGTTAAATTAGCCAGTCTTCAAGGGAATCATGTCATATATACACTGTGCCATCTTCAAGGTCATGCATATTTATGAAACACGGAGAATGACAATACAAATTAAGCCTACTTCCACCAGCCGGAACAGCTTCCAAAAGGCTCTGCAGTGCCTGCAAATGGCACCACCAGCAGTGGACAGGTGTTCAAAACATGCACCCATATGCAAACTGTAATACATGGTGATCATTTTCATTCAACAACCTTTGTAATTCATATTTACAAGGGTACATAACTGTGAACCAGCATAGTCAAAGATTGGAAAATGCAACTTGACAACACATAATGCTAGGTGTACTCATTGCTAGGCTCCCTTTGATGACGGAGCAAGGCTGGGGTGTGTGTACACTAATATATATATATATATATATATATATATATATATACCTGTTAAACATAAATTTATACTATGAAATGTAATCCTCTTAAGTAAACATAATAATATGAACTCAGATAAGCTCTCCTCTTGGGCTATAATTCAATCATCTTATCAGTGCTTTGTGTTCCAAAATATTTTTTAAAAATTGATTATGGGAAAGACTAACAGTCATGCCTAATCCACTCTTTAAAAAAATAATTAAAAACATTATATATGCTATATTTTTAATATGTCTTTGGACCTAGATGTTGCTAAGTGACTAGATTCTAGAATGGGAAGAGAAATTGCAGGGTGGGAGTTTTAACATGATAATGAGGACAGTCCTTTACTCCCTTCATCTTTCCCTTTGCCCGGGACTCTGGCAAGATGAAAATCTGGAAAGCAGTGCAGGCAGTCAAACCAAACCAGACCAGAAACAAACTAGAGCTGACCTTGGACTTTAACAGCCTGGAACTATCATACTGGAAAACAATTGTCTACTGAAAAGATTTTTGTTTTATTGGTGATGATAACAAGTGCAGGTCCTTGCACATGCAACATGCTTGCTACATGCACACATACATAGATTCATATACATTATACTTCCGAGCTACACTTCCAGACCAGGCTTCATTTATGCCTGGAAAAAAAAGAATTGCTGTCCCTTGGACTTTTGGTTTCAGCCAGCCAAACCTGATGCTAAGTTTATCTATTTTTTAAGTGTCAGCTGACTTTAGGTATCCTTCCTTCTCCCTGTCTCCCAGCTCATTGCTGAGTATTCCACACAACCTCATACATCCTGAGCAAGGGCTTCACTGCTGAGCTACACGAACATCTAGATTTAGCTTCTATGCCAGACTAAACTATTCTCATGATACTTATTTGTCACCAAAGAAGACCTTGGGGAGGTCACTTTCAAGTAAGTGTTAAAAGTTGAGAAGTTAAAAAAAGGGGGGTGGTGGCTGGAGAGATGGCTCAGAGCACTGGCTGCTCTGCCAGAAGTCCTGAGTTCAATTCCCAGCAACCACATGGTGGCTCACAACCATCTGTAATGAGATCTGGTGCCCTCTTCTGGCCTGAAGGCAGACATGCAGGCAGAACACTGAATACATAATAAATTTTTTAAAAAAAGTTGTGAAGCTGGAATCGATATGTAAAATTAAAAAAAAAAAAGTTGAGAAACAAAATTGTTTCAGGAAAAAAAGGAAGGAGGAAAGGTAGAAAAAAGAGAGAATTAGGGATTGTTTCAGGAAACAAAAAGAGAGAATTAGGGAACTCCAAGTGATGGAGCAAGGGAGACAGTGTCATATTATCACGGAGGTAACTCGGAGTACTGATGTTTTCTGTCAGCTTAGCGGCTGCACATGAATCTATGTATGTACATACATATATGCACATACATGTACATATAAATATATATATATGACTCTATTGATCATATATATATATATATATATATATATATCATCCCCCCCCCAAGAAACGGTTTCTCTGCATAACAGCTCTGGCTGTCTTGGACCTGTCTTTGTAGTCCAGGCTGGCCACGAATTCTACCTCCCAAGTGCTAGGATTAAATGGGTGTTCCACCACTGCACGGCCTACTGTATCTCTTATTAACCAGGCTTTACAATTTCAATAACTGCATTTTTCACTCCTGAATTTTTCATGTTTTCCTTGCTATGCATTCCTGGTTGGCCTGGCTTTAGTTTTCCATGAAGTGTCCACTGTGTTTCCCCAGCCAGCAGGTGCTGGACACCTCTTCATTGGTCCCCACACGCCTTCCTTGTCACCAGGCAGTGGTGAGGCATGACTCTTTCTTAGGTCTCCTTTGACACCATCCCAGCTTAGCAAGGAGGGGAGCCTCACTTCTCTAAGATAAAGGTGGAACTCTGGGCTTTTTGCCTCTGCTGACACCGGGTGGGTGGGTGGGGAAGGACACTCATTGAAAGGACTTGATTGCTGCCCACTCTTGATGGTGGTGGTCCCCACACCGCAGACAGGCTGAGGGTGGAGAGATACTGTGGAATGAGTATGTGTTTGGAGGTCTCACCACAGCCTGGAGACCTGGAGAGTGTGGATACCAAGGCTTCCCATTTGGCGCGCGTGCGTGTGTGTGTGTGTGTGTGTGTGTGTGTGTGTGTGTGTGAGAGAGAGAGAGAGAGAGAGAGAGAGAGAGTCTACAGTTGGGTGGTGAGCTGTCTTCTACCTTAACATGCTTTCTGTCTTGCTAGGATGTCCATATCTCTTGATTTCTCAATAAATAAATAAATAAATAAATAAAACACTTTATAGTGAACTATTTTTTTTTTCTTCAGAATTTTCGTTGTGGAGCCCTTACTTAGTCTCAGGGACATGGCCTACTGGGATTTGTGAGAGACTGAAGAAAAGACAAAGGCATAGGTACAGGCACAGCAATCTGGAATACAGGTGGTTGAACTCACAGATGGAAAATCCTCAGTACCCCAGAAGCGCAGTGTGTTTATTATATAGAGCTGAACAAGGAGGTAGGGTGATTACATACAGATAAACAAGCAGGATTTATGGTACACAGCTGGATCAAGAAAACAGGTTTAACTAATCTCAGTCGGCGAAGTCTCTGTAGGGGAGCAGTCTTCAGGCCGTTAATATTCAGGGGAGAAAGATATGGTGGGCATGTGTCCTCTTACTATTAACACCCACAACTGGACCTCAGAGAAGGGCTTTGTCATTTCCCTCTGGGTCTCACTCCTGGAAGGCTTTTCTACTCCGACGGGTCTGAGGCTAGGGGTCCTTGACATGGGTGTAACATGTCAATAACACATGTCCACTCAGGACTTTATTCACTCAGGGATGAATGAAGAAAAGAAAAGAAAGGAGGACATGACTGCTCCTATGGGCTGAGGTTTTTATTATAGATATGAGGGAGAGCACAGACAGAGGCGGAGACATATGGGAGAGTCCAGAGTGGACACGACCAGCAATCTAAGCTGGGCCATGTGGGGAGAGTAGGGAGAGTAGAGAGCCCAGAGACCAAGAGGAACAGTAGCAAAATGGCAGCAAAAGAGCAGCTGGGGTAAGGGCAGCCCAGTCCCCGGGCAGAGTTTGCCAACCAGGATGACTCTAACAGGCACTGAGAGATGCTAGGAGAACTTGGTGGCCAGAGTCCTCTTTGATACTTTAACAGACATTCAGTAAGCCATTTGTCCCGGGGTTTGAGACCTTAGGAGGGACTCCTGAACTCCTCACATTTGCTTTCTCCAACTCTGAGATAGATCAGATTCATAAAGAGTCATGGAATGGGCTGGGTGTAGTGATGCATATCTTTATCCCAGCACTCAGGAGGTAGAAGCAAGTATTTGAGGCCAGCTTAGTTTATATGGCAAGTTCCAGGTCAATTATCGCTACAGAGGGAAACCTGTCTTAAATCCTAGCCCCCATCCCCAAAGCTGACCACAGGCAGTAACTGCCTAATGAATAGTAAGGATTGGTAACAAAGTCACAACACTTATGACAACCCTCCTTTCAAAATCTTTTGTGAAGCAATTCAGGGCTTCTGGGAGAAGAGAATAGTCTACATGATATGGGAATAAGTTAAAATTAGGACATCCCTTTGTGGCATTGCAACAAAAAGAATCAAACTTTCAATATTATGAGTTCCAAAGCCAGAGCTAAATCAAACCAAAGTAAACCAAACCAAACATACAAGTAGAGTTCTGCTTCCCCTCTTCCAGCCTCCTCTCCTTTCTACTCCTAGGAGGATGGTGTTCAGAGTCAGCCGTTTGCAAAGAAATAACTCATTTTCAAGAAAAGAGCCCCATAAACAACCCGGAGAAACAAAAACAGTAGCCCACAATAAAAATGACAAAAGCAATCTGATTGGGTGTAAACTCTCAAGAGGACTGGGATATTAACTCAAGGAGCTGCAGAGATGAATTGATGTATTGTCTTGTGTCGTAAACAGCTCTGCTGTGGGGCTGACATAGTTGGAAAGCAGACTGCATTTCAGCAGTTAAATATAGAAACCTGTAGGGACACATTTATTGGTTGCAGAAAATCCATTCCAGTTAAAACCTAAAGAAAGAAGAACAGAGAGACATGAAATGCTCCAGACACCAATTAGTCCTATTAGGGATGGAAGCTCCAAATCCAAGAGACTGTCCAATAGTCAGAATTTATTTTTTAACTTTTCCTTCACGCCTGCCTTTCTTCTTTTCTATTACAATAGGACAGAGGACTGTTTAGAAGGATAATCAATGAAGGGAATTGTTTTCCTACTAGTTACAAAGGGGTCCTTGCACTCTGTATGGCTTCCTGGGAACATTAACACCATGCTAGAACTGTAAGAGCCTGCAAAGTAATTCTCTACTATCTTGACTTTCTTCTTATCAACCAACTCCAGGGGTAACCAGGAAGAGTTTATTTGTTTTTGTTCTTTTAAAGGTCATACTCAAATCCCTTGATTCTGCTTTTTAGGTTGGACAAATACAACAAAAGGGAAATGAATTTTAAAAGTCAAAACATAAACAGACTTGGAGGGACATTCAGGAGGTGGACATCCAGGGATTGCTATTCCCTCCAACCTCATTCTTTCCTCCTGGCCTACTTTTCTTTGAAAGCTATGTCTTGTTTTGGGTTACTGAAGATGAAAATCCTTCAGTAGATATAGAAAGCATTGCCATTATTCCCAAGGAACTAAAATTCAAATATGTATACCAATCATCCAAATAAGGACAAACATATCTGTTTGTATGAAACACATATATACTCCCTTCTGTGTTTTAACATATTATTAGGTTTTGGTTTCAAAATGGATGCAGGTTGCAGAATTTTCAGACATTAAAGACATGTGTCTTTAGCGGGGTGGTGGTGGCGCATGCCTTTAGTCCCAGCACTCGGGAGGCAGAGGCAGGAGGATCTCTATGAATTCGAGACCTGTTCTACAAAGAGAGGTCCGTCATGCAGAGAACCCTGTCTCGAAAAAACAAAACAAACAAACAAACAAGACAACAAACAAACAAAAATAGTGTCTCGGAACTCAGCAAGTTCCTAGAAATTCTACTCTTCAAAGAGAACAATGCTATTAATTTCTTACTACTTTTCAAATATGATTGGAAAAACCGTTGAGTCATCTATCACACACATTTTAATAATTACCAATGGTAGACTCTATTATTGCTTTTCAACAGAAACTAAAAATATATGTTAACACCGGGAGATCCACGTATTTATTACTGAAGCTAAAATTAAGTCTCTAGAGTAGGAAACACGGAATTTCTGGTTTTCCTTTAAATGGTGCAGTAGCTGCATTCTTGTCTGTGAGGAGGAAAAACAGTTACCATCTCTAAGAAGAGGCAGTTCCCCAGGGCAGGTGCTCAGAGGAGGCGGTTGTGAGCGACAGCCACTGCCTCCTACACACCCCTCCGCATGGGGTAAACAAGGGTTCTCCCACCGCCAAGGTTGTTCGCTTTGCTGCAGCGGGCGGCAAGGCTGGGCGTCTGAGGATCTGGGAGTTCTGATTGGTCCGTTCTCTCGACTCCGTGCCCCGCCCCTCGCTGGGCGGGGCCCACCTGGGGCAGCTAAAGCGCGTGCGCGAGCTGTCCTCTCCGTGCTGCCTGCTAGCGGGGCTGCGCGCACTCGCAGTCCGCAGGCCGTGTGTGAGGCGGCGGAGTTGGCGGCGCGGAGGCGGGGCGGGGGCAGCATGGCAGCCTCCTTGGGGCTCCGAGGGGCAGCCTCGGGTCTGTGGTGTTGGAGCGGTCGGCGGCGGCCGGCGGGCAGCCTTGCAGCGGGTAAGGACCTCGCGCCCCTTCTGCGCGATTTCCTCGGGCCATCCATCCGAAGAGGACTTTTCGCCCTGAGGGCTGCGGTTGGTTTGAGGGTGAAAGCGACAATTGTGGCGGTCAAGGCCCGGGCCCCCTCTGCGACTGTCTCCTGAGGGGTCAGCCTTTCACCTCCTGCTCTTTGCCAGGCTCCAGATTGTTCGGCGTCCTCTGCGGGACCCAGGGACAGCTTGGGTTCTTGAGGGGGGAGTCGTGTTAGGGTCTGGGGCGCGCGCTTCGGAGTTGGGGCTCCTAGGACATTTGGAGGGCTCAGCTCCAGGGGTGACCCGGTGGCACCCACCTCCGCCACTCCTAGCCTCACAGCTCCCTGACTTCACCTTAAGTGGGGCTCGAACTGCAAGGCCCGATTTGTGTTTAACCACCCTTATCGGTGGCATGGCTCTGTCCTAGCATTCTGGTAAAGTTTGTCACCCTTGACTAGCAAGTCCGGCTTACTCCATTATGGAATAGAGCTGTGCTGCCTGAAAGTGGTGGACTTTTGTCAAATTATTGAGCACAACTCTTTGAATTACCCCAAAATAGGCCAGAATCTATCTGACTAACTCCTGTTCTGCTGTAAGGTACAGAAACTGACTAGGGATTTAGGAAGACGCTGTGTTTAGACCCACAAGAATGATCGAGAACTCATTCAGTCATTCGATTTTTCACAGGAGGAACTCCTGAGGCCCTTGGATAAGTAAATCAACAAGGTCTACGAAGTAGCTCTTGGCTCTTCCCAATTCTTGGATTTTCTAGGACACCGAGACACCTCTTTAAGAATTGGTTGAATTATGCGGAATACTGAAGGATTTTTTTAATGTAAAAGTTTATGGATTAGCAAATAAACAACCCACTTGTGTTTGCCTAGCATGCAAGAGGCTCTAGATCTAGGCTGCCTGTAATTTTTGTGTAAGAAATAGGTTGGAAATTGATTTCTGAGCTGTCCCCACTCTTTCCCCTTAGGAAAACCTGTTTATTTCCTTTCTGCTTTGGAAGAATATCTGTGTGGTAACAGATGACAGATAAGGAATGGTAGCAAGATGGAAACACATATGATTGTGTATATAGTTTCTTAAAAATCACTTTTCCATATTGTTAAAGTGAGCAGCAGTTTCCACATGAATGCACAATTCTTTCAGATCTGATTAGCCCAGGACCCTGTATTTGCTGGTTAGTAGTTTTACAAGGTGTTCTAATGAACTCTTAAGGTACCTTTTAAGAGTTATGAAAGTTCTTATAATTCATGATAGGAGAATCTGAGGCCAAAGAATATAATACTAACAAATCATGTTGTATTTTGGGTGCTTTGGCCCAAAGGTTTTTATATATGAACAAGTAGTAGTTCTTTAGTGAAGTTTTTAAAACGCTTAAGCAATTGTATTTTTCTCTGGAGTTGTTTTAAATGCCAGTGTTAACTTAAAATAATATTATCCACTATAAACAGTAAACTAACTACAAAAATGTTAAGCCTTTGAGATTTGAATCTTTAAAAAAAAAGGGGGGGAACCCATCTCCAAGCAGTTTTAAAGTCTAGGAAAATGAAGAGAAGGAATCATATTCAATTACTAACATTTAACGTTCTGAATTTATTTGCCTCTGTCATATGTTCAAGATGTTCATGTGCATGGTAATGTTAGAGAGATCATATGCTTTTTTAAAAAAATGAGGCCTACAAGTTGTCAGTTTATGACACATGTAGTGCATCACAGAAGAAATTGAAAAATACTTTCCTGTCTCATAATTTATTTAATAAGAAATTTTTATATTTTATTTTAAAAGATAATTATATTTAGTTTTAGATCTATTTTTGTAAAGAGGGCAAAAATACAGATGTAAGGAAAAAGATCCAGCCAAAGAAACACACCATGAGCAGAGCCAAGGAAATACACTTTGGCCTTTCAACCAGAGCCAAAGAAATGCACCCTAACCCTTGAAACCAGTGCCAAAGAAACACACTTTTTCCCTGGAACCAGACCTGGTGGAAGTAATATACCCTGGTCCTAAAATTAGAGCCAAAAGGCTAAAAAGGACCAGTGAAAGAAACACACTTTGGCCCTGAAACCAGAGCAGAAAACCAACCAATCACTGAGCTGGAAATCTAGCCAGTCGGAGCTCTGGGACTGACATCTGACCAATCGCCACCCTGGAAATCTTCTCCCTGGAAAACTCCGCCCATAAGAAGCCTTATATAAACCCTGTGCCTGTGCTGTTTGCAGCTGTCTTCCACCCTGGCAAAGGCAGCCACTCTCTTGATTCTTCCTTCCCAGTAAATCTTTTGAATTTGGGTGGAAACAGTCTTTTGTCTTTCACTGGAGCAGAGATGACCCTGGGTGGAGGGGAGCAGGGCTGTAATACTTTTCTAGGAAACCTTCCTCTAGCTAAGGGGAGTTGTTACACTCCACTTTGGGGGACTGGAGCTGAACTGTAACAGCTTCGCCTGGGAAACCCTCTCCTGTCAGAGCAGAGCTGTTGTACTAGGCCTTTTCCTGAAGCAGGGCTGTAAGCTGCTACACTTACTGTGACCTGTGGTATTCTTTGGTTCCTGAGTACCAGAATACTTTTCCGTCTGAGCTGTAACACTTAGTATTCTGTGGCTCCTGAGTGCCAGAATCCCTTTCCATCTGAGCCTTAACACTTAAAATACAGATAAAGGCTCTTCAACCCTCTTTTTGGGACTCCTTAACATGTACATGGAAATATCAGGACATTTTAAACCAAAGATGGGGTGCAAAAATTAAATAGTATTGCATATAGAGTTGCAATACTGAGTTTAAAAAAAAAATCACTGATGCTTTTTGTATATATGGATTGTATCTTTTTTGTATGTTTAGGCTTAAACTTCTTTTCAGTTTCATGCATAAATACAGCATATTGTGATAATATTCACTTTTATTGCCCTGTTATACCTCTCCCAATCCCTCTCAACCCCTTCTTTCCAGCTAATCCCCAGAGGCTATACCATTCTGGAAATTATACTCCTTAGACTGAAAATACTACATGGAAAAATACTTTGGGAGTGACCACATTTTTCATAACTTCAAAAACTATTGTTATAATTGTTCTATATTATGATTATTGTTATTCATCTCTTACTGTGCCTAGTTTATGAATTAAGCTATATCATGGGATATATATATATATGTGTGTGTGTGTGTATGTGTGTGTGTATATATATATATTCATAAATTAGGTACAGTAAGAGACAAATATATATTTAGGAAAATATTTTTAGAGTTTGATGTTTGACATTGTCTGTAACTTCAGACATCCGATCTTGAACTGTCTCCTTCTGGTAAGGGAAGAACATTATAATATCTTATGGCACAGTGGAAAGTCCATTGAGAATCTTTTATGGGATTATTTTTTGGATAATCAACAATACATTTGTAGACTTCCTTTGACTAGGAAGATTTTGGAAAATGTAAAATTACCTTTTTGCACAGAGTATACTGATTTCTGGCAGCAGATCCAGTTACCAAGCTATATGTAAAACCTTGCTCATATTACATTTGAGAGATCATAATCTGCAAGTTTAGAAACCAGTGTTGTCAAATTTTCCAGTTAGTTTCTTCACCAATCAACCGGTATCACCCTTATGCTGGCTGAATTTTTTTTCCCCCAGCTTGATCTTTATATGTCATCTGACTTTGCTGTCTTCACAGATTACTGTCAAACTCGCTCAAGGGAAAATGCATTTCTGTTGTAGGTTTGAATGTTTTTAGAGTTTCATTGAACTCCTTTGGATCCCTGTACCTTTGGGGGAGCCAGTTCTGTATGCCAAGTACTCCTTCAGAAGATCCGCCTTCCCTGGGAGCTTGTGTTTCCCTAAATGATCTCTGCCACCTTTAGTCTTTCTCTCCCTTTAACCTTTAACTAGACTAAAAAGGCCATTTGGTATAGGACTTGTTCCATAGTGGTGCCTTTTGACCCTATGTTTACTGTGATCTTATTTCAAATAATCTTTAAAGTAACTTTCTGATGTTGTAGATACTGTTGTTGATAAAAACCTTAGAGAAGTTAAGTAACTTGTCACTTCAGGGGTAGGACGTCCATCTGAAAGGTGATTTCACATGGATCTCTTAAACTTAACTTTTTTTTTTTTTTACATTTTTTAGAGACAGGGTTTCTCTGTGAAATAGTCCTGGCTGTCCTTGAACTCACTCTGTAGACCAGGTAGGCTTTGAACTCACAGAGATCCGCCTACCTCTGCTTTCCGAGAGCTGGTGTTAAAGGTGTGTGCCACCACCCTTGGCTACTAGAATTTTAATTTGATCATAATCAATGAATAATTTCTCTTTGGACAATACTTATACTTAACTTAATACTATCCTTTTCTTATTTTGCCCCAATGATGAAATGAAGAGAACTGAGCCCAGCATTGATAACCTGTCTTGATACACACGTAGTTGGCTTGGATAGCATAGGCCTTGTTCTTGGCTCCTATATCTTCTGTAACAAAGGTCTGCACTATCTTCCCAGCTCTTGTACCTATCACTTGGAATTTCACAAGAACAAGTCTTTTGTTGGCTAGCATACCCTCTCCTCTGACTCTTGTTCTGCTAGCATCCATCCTGCTTTCCTGTTTTATACCTGGCCCATTGACACTTTTGTTTGCCCACTAGATAGGCATACTCTTTTGTTCCTTCATTAAGTACCTCTCTAGCTTTGATTGTATCCAGCCTGAAATTTATTTATGAACAGGAATTTTGCTCATGTCTTTGACAGTATCTTAATATTTTTCTGCGGTGATATTTTATTTATGATATAAGATCAGAGTGCAAAGCTAGCCATACTAGTTAGCCATAGAGGCCAGGCAGTGGTGGCACACACCTTTAACCCCAGCACTAAGAGACAGAGGCAAACTGATCTGTTAGTTAGCCACCCTGAGCTACATGAAATTGATCCAGTCTAAAGAGAAACAGCTCACACAAAGGTGATCTCGGTACTTAGGATCCCACACCTTTAAACCCAGCACTAGAGGGATGGATATAAGGCGGGATGAGACAGGAACAGTGCAATTTGAGGGTCTGTGAATCTCCCTTTGGTCTGAGCATTGGTAGAGGTGAGTGGTTGGCTGCTTTGGTTTTTTTTTTTTTTTGATCTTCAGCTTTAACTCCTATATCTATCTCTGGGATTTTATTATTTGTGCTAACTTTTCTTAATCTCTTGCTTAAGTTCTAAGTATTATCTTAAATTCTGAGTATTATCTGTGGTCTGTCCCTTCCTCTGGTTGCCACTTAGGTAGTGATTTTGAGAGTTACAGAAGTTTGCTAATTATTTACAATGCTTTCATTAATACCTGTTCATTCCTTATTGTTATTTTCCATAGTGCTTCCAGGTTATTGACAGGGTTGGCAGTCCCTGGGCCTGACATTTGGCAATAGTGGCATTGCTCCATATTGTTTAGACAGGTGGGATCTGAATCTAGGATGAAAAGTGCTGGAGAGTTAACTTTGTAATGGTTGCAGCAACATAGCTCACATTTGCTGGATCTACTTTATCACCACTTTTACTCTATAATTGCTTCAGAACCGGCTTGTATCTCCATGTGCCCATTTAGTGAAACCTCTCTAGTTAGAATTAACTCATATAACACTTAACAGTCACTGTGCCAATTCATTTATTTCCTTTTCTTAAAAATGTAGTTATAAAAATTAAATGCATATGGAAAGATGAAAGGTTTTTAATAAAAAATCTTTTCTTTAAATCAGCCCCATGACTCTTGACATTTGATCTGTGAGTACTTAGAAAAAAAAGAATATATAACATATATATATATATATATGTGTATATATATATATATATGCACACAGACACACATACACACACACACACACACATCCATACAATACAAACCCCCAGAAAAATAAGTCCATGTGTATTTTTCTCTGCATATTCTTCTATTAATGTTCTGCATCTTGGTGTTTTTCATTGTTTTTTATCCTGGAGGCTTTTCCTCTGCCTTAGACAGGTATGCTATGGTAGGACAGGAATGAAAGACAGTCAAGGAAACGTGGGAGGGAAAAGAATCTCCTCACTCTGGACTGGTTAAAACTTGACAGTCAAGTCAAGATGTGGGAAATTTTGGAAGGTGCTACTCCTACATGAAGAGCTATAGGCAGCAGTTCATGTCTGCGAAGAAAGGGATAGCCAAGCTTCTTCAGGGACGAGCCCTTGGATAGGTTATCCAATCTCAGTGGTCACCTATAACAAATATATAAGTGAGTAACACTGAATGGACTCCAGCAGACTGTGTGTGTGTGTGCGCACACACGCACGCACACACAGTGTGTAAAAATAATTAAAGGAAGTCATGAACTTGAGTGAGTAGAGGGGACACATGAGTTGGAAATGGGGAGAAAAGAGGCTAGAAATGATGTAAATACTGTCCTCATGTATGAAATCCTTAAAAATTGAAAATGATATAAAAGAAATCTAGCATAATTAACATTTTCAGTGACAGTTACCTATAAGAGACAATATTCCTTTTATGTAGACATGTTCCAAACAAGACTTAAATGACAGCTATGCTTAAGACCTAAGCATGTTAATCAGCTCTATGTGTGATCTTTCTCCTTTTCCCAGCTGTGAACCTACAGTTTTCAAGGACTCTCACAGAATTCCCATTTACTGTGAAAGACATGCCTTGACCTATTGTGTATGCCTTGTGACCCTGGTTTTTATCTTATCTGAGTTCAGTCCTATTCAAGACACCCCTGGAGCATTCTGATCTCATTTATACATAAGAGGGAAAAGGGGGAGGCATGTTAACAACCTTTGAGATGAAACTTGAGAGCTACCAAAGTCATATATATGATAACTGCAGCTTGGTATGTTTTGTCCTTTCTGTGAGTGCCTCTCTAAGGACCACTGTGCTTGAATCTATGTTAAATTCTCTTAAGTGAGTCAATCCTAATCAAGGTTCACCTCAGTTGAGGATTTCGAAAGGAACTCAGGCTGCTGAATGTGGGAGCACCCAGTGTTTCTTGCCTCACTCCACTGTTCACACTCTTTTAAATTAAATATGGGAGTAATATTTCATTGCATTGGGTTAGTCTGACTTACTCTGAATTATTGTGAATTAAGTACTCTACTAATACATTATTAGTGATTTACATTTTTCTACTTAACAAATAGTGGTATAATAAACTGTGTGGTTCAGAGTTTAGTGCATATCAGGAACCAGCAAATGATGGTCAGTATTCATGTATCTGTTTTTATAAACAAAATTGTTTTTGAGGGCTCAAGACATGGCTTAGTAGATAAAGCACTTGCCATTCAAAGCTGAGGACCCAAGTTTGCATTCTAAGCACACACATAAAAACTTCATGGGTGTGGTGGCCTACCTATAACAAGCCCCCCGTTCCCCATGCTGTTCATGTATGGGAGCCTAATTCAGTAAGCTCATACTTCAAAAGATGTGCCTCAGTAAATAAAGTGGAGAGGGATCTAGGAAGAAATCCAGTGTCAACCTCTGGCCTCCATATGCATCCATATGGTGTGAAATGCACATATAATATATATTATACTTAAACAATAGTGTATTGGAATAAGCCATGCACTTTTGTTTATTGTCTATCACTATTTTCAAGTTAGAGCAGTGTCAAGAGCAGATGAATGGGCTTGTTGTAACAGAGGCCTTATGGCTTGCAAAGCTGAAAGTAATTATACTACTGACCCTTTTAAGACAAAGTTTATGACTCCTTGTAAATAGTAAATTTCTGGGAAGTAAAATTGCTTAGTTGTTTTAAATTAAAATTAAAATGTAGATAGATTTTCAAAAAGACTGATCTGATATTTGACAATATATCAGAACACTCATTGTTGTCAATCTTTACTTGCTGATGATAGTTTTTGTACAAGACACAAAAGTTGGCCCATTCAGTAGTCTCATATTTCTTTGCTTTGTGTTTCTCTAATTATGATAAGTTGAATGTATCTTCATAGCATTTTTTCTTAAAGAGAATTGTCATTTTCTGATTTTTTTTTTTTTTTGGCTTATCAGAGTCATTATAGAATTATAGAATTTTAAGTTATTTGGGTATAAAATAGTCCTGTATATATTCTGTGCTAGTGGTGCTCTTCTTAGTTACCTTTTTTTTGTCACCTAAAATATTTTTAAGTATAAATATACTAGTTTATGAGAAAAATGTCAGATGGGAAGTAGTAAGAGTATAATACAGGGATTTCTGAGTATCCTTTTGTGTAGCGTCCACAGTTTGTTAATTTTGCCATTTCCTTTATTTCTCTCCACATGTATATTTATCCAGCTTGCATCATTTGGAAAACAATAGCAGCCACTATAATATACCCTACTATTACAATATGTATTTCAGAAGATTAAGAACGTTTCCACCATGTGACTAGACCAAATGATCACAAACTTTTGTGAAGCCCAAGAGCATGAGTATGTTCCAGCACTGCCAATCCAAAACCAGATCAAACACACAAAGCCCAACCAGATAAGGCCTTGGCCATTTGATTTAAGCTCACTAAGCATCTAGATTCTTAGGAAAGATGTGAAGTGATGACTTATCAGTAAAGTGCTTAGATAACTAAGTGTCTGTCATGAAGTGAAGCTGCCATAAATATTAACTGTTACTGTTCATTTCTTCTGACTTTCCTGTTCTTGAATGTACTCATGCTTCCTTTTCATGATGTAATTTCCTTTTTCCTGCTCTGTTTGAAACCTGATCCACTGTAGAATACACAAGTTAAATATACCTTCTTCAAATTTCCAAACCATGAATTCAGTACCAACATGTTTTTTTTTTTACATTTTGTCCTTACCTGTCTTGTACTAATGTTTTATTGTGTAGTATATGTCCTCTTGGGTTTTAAGGTTGTTGGAAGGCAAGGACTGTATCTCATTTGTATGTTCAGTGGCTAAGTGTTGTAGTGGTGTATACCTATAGTGCCAGCACTTGGGAGGCTGAGGTAGGGGGATCAGAGTTTGAGGTCACCCTTGGAACAGTACATTGAAGTGGCTGCTTAATGCTTGTAGATTATGTGGCTGAATCCTCACTCTTGCTGTCACACTTGTAACCTGTTTGACTAACAGTAAGTACTAACAGTAGTTGCTGTTAAACTAACTGCTTTAAAAATTCAATGTTCCTTGTTTGTAATGTTTTTGGATTGTTAAATTGCACTTTCCAAACCTCAACATAGTGGTCTGATGTAATAGGGCACCATTTTCTCCTTTTTGTTAATTTGCTTATAGGCATTAGAGCTTTTATAAAATGTACTTCCAATTGTATTTAATTTTAAAATAAAATTTCTATTAGGTGTCATTTCTCTGTCATTGAACCTTCATGGACTATAAAGACAAAGGGTTCCTGCGTATATAGTAAAACTTAGCAGAAATGTGTTGTTGCATAGGAATGACACATTTAATGCCAATGGTGGAATCAGTCGTAAAAAGGAACTAAATAAACTTAACCTAGTATGAGCTTTGTTCTTAAGCGTAGAGCTTCTAATAATTTGCTTTTGGGATCTTATCATACTCACACATGAGTAGGAGTAATCATTTGAGAGGATTTGGAACTTAGAAATGGCTGTGATTAGTTGTCACATGATACAGTCTCAAAGACACAGTCTTTGAAAGGAAAAGGAAGAATAAAGCCTGCAAATGCAATGGCCAGTAGAGTTATTTCTCTTTCTTCTGTCAGTAGATTGTAAACTTTTCAAGGACAAGTACTGTGTCTTGTCTTTCTAAACCCTGTCATTATTTCATGCAATGCACATTTACTGAGTGGTATTTGTTGAGTGTCATTGTGAAATGGAGAAATTGTATCTCACATTCTAAAGCATTATTTTATGGGGTTAAAACAATTTTTTAGATTATTTTATTTTATGTGTATGAGTGTTTTGCCATGTGTGTGTACCATATGAATGTCTGGTGCCCATGTAATTCAGAGGATATTGGAACTGAAGTTACAGATGACTGAGCTACCATGTGGGTGCTGCAAATGAACTAGGATCCTTGGCAAGAGCAAAGAACTCTTAACTTCTAAACTATCTCTTGTGCCCCTCTTTTTGTTTGTATTATTAGATTCTCTTTCTCTTTCCTACAACATGGGTATGTAATTCACGTTGTCAGTTCCTTTATTTCCTGAGGTTTTTTTTTTTTTTTTTTACTGGCCCTATTTGGTTTTAAATTAGTGTCTCATAAGGGTGACCTCAAACTTTGGATCCTCTGCCTCCATTTCCAGATTGCTGGTGTTATAGGCATGCATATTTATGCTTAAGCCATTGCTTTAAATTATAGCCCCCCCCCAATGGGATTTCAAAAGTATTACAAATTTATTTATTTTTATTTATAAATGTATTGAAATTAGTGTGTTCTAGGTCAATGGCTTCTAAGACTCCAGTTGGGTTCATTGGACTGGGAAACATGGGAAATCCAATGGCGAAAAATCTCATGAAACATGGCTATCCACTCATTCTCTATGATGTCTTCCCTGATGCATGCAAAGAGTTTCAAGAGGCTGGTGAACAGGTAAGGCTTATCGTTGGATTTGGTTATTCATTTATTTATTTTTGTTTTTTTGAGGCAGGGTTTCTCTGTATTGCTTTGGAGCCTGTCCTAGAACCAGCTCTGAAGACCAGGCTGGCCTCGAAATCACAGAGATCTGCTTGTCTCTGCCTCCTAAGTGCTGGGATTAGAGGCGTGCACTGCCAATGCCCGGCTCAGATTTTGGTTTTTAAAACTAAATTTTCTTCTTCTTTTTCCAAGAGTGAAGCATTTCTTAGAAGTATACCTAACAGAGTTGTAAGACCTAATAGTTGTTAATTTTATTTCATTTTGAATTTCACATTAATTCAACATGTGGGTACACATCAAAAGAGCACCTGGCATAGCTGCTAGGAGGGGGTCTATTTTCTGCTAGGTGACCTGGACATGTCCCGTTTGGTCATTTTCTGAGATAATGTCTTAGCTGATTATGCTGATGATGTACTTGTTTGGTGGAAATAGCCTCATTGTTGGAGACAGTCAGGGATGACTGTATCAGGACAGGAATCTGCTCTGTGACTTAAAGCTGAGCCCAAGTCCCAGATCAGACACTTGCATTATGTGTTAATGGGGAAGCTATCCCCTCAGCTGGCTTCACATTTATAAAATGTGAATGATGACTCACTGTTTGTATCATTAGATTATGAAGCCCAGATGAGAAAATGTATGTGGGTGTACTTTATAAATGTTGTATGACAGCACTTTGTGAGTCCATATTAGTTATTGGCCATAAACCAGGAGACCACCTAAAAATATTGTGGGCTGTAATATGGAGCTGAGTTATGACCAAACTGTAGTGTGTTGCTTTTAGGCTGTCATTCCCATTTCAAGAATTGTAGTATTAAAATTTATCGTGTTTGATGGTAGCATCTGCTGGGCATGTCTTTTTCTGTTTAAATTTGTCAAACTTTATTAGTATTAGTAACCCAAGTGATAAGAGACCATGTTTTAGTCTCTGAATTTAGTAGATTTGCTTTTTCCACAATAGGAGGGCATTTTGCACAAGTTGTAGAACAGTAACTATGGGTGAGATATGACCCTGGAACTGGAAAACTATCAAAAGCTTCCTAAGAAACAGAAAATGAAGAGAACAAAATAAAGCAGAATAATTGATATCTAAATTATTATTGAAAACAAATACTGAGAAATGCAGTCCTGAGATAGAAATAGGTTTAGTGACTTAGAAGCTCTTTTGCTGAGCTGAACACCCTGTGTCTTTCCTGGCCATGTTTTCTGGTACTGGCAGTGAGAATGTGATTGTGATCTTGGCACTTTTCAGTATTGCATTGAAGCTGCTCATGCCCTTGTAGTCTATGGGGGCTGACATTGCTCTCCTTGCAGCTGTGACCCAAGTAACCTGGTGTTGTAGTAACTTACTTTACTAGAGAACGTGAAGAAGATGTGCTTTTATTATCCTTAGACAATAAGTATTACAAGTTACTTTTCTGTTTGGGGTTACTCAATTAGTAGCTAGTTTATTTAAGGGGGTAAGTTTATTTAAGGAGATAGATACTAATTTGGGGGATAATCCTGATATTTGACATTTGTTACTCTATGGTGACAAGTATATGCTAATGCTACTTGGATCTCAAAACTGAGGAATCTCTTAAGTTAAATACAGAATTTAGCCAGGAAGCAAGGTAGAGGTTGACTGGAGATCCTACAGGGAATTAGAGTGTGGACTGCAGAGCAGAAACCCAGGGGCTTTTAAATGCCCACAGTTATTCCTCCTTCCAGCCATGTATAACTAACAGCCTACTTGTGGAACAACTGAAATGCTTGTCACTGCATTATATATATTTTTTAGTTTTCCCCACACTTCCAGACTTTCAGGTGTTCTGCTTAAATTATTGTAGTCTCTGAAGCTACCTCTCTGACCTCTATTCTCCAATAACATTCATGTTCTTTGTGAAGTTTAGGTAGGCCTGAGGAAAGACTAGATTGAAGGAAACATTTACGTTTTAAAAGAAAGAAAAAGGAGCCCAATATTTAGTGAGAAACTACTTTGTCCCAGGTCTTTTGATAGTATTTTGTGTATTTTATTTGTTTTGGGGGTTCATTGTGTAGCCCAGGCTGACCTCAGTCTTCCTGCCTCAGCCTTCTAAGAGTTTGTATTATGGGTTTGTGGCATAACAAAAAATGGCTCAACCACTCTCATTTTTTGTTTTGTTTGTTTTTGTTTTATTTTTAAGTATGACTGTGAATGAAAGAGTACAGTGCCCTCAGAGACCAGAAGAGGGTCAAAACAGATGCATGGAAAAGTTAGGTGCTAGCCTCAGAAAGTGATACTTCTGCCTCCCAATGCTGGGATTCAGGTGCATGCTGCAATACCTGCTTTTACGTGGGTGCTAGAGATACAAACTCAGGGCTTTATGGCTGCATGGCAAATACTTTATTCATTGAGCCAGTTCCAGAAAATCTGCATCTAAGTTGGGTGGTGGTGGTGCATGCCTTTAATCCCTGCACTTTGGAGGCAGAAACAGGCGTATCTCTGTGAGTTCAAGGTCAGCCTGATGTACATAGTGAGTTCCAGGATAGCCAGAGCTATAATAATGAGACCCTGTCACAAAACAAAACAGCAAAAACCCAACAACAACAAAAGCAAACCTTCATCTATACCCAGGAGAAATGAAAACATATCCACACAGAATTTTCTGTATAATAGCAGTATTCATAATAGCTAAGTGGAAATAACACTCATATATATATATATATATATATATATATATATATATATATATATATTATATACATATATAATATATATATATATATCAGCTAATGAATGGATAAACAAAGTATCACATCTGTAATAGACTACTTAGGAATTAAGGGGAAGGAAGTGTGATATTTGCTATGTCACAGATGAACTAAGAAATAAATTAAAGAATCAGTTACAAAAAAGACCATGCATGCACTATGTATCTATTATCTGAAAAATCTTTAAAAAAAAAAAAAAAAAGAAGGAAATGTATAGAGATAAGAAAATATATTAGTTGAGGAGGAGATAGGCAGCTTTGGACATACAGGGGTGTTAGCTCATGGATATATAGTTTTGTTTTGTTTTGTTTTTGAAGAGACCAAAAGCTTGACCATGGTAATGGTTACTCTTATGTGGGAATATGTAAAAGCCAACAAATTATCCACCTTAAATGGGAAAATTGTATGGTGTGTGTATCAGTAAAGCCATTTAAAAGTGAGAACCAGGGGTGTAGCTAATGGCAGCTGACAACCAGGATAAACATCATAGCAAGGAAGAAGACATGAACAGGAAAGTGCTCTGAAGATGGAGGCAGATGTTATAGTTGTGCTGCTCCGGCCAAGAAATGCCAGCAGCCTTCTGAAACTGGGAGAAGCAAGAGCATCTCCTGGAGCCTTTGGAGGGAAACTGGCCCTGCTGTCACCTTCCTTTCAGACTCAGACTTCTTTCCTTCCAGCTCTGTGAAAATAAATTTCTGGTTAAGAGTGAGGGCACAAGAATCATTTCTTTAAAAGGCAGAGCCTCAGTTTTCATTTGTTAGGTGTTTGCTGCTTTTGGACAATGGATGAAACTTGAGTATCTGTCATATGTGTAGTAGTTGGTAATGACCTGAAAGTGACAAGATGTCTCATGTGGCGTTCTATTCAAATTATAATGTGACTATAAATAAAATGCTAGGATAGTTTTTGAGGAGGCAAAAGACAGGTAACTCTGAACAGTTCATTTCTGATAGAGAACTACAGACAAATATTGCACATAATATTTGCTTACCTTCCAACAATGATGGCATCTGAAATGAAAGTTGTGAGGACATGGTTTCAGAAGATTTAGAGAGTTCCAGGATATAGACTCAGTGACCAGGCTTTCTCTTTTCCACTTCCTTATGGTTAGTAAGTAGATAGAAGGAAGAAGATGACTTCAGTGTCCTTTTACAGTGACCAGCCTTCCTGAAACTGAAGGTTACTAGATAGTAACACATTCTATGTTGGAGGTAGAAGTTAAATTAGATGTTTTGTTATTTGGTAAGAGGGCACTTAGGGTTATCTGTGGAGGAAAAGGACAGAAGAGTACAAAGGATTTATTTAGGTTAGGAATGAAGACAAATGAGTCATTTCTTTAAAAAGCAGAGCCTCAGTCTCCATTTGTTAGAGGTCTCCCTCTGCATCCCAGGCTGGATTCAGATGTGCAATTCTCTTGTTAACACAAGTCCTCCTGAGTCCTAGGATTACAGGAATCAATGTAGTGTTCTTCATTATAGACTGGAAAACCGAAGCCAGTGAGGTTAAATGATTTGCACAAAATCATACTTGACTACATGTCTGAGCTGCATCTTTGGCAAATGTAATTGAGGGATTCTAATTAGTTGGCTGCTAAAGACTTTTGTGGCTAGTGTCATATTGGGAATGAGGTTGGTTTGTTTCTCTCAGCTTTTGAGTTGTGGCCAAATTTTGTCAGTTATTATTTCAGAGTTTTAAGGTTCTCACATCAGTGGTAAAATTATTTGAATGCATGTGTCTAAGAAACATGCCTTTGTTGTACAAATCAGACATTGTTGTTATAACATGTCGAATGTCTGTAGTCATTACATACAGAGCAATTGTGTCCAGTTGAGTGGTGACATTCCTGCTATCACTGTCGGTGTATGTTTTTTCCAGATCTGTGAGCTTTGACACTACTTGATGTAATTGAGGGCTCAGCAGTGCTCTGGCAAACCAGACATCCCAAGAAGCAGATGCTAGGGAAGCAGGGGGGTCAATGGACCATCCCATGCACTTGGCAGTTGGACGAGTTGGCATTGCCAGTTCATGGACATGAAAAGCCTAAGATCTGTTAATTCTTGGTCCCCAGTAAGAAACTTTTGAAGGAGTTATCTAGATGGTACTAAATTTCTTTTCGATTTCTAAGGAGATGCTTAAGGTTTTCTGACATAGACTTCCAGGCTTATATCTTGGAGTGATCTAGGAGCTCAACTGGAAGAAGACATGCCATTGTTTTTTTTTTTTTTTTATGCATATAGAGTATTTTTTATTTAATTTTATATAACAAAGTCCAATTAAATGAAAACAAACATTTATACACAATATTTGGGAATTTGGGCGTCGTTCTTTCCAAACTACTTCCTGCTGGTAAGGGGCGCTGTCTTGGGGGATTCGAAGAAGATTCAGATATCCTAGCTGTAGGAAGACATGCCATTGTTTTGCTTTGTATTTACTTCAGTGATGTGGAGGTAGGCATGTGAGAGGGCTTCCTGTGAGACCCAACTCCAGACAGTTGAGTAGAGGATGAAGACTCTAGCAGCTTCCATTTGTTATTTCTTTTCACTGAGCTTTGTTACTTGTGTATGATCTTGCACTGTTTGCCAATAGTTGTCAGTCCTGTTTGAGGTTTGGAAACTATTTACATTTGAATTAAACAATTCTCCTTTGTGATTTCTTTAAAGGTAGCATCTTCCCCTGCAGATGTAGCGGAGAAGGCTGACAGGATTATCACAATGCTGCCCACCAGTATGAATTCAGTAGAAGTTTATTCTGGAGAAAATGGGATTCTAAAGTATGTATTTTTCAAATGCTCATATTTCTTGCTACAGTTCCTAGTTTCACATTTTTTTAGAACTGCTAGAGCATTGCAGCTCTGTTGGTTAAATCTTTCTGTGTATTTTCTTATTTCATAAAGTGAAGAGTAAAGGGTTAATTTTTGTACAAAAGTCAAGTATGTGACTTTTAGGAATAAAGAATACCCCCCCACACACACTTTCTTTCCTTTAACTCTTGTATTAAACTTACTTAAATGAGAGATTTTTTTAAAGCTTGTATTTTAAATTGTACTATTCTTAAAGGCATAATTTTCTTATGATGTACAGAAATCCAGAAAAAGGAGTTTTGTGAAAAATAAAACCAAACATTGGAAAGAACACCATAATTTAAGATTTTATTATATAATAAAAAGTTATTGTATGTCCTCTGGATTAGTCTATCTGTAGTGGGAAGCTGGAATTCAGTATTAGCAGTAGCTCTTTGAGTAAAGTATAATTTAGGTCAGTGTTTCCCACCAGTATCTGTCTTCCCTGGTACTGTAAGCCTGTTGGTCAGTTGCCACTTGCTGCCAAACCCTGTGGTTATGTCAGAATGACAGTGCTTGGATTCCATTTTCTAGGCTTTTTGGTTCCTATGGCTAACTTTGTTATTGAATTAAGCAGAGAGGGAGTACAAAATTGTATGCCATGTAGACACTTGAGTCACCTACACACTGATTTCTGATTATGCTTGCTAAAAGAAAGTGAGGCTTACTTTCAGAAAGCTGTAATGTGTGAAATTTCAGGTTTGAGGAAATTAAATTGGTTTGGAAAACTAGCAGACTTGGAAAGAAAAGACATTTGGATATTAGACAGAAAACTGATAAGATAAATGTTTAGATTTCAGGGATGGTTGAGTGGCACTCATTTTGGATGGATCCAGCAGGCCCACAGTGTGTGTGGTCTTGAAGTGTCCTGGCTGACTCATTACCTAGCCTGTTTCAGTTATGGCTCTGCTTTACCTCTCAAGGAAAAGTAACTAAAACATGTGTAGTGACACAACATTTATTAATAACCTTTACTTTAGAAGAGGTATTAGCTACCAGATGTGTTTTTTCTAGGGAGTGCTTAGGAAGAGTTTGATTTTCTTATTAAACTATAATTGCCTTCTCAGCAATGCGTCGTTACCCCCTCGCTCAATCAGGATCCTTTATCTATAGCAGTGCATAAGTAATTTTGAGATGATTTCCCACTTATTTTTAAAACTGTTACAACTGATAACACCATAGAATACTGGTAGGTTTTACTCATATATTTTTGTTACATAAAGACTTGGGAACTGAAGTGATTTCTACTAACACTGACATATCTCTTGTGTGGAATACACCCAAATACTCTGGTGGGCCTTTCTACAGTGCTTCTTGTTTTTTTGTTTTTGTTTTCCAGACATGGTTTCTTTGTGTAACACAGGCTGGCCTGGAATTCTCTCTGTGGACCAGGCTGTCCTTGAACTCTGAGATCTACCTACCTCTGCCTCCCAAGTTCTGGGATCAAAGGCTCACATCATCATGCCTGGCTCTAGAATCTTTTCTTTAAAACAGTGATCTCCCAAATTTTCTTTTTTAATATTTCTACATATTGAGTTCTGATTTTCTAGTCTTGACTGTGTACTCCTGGGTGAGTAGACCTACAGGGAGAAATTGAAGAAATTTATGGCTTTGGATAGAGTCCTTGCTGAGTAAATTGACTCCACAGAGTCGTCCTCTGATCTCTATATACACAGCTACACACACACACATCATACACATACACTAATAATAAGAACTTCGGGAAATTTGCATATAATTATTAGTCATTATCCTTGATCTATATATTTTTCTTTTATTTACTTTTGAGACAGGGTCTCACTGAATTGCTTAGGTTGGCCTTGAACTCACATTGTATTCTAGGCAGATATTCAACTCCTGTACCTTCGTGGAGTTAAGACCTGGACCACTAAGACCAGGGTAGCTAAATTATAATGCAGGTTAGAGTTTCCTGGACACTAGAATAAGCACTGCCTTATAGATATAAGGGAACTGTTTCAGGTACATGTCCTGAACTCAGCAGAAACAGAAATCTTTTACTATAAGAATGGTAAAGGTTTATGTAAAATATCTGTGATCCTATTTGCTTCTTAACCAATGTATGCATTTTAATTTGCCACAAAAAAAGTCTTTGGAAGTTCTAGATTCAATTCTTTATTTCCATTTCTGCCTGTTTAATACCCTGTGTTTTAAAAAGGTTTCCATAAGACAAGAAGGAAGTTGGTAGGGTGATGGGAGTAGATCTGGGAGCAATTGGAGGAGGGGGGTGAATATGATCAAAATACATTATTTGAAATTCTCAATGAATAAAAATACTATTTTTAAATGTTTCCATTATTAAAAGAATATGCTTTCATGAAGCAAATAGCTATATTTCAGTTTTTATTATTTTATATATTTATTTATATAATATATTTTATATATTAATAAATATATATTTATTATTTTATAATATGTTTTTATTATTAGTGAAAATGCTATCAATATGAAAAGTTTTCAATATAGCTTACTAAAGATGTAAGCTTTTTAAGACCCAGCAATTCTACCCCCTCAAAAAAAATCTATCAAATGCTCCTTTAAGGTTGATAGGTTTTAAAAATTGCTTAGGTATTAGATATTCACTTGTTAGCATGGCTGGTACCAGTACCAGAATTTACCAATTATTTCATTAGATTTTTATTTTGTTACTGCTTTTCTGAATGAGTATGGGTTTACCTTGAACTGAAATTGATCTGGAACGTGAGTAAATATGAGATTTTTCAACTATTTCAGTACCAAGCCAGAGGCCTCCTTGTTGGTCTAGCTGTTTTTAGATGATTCTGCTTGAATAGTTAGTTGCATGAAGTACTTACATAGAGTTGTAAACTTGAATATTTTTATTTATATTTAGAAAAGTGAAGAAAGGCTCATTACTAATAGATTCCAGTACTATTGATCCTTCAGTTTCAAAACAGTTGGCGAAAGAAGTTGAGAAAATGGGAGCTGTTTTCATGGATGCCCCTGTTTCTGGTGGTAAGTGCTATCTAAAGTACACGTGCACCTATTTCTGCTTGTCAGAAGTAACAAGCATTCTTGGTTTTGTGCCATCCAAGGTATTTACAGTTGTTTTTAGATCTGTAAAGTTTTTAATCTCTCATTAAAATAAGAACAAAACAAAACCGGTGTGATATTTAGTGCTCTCTTGATACAGCACTGGTAAGTTTCCGGGAAATTCATGTAAAAGTCACACATTTTGGGGGTTGAGTTATTGTGGAATAAAGATAGATCACTTCCTGGAAGCTTAAAAACTGGTTCAGGAAATAATTAGTTTTGGGCAGGGGCTGTCATTCAGTTGATTGAGTGCTTGCCTATGAGTAAAGCCCTGGCTTTGATCCCCAGCACATGTACTAAATGTGCTGGTGCTGCCTGTATTCCCAGCACTTGGTTGGCAGAGGGAAGAGAATCAGGAGTTGAAGGTCATCCTTCACTACATAGGGGATTTGAAGCCAGCCTGGAATATGTGATGTCCAGCTTGACGACTCCACTCTTCCAGACATTGAGGAAGTGATTTAAAAAAGAAGGGGGGAAAAGAAGAACAAAATAAAACCATCTGACCCCTTGAGGTAAAGATGAGGCCCAGGTGGATTTACAGGTGACTTATTAAAATATAAGGCAAAGATCATCAAAATTTCATGTGAATGCTTCCAGACAGTGCATAATAAGGAAATACTTCCCAACTCATTCTACAAGAAAGACCTTGCAACTCTCATACTTAGAGCAAACAGAATCAGCAGGGAGAATGACAGATGAATTTCAGTCAGGACTTTAGAAGTTCAACCTTTAAAAACATAATTAGCAGCAGATCAAATCTAACCATCAATAAGAGAAATCAAGCATTACAAGTTCTGTGTTGCCTGTATGTAGAGATGGCTTAATATTAGAAAATTGGTAATTGAAATTCACTGTGGGAAACATGTCTAAAAGTTACATGAAAATCTTTGTATAAGTGAAGGATCCACTAATGAAATTCTTAAAATTTAATTTTGTATCAAATAATAGCAGGACTAGTTATGTGGGAATGGCAGGATGTGGGGATGGTGAGTGTATAGCGATAGCAGGATTGCTGCTTTGGAAGGTCTGAGGGATGACTTTCTGTCATCTCCAAAATTGTTATGTAATAAGTGCTTTTTGTGTATGTTTGTGTTTATACATATAAAGAGAAGTATACATTTGGAGCAGTAGGCAACAATGGCTATTTTATTCCAATTATATTAAACGTGACTTTGGATTTTTAAAAATAAAAAGTAAAATATAACAAGTCAGATTTTATTTTTTATAAACTAATTGATTTTTCTATAAAAGCATTATATTCTAAATTCATTTTTTTTTTTTTTGTTATTTTGTTTATTTGTGATAGGGTCTTATGTATTAGCCCAGGGAACTGTCTCTACCTTCCAAGCTGGAATTATAGACATTTACTATCATGTTCATCTTCAAGTCATTTTTGAGTGTAGGTGAAGGGATAAGTAATTGTTAGCTCTTCTTGTTATAATGAATTAGTTACATAAGCATAAAAATTTGCAATAGTACTTAGACACTTCAGAAAATTAATATTTATTACTAGTATGTGTTTCTGATGTGTGCGTGGGGAGGTCAGGAGATGACAGTGGAGTTGGTTCTATCCTTCCATTTTCTAGTTAATTCTAGGGATCAAATCATGTTAGACTGTGTGACAAATGCTTTACTCACTGAGCCATTTCTAGGGCCTAATCTTTTTAAAAAGTGTGTCAGTATATGTGTGTGTGTGTGTGTGTGTGTGTGTGTGTGTGTGTGTGTGTGTGTAGGCTAGTGTAAATGTGAGTACATGAGTATGTGTACTGGTGGAGTCCCTGGGCTGATTTCTTCACTGTCTGAAGTCTCCCCTTGAACCCAGAGCTCACTGACACAGTTGCTCTAGCTAGCCAGGATGCCCTGTTTCTGTCTTCTAAGTGCTAGGACTACAGAGGAGCTGCCAAGGTCACCTGGTGTTTATGTGGGTGCTGAGGATCTGTCATGCTTGCACAGCAAGTGCTATGCACTGAGCCATCTCCCCAGCCTGATTCAGGCAAGTTGATTGTAAAATGTTAATAATGTTGGGGATGTGAATGAAATTAGTAAACCGAGCAATTCTTTCTTTGAATGGGGTAATGCACAAATTCTTGCTGAGGATTCTCCTCTCTCTTCTTTCCATGATGTTGCAGTAACACTGGGGTTAGATATGCCTGCTGCCTTGTATGGCTTTTTCTGGATCAGTCAACAGCAAAATCCCATGCTGAAGGAAACAGTGAGCAGGAGTATCCTACAGGATGGGAGAAAAGAGCTGCACATTATCTGACTCAATACTGAAAATGCAACCTGATTAAAAAGTGACAATGAAAAAAAAAAGTGAGCAATGTCCCTGTACCAGTCAGTACTTCTTACAGGAACAACAGACACTCAACAATGCATAAAATATTGTCCAAGGACTTAGAGAAGCCCTGGCAGCCCAAGCATGAGGACCTGAGTTCACATCCTCAGAATCCAGGAGTTTGTGTGTGTGGTAGTGGTGGTGGGGAGAGGTGGGTATGTATGTATGTATGTAAGTATGTATGTATGTATGTATGTATGTATGTATGTATGTATGTGTACTCATGTGCATGTGCAGGTGGAGGCCAGAGGTTGATGTTTGTATTTTCTTCTATTGCTCTCCACCTTAATTAAAAAAG
This sequence comes from Phodopus roborovskii, assembly GCF_943737965.1. NCBI lineage: Eukaryota > Metazoa > Chordata > Mammalia > Rodentia > Cricetidae > Phodopus > Phodopus roborovskii. The sequence continues at coordinate 22,242,725 of NW_026126571.1, forward strand.
CCCTTGGTGTTTCTGTATGTATTTATTTACCTATTTAGAGAGATTATGCATATTGAAGTTAAAAGACAGCTTGGCAGAGTCTGATCTCTCCTTCCACCATGTGGTCTCTAGGAATTAAACTCAGATCACTAGGCTTGGTGGCTAGTGATTTATCCACTGAGACATCCTGCAAGACTCTACTTAGTATCTTTTACACTGTTATTTAGTGTGTGTGTGTGCTTGTGCGCGCGCGTGCGTGCGTGCGTGCGTGTGTGTGTGTGTGTGTGTGTGTGTGTGTGAGAGAGAGAGAGAGAGAGAGAGAGACTTTAATGCATGGCACACCACATGTATAGAGGCAGGGGACAACTTGTGGGAGTCAAGTCTCTTTCACCGAGTAGATCCTGGGAATTGAACTCAAGTGGTCAGGTTTTGGCAGCAAGCCACTTTACCCACTAATTATCTTGCCAGCCCATCCAACCTTTTTTTTTTGAGACAGTCTCTTAGTGAACCTGGAGCTAATTGACTTGTTGGCTATGCTGGCCAACAAGCGAAATCTGCCTCTTCAGTGCTGGGACTACAGACAGGTGCCTGCTTTTACATGGACCTGGGATTCAGCCCAGGTCTTTATTGCTCATGCAGTAAACCGCTCTGCTGATTGAGCTGTCCCCTCAGCCTGAAAAAGTCAGAATTATTTGAAATTATCCTTTTCTTTTCATGAAACAATGTTTAAGTCCTATTACAACGGTGAATGTATCCAAATTTGTACTGTTACTGATGAAAAGCTTTGCATAGGGATAGTTTGTGATAATTAATTTGTTTGACACTTGATCATTATGAGATTAATTAGTATATAATAGCAGCTTATTTTTACTTATATTTTCCTTGCAGTTATTTTTAGATATTTAATATGATGGATTATCTCATTATTTTACATATAAATATGGTTTGTTGAAAATGACTCTAAACTGAGCACACCTGTAATCTCATCTGTAGAGAAACTGCAGCAGAAGGAATACTGTGAGACTCAGTCAGAATGGGCTACATAGTGAGAGAGAACCTGTCTCAAAATCAACAACAAAAAGTTTGTGCTCTCTCAGTTAAAGAAAGGATTACCTGTGTGTCAAATAGGCAGCTTTAAAAATCATTATGTTTCACCCAAATAAAATGAGGGGGGAGGAATGTGGGGGCAAGTACAGCTCAGGAACATGAAATTGACCCAGTTTTATGGAATCTTTCTACCATCAGTTTTGGAATATGAAATACTTTGGATCATTTGAATAAACCTTAATTTTTTTTCTTCCTTGTATCCCCTTTATATCTGTCTCAGAGGCTACAGAATGACTCTGGATATTTTCCTCTATTGCTCTTTATTATTTTTATTTATTTATTTGGTTGGTGTGTGTGTGTGTGTGTGTGTTAGCATGCATTTGAAGGTCAGAAGATAACTTTGGGAGTTCTCTCTTTTCACTATGTGAAAACTCAGGTCATTAGGCTCAATGGCAGGTAGGTGCTTTTACTCACTAAGCACTCTAGTTGGCCCTTTTGCTTTTTGAGATAGGGTCTTTTGCTAAACCTGGAGCTTTCCATTTCAGGTGGCCTAGTGGGCCAGCAAGTTCCGAGCAGCCACCTGTCTCTGCTTTCCCAGTTCTTGATTTACAGATGTCTATTGCTACGTCTGACTTTAACATGGGTGCTAGAGTTAAGAACTCCAGTCCTCATGCTTCCACGGCAAGCCCTTTACACACTGAGCCACACAGCCACCCCCTGATGTTTTGAATAAAAATGCATTTAAATAGATGTATAAAGGGATATAAATATAGTAGTGTACAAATACAAACAGGACTATACCACAATTTCTATTACCCTTTTAATAAAAAAAGAAATTTTCAACTTAGATGATTGAAATGGTGTGGTGTTAAGATGTGGATGATTTCCCCCATCCAGTACTTCCATTTCTTACTAATATTCTTACAAAGAAAGACCATTCCTCTCCTATTCACAGGCCATGAAGTAGCAGACTGAAGGTGTTTCCTAGGTTGGGTTTGATGTGTATTAAAACCACCAGAGATGACTTCTGTATACATCATCTTTATTAGAAGTAAGGCAGTAGTGCCTAACACATTTCACTCTTGTGCAGCTGTCACCGCACAGTGTCAGGGCTATTCTGAAGAGCGCTTCAGCATGATCTCATCTCTTAGCTTCTTTTTAAAAAGCGTCCAAACTGTACATGTCCTTTCCAGACCTCATTTTGTTGTTTCTAGGCATTTGTTTTCTTGTTCAGGTTTTGTTTTTTTGAGACTATAGAGTCTTTTTTATAATTCGATTTCTTTGGTAAAAGACTGCACATATATTTGTCCTCACCATTCCCCTCACAATGTTCATAAGGCGCTGGGAAGGTAAGAAGTTTAAGTAGATACTGAGTGGATAGGTACTGCCTAGTTTAAGGGAGACCTTTACTGCTTACTACCCTCTAAGTTCTCTTTTTAAAAAGGCATTTATTGTTTTGGTTTTCTGAGACAGGGTTTCTCTGTGTAACAGTCTTGGCTGTCCTGGAACTCACTTTGTAGAGTGAGTGCCAGGCTGGCCTTTAACTCACTGAGATCCACCTGCATCTGTCTTCCGAGTGCTGGAACTAAAGGCATATGCCACCAACGCCTGGCAAAGACATTTTATTTTTAATTAATGGGGTACTTGTTTATAATTATGGGTGCAGTGTGGCATTTCAGTGTTGGGTTTAGGGTGTCTAATCAGATCAGTGGAGAGCCTGTCACCTAAGACACTGATGTTCTTATGTACTCCCCTATCCTTTTCTCTTTGGCTACATAGCTAGTATCCTGAATTTTACATCCCTTTCACATCCTGCTTTGCTTTATAGTTAGCTATGTAGTAAATGGTAGTTTCATTTTTTTCTCATGATTTGAAACATTTTAGAAGTGGAATCATGAGCATATTCTGTGACTTTGTCACTGAGTTCTTCTTGTGTCATCCATGGTGTTAGAAGAGGAGCTAACTTATCTAGTCCTTTGTAAGAATTAGAAAGAGTTGCCTTCTCAGAATTGAAAAAACTACTAGGTAAGCCAACAGCATCTGATTTGTCTTTGAAATAAGATATTGCTGCAAAGTCTAGACTGGCCTCAGACATGGCATCTTCCAGCTTCTGCCACCTAGTACTGGAATTACAGGATGTCCCACCACAGTCTGCTTCAAAGGAACTTTTTTTTTTAAAGAAAAGTCACTCATGTTTGCACAGATGTCACCCTGTGTCAGAGTTTATGGCCTGCTAAACAGTGTGATTGAATGTCAGCCTCTACTTACCTGTTTGGCTAAAGGACCCATACAATACGTGCATGTCTCATCATTACATAGTTATTACATAAATAGTTCATTAATTTTAATTACTGTGTGATAGTCTGTATAAATAATCACAGCCTTTCTGCTATGATGCATGTTTGGGTTATTTCCAGACTTTAAAAAAATTACATGCATTTTTATACATGATGGGAGCCTACCCTTTCTGTCTATCTAGTATCATACTTGGAACATTGTTGGTCTTTAAATAAATGTTTAAAATTTTAAGTTGAACTCAACTGGAAAAACAACTATGAAAATAGGATAGTGGTGAGATACCCTTTTATCAAGGTGAAAATAATTTACAGAGATGTTAAGTAACTTAGTTTAAGCTCATACCTGGTTGGTGGTAAAGCTGAATATGAGTGTGATATATATATAGCTTCATATTTTGCTGTGTTGAGAAACTCTGTTTCTTGGTGTTTTTAATTTATTCCAAGTAGAAATAAAAATTGCTAACTGAAATAATGCTCTTATTAATTAGCTAAAATAGCTAATGGTGGATCATTACAGTAATGACTTGGAATGCTTGGTCTCCCAGTATCTGTTCTCTGTATCTGCTTGAATAGATTGGCCTGCTTTAGACAGTAGTATATTGGATTTGTTAAACAAGGAGATTTGGAAGCACTTTGAACACCAGAATGTGTTCTCTTTGCTATGTGGATTTCTTCCACCATCAGAGCAGTTTGGCCCAGCTTGGAGGTGTATATAAAATGGCTGAATGTGTGAATCTGGCCATTTTGACCTACCACAGTCAGAGTGCCACATGACTGCAACCTCATTGGTTATCTTGGGCCTGACCAGCATTGCACTGTCCAATAGGTTTGCTTATAGAATTGTGAGAAAGTAAAAGTCCTGAAGCTTGGAGTGGGTAATGTGTACCCATAACGAACTGATGGACCCAGTTAGGTCAGATAACCAAGATTCTTGTTCAAGATTTGTTACCAAGCTGGAGAAAATGATTCGGTGTAGAAATCTGATAGCTACAATCATTTCTTTGCTCTTAAATCTCTGTATTTCTGATTACCAGTGGGTATGTTAACCAAGTTACTTGGCAAGTTGATACAAGACCACATTTGCTCAGATCTGGGAAAGTAGTTGGTAAATTTCAATAAATATTACTATGCTTTTTCATGGACTGTTGAGGTTAAGTAGTATGTTCAACTTTTAAGAGTCTCTTGTGCTCCTACAGTGGAAATTTATTATTAGAAGGGATCTTATGAATACTTTAGTCTGACTGTTATTTTGTAGGTAGAAAAAATGAGGTTCAGAAATGGTAAGTGACTTGCTTGGGGTTCTCCAGGCTCTTAACAAACCTGGGAGCAGGATGCTAGGCTCCAGTTCAGTCTTGGCTCTTTCTGCCGTCTTCCAGAACTTCTTCCTTTTAGTCCTGTGATGACTTCTCTGTCATACCAGTTGCCTTCTGATAGCTCCATTTCCAGTAAGGTCATCTTCCCCACAGCTAGTTTGTCTTCTGGTTTACTCCCTGACTAGCACATCATGAAAACCTAAGGGGAACTGTCTTATTTTCTAGCCCTTAGAGGCCAGATTCTAAACTGAGTGGAGTTTACCATTTCTTTTTGAGTCACTAGGTAAGAATTGCTTGAGAAACAGCTATTGTCTAATTTGGAGAACTCTGACCAGTACTTCTAATTAGTTGGAGAGGGGTCTCTGTTCTGCAGACAGAATAGGTTAGAACCAGTTGGAATCCTTCCTGTTTGGGGTTACCTAACTGCTGCTGCTTGATCAAATAGGCCTGTAGAGGAAGAAGTAAGTGCTCTCTTCACTGTATCCCTAGCAGATTGGGTGTGACTGGAACATGATCTATTCCCAGATATAAGCCCTTGAGAATCAAACAGGATTGTGCCTAAAAGCAAAAGGACAGGAAGAAAATTGTTTTATTTTGCAGGAGTGAAGCCACTTTATACCTTTCTTTTGTACCATAGCATTGCATCTGTGCCTTTACTTCCGTGTTATATTCATGTGCTTGTTTCTTCTGCTAGACTCAGAAGTGGGTAGATCTTATTTTTTTTTAATTTTATATTTCCAGTATATATTTCTAGTATATATTTCATTTACTAAAATTGAATCAAAAGTTAATCATTTCTTCCTTTTTTTCTTGTTTTACCAACCTACCCATTTGTTCATATATGTGATACTTGGGAGCAAGTGAGGCAGGATTTCTTTTAGGCCATCAATGACTCGGAGACAGTATTAGTTATGGATGCTTTTAATCTGGTTTTTCTTTATATTTTGCCTCAGGGCTTTTTACCTTTCTGTCTGCCTGTCTGTCTTATTTTCCTGCTTCTTATGTCTGTCTGGCTGGTGACTGCCTGGCTTCTGGCCCTGGCCGTATCCCTCTCTTTCTTCCTTGTTCTCTTCTTTCTTGAGCCTAGATTTCTCCTCCTACTTATTCTCTCTGCCCCACAGCCCCATCTGTCCCTCTCCTGCCTAACTATTGGCTGTTCAGGTTTTTGTTAGATCATTCAGGTGACTTAGGCGGGTGAGGTGAAACAGCATCACACCTTTACATAATTAAACAAACGCAGCATAAACAAATATAACATGTCTTTACATAGTTAAAAATAATATTCTACAACAATCAAACACAACCTTCTCTACCACTGAACCACATCACCAGCCCTTTTTCAGATGTTGGTAGGATACTTGCCTCGCATGCACAAGGCCCTGAGTTCAAGCCCCAGGACTAACTGCAATAAGTGAGTAAATAAATAAATAAGTAAATAAATAAACAAACACATTTCAAGGTTAATGTTAAATATTTTGGGTCTTCTATGGTCATTCCTCATTCTTAAACTGTATAGTATTAAGAATAATGTGAAGAAGGCTTTAGATGAAAGTTTGGATTGAGAAAAACATACTAATAATGTGTAAACAGTTGCAAAGTGCAGACTGATGCAGAATAGCAGCATTCCCAGGACCTGTGGGAACAGGAGCTTCTCTACAGCAGTTTCCATCAGTGGCCAGTTGCCGTGGAGAAGCATATGAGTTTTCATATGTTGATATGAATATTTAAAGAGAAACCAACACAGATTTAACATATAGAGGTGATTCTAAAGCAGCTGAAAGAGTTTTTGAGTTTGGGAATGGAAAATACATGTTAAAGATAATAAACTCTGGAAACCTCAGATGAATTCCTGTAATATCTCATGGGAACCACTGGAATTTAGGTTTAGATTTAACAGTTCTTTCGGAAATATTCTTTAAACAAAGGAAGGAAGCTGCTTAGTTCACATCATTCTTGTACCACCGTTAACTCTGTTAGTGAAGAAATCTAGTTCTCTTGGGTGTTAGAAAGCCTGAAACTTGTAGTTCGGAAGTATAACTCTAAGCACCAGAGTCTGGGGATCTGGCTCAGTGGGTTAAACATTCACCACAAAAGCATGAGGGCCAGAGTCTGAATTTCCAGAACCCACATAGAGCTTGCATGCAGCAGCACATGTATGCAATCCCAGCACACCTGCAGCAAGGTGGGAGGTGGAGACTGGATCCCTATCTCAAGCAAGCTGAAGTAGAAGACTGACACATAATTGTCTTTTTGGCTTCTATATGCTTTGCCATGGCACACAAGTGCACACACACACACACACACACACACACACACACACACACACACACCATACACAAGATTAAAATTGGAAATAAGGTGGAAAGTGCTTGAAGAAGACCTCCATTATCAACTGTCCTGCACATGCACACACAAAATCTATACCTCTCTTATACATACACATAAATTGAAAAGGTAAGTATACATTTCCTTCAACAAAATATCTTGCAATTTAAAATACCGTGTTTATGTAATTTTTATGATTGCTTTCTGCTTGCATACTCTTACTCTTTATTATGGTGATAATACTCTGACCACAAGGGGCACAATCCACTTTGTATTTCATGCCGTATTTATTAAGTACTTGTTAGATATTGGTAGACTTAATTACTAGGGTTTGGGCTTTTCTTCTTGTAGTGTAAGTTTAGTGGGAATAGAAGGAGGAACCAAATAAAGGGAATTTCAGTAATTAGTACTTTTAAATAAAAGTATCATTTAGGGAGATAGAGACTAATGAGAGGGCCCTTTTCTGTAGAGAAATGGATGACCTTTCTAAGGAAGAGACATTTTAATCAGAGATGTGAGTTTGGAGGCCTAGGAGAGTGATGTGTTTCAGTGGATGGACTTTTCTGTACAGTCTCCTGTTCATGGAATCTTTACCTTTCTATCACTAGGGTGTTACTAGTATCTGGTTGATAAATTGAGTAATAGCCTTTACTTGGTTACCATTTCTCATACCAGTCTTTATTTAATACCTGCTAGCCAGACTGTATATTAGTTAAACCATGATACCCATCTGAGGTATGTTACCATAATCTCTTTATCCTGTGCAAATCATATCATTGTGAGACTTGGAGTCACACCTCTTTGGGTATATGCACGTCTTTTGTTGGGGTGTATTAGCTGCCACAGTGGTGGTCCAGTTTAATCAACTCTTTTCTGGTATAGATGCTAGACATGAAGCAAATTTAAAATCATTGTTTATGACCAATGACCATGTTCATAAGCTGCTCCACCAGCATCATTATGGTGCTTAACTGTGCTTGAATAATTAAAGATAAACTCACCTATTGCCTAATATGTCTATAGGTTTCCACAGAGAACTTGAGTTGAAGCAGCTTTGAAGTGGCATTTGCAATTAGTTCCAGGCTTTCTGTGCTGCCAAGCCTGATTGACACACTAAACTGTATTGTTTCACTTAGGAATTAATGTCAAAATGAAATAAATGAACTTGTGTGCTTGTGTAACAGTTCCCTACCGGGAAACCTGATTTTATATTACTCTTGACTAGGTTATGTTTTAGTAATTTGAGGAGTTCTTAAATTGTGAAGTAGTAAGCACAGAAGCCTATTAGGGAGTTGTCCTTAAAGTGCCAGACTTGCAGGCTGTATCTCAATGAAAGTTTCATATAGTCTCCATTCTTATTTAAAAATCAAGTTTGCAGTCTTGGCTTTTACTCTTGCTGAATTGGATACCTACAGTTTTTCCACTAGATCTGTATCTAATTTATAGTAACAGGACTACAAAACCAAGAATCATTTCTGTTTTGGCACCTAGTGCTATTATAGTAAGGGTCTGTTGGCATTTTGGTTACAGCATTTTCTTAGAAAAGTTTACAACTTGGCAGTCTTGACTTTAGGCTGAAATGTTGCTATTTCTGTCCCAAAGCAAATTCTTTTTTTTATCAAATTTCATGTGTCTGCTGCATTGAGGGAGAAGGATGATTATAGTCCTTTTCCTGATGCCTTCACATATCATTTGGTTGATTGGTAATGTTGTATATGATGTTGTTTGTTCTTTAGAAATGTTTTTACGTTTATTTACTCATTTTGTGTGAGTGAATGTTTGGCTATGAGTGCCACAACCTGCAACTGGAGGTCAAAGCAGCTTGGGAGAGTTGCTTCTCCAGCTCTGTGGGTCCTGGGTGTGAAACTCAGGTTGTCAGGCTTGGCAGTGAGCACTCTTACCTCTGAGCTATCTCACCTACCAGTATTTGACTCATCCTTACATTTTGTTCTTACCTCAGTAAGAATTAGTGTTATGCAAGATAAATGAGTTCTAGAGATCTGCTGTTACACCACAGTTAACAATTCTGTGTTTTCTACTTAAGGATTTGCTGAAGTGGGAGGCTAGAGAGGCAGCTTAGTTGTTAAGAGCTTATTAATGAAACCATGAAGACTGTAGTTCAGATCCTAGCTCCTACAAGCAAGGTGTGGTCCTGCACAGGCTGGTGGGCTGAGGGGGACACATGATCACTGGGGAAATAAGGTGAGAAGATAGAGGCAAACTCTCACCACTCACCTTGGTCTGTGTCTGCCTACCTTCCCACACGTGTGCATATACTACACACACAGAAATAAGTGAAAACCGTTTGTTAAAGAGCAAGACACAGTGGCACAGGCCTATAATTCTAGCATTTTGAAGGCAGAGACAGGAGAATCATGATTTCAAGGTCAGCTACATGTGAGACCTCATCTCAAAAACAAAACAAAAGAAAACCAAAATGAGTGGAAGGTAGATCTGTTCAGTGTTGCTACTGCAAAACAGCAACAATAAGACATGAGGATGAGGAAACTTTGGAAGATAAATGTTCTTTACCTTGATAATGGTGGTAAGTTTATGGATGTATGCTGTGTAGATGGAGTTTTCTTTGGGCCTCCAGCCCACCAAAACAAAACAAAAACGACATGGAGACCTACTATTAATTATGAAAGCTCGGCCTATAGCTTAGGCTTATCCTACTAGCTCTTATAACTTAACCCACTTATATAATCTACATTTTGCCTTGTGGATTTTAACCTCTCTTCCATCTTGTACCTCCTGTTTATTCCCTGTGTTCTCTGGCATCTTTCTTACACCTGGTTCATTTCCTCTTTCTCTCTATCTGGAAGTCCTGTCTAACCTTTTTTGCCTAGCTATTGGCCATTCAGCTCTTTATTAAACCAATCAGAAAGCGCCTTGGCAAAGACACACCTTCACAGTGTGCAAAAAGATTATTCTACAACATATGCTTATTTTCATACTGATCATACTTAATTCATTAAATATTTATGAGTTTTAGTTTATCAGTTATTCAGTAAAGTGACTGTGATTTTTATTTTGAAATAAATTGGTTTAATTTTCACAGGTCTCATTATTTTACTCTCCTTTGAGACTCTGTTTTGCTCCATAGTCTAGATTGAGCTTCAATTTGCTGCATCCTGCTTCAGCCTGAGGGCCAGAATTACAGGCACCACATCAGACTAGGCTTCTCTCCTCCAAGAGTTATATTACTGTTGTAATGTATTTTTAAGGTTACTCTCTAATTGAAAACTCTTGTTTACTAACTGTGATGTAAAAGTATGTCGTAGCATTGACTTTAGAATGAGAGACTTGAGTTACTCTCTTTAAAAATATTAATAAAGTGTTAATACTCTCCTTGGTCAGATTTTGATTGTTTTAGTAGCCTAAATAGTTAAAATGTACTTAAGCTTTGGTAGTCAACTCCATTTCCTTAGCAATGTCTTAAGATTCATTAATAGAGTACACAAAATTGAGTTAATTAGTCTTTTCATTCCCTGAAATTCTTATGATCACCCTGTATCCATTAAGTATCCTTTTTGTGTCTAGAGGGTCTTTGCTTGGGGGTTTTTCTGCAGTTCATACAGGTAGTTCAGAAATGTTTGTAAATACATTTCAAGAGTTTATTTGAAATGGACTCTGAAGTGATGCCCATAAAAATCTCTCATCTTCTTTGGCATAGGAAGACTCCCTTGCAACAGCTGTTGTAGTCAGGAGTCCCCCTGTACATTGTTAGTAAGTTCTTAATGCAGTGAAAGAAGATTACTGATACAGGCTGTGAGATAGGTAATGATAGCTTTGATAGTTTGTACCCCAAGAAAAGAATGGGAGAATGAGATATAGTTGGTGTTTTCATTATTGCTGTCACTATCCATTGTTACTATCACTATTACTGTTACTAGTGGTCTTCTTTCTTTCTTTCTGTACACTTATTTTCTCATTTTGGGATTCCTTCATCACTAAAGGCTATGCTTTAATTGCACTGTAATTTTTAGTTGGAAACTCACTCACTACGAAGGTTGTTCCTGGCAGGCCCTTGCCTGTGCTGGAGGGGCACTGTGTTCTCTTCACACTGCTATGCAGGAAAGCACATCAGTAAGGCAGGGGTCCTGCCTGCAGTAATCCTAGGGTATTTTTAATGTCTTTTAATTGCCACTCAGGATGTAAGTGAGACCAGACGCAGTTGGGTCTGGTCACACAGTTAGGAGTGCCTACCTTGGTTTATGTAAAACTGAAGTACACTTACCAAATAAATCTGAAGTTGCTTATGTGTAATTTATTATTCCTTGGCAGTATTGATTTCTAAGCAGCATGAAATCAGTCCCCTCATGCTTTACATATCCTTATTTTGTTTGATCTGGGAGTAGCACTTGGGGAGAGGTGAGAGAAAAGATGGAATTAGAATTTGCTGAGAGTCTTTTAAGTGCTATGGAGATAGTTATTTTCTCAGATGTTTGATATTATTAAAGTAATTTGGTAATGTTGGTAGATAAAAATGATATGAAGTTAAGTTTAAATTAGTCTCTTTGTATTTGCTATACAGTTGTGTTTTTTTTTTTTTTTTTTTTTTTCCTGTATCCCTTTGGGTGTTCTAGTTGGGAACATTTTAAATTTGCCTGCAGATTTCATGACAGTTCCCTTCCTTCCTGCTGGGACAAGAACAGTAGTGGTCTTGCCTTCTCTTTCTTGCCCACAGGGATTTTAACCTGACCTGATCTCTTGTTTGGTATTTAGCTAAACTTGCCGTCAAGAATATAAAAAATAGAGTTTTTTTTTTCTTGTATTCATTGGTAAATTTAAACGTGGTGGTCGACATTGTTTTGTTGCAATACAAGCTGTTGTCATCACAATTGTTTATCCCTTGCTGCTCGGAGAGGGCATTGTTCTCAGAGAGATTTTAAAAATAAAACAACGTAAGGCCTGGAATACAAGTAATTTTACCATTAATTAATTTCATTGCTTGTAATTCTTTTTATGTGTGAGAGTAATACTTGTTTTCAAGCAGCCAACATTTTTAATGTGCTATGTCCATAATAAGAGTAGAAAATGTCTTGGCAACACTGAAATAGGTAATTGGCTTTTCTAGCCAAGATAGGTTTGTAAAACTTTCTGAAAATTTAGAAATGGGAGGAAAATATTTCTTTTTCACTAATGACACATTAACCCTTCATTGTAGGCTCTAGAAATTTTTCATTTAGCTTTCTTTTGTTATGTTAGATAAGCATCTGAAGGAAAATGAATAGTTTATTTCTTGTAATTGTTATATACCTGTAAACATTCAGATTATAGAAAGAATTGTTTTGATTTGAAATCCTGGGTAGAGATGAAAGTTTTCTAAAACTCAGATAATTTTTAAAAAGACATGTAACTGTCTTCAAGACTTGGAATCTGTAATGGCAAACTTTGAATCAGCATTTAAAACTATTTGATGATATCTCATGGTCTTTAATTAGGTTGAACATTGATATTCTTATTTTCATATAAAATCAAGTTTTCATGATCCAACATTTACATCTTAGACCCTGGACTCGGTTCCTTTCAGAAACAGACTGTCTGTGCAGGGACATTGAGGTTAACAGGAGTGAGCTCCTTGGATGGCTTGAGCAGGGTGGCAGGAGAGAGAGCAGAACCACAAACTTGCCAGGAGGTAAAGACAGGCTTTGTGCCCCTCCATTTCAGCTGCTGGGTTTGTTCTGAAAACTGTAAAGTTAAACTTTTTGGAATTGTTACTATCCCAAGTGGGAATATAAACTATATTGAACAAAATTTATTTACCTTGTTAAAAAGTCAACATAAAACTGTGGTTAATTAGTTTATATTATTACATCACTTCTAGTAGAGGCTCAAACTAGTACCCAGTAAGAGGAACCCCCTCAGGTGAGCTGCCTGCTGCCTGTATGAGCTTTAAGATAATGATGAGTTTAAATTCCCTCTTAGAGCTAAGTGAGAATAAAACTGGAGGCAATAAATATTCTTGGCCAGGGCCATTAAATGAAAAAGCTGGGAATTCTCCAGCTCTTGACTTAAATTGTTTGTTTATCAGCTGGCGCCTAGTCTGGAGTCAAGAGCTGGAGATTTCTATCTGTGACAGAACTTTGAAACTCTTGCAGGACACTTTCATTTCAGCTGAAGGTAACTTGAGTTTATAGCTTTGGCTTTAAAGATTACTAATGATTTACTCATTTCCTTACCATTTAACCGAGTGGACTTTTTCCCAGGAAGGGATCTGTGTTTATTTAGGGCTTTTGTCTGCGGAGGGATTAAAAGGCAGCCCACCAGCATTGTGAACTTGATGGTAATAAAAGGTCACCAAAACACACCATAAAAACATTCTTACCATGGAATTAATTATACAGTGTAATTTTACAAAGCAACTTGGTTACTCCAGCCTTACCCCCTCCCTAAACATTTTGTTATTTAAAATGAAAACTTTAGTACAAAAATGCTTTGTGAAAACATATTTTGCCTCTTTTATGATTTAAACTTTGAGGACATTGTCACGTGCATTCATGCAATTAATTACTTAAAGGCCTTACAATTTCTAAATACAAATTATTTTTCAGCTGTAGGGTAAGAATTCATTTGGGAGGGTGGTAGAGTAGTTGAAAGATGTAGTTGGTATTTCAAGGAACACTCCTGTGGAAACCTAAAGTCCTGTAGAGAGTTCATCTGTACCACCAGGGGGCATTGCATCCAAACCTGCTTGTGATGAAGGAAGGATTTTTAAGATGCATTATTTTTTGTTTGAGAGGATGTAAGACATTTCCTAGATTTTTGCTTTTGATGTTGGCTTGAAAATACATCTGATAGTAAGGTTAATTAAGTGTCCTCAGTGCCGAATAAACTTCAGAGTTTTATAGATAGTGTATCTTTTAGATTGATTCTGAAAGTAAGTCAAAATGAACATGTACAGAGACTGTCTTTTTTTTTAAAAATAAAATGAATACAGTATTTGGTTATTTTTTTATTTGTTATACTGGTGTGAACAACAGAGGAGGGAGTCTGTTTTGTAAAAATGTCAAATATTTCAAAATCCCTTAGTGCTGCAAATTAACCTCCACCCTTATGCACACCCATATTCGCTTGCACACACCTGATAAAAAAATGTTAGCAGGCTGCACTGACAGGAATTTTAAAAAAAATGGAGAGGCCTTTGAAAGGTGCAGGCTGGTCCTTGTCACAAGCCTAACTCTGAAACTCATTAGGCAGTTCATGCTCATGTCTTAAAAGTTGTTTTGAGAAAAGTAAGTTCTTGAGTTCCTTGTACTGGTTTCCAGTGAATCTTTATAGCTTTTTGAATCAACTCATTTTTAAAAAGTGATAATATAAGACAAAAAAAGCACCTCGTTATACATTTTATAAAAATGAGGTCTTTTCATTAAAATGTATATTCAGGTTGTATTTTTATGAGCCATTATTTATAAATTACAAACAGTACCCAAAATAATTGAATTATTTAGTACAAATGTCCAGCTGGAATACATGCAGTTCCCCGTACATTCTCTTGATTTTCATTCTATGACAATGTGTACTTACTGTGCAGAGAGGTGGCTAATACTTGGCTTTGATCATTTACTATCATGCTTTGTGAATTTACTCAATGTATTCGCTTGCCTCTTCTCTGAGGCTTCTTAATATGCAAAGCCTGTAAGAAACATATATGTTTTCAGAGTAAATGCCTGACCTCCCACCTTGATGTTCCCATTTAACAACATAAAACTCTTCCCTTTCACATGGTAAATTATTAAAACTCTTCCCTCTATTATTATCTCTCTTATATTGTTAGTTATTTGACTTACATGTGTGTTGAACTAAAAGTAAATATATTTCATATTATTAGAGACTTTCTTTGTGTTAAAATTATAACTTCACATTTGGAAAGTGGTCTACACAGTGATATTCATGACATTTGACCCTGAGTATTTTGCTTTTAAACTTGATACAGCAGTCTGTTTCTTAGCTTTGTTGTATGCTAATATTTCTACTTAGTTCACATCAAAAAACTGCTGTGGTTCTTCTGTAGCTTATGTGTCCTGTGTTCTGGAATCACCTCTGCTGTCTACAAATTGCTTCTTGGCTTATCAGAATTTCTTACCTAGGTTTAGTGAGCTTTGTAGCCAATATTTTAAAAAGTCAAATTTGATACAGTAAACTGGCTTTACAAAAAATGTACTTACTATACATAATTATAATTGAAGCAGGTTTCTTGGCCCAATATATCAGCTTTATATATTAAAAGTAAGCAAATGCAAATCTCATATAATAAAAAAAATTCTACAATGACTGTATTTATCTAGTTATTTCTATAGCATTAGCTGTTTTGCTGAAATTCTAGAAATTTTTTCATTAATAATAGTGATGGGAAGAAAATCCTTTCTCATTAGCATGCGTGTTATTTTGCAGTGAAACATTTAGAGTTTTGGTTGCTCTCATTTCACTTGGAAATAGTATTGGCCTGAATGAATGTTGCCATGGGAACATCCATATAGATATAAAAGACAAGGCTGTCTAAAGCCAGAAGAGGGGCATTGTAAATGCTACTGGCCTAGATGATCTGCTTTCCGTGTGTGTTGGTGGGTATGGATGGGGGTAGTTAGTTCAGATGAGATGGGAAAGAAAGCAGTTTCAACTATTGAGTGTTAGAGCCATTGAAGATAGAAGGAAACATTTCAGGGTTTGAAATATATTGAATTATTTTTCATCTGTATATGTTGGGGAGTTTTTGCATACTTTACTTTAAAAACTGCATCCATGAGAAATATATTCATTTGATTTAAGATTTGATTTAAGTCAATTAAATTTGTTAGTTTAAAAGTTAGCATTCTGGTCTTTGAAATGGCTTTAATTATTAAAGATGCCTATCATTGTTTTTCTGATATCTGAAGTAATGAACTAACTGGCTAGGAGACAGTTATTGTGAGTTTGAAAGAAAAGCTGGCATTGAGGTTTATAGAGTACTTTAATAGCTGATTTTCAAAATTAGACATTTTAATAATTTTTAAAAACATTAGGCAAGAAAATGACAATACTGTATCTGGATGTTTAATAATAGTAAAAGCAAAAGTAAAACAAGAAATGACAGCAGTAAAATCAAGCACTAAATAGATTTTAGATTCTTTAGAAATATGTAGGATAATTAGGTGTCACTGCTAGGAACGATGATCAGAGATCAACTAACTTTAACTGTAAGCAAAGTCACATTTTAGTTAGACTATTAAGTTACAGATAGCAAGGGAGCTGTGCCAATGTGGTGAGTTAGCATAGTAAATAGATCATAATCACTGTACTTGTAACATTGGATTCTAGTCATCAAAAACGTTAGAAAAAAAAAAAAGACAGAAATTATTTAAACTTACCTTTTAATCCATCCAAAGGAAAAGTAAAGCTGCCAAGGTAATAAGCATCCAGAAGTTTTAAAATTAAAATGAGTATTTAAAAGATGTGTGAAGGTGCTCTTGCTTGGGAGAAGGAGGGTTAAAATGACAAAAATTGCCTGGCTGGGCCTGGCAGTGTCTGATGTCAATTAACCAGCAGTGGGAAGTGTATTGTTTTTAAGACCACATAAACAATGCTGGGATCTTTTGGTGTAGGGTGTTGGGGTGGGTCTTTGAGAACTGAATTGGAATGAAGAAAGTTAACCAGTGGACTTTTTTTGTCATATAAGAAAATATTAGGAATAAGAATAAAGAATGAAGTCTGCAAATAAAATTGGCCAAGTGGTGTGAAAGACTTTTTCCTTTGCGAGTGTTCCGCAACTAAGATGCCTCACTTTATTTTTTATATTCTTTTATTTTTGACAGCGTCTCAAAAGAGATCAGCCTGCCTCTGTCTCTTGAGCTCTGAGACCAAAGGTGTACAATCACATATAACCATTTTATTTTTGTCTGTCTATCTTTTCAAGACAGGATTTCTCTCTGTGTAATAGTTCTGGCTGTCCTGGAACTCACTCTGTAGACCAGGCTGGCCTTGAACTCAAGAGATCCACCTGCTCTGCCTCCAGAGTGCTGGGATTAAAGTTGTGAATAGTCTAAGACTTATTTCATGTACTTAATTATCCTAATGTGCCTCATTTTGTGTCTCAGAGATTTTCCTTGAAACTCAGCAGCAGTTTGGAATGAAGATTAAGGAGGCCCTTCTTCAGCTTGTGTTTTGTGTTCAAAGGGGAAACAAACCAGTAACATTCCTGCAGCTTGGAGCACTAAAAGAGCCTGCTATGACTCCCCAAGCTGTTTTGGAAATAATGTATGCAGGTTTTCCATTCCAGAGTTTTCTGTTTACAGTATACCAAGTTATTTCCAGAAATGTTTATTATATGGATTGCTGTGAAAGGAAAAGATGAGAGAAGAAAAAAAATTTCTGGAGGAAAAACCTTTCTTTTGTATGAGCACATGTATGTGTATGCTGGAGCGTTTGTTATGGCACATGGATTCATGTGTGTCTGCATGCATGTGGAGGCCTGAGATGATGCCAGGAGTCCATTGCTGTTCATCTTATTTGCTGAGGCTGGCTTTCTCAGTCAAACTAAGATCTCACTGATTTGGCCAGTCTGGCTAACCAGCTTGCTCTGGGGGGTCATCTGTCTCCACCTTCCAGGGCTTGAATTACAGTCAGGCTGCCAAGCCTACTCATCATTTATATAGAGTCTGAGGATTATAACTCTGGTCTACATAGTTGTAGGGTAAGTGTTTTTACTATGGAGCCATCCTGGCAGCCCCCAAATCTGACTCTGATTCCTAGGGTGATAGTCCAAGGAAGTCATGATTATTACTGAACAGAGAGTTACTCATTTCAGTGGATGAGACTTGAAATCTACTGAATACTATTGTATGGTTTTGCTCTTTCTTGTTGATTGGAATGTAAAGGTGCTTTTAGTGTGATGGTTCTCTACCTGTGGGTTGCAATCCTGTTGACAGGGATGGAGTGGGGTGGGGTAGTGGGAGGGGTGGGGGTGGGTTAGACAATCCTTTCACAGGGGTCACCTAAGACCATCTACATACCAGATATTTGCATTACAATTTATAACAGTAGCAAAATTACAGTTATGAAGTAGGAACAGAAGTAATGTTATGGTAGAGATAGGTCAGCACCTGAGGAACTGTATTAAAAGGTTGCAGCGTTAGAAAGGTTGAGAATCACTGCTCTAGTGGGTTCTGTGATTATGGGAACACCAAAGACAAATTTTGCTTCAGTGATATGTATTATCTTTTCTTGCCAGAATGCCCATGATAGCAAGTCCATGGGATAGGAAGGTGCAATTCTTGATCTTTTTGTGTATCAGTAGAACCCACAACTCCAGTTCCAAGGGATACAGTGCTCTCTGGTCTCCTCAGACACCTACACACATGTGGTACATGGAAACACCTGTAGGATGCACATAAATAAGTCAAATGAATACATCTTTTTAAAATTGATTTGTTGTTTGTTTTTTTAAGAGAGGGTACAACTTTAACAGCAATTTTAGTGTGAACCTGAGATGGTGTTTCAAGGAAGGGAAGATGATGTGGGAAAGCTAGTAATAAAGGTGAAAAAAGTGAAGAATGCAGTAGAAGTCTGTTTTCATTGAATAAAGGAGAAAGTTGGGGGTTCTGTGGAGTATATTTGAACAAAAATTTAAGAAAAATTGGAAGAAAAAACTGCTCACAGGGACTGGTTTTGTTGTTGTTTTGTTGATTTTTTTTTTTCAGACAGTGCCTCTCCATGTAGACTACATTCTCCTCATGTAGTTCTCACTTTATAGACCACACTAACCCTGTTACATAGTGCTTTACCATATAAACCACACTAACCCACACAGTGTTTTATTATATAGGCTGTACTTGCCTCATTACATAAGTAGACTGTCCTTCAAAGTGTCCTCCTGCTTCAGCCTTCTGAGCTCTGGGACGGGGTGCACACCATTATCTTACTATTAGAGATTAGATTAGAATTTGTTGTGTAGCCTAAGGTGGTCTCTACTTGGGATCTTCTGCCTTTGTCTCCCAAGTTCTAGGATACAAGTTTCACACTTGCTCTTCTGAATGGTAATATTGGCACTACACCAAAATAAACTGTTGGCCCTTATTTTTTAATCTATAGTATATATCTGTCCCGTGACTCTGAAAATTAGAAGTTGGGAAGAGTACTGTGGAAATGAGCAGTGTGGTTTCACAGCCTGACATTTCTATATTCTCCACTGTTGTGGTTGTACCTCTTGACTGGGCTTTTCCTTTAGTCCACCCAAAACATTTTATTGTCTAAGAAATATGTTGGTCTTGTTATTTCTTCCACCTACCATAATAACTCTGAATTTAATTGTCATTGGTAATTAAAAAGTTAATGGCACACCTTTTATTTCTATCTATGTTTTAAATGTACTTGAATTTTTTATGTGATGCCATTTAATAATATACACTATTATATAAAGAACCACCAGACATTTACTTATAATCTTCCATGCAAATTCTTTTGGAGAGAAGACTCTTTACTTAAAAAAAGAACTAATTTTGAGTAAATACTATTTAACTTTATTTGTATTATTATATTATTTTTATTTCTGATGAAGTTTTAAAACTAATAAAGAATTTAAGTACAAAAGATCCAAAATTAAGTTTAAGATGAGAAATGTATCTAATCACATGTAGTTTTTTCTCTTTCTGTGGAATGATTTTTCTGTAAATAATTCTTTCCTTTTAACCCTCTTTAAATTATATTAAGTTATATATGAAGAAGGCATTTAAGATGATTTTTGTTTGGACCCCAGGACCACAACTTTGACTGGTCTGGAGTTGGTGTATGAACATGTCTTTGTATGGTACTTGCTTTCTGAAGGACTTTCTAGTTATTCCTTCTCAGTGATGTTCTACAGGGATGGATAGGATCAAGCAAATATCCCCTTAAGGTGTTCTGCACTAAACCTTTATCTGGCAGAGATGCTGCTGTTACATCTGGTTTGTCTTGGCTGTGCTGGGGCAGACTTTCTGCTTTGCTTTTCTGTCTTCAGTGGTGCGTCATTTCTGAAGTGAAATAGTGCTAAAGCTGTGGGAACAAAGTCCTGGTTTCCTGTCTTTGTTGGTATTTGTGGGTTCCTAATCTCCTAAGCGTCTTGGGACGTAGATTTGTGCATCTCAACCAGGAGTGGGTAGATTTTATGGTGAGGAAGAGGGGAAAAGATAGTATTGAAGCAATTCCTGTCTAGGTCTGCAAAGAGCAGATTGCATTTGGCTGTCAGTGGTGTTAAGTTTATGGCCCCTTTTTGGGAAAGTGCTATTAGGGCTTTGGAGACCTTTATCTTCCTCTGTTCTGCTGTAGCAGATGAACTGTTCTCTGGCGGGTTTGCTAGGTATGATAAACGCTGTACTAAAACTCCCAGGGTGGAAGCTTGATCTGAAAGGATTTAGTTTCTGTTTCCTGAAAATGGAATCATAGTATTCAAATTATTCAACAAGCCCTTCATCAGATTAGCAAACGTGTATGTATCTAGCTTCCTTTAAAATAGTTTAGGGATACAGACCACAAACGACAGTTCAGTTTTGTCTGAAGCAGTATCAGTGGCAGGGATGGTCAAACCTTTTCCACCAGGACTTCCCAGGGAGAAATATCTAGATAATGAAGGGCCGTCCTTATTTTATTAAAGGAAATGCAGAGAGTTACGGGAGTCTTATATTACAGAATGATTAGTCCAGGGACAAAATGTCGAGTTCCTTGATTAACACAGCATAGCTATTCTTAGTTTTATTCTCCCAAAATATTTCTTTGTGATCATTTCTTTTGTGTTCTAGGATTTGCTTCCCTGTCTGTCTTTGTGGTTTAGTTCTGCTTAGCCTGACTAGTAGTGTTTTAGGTAATTGTACACTTCTGTAGCTTTTATGCAGTCCTGGTTTATCAGTGTTGGTTGTAGATGTTAGCTCCTACCTAGCTATTGGACTGAAATGCACTTCTGATTGAATTCTTCTAACAGATAAACATGTTAGTAAAAACAGGTGAGAGGTATCATCAAATTACATGGTATTTGAAGACAGTGTTTTCTTCTTTCTTAGTTAGATGCTTTGATACAGGTGAAGGCAATTTTATAGCCCCAGTTGAGTATGTGTGGTGATTTGTAAATTATTCTCACATTTCATTTATGTGCATTAGTATGTCCTTTTCTTTACAGAGGTAATCAAAAATTGATGTTCCTGGCTCTGAAACTCTCTCTCTTCAAGCTTCTTTATATTTTATGGTCTAGCTTTTATGTATTCCTGCTAATGAATAACAACATAAGAAAGATAGTAACTGCTGGGTGGTGTGTTTCTGCAGAAGCAGGTGGATCTCTGAGTTTGAGGCCAGCCTGGTCTACACAGTAAGTTCCTGGACAGCAAGGATGACATAGAGAATCACCCCCTCCAAAAAAAAAAAAAAAAATTATACTCTTTGTTGTTTTGGGTAGCTGGTTTTTCCATTGCTGATGATGTAACCTGAGTCCATGCACATGTGCACATGCTGGGCAAGCTCATAGCACTTAGTTATTCTCTTTATCCCTTGGCTTTTTCAGATTGAATATCATTATATATCCCAAGCTGCCCTGGAAGTTAAATTCATTGATAGACATGCTTAGCATGCCCAAAACCCTGGGTTCACTCAGTCTGAAGCATAGAGAAGAGACGGAGAATGATAGGTAGTCTTGATTGTGTCTAGAGTCCACTCAGGTCTTTGACTGGTGTTATATAGCACTAGAGATACAGCATGCAAAGGTATCTGGTCAGTAGATTCAATACTACTAAGTATTTTATTATATGGACAGTCTTACTGTTGCAAAAGTACCTCTAATATTCATGAGCATAGATCTTTCCATGTGTTTTTCTTTAAAAATGGAATTGCCAGGTCAAGGAATATATGTATTTTATTTAAATTAATTAATGTTTCGATGTTTTTGAGGCGTTTTGCAGTGTGGCCTGGAACTGCCTGTTTAGATCAGTCTGACCCTGAACTTGGGGCTCTCTCTTCTTGCATGCTGGGACTGTGGCATGTGCTGCCACAGCTAGTAGGGTATCTGTATTTTGGATTTGCTAAAGATTGCCAGGTGGTTCAGCAGTTTATACACAGTGGTGTAGGAAATGATCTGATCTGAATGTGCTCCTCAAATTTCATATGCTGGGAAATTCATTCCCAGTGCTGTGGTGTGGGGAGGGTGGGACTTTGGGGAGGATGTTTGGGTTGTAAGGGCACTGCTCAGCAATTAGTTAGTGCCCTTATGAAAGGGTCTGACCCAGGGGTTTGCCCTCCCACTTCCTGACGATGGCATGCCATTCTTTCCCTCTGTAGGATGCACAGATCTGTCCATTACTAACCACAATCCTGCTGGTGCTTTCACCTAAATTTCCTGTCCTTTAAAAAATTTGAGAAAGCTTGTTTCCCCTGTATAAATGAAGCCATCTCAGATAATTTGTTGTAGCAGCACAAAGCAATATAGAGAGTGTTTATTCACAATTGGAAACTATGTTCACATTTCTAGTCAGAGAGGTTAAGAAATTATGTAATTTGGCATTTTAACAATGTTTATCAATGAGGGTGGGAGTCAGTGGGTAAGAGTGCAGGAATGAAGACCTGAGTTTGAATCTCCAAAACATACATTTTAAAAAGCCCTATGTGACTATATATTTCCGTAACCTCAGCATTAGTAGGCAGACAGGGACAGGTGGGAACTAGCAGGAAGCCAGGCAGCCTGGCCCAAGCAGTAGGTTTCATTTCCCAAGACAGTAAGGTGGAGAGTGACTCTATGATGCCCTCTTCCCAGCTCTGCATGTGTGTGTGTGTGTGTGTGTGTATTCAATATGCATGCACCTCATAGGTAAACAACACACGCAAAATACATAACTAGGAAGGAGTGTTTGTTTATTATTGTAAGGTTTGTTTTTTATTATTTTTTTCATTGATTGTCTTTTTCTTTGTTTTGTTGTTGTTCTTGTTTTTAGATTCAATTTTCATTGTGCTAGGAGGCATTGTAGGCATTGATCCTTTCTAGCTGAAATAATATCAGGTGCTCATTCATTTATTCATTTAGCAATTACTTACAGAGTATATATGCCATGTACTTAGTATTATTCCAGGCCTAGCAGCCTAGGAACATAGCCGTGAACACACACATAGATACACACACACACACATTCTTTCTCTTTCTCTACAGATGTTAGAGATATTGTAGGGAGTATGAATATATGAGAGAAAATATAAATGTTAAAATTATTCTCTGTTAATCCTTCCCCTTTTTTGTTTGTTTGTTTGTTTTGTTTTGTTTAGGTTTTTCAAGACAGAGTTTCTCTGTAATGCTTTGGAGACTGTCCTGGAACTCGCTCTGTAGACCAGGCTGGCCTCAAACTCACAGAAATCTGCCTGCTTCTGTCTCCTGAGTGCTGGGATTAAAGGTGTCTGCCATCAGCGCCCAGCTAATCTGTCCTTTATTTATGGTACTTTTCAAAGCATAGAAATTTTGAATCATTTATATAGTTGGATTTTTGTTTTATTTTGTCTTATCTGTTACAGCTTCTGAGTTTTATGACCTATTTATGAAGGCTTAATGCCATCCATTTTATAAAGTCCATTTTATAAAGTGTTAGATTCATTCACATTTTATTTTAGTTATGTTAAGACTTTATTTTTTAAATTTTAACTGTTTGGTGTATATGTGGTTTATTTTGATGGAGAAACTATTAGTAGAGATCTATATTACTTTTTTTTTTTTTTTTTTTTTTCTCAGAGCTGAGAACTGAACCTAGGGCCTTGTGCTTGCTAGGCAAGCGCTCTACCACTGAGCTAAATTCCCAACCCCACTTTTGTCTTTTAAAAACCCACTTAATGGGGGCTGGAGAGGTGGCTTAGCAGTCTAGAGTATTGGATGATCTCTCAGAAGACCCAGGTTCAATATCCAGCATGGATGTGGTTGCTTGCAACTTTAACTCCAGTTCTTGAGGATCTAACACCCTCTTCTGGCTTCCTTGGGAAATCAGGCATGCATGTGGTACACAGACATATATGCAGGTAAAATATGTGTACTTATAAAATAATATCTTTTTTAAATCTACTTAGTGAAATGAAAATCTTTCCTTCATTAATTTCAACTACTCTGTTAATTTCATGCTCTCAATTCCCATGTGTATATTTGGTGTTGTTCTTTGGCTCTCTATAGGATTCTGTTGATAGGTCACGGCTGATTCTTTTCCTAGAGGACAGTTTTATTTTCTAGTGCTGTGTTTTATTATCTGGAAGGGATAGTCTTTTCTTTCTCCACCCCCTGAAATTCTCTTAAGTTTTCCAAACAACTTTTACTTGGTTCTTGTTCCAGAGCAATGTGGGAGTGATTTTATTATGTTCTTCTAAAAGCATCCTGTTAACAATTTTGTTGGGATTACACGGACTTTATAGAAAATTGGCATGTTTACAAAACTAAGTCTACCTTAGAATCAGAAGGGGAGGAGAGACTGGCTAAGCCCTGTTAGACACGGTGCTCATTTTGTTCTTCATACCCAGAACAGCAAGAAGCTGTAAACTGTAAGCAGGAAGGCGTGTGATCATATTAGAATCTCTAAAAGATGATAGCAGCAATAGTGTGGGAAACACCTCAGACAGGGTAAGAGTAATCTGGCGTGCCTGGGGATACTTTTGTAACAGCCCAAGCATGGAACTGATAACATTTTTATTTGTTTTCCTAGAAGTACTTTAAGTATTATAAGAAGGTATCCTGTAACACGAATAATAAAAGACCCAGAGACAGATATTGGGGTTCAAGCTTCAAGCTGAAGAACAGAAAAGCAAATCAGCCAAACCACTAGCTCTTACCTCTACTTCAGGTTGAAATGGCTGATCCTGTTTCCACAAGATCTCACCAAGCCTCAGACTGCTGCCTCTCCTCAACACGGCTGGAGAGTATATCTCCACATGACACCCTTTGCTCTTTTTGTACCTCCCTAGTGCTGGGATTAAAGGCATGTGATCCCGAGTGTTGACATCATCTTTGTGTGAGCTGTTTGTCTTTAGTACTGGATCAATTTCATGTAGCTCAGTGTGGCCTTGAACTGATAGAGATCCATTAGTGGGATTAAAGGTGTGTACTTCTATAGCTAACTAGTGTGGCTGGCTTTGCTTTCTTCTGTACCCTCAGGCAAATTTTAATAAATCATAAATAATGTATCACCATAGTAGCCTATAAAATACACCAAGGTTATCACAGGGTAAATAGACCCAGTACAGGTACTTCCAGTTAGTGCCAGATGCCTTTGCTTTTATGTTGACTTACAATTCTTTTCTTTTTGTTTCTTGGTCAAGGAAGCATCAGATTCCTGTTTTCTCAGTGGATTTCTGTTCTTTATTCCTTTTTGAAGACTTGCTTTATTTTTAATTTGTGTATATTTGTGTGTATGCCACATTGTGGCAGGGAGTGGGGTGGGTCATGGGTGGTATCTGGGGGTGCCAAAAGCATTAGGTCCCCTGGAGCTGGAGTTATGGGCAGTTCTGAGCTGCCTGACCTGGGTGCTAGGAATTTAACTCATATCATTCAAGAAAATTAATACAGGTTCCTAACTGCTAGCCTCTCTTTGCAGCCCCGTTTTTTATTCTTAGATACTCTTACATCCAGTAAACACTGAGGATTACTAGTCCTTTTATGTGTTAATTTAGGAGTATATGAGGCTGGATAGCTTTATAAAGAATGGTTTCATTTTTAACTCATGGTTCTGGAGGTCCCAGGCTGTAGGTCATATCTGACAGAGCCCATGGCATGAGGGCCACCACATAGAAAGAGTCAGGAAGCATACACACCTGCCTCTTCCGTTTGCCCTCCCTCTGAGAAAACTTTTATACCAGTGTGCAGTCATGAAGATTGTGATTTGATACCTTACCTAGTTTGGATTACTTCCTAAAGGCCTCAACTCAAAATGCCAGTTAGGTTTAGTGTCCCCTTCCTCCTTGTCCCCCACTTCAGCTTTTGTGCTCTGCTGGGTGCTGGGGAAAGGTGTCAGTTTAGCAACTAAATTGATCTAAAAATTCAAAGGAAAAGACAGCCTTCAGTTTAACTTATATGCAAATAGTTGCAAATAGTAAAAATAAATAATGAAGCTGCTTTTGTTAGATGTAAGTAGTCAGAACTTGTGGTGAGTTTGGCATTTCTCTCAGTGAGTGTAAGTGGGTCTTTACGGAACTTCATTTCTTTGCAGTGAGAAACTTGAGATTTATGGAGAATATGGTGCTCGCTCCTGTGCTTGAGTGAGCCACAGGCAGATGTCTCCTGTTTTCCCTGTCTTCACCTTATTCTAAGAGTTTTGTTTTGGGTTTTGAAACGGCCTCTGAGTAGTTTCTGGAACTCACTGTATAGACCAGGCTGGCCTTGAATTTAGAGATCCTCCTGCCTCTGCCTCCCAGGTACTGAGATTAAGGTCATGTGCCACCACATCTGGCTTCTGTGAGTCTGTGAGGGTTTCTTTTTTCTTTCTTTCTTTTTGTTTTTGGATGATAATTTGTATTGTAATTTATTTTATATGGCACCTCTGATTAAGAAAAGCTTAATACAAAGCTTAAAATTTAAAATTTAAGACCTAAATATAATATTATAATATGAAGGTATATATTTATAATATTTTGAGAAATTTGCAGTGTTGGCTTAAAAAAAATTATATTTTCCTTCCATTGATTGGTCTTTGGGGTTACAGTCAAGAATTGAAACTCAAGAGTACCTCATTGAAAGGCTGGAAGTAAAATTTTACTTAACTGTACATTATGGTATTTTCTTAAGTGTGATTGCTTTTCATTTTTTAAAGAGTTGGTTATTAATATTTTTACATGTATGGTGTGTGCCTGCGAAAGCTGGGCTGTTAGAAGAGGATGTCTGATCCCTTGAGGCAGGAGTAACAGGCAGTTGCAAGGCATCCAGTATGGGTGCTGCAGGGCCGCTCAGGAACAGAAAGCTCTCCTAACTGCCGGCCATTCCCCAGCCCCAATTATTTCTCTTCTGATATCAGTTGCTGCTAAGATGGCTGGACTGGAAGAAAGGAACATTTCTGGGTTACAGAACAAAGTGAGGCCTGTATGTGAGCTTGTGAAGGGTTATCTGTGCTTTTAGAAGGCTACAGCTGAGGCAGAGCTACAGTAAGAGCACTGAAGAGAAGTGGGTAGGAGTTAGCAATGGCAGGTGCTTTAAAATCTACAAAGCTGGGTTGGGTTTGTTGCGTATAGTGATTGTTTTTTTGACTTGGTCCTGTATGGGAAATCATTGTTTTTGACTGCTTCTGAAAGAATCAAGAAGAAAGTGTTGATGACTTGGAAACTATGCAATAAACTCCAGTTACAGAATGGACAGCAAAGTATTTGATTCCAGTTAGGAAGGGAATTAGGCAGAGTGAGTGGTTACCTACACTGAGAATTTGGAGCTGGGTATGGTGACTCAGGCCTATAATCCTAACATTCCAGAAGCAGTAGAATCACTAGCCAATTCAAGGCCTACCTGGGCTGCAGTAGTGAGGGGGGGCGGGGAAGGAGGAGAGAGACAGACACAGAGATAACTAATTTATATCTCTGTGCATTTATTGTTGGGAAGAAATGCTTTAAAAAATCCTAAATTATTTCTAGGCAGTATTTTTGTGATTTTTAAAAGTAATAATAGAGGAGGCTGGAGAGATGGCTCTGTGATTAAGAGCACTGGCTGCTTTTTCAGAGGACCTGAATTTAATCCCCAGCAACAGAATGTTGGCTCACAACTATCTATAATGGAATCTAATGCCCTCTTCTGTCTCATGCCCTTTTTTATTGTGTAGGAACACATGCAAATAGAGTACTCACACACATAGAAGTTAATAACAGAAATAAACTTTACTACAATGGAAATATACTTTGCCCTTTTTGTGAACATGAATATGTAAGTAAAAAGATCACATGCCGGTATAACCAGTTCATTAGATAGAAACCTATCTTTTCAGTATGCCTACATTACTTAATATTCACATTTCCACATTTAAAAAATAGAACACCTGCAGGGTAGATTTTATTCCTACAATGCAAATGGTAATTAATAATTTATACTTTTAAATACATTTGAAAATTTGCTTTCAATTTCAACTCAGATAATTCTTATTGCACTTTAGTTTCTAAAGAGTTAAAAGGTGGTGACTTTTAAAATTACCTAAAGAGCCAGGTGTTGGTGGTACATGCTTTTAATCCCAGCACTTTGGAGGCAGAGGGAGGATGATCTCTGAGTTTGAGGCCAGCCTGGTACACAGAGCAAGTTCCAGGACAGGCTCCAGAACAGGTTCCAAAGCAATACAGAGAAACCCTGGCTGGAAAAAAACAAAAACAAACAAACAAAAAAACAAATAAATTACCTCAAGATGGACACTTGAAAAGCAGTTGCCCAGTAGCTTGTTTGGGCTACTATGCCTTTCTCATGTTTGATCAGGATCAGGGTAAAACAAAGAATAGAAGCTCTTATGCTTTTTAGTGTCACTATAATTTGAAGAAATTTTAATTATTTCTAGAAACAATGAGTTGTGAATTCGTGAAACTGTCTTAGCAAATAAAGTGGTCTCATGGTATATTTTAAGATGCTGTATTCTGATTGATCATAATTCCTTGCCTGATGTTCTTTGTTACTCATTTTACAAGTTCGTTTAGAAAATGAAGCAAACAAAAAACCATGTAACAGTGTGTAGCAGACTAGTCCCTGAGTCTTTAAAGCTGAAGTGTGAGTGTGCAAATCTGGCTCATGTCTGCAGCCAGCAGTAAACTTTGGCCTCCAGAGCAAAGATCCTGAACATTCCTACTCCAGTTATGTTCTCTGAGGTACTGAGGTCCAGATACCAATATTTTTTCATAGTGCTGGCTCTACAGTGTTCATATCATTTTGTGACTGACAAACAGACTTTGATGTAGGGCCTTTCTCTCCTAACTGCTGGGCTCGGATCCTGGAAATTGCAGCTGCTGATCCACTCATCTTTCCCCTCCTCAGTTTATTCAAGAGTCTAATTTTATAATGACATCTCTTGGGTGAGACTCTTTAAATTATAGCCTCACCATTATGGAATCTTTCCTCAGCTGACTGGAGTAGAAATAGTTAAATGACTTTAAAAACTTACTTTCCAAATAATCTTCAAATCAGTGGCTGCTTAGAATGAGTTATTGAAAGAGAAAGAAATTAAGGGTGAATTGGGGTTCATATAGAGGGTTCATGTCCTGGAGAGGATATAAGGGAGAAAGGAATTCAGAAAGGGCAAGGAGCCATCAACATGAACTCTATGTGATAAAATGTGTCCTCTTTTTAAGATACAAAATTGGGCATTAGTAAAAAGTACTTTACAGCTTTATTCTAATAGTTGCACTTTTGTCCAAATCGTTGAGATTTAAGCCTCACATTTCTAGTAGTAAAATTACCTCTGTCAAATGTAGGGAATCTGCAACTTGAACACCTCTGTGTCTGATTAGAAGGTTTTGTTTTGTAATTAATTTTCCTCCGAGCTCCATGTGGAGAACAGGAACCCACTGCAGAGAGGTTAGAATACCATGGAGTTTAGCTGTTCTTCTTTAATGATGCAAGGGCCTAGCAAAGCAAGAATAAATGAGGTACTTTTTGGTGAGGAAAAAAAATGTGAACTGACTGTCAGTGTGAGATGGGTTCTAGGAGCACTTAGGCAGCAGTTACCGGGCACACTTGAGTAATTGGATTTGCATAACAAGGCTTGCTGAAGAGATCTGACAGCATAGAGATTTGTCTAGCTAGAGAGCTCCAGATGGACATGACTACACAGCAGCTGGGTGGCACGTTGCTCAGCATGGACAGCACCGCCCAGACTGGCAGCTGGACCCTGGCGACTGCAGGGCTGTGGCAGGCCAGCTGGTGACTTCTGACAGCCAGTGGCCCTGTTAGAGAGCCTTTTCATAATGGCCTGTCAGGGTACTGGACCTGCAGGGACTGGCAGGACAATGTCACAAGTCACCAGTGAGGTCTGTTAAGCTGAAGTCCCAGGGAAGTAGAGGTGGCCACTGTTGAGCCACAGACTAGGACCTCCTGGGGTGATAGCCCTCCTTTCCAAAGAGGACAATTGCTCTCTACTTGGTCACTCTGGGCTTTTGTTTTTTGAAACAAAGGCATAGTGTCCATGGGAGAAAACCATGTGTTTGAAGAGTAAACTACACAGTGAACTGGGGTCATCAGTTCATTCAGGTGACTTCCCCAGCCGTGTGTCTGGGTGGATTGCATTTGTGTGGAGGAATTAACCTACCCCCTTTCTCAGAATTGACTTAGAAGAAGGCTGGTCTTGGGTCTGCCATTAATAAACTACATGTGTTTTTCAATAGAGAATTTTACTTTCTTATGTCATTTTTCCTCTAAAATATCATATGACAGGATACTATAACTTATTTTAAGGGAAGAAAACTACTTAGATTTTTCTTAAAAGTGAAAATTTTGTTAATCTAAGCCCCAAGCTTATTTTCTTTTGATGTAACAAAATTCTTTGAAACAAAAAGGTTCATATACTTCCTTAGACTGCTGTAAAAATTTCATCTGCCCCTCTGAATCATCTAACTAG
Source organism: Phodopus roborovskii (assembly GCF_943737965.1). Taxonomy (NCBI): domain Eukaryota; kingdom Metazoa; phylum Chordata; class Mammalia; order Rodentia; family Cricetidae; genus Phodopus; species Phodopus roborovskii. The sequence goes on from NW_026126571.1 coordinate 22,273,202, forward strand.
TCTCTCTCTTTCTGTGTGTGTGTGTATGTGTGTGTGTTCAGTCTCTTTCTTGTATTTTATTTAGCCTTATGTTAGCCCAGTGAATTATAGAAGGTAAATTAAAATTTCTATTTTAATAAGATAAAATGGGGACATAAAGAAGGCAGATGTACAGAGTGGCCTGACAGTTGTGGGACAGTTTGCACTTGATGGTAGTAAGGTCCAAAAAACAAAGTCACAACTTTTAAACCTTTAAATTGACAAAGGGTAATTGTATTTCTTAGCAAAGGTTGTGCATATACATACATACATACATATATATATATATATATATATATATATATAATAAACATACATATATTAGACAGCTTTGGATATAAAAACATTCAGCCAAATCAGTTTAGCAGTATACCTCAAATGCTTTTAAAAAAAATTATGCAAACACATGCCTTTAATTCCAGCACTAGGGAGGCAGAGACAGGTGAATCTCAAGTATGCGGTGAGCCTGGTCTACAGAGTAAATTCCAGGACAGCCAGAGCTACACAAACAGAAACCCTGTCTCTTGAAAAACAAAAACCAAAAATTATACAAACACATAATTTACCTAGTAATTCTGTTTCTAAGAAATTATTGCTACATTGGGAAGTATTTATTGATAAGCATGAATTTTTAGCATTAAGACCCTCGGCCTCACACACGATAGGCAAGTTCTTGACTCCTGAGCTACTATCTCCAACTCTGAGAATACTAGTTCCTGATGTGCTAACCATAGCCCTCCCTCCAGGTGGACCATAAAGTCAAGGCCATTCTCTTAATGAGACAGTAATCCTCATGAAAGGAATAGTAGCTACCATTGCTTTCAAGCATGAATCAGGATGGCTACTTTGAAGGTTTTGTTGTTGTTTGAGCCAGGGTCATGTGTAACCCTGGATTTCTCTATAGCTGAGGTGATCTTGAACTTCTAACCACCCTCACCTGTCATCCAAGTGCTGGCATTACAATGATGTCCATCATCTCCCAGTTTATGTGGTTCTAGAGATCAAACCTAGGACCTCAGGCATGCCAGACAGGCACTCTGTGAGCTGAGTTACATTCTCAACTCCACACTGTGTTCTTGCTGAATTCAGATACAGTTTCACTTAAGAATATCTTCAATGATGAAATAATAATTATTCTACCAAATTCTGAATTTGAATGATTCTTTTCATTGTTCTCTCTGATGAAATGGCACTTGTGCTCCAAGATCTTCTACAGCACTTGATAAAATGTGTAATTGCAAGCTAAACTGGCTGGGTTTTTTTGTTTGTTTGTTTGGTTGGTTGGTTTTTGTAGGACATTGTTTTACTTGTAAAAATGACTAATGAGGTCTTAGAAAAAGAACTAGCAGAGCCTTTAATTTCAAGGAAAAAAACATTGATATATTTGTTGTCGGTTGTAAAATCAGTTGGTTCAAGTGAAAAATTATACTTTTAGAACTCTCACATCTGACTACAATTTTGGGAGAGTCCTAAGATGTTTTTGACCTGCTTGGAAGTGTTATTAAAGAACACAGGTTCCTAGCTAGGCCTTTAAATCCCAGCATTCAGGAGGCAGAGGCAGGTGGGTCTCTATGAGTTCGAGGCCTACCTGATCTACAGAGAGCAAATTCCAGGACTAGACAGCCAGAGAAACCCTGTCCCTTGTCTCAAAAAACCAAAACAAACAAACAAAACAAAAGGAAAGAAAGAAGCAAAGTTTCTCATACTGTATACTGGGACTTTTGAAGCTTTGTATAATTCACCAACTTAATATATTCCAAATGATCATTATTTGGAGTTGTAAAATAGACTGTTGATTTTAATGTCCTGGCACAGACATTCCCTAGTAGCACTTTCAGAGCCCGTGTTGTAGCTAACCCTGCAGAGAACATTTGGCAGATTCTGGTTTGCTGTCATGCAAGAATAACCAGTTTTCTGGAAAGGCTATTTAAGTGCTGCACCTTTTCTAGTGTTATCTGTATTCCTTATCCACTCAGCTGAAGGCATTGTATATCCACATTTACCATGCCTTAAGAATCCAGCTGCCTTCCATTATACCGGAGCTGAAGACAGTTGCAGTTGTAAAACAACATTTTTCTTCTTTTGTTCTATAACATTTTTTAAATAAAAATATGTTAACATACTTTAAGTAAGAGAAATATTTTAAATTTTTCTTAGTTTTAATTTCTAATATTGTAAATTCTGATGGGACATATGTAACCCATATGAACAAAAGCCTTGGATCTTCACTGGTAAGTAATAAGATGAAGGGATCCCAAGACCTGAAGATTTAGAAACCATTGTTATAATTGACTTAGAAATAGCTCAGATGTCCAATAAGATTGAATTAATTAATCTGCATTACTATTTACTATAAATAAATACTTGATATGGAAAAATTGTTTTTGTGAGACACCTCATTGGCCCAGGCTGGGTTCCGACTCCCTATGTAGCCATATCTGGCATTAACTTAAAATTTTTTTAATGTATTTTTTCTTAGGTTGTGAAAACAGGTTTAAGAATTTGTCATTCAATTTTTAAAGAATATTATGAATATATATTAGGATTATAGTAATGTTATGTTTTATACATAATTGATATACATAATTATTATGTATAATTTAAGTAGTTTGGAGAGGAAGCTAGAAAACATTTTGCAAAAGGCATTGTAAACTAGACTTAGTGGCACATGCCTATAATTCCAGCACTTGAGAAATGGAAACAGATTGCTACAAGTTCAGGGCCAGCCTGGAATACAGAGCAAAGTTTCTAGCCACGCAGGCAAAATTTCTACCCACGCAGGAGTACTTAATAAGAGTCTATTTTTTTTTTAAAGGTACAAAAAAGTATTTAAGGGGGAAGTGTGTGTGTCCAGGAGTAAGTATGTCAGAGTGCTTGCCTAGGATGCACAAAGCCCTGGGCTTGATCCCCAGCACTGTAAAAGGAAAATAAATAAATGAATGGAAAAATATTAGGTTCCACCATGGCTTTTGACAAAGACAATGTTCTGTATTAGCTTCCCTTAAAGTCAAAATCGGAGACCTTTGAAAACAAGAAGATCATAGCATGTGAGTTTCATTTTACTATAGGGATAAAAGAGTAGTAGAATTTTGTAGAATAGTAGCTGTTATGTAGAAAGGAAATGTCACTGTGTAAATACCCCTTATAACTGAAGGTAAAGTAAACTAAGATTTAATAGGCTGCAGTTGCATAGTAAGGTCTTAGACCAAGTACCTAGCTAAGGAACTATTGGCAATTGATAGCTGCTAGGAGAGGAAGAGTTGGAAGAGTGTGTCCTGTGGTAGGTAGTGTACCTCAGTGGAAGGCCACACACCCAAGAGTGTGTGAGCAGCACAAACTGTACTTGGTTTTGTTTGTTTTTGTTTTTTAAGAGGACACAAAGTTAAGTGGGTAGGGAAATGGGGTAGAACTGGGAGAAATGAGAGGAGGTAAATATGATTTAAAAAAAAAATACGTGTAGTAAATTCTCAAAGAGCTAATAGAATTTTTTTCAATTGCTGAGTGTTTTATAGACTGTATCCAGTGTAGTTCTCTTAACTGCTTTTGAGTTAAATACCATTCATCTTACTGAAATGAAAATGGTCTATGAAGAGGTTGAGGTACTTGCCCTAGGCATTGTGGAGGTGCAGCTAATTCGATTTGCCATTTTAACGCACATGATACACTACCTGAGTAAGCAGGGCACAAGAAACAGCTAACTCAGCTCCTAACCCTAAGAAACCTAGTGGGGATTTAGGGAGACATAGCCTAGCTTAAAGTTGACATACTCCCAAATATCTAGGCTGCAAAAATTCATTCACAATATTTAATTAAGTTGAGATAAAACTGAGCACCAGGAATATCATAAGCAGCCAGTAATCAGAAGCAAATTATTACAGAAATTCTAACACTAAGCTGAAGTTTAAATTCCTGTTTATAAAATAGAAAAAAGAGAAAAATGGCCTCTATAGGACACTATTCCCTTACTTAGTACTGTGGAGTCATGTGAGCTGTTCTTAATTAAATTCTAGGCAGCATTTGTACTTACTCTGTGTTACACATTAATTCCAACAGAGTCCGAGGCAGCCCTCTGTAATCAATACAGTATTTATGCACTGAAATATAATACATGAATATTAATCCTAAGCAATTTGGTTGCCAAATGAATAAAGAAGAAAAAATGTTATTTGGTATTGTGGGCTTTGAAGCACCAAAAGACACACAAATACAAAGTTCTCCCAATCTATGATAGACACAAGGAACATAGTGGTTAGTCATTCCTGAACCAAATAATCAAAGGAAGTGATGTGTACGTGACATAAAAGATACACGTTCATCAAAATACATAATTCTTGTTTGATAAACTGTGATAAAGTTAAGGAGAAAGGTATCCTACCTTCTGCAGAAGAAAATGAATGGTTTCAAAGGAAAAGAATCTCAGTGTTGGGATAGTAAGCAATTACAGCTAATCGCCTGGCTAGAGTGGAGGCAGCGAAGTGAGACAGCCTCTTCCTTACCCTTCCTCGTGTGCTCTTCTCCTCCCCAGCTATACTCACACATTCTCCTCTCATGACTACATAGCCTCAGCTCCCAGTTCTTTACCTCTTCAATCTAACACTCTCATAGTCAAATCTAACTGCTCTTTCCCCTTGAGTGGGTGAATGTGTTGCAGTGAATGATTGGCCATCATGGTTTTGTGATTGCCGATTGCAAGTGGGACCATAGGGCTGCTGGACAAGTTCTCCCTCATTCTGTTGTCTGCACTGTTGTCTCATACTTTCTTCTGTCTCCAGACCTCTGCTCCTGTTTCTCAGTGTCCGCTTGGAGCCTTCCTCCTTTCACTAGAGAATACTCACATTTATGAAAGACACTCCATACCTCCCACCACCCAGTCTACTAATGCCATGCCTTTATGTGCATATCCCTTGCCTTCCTGTCACGGAATGGCATCAGTGATCTCTAAAGTCAGCCTCTATTTCTGATTGTCACCTCTCTTGCTGTCTCCCTATTAAAATCATAATCTCTGGTAGTTATTCTTGATACATAGTTGGGATTGATGCCAACACTACTAGATTGTAAGCTCCAGTAAAGCCAGAAATTTGTTCTTTTTATGCTGATACCCATACATAGTTGGCATCTGACTTGTGAAGAATAGGCAGATAAGTGAATAAGTAAATGGGTGAATCTTTCTAAAAAGAAAAGACATAAATTACCGTGCCTTAAGGAGCACAAAGCATGCCTAATAAATAGTCTTTCCCTATATCCTGTTCTCAAATTGGAAACTGAGGAACACATTTCTCTAACCGTTGGTTTGTTTATTATAGAGATCACCACTGGAAAATTTTGAACATTAGCTCTAGTTGTTGGGACAGATTTTGTCTCCTGGGAATTGACTTTTTGATTTCTAAGTCATGGATTGCATTAATGATTTGGATCTGTACAAACTCAAGCGTCTGTCTTTTTTGCTTACTGTCACCTCTTAGAAGTGCTGGATAACTGTCTCCTCTATCACTGTTTCTCATCTATGAAAGAGATAGGGTGTGATGATTTTTGTATTAAGAGGTTTCTATTATGATCTCATTATAATGGATTGCATTTCCTTAATTAAAATCACAGGAAGCCAGGAATAGTACCACACACATATAACCCTAACACTTGGAGGTAAAGGTGATTTTGAATTCAAGGATCATTTGGGCTGCATAGCAAGACCCAGTCTCAAAGAAAAAAAGAAAAAAGTCACATGAAGCATGTTTGTTTACTTGACGTTTCTGTTTCTTGGGGTGGGAGTGGGGAATCATTGTAGAAAATAGCCAAGCATATTTAATTTAGCCTTATGTCGCTCTCCCACAAATTCTCATTGGTAGAAATATGGTTATAAAAATCCTGTTCCTTTGCTACTTAAGGATAGATATATGTGCACAGTATGCATGGTGCAGTTTGGACATAGGAAGAAGCCCTGAATTTTCATGAGCTCTAACTCAACATGACAGTGTGCTATAGGATCTGTCTAGGAATCCTGTTTCTCACTATTATCAGCCAATACCAGCTTCTTACTTGATAGTTGAACCACCTTAATATAGAACTGGAGGGTGTTCTCTGTGTAACACTATGGTAGATTTCCAGAACAACTTTGCAAGGTAAGATGTCATTTGGTGAGTACTTACTCTGTTGTTAGCATTTGATTCAGAATAGGCTGAAGATGTAGCTCAGTGGTATAGCGTGTGCTGGGAGTGCAGGAGCTCCTGGGTCCAATTCCTAGTGCTGAAAAAAAGAAAAGAAAAGAAAAAACTACATTAAACTTCTAATAAAAGCTACAACCCACCTGTGAGAGACTTTCTGTTTGCCAGACATGTTGGTCCCCCCAAGGGATCCCAGCATCTCAGAGGCTGAGGTGGCAGGATCCAGAGTTTGAGACCATCCTGAAGTGAATCAACAATAAAAAAAGAGATTGGCCCTGATGTTTCGTAAAAGTGATGTTAAAGCAAGAGATACTTGATTTACTTCCATTGATCTTTGGGTCACAATTTTCTCCTTCCCATCTTGCTCTTCTAGAAGTCACAGTAAAAATGGAATTCAGGAAATACTTCTAAATGAGCAAAAAGTTCCACTTATACTCAGATTTCGTGAATTATAAGTTAATAATATTTTATTGTGGGATAGTTATTATAGAGCCCCCTGCTATCTAGTCATTTGTTCTGTTGGGTTTTTTGTTTGTTTGTTTTGTTTTCAGTTTATATGCACTTCATATTTGACTTCCACATTTACATACCTTCTGCTCTTTGGCCAAAGCATTCACCTTTAAATGCTTTAAACCTGTGTCTCCTGAAAAGTGGTTCTTCTCTGTAACTCCAAGACTGATATCATACTCAAGAAATTTGCTGGTTTGTTGTTTTCTTGTCAGCTTAGTGGCTGCACCTGAATCTGCTGATATTTTAACTACTGTCTGCACCCTGCTGCTCAGACCATGGCCTGGCAGGATTTCCGGTCTGGGAGGCCACCAAATGTAGTTTTTAACTAAGTCTCTATTGTTCTATTTACCAATAAAACTCAGGAGTCAGGTGTTGGGGTGAAAACTTGCTAGATCAGAGAAACCAGCTGACTTTCTTTTTTGGCCAGAGACCCAGCAAAAAGAGAATGTCTCTCCATTTGTCCCAAATCAAAAAGACTGCAAATCCCTTAAGTCCCTCCCTACTGTTTCCTGTGCATCTCTCTATCCATATTCCTGGCTCCTCCATCCTCTCATGGCTAATTCCTGTCAACTAGCCACTGACTATGTCCCCTGATCCAAGGTTAATTTTTTTTAACACAGTTTCAGAGTTACACAATACAATCAAATATTCAGCAACATTGGTTATTTAGTGTCATTGGGTGAAGCACTTACTTATATAGTTCTATTATTAAATAAAACTTGGGAGTCAGATATGAGGTAAAAAACCTCATTGATCCAAGAAGCAACCAATGACCTCCTCTTGCCTTGCCCCATCCAAAAGGCCATAAATCTTTCTAAGCCTTTCCCCACTACTTCCGGTGTCTCTCTGTATGCATCATCGATTTTCCAAAACCCAAAACCTCTATGACTAATTCTGGTCAACTAGTCACTAGCTGCCTTCTGATTCAAAGTAAACCATATTGGCAGTGTGGAGTGTCAGTACAAACAGATATCCCACAATTGGGTAGAGTTCAGATTTATATTTCCCATATGGTCCCACAAGTTTTATCCAGAGTCTGATAGCAGTTAGTGCATTGCATTTGGTTTTGTTTTTCATTTGTCTTTAATCTAGAACATTTCTAATGCCACCATCTATTTAAAAAAAAATCTTTTATGATAATAAAATCTCTAGAGTCCTATAGGTTATGCTCCATTCTGGATTTGTTATTAGCTTCAGGTTAAATCTTTCAAGTAACTATGTAGAGCCTACTTTGGATTTAAAAAAAAAAAAAGTTTGGCTTTCAGTTGTAGGAAATTTTACTTTATTTTTCATGGTCTCAGATGTTTTTCTTAAGAGTTCGGTCTTTACTCAAGTATAGGGAAGCTGAAATAGAGTTAACTTTTAGCAAGTAAAGAAAACTAACTATTGTGATAAGTAATTTGTTTGTGCCTTTAATAAATATCAGTGGTCCAATTTTATGCTGCAGTCACCCTTCTGAAACCTAATGTAGGATTTGTGGTTTTCTGTCCCTGTTAGGGTCTGGAAATGGCAGTGTTAAATGATTCCCTCTGAAGTGCCACCTTCAGATTTATATCCCTTCAAAAGTGGCCCCTGTGGGAAACAGAAACAGACTAAATTGCAAGAGAATGTTCTCCAATGAAATATTGCACACTAGTTTCTCTTTTATCTATAAAAGGAAGTAGGAAATAGATCTTCTGATCTAGTCTGGTTAATTTTGAAACATATATGAGAAGAGTTTGATAACCAAATGATATCTTACTGTAATACTAATTTGTATGATAAAAATAAATATTTTAAATAATATGCTGAGCTTAGAGAATATATACTTTCAAAAATATGTTTCTTTTAGTTGTAACAAAACTTCACATTTACCTATTGTCATCTTATAAATTCTTATTTAAGTAGCTCTTTAGCACTCAGATATTGTCTCAGTGTAACAGTTTTGCTGGTAGATCTTCATACTCAAGAACAGTAGATGTGTATGGTAGTATTCTGCTTTGGGGAGTAAGGCAGTTTTTGGCTTTTTAAGGTCAGCAGTATTTAGATTAATCAGGTTGACATTTCTTGCTGGTGGGTCATGAACTGTTGATAGTAGCATTAAATGGTGATTCAGTTGTTACAGAAGGTTCAACTCATTATCCAGATAGCACATTAAATCATCAGGGGGAACCATCAGCACCCACACCAATATGTTCTGCAGCAGCGGTGGGTAAGGGAAATATGTATGTTTCTTTTGTTTGCGTCTTAGATTTATTAGAGGCTGAGTCACATCTTAAAGGATGCTCCAGCCTTACCATTATTTTAGAAAACCAGAATCAATAGCTTGGCTGATATGAGAGAATGGAAAAATATATGATGCTTTTTGTAACACAGCCCCAGTCTTCTTGTCATGTCAGTAGCCTCTCCGAAACCTTACTTTAATAAATGAATGTACCTGCCTTGCAGGTAATAAAAGCAAGTAAGTTCACACATTTGTAAATGACTTGAGCATATGGACTCTTTAACAGTACATGTTCACTTTAAGAGGGAGAGGATGGAAGGGAGAGCTGGAAGCTTACATGTGTGATTGGCATAAACTTCATGAACAAGATCCTTGTATCAAAACCTAAGTAAAAGTTAAGACATTGGCTGTAATTTTTTTTTTTTTAATGCTGGGGATTAAACCCAGGTCATGTATTTGCACATTTGCTCTACCTTTGAGCTCTCCACTCAGCCTATTAGATTTGTTTCATGGTTGCTAATCAGTTGCCTTGTAAGGTAAATAGCAGTTCAGAATATAGTGAATCAGTTCTATTCCTGGTATCTTTGAAATTTAAAGTACAGTTTTATTTAGCATGTTTGTGTGTATGCACAGTGAGTAAACAGTACTGTGACAGTTCTATTCGTGTTGCTTTAGTTGTGGGTTAGATCATAAAGAATTACTGGTCAGTTTTAATAAACTACTTTAGTTACTCAGCCCAGGGTCTCAGGCAGGTACTCATAATTTAGTAAATCATGTGTATCACTTGGGCAGAAGCCGTAGTTTTTCGGGAGACTTTATATTGTCATATAAAATTATTTTAAACAGGAAAGAAGAGTATTTCTACTTACAGTGAAAAATAATTGTTTTATTTAGGGTAAATAGGTTCTTCAAATCTTGCTCTTTTGAGAAGTAATACAGCATTAGAAAGTTATGGGCCACTAGAGGTCACTGTTTAGTAATCAACTGCTAATGAACCAGAACAGTCAACGGAGCCAGTAAATTACAGTGTGGGTTTTTCTAATTATGAATTCATATTTAATCATTCAATGACAAGGTAACTGGAAATGGTTCTGTGTACTTTGCATATGTGGTTATGTTAATACACTGTTACATTTCTCAGATGTTGGTCCTCCTTCATTAGAGTAGCATATCACCAAAGGCTTTGTTTTCTAATCTTAATTACCAATTGTAAACCATAATTAACTTTGTTACCACTTCCACACCTTCCATGGGCCAAGCATTCATTCTTTTGAAAATAAATCTTAAGTGTAAATATGCCTTCTGTTTGTGTGACTAGTGTAATGATTGATGGATCCCTTCTCCTATGTCTTAGTACTTCACTCATGTTTTCATGTGCCCCTAACTCTGCTCTGACTTCTTTCTCGCCTCGCTTCTTTTCTCCCTCTCTTCAATTCCCTTTCACTCAAATGTGCTTCTGTTGGTCAGTGACTGTTTTTTCAAGCTGTCCAACCTTGATTGAATGCCTAGGAGAATGACTTTCCCTGAATATGTTAAAAGAATCTCAGGGTGGGGAACTTGAGTTGAGCCAACCTGCAGAATGATAGATATGCTTGTCAGCAAGCTTGGAGCTGCTCTTGTCGATGAGAGAGGATAGGTCTCTTAAGCTTGTCCAGCCAGGATTCCATTCAGGAAGAGGCAACTTTTCCCACTCATTAGTTGAAAGAAAAGTTGTTCAAAAGAAGGCCTCCCAATCACAGGGGATAACTGAACATATGCCCAGTTCTGTTTCTAGAAATCAATTGTGTACATTCTTGCTTAGACAGCAAGTGCATTATATACATTGCTGTACAGACTGGCTGGCCTTGCTGCTGCCACCCTCACTGCCACTGCAGTTCTGAACACACCTGCTACCTCACTGAAGGGTTGCTTTGTGTGCCTAAGATGCACTCTTCAGAAACCTCTGGTTCTTGACAGTTGTGCAGTCTAGGCCAATCTTTCCATCCTGCCACCCCAGGCCTCTGGATCTAACTCCTTTTCTAGAGTTGGTATTTCCCCAATTCTTAAGTTTTAGCCAAAGTGGAGCAGTCACTGTTCCTTAAAATGTACCTTACTTAAGAACAATGTTCTTTATGCGTTGTTAAATCAGCACTCTAATCTTTCCTATTTAGCTATCAAACTTACAAGCCTAACAAGCCCCATTAGGCAGAGGTTACCCCTTAGGCAGAGGTAACTCTCACCTTGAGCTGCTTACATTCCCCGTATCCTAATGCCTGTGCAAGACCTGTTTGATAGTACCTGGCTTTATTCTGAGAACATTTAAGTAGTTTTGTAGTTTGTGACATTAGTGAGGGATATAAGGTGTGTTTCATTTTCAAAACAAGACAGGCCTTTGTCTATTAGTTTGAATTTTGTCAGATCACATGAGAATAACAGTTAACCTACAACTCTGTCTTCCTCAATTTTCAGCTCTCTAAAATCACCGGGTGTGCACGCATTTGTACAGTTTATTTTGAGGAAAGTAAGATTTTAGTTAAAAACAATCATTGGCTAATTTGATAAAATATAAAATATGGAAGATTTGTGGATTTTGAACTCAAATTTGTATTTTTAAATTCTTTTCAAGTACTATTTCTTGTGAGTAAGAAGGGTATATAGATTCCTATTATTAGAAAAGGAAACATGCATAACACATTCTCCTTTCTCTCCTCAAAGAGCAGTTTTTTCCCCATTTTGGTTTTTCAAGACAGGGTTTCTGTGTAGCTTTGGAGCCTATCCTGGCACTTGCTCCTTGAACTCACACCTGCCTCTGCCTCCTGAGTTCTGGGATTAAAGGTGTACTCCTCCACCACCTGGCTCTCCAAGAGCAGTTTTGTACGTTTAAACTTACATACAAATATGCCTTGTGACCATAAAAACTAACTTATAAGATTTTGTTTTGTTTTGTTATGTCTGAAACAGGTAGATATTTGGGATACATCTTTCTTTGTAAACATTGTTTTCCAATACATCTTTTTTTTTTTTTTCTTTCTTTCTTTCTTTTTTTTTTTTTTTTTTTTTTTTTTTTTTTCCTGTATAAAGTGATTGCTGAGATCCATTAGGGGAAGCAGGCCAGGGAGAAAGAAATCTCTTATGTTTAGCCTTTGTGTTTTATGTCTTGGTCTCAGTGGTATCCTGTTACCACTCCCTCCACCCCACCGTGTGTGTGTGTGTGTGTGTGTGTGTGTGTGTGTGTGTGTGTGTGTGTGTGTAGTTGGACACTGGCTGTTCTCTCTCTCTCTCTCTCTCTCTCTCTCTCTCTCTCTCTCTTGTTGGAGAGTCCCACACTAACTTCAGTAGCCTGGAGCACAGCCTTTTGGTTAGATTATCTCTCCAGGGAGCTCCTGGTATCTACCTGCTTACAGATGTGCACCATACCTTTGGAGATACAAACTCAAATCCTGTGCTTTCACAACAAGCACTTTACCCACTAAGCCATCATCCCAGTCCCCTTGATGTTAATTAGGGTCTGTAGTTTACTTCTTTATAATAGGTTTTTATTGCTTTGTTTTAGACTATTTATTCTTTTGACAACTTCATGTACATGTACAGTTTATGTATTTAACCTAGCCCCTCCATCTTACTTGCTCCTGCATAGCCCCCGCAGTGTCTCCCTCCCACCTACTGGTCTTCTGTGTAACCCACTGGGTTCCATTAGTGCTTCCTTCCCCAACAGTGACTGATCTTGTGCTTGTGAGCACGTCCAGAAGTCAGCACTTCTCATCTTCTGCTTGTTACACTCTCCCCACCCCCTCTCCCATGCTGTTTTTTGGTTTTGGTTTTGGTTTTTTTTTTTTTTTTTTTTTTTTTTTTTTTTTTTTGAGACAAGAGCTCATGTAGCAGACTGTTAACTCACTTTATAGTGGAGAGTGGCCTTGAACTTCTGATCTTGCTTCCACTTTGCTTCTACCTCCCATGGGCTTCATGAGCCAGAAAAACCAGTTTTTTAATGCATTGCTGGGGACTGAACCCAGGTCTGCTTGTATGCAAAAAAAAAAAAAAATTATTTGTCTAAATATTAAATATTATTATATGTAGCTCAGGCTAGCCTTGAACTTCAGCTCTTATCAACTTCAGCTCAAATGCTGGGATTTCAGGTTTGGGCTACGACACCTGATTCCCTCCTTTCCTATATCCTCTGCTGCCCTCCCATTCCTTTTCTTTTTCTCTAGACCTGTTCATAGTAAGCTGCCTGGTGTAGGTGCTGGGAACTGAAATTTGGTCCCCTGGAATAGCTATGTGCTACTCAGCTTGTTTTGTTTTGGGTTTTTTCATTTTTTGTTTTTTGTCAACTTGACAACAAATTAGGATCAACTGGGAAGAGGGAACCTCAGTTGATAAAATGATTGTAGGTATATCTATGCGGCATCTTCTTGATCAATGATTGATATAGGAGACCCATCCTCCAGTGGGTAGTGCCACCCCTAAGCAGGTAGTCCCTGGCGGTGTAAGAAAGCAAGTTAGGAAAATCATCTTAGGGTATCTTTTGCTGTGAAGAGACACCATGACCACAGCAGTGTTTATAAGGAAAACATTTCATTGGGGGTGGCTTACAGTTTCAGTGGTTCAGTCATTAGCATCATGGTGGAAAGCATGGCAGCATGCAGGCATACATGGGCTGGAGAAGGAACTGATAGTTCTACATTTTGATCCACTGGCAACAGAAGGAGATCGTCACATTGGGCACCGCTTGAGCATATAAGACCTCAAAGCTCCACAGACACATTTTCTCCAACAAAGCCACACCTCCTAATAGTGTCACTCCTTATGAGCCAAGCAGTCAAAACCACCATTCTCTGGGGGGGGGGGGCTTCCTATTCAAACCACCACATTCCACTCCCTGGCTCTCACTTTCATTCAAAAGTCCCCATAGTCTACAACAGTCTCAACCCTATTTAAAAGTACAAAGTTTGAAGTATCTTCTGAGACTCATGCAATCTCTTAACTGTAATCCCCTGTAAAATCAAAATTAAAAAGCAGATCACATACTACCAACATATAATGGAACATTACCATTCCAAATAGAGGAAAGGGAACATAGTAAGGAAATACTGGACCAAAGCAAGACCAAAAACCATCTGGGCAAACTTCAAACTGTGTCTCTATGTTTGACGTTGAAGTGCTCTTCAGATCTCTAACTCCTTTCAGCTTTATTGATTGCAACACACTTCCTTCTCTGGGGCTGCTTCCACTCCTGTTATCAGTTTTTCTTGGCAGGTATCCTACCGCCCTGATATCTCCAAACAGCTGGGTGTCTTTAAGGCAATCCAGGCTTTGCCTTCACAGTTTCACACAATGGCCTATCTAGGCCTCCATGCAGGGACCCCCTGACACATGCCTGGTCTCAGTGGGTTTCCTTAATCTAAGAGGGAGATTCCATAATCCTTTTCTTATATCCTGGACTCTAAAGCCAGAAGCATGTGGCCAGCGCTACCAAGTCCTGCTGGTTGCAGGGGCTGAACATGGCCCCCTCATTCAATTATATCTTTACCACTTTCTGTTTTCCATGCTTTCATTCACTGTCTAAACCTGGCTGTCCTGAAATTTTGTCTGTAGACCAGGTTGGCCTTGAACTCAGATTTACAAGCTTCTGTTTCCTGAATGCTGGGACTAAAGGTGTGTATCACCACTCCTGGACCTAAGTTTTTCTTTAATTCCTTTTCATTAAGTGGGAAGCCTGCATGGGTGGGGTCTTGCCCTGAAGTCACCACTCCCTTTATTCCATTTAACATCAGCTTTTCTTTATTCTGTGTGTCTCCTTGAACACAGGACTTAACTCCAATCCACTTCCTGGTGCCCCTTTTCTCCTCAGTCTTTACATATTGTATTTTTTCTTGCTCAGTTTGCTCCTTTTCATTATAAATCTTCATAAGACTAAACACTAGTAACCACACAACAGTATATGCTAGGCTGTTTTGAGATTTCCTTTGCCAATGCAATTAATCCAAAATTCTCCACTTTAGCCTCAGGCAAACTTTTTTGGAGAAGGGCAGAAAGTAGTCATATTCTTCCCTAAAATACCCAACCAAGAACAATCTTTGACAATCTTTGGGCATACACTAAAATTCTTCTCTGAAAGCTCTTGAGCCAGGCCCCCATAGTTAAAATCACTCTTAAGCACCATTGTCTTCCATGTCCTACTATACTAGTATAGCCCATTTTCAGTGCTTAAAGCATTCCACTGTTTTCCTAACCCAAACTCCCAGAGCCCAAATTCCTCCAAACAAAAGCATGGTTGGGCATAGGCAGTACCCTACTCCCTGGCACCAACTTTTGTCTTAGTAAATAGCCTTCCTCCATGGTCTCTGCTTGAGTTCCTGCCTCCAGGTTCTTGCCCTGATGTCCCTCAGCAGTGGACTGTGATAGAGTAATTAAGTCACTGCTTGCTGAGCCATCTCTCCAGCCCTTCTAACTATTATATTTTTTAAAGGAGGTCCAACTGTATGTGGTTTAGAAGAGGTCCACTTTAAAAAAAAAACAAACATATAGATGGGTTAAATTAAGAGGAAGAAGCTGTACGTATTTAATACCAATCAAAACAAAGAACAAAGGGGCAAAGATCATAACTTAGTGGTAGAGCACCTGCTTGCTATGTTCAATCTCCAGCACATTTATTTTTTAATAAAAAGAATTTAATTTGGTTAGGCATTGTTTTTCTGAGGTGGGGGAGGGGTATCCTGTCTAGTTCAGGGTGATTTCAAAACCTGTAATCCCCCTGCAACCAATTCCTGAGTGTGAGAATTACAGGAATATGTCATGTACTCAGGGAAGGTTTAGGGGAAGCAAATTTTATTTAATCCTCAAATAACAGAATTCTTATATGTAGGTGCTATGGTTTGTGTTTGTGTTCCGGTCCTCCAGAATTCAGGAGCAAAAGCTTAGTGTTTAGCATGTTGGAAGTAAGAGAGAGATGTACCTTACAGAGCTATGTGGGAAGTCATGTATAGAAGGGCTTGCCCAGCCTATGCAAAGCCATGGGTTCAATCCTCTTTTTCACAAAGGAAAGAGAAGCAACTGGCTCATGAGGGCTTTCTTCCTTCCCACTTTGTATTTGGGATTTGGTGGTGACCTTATACAAGAGCTTGGTTGAGTTGGTTTTCTTACCCTTCTATTGTTGTGTGAATGAATATATACTGTTCTGTAGGTAAAGGGTCTTTTATGTCATCAAGATGTATTCTTTTTAGCCCAAGGATTAACCTTTTGTCCCCTCTTTGATCGTTTAAAGCATTGTAATAGCTTTCTTCCTGACCTCACATCGGCCAGAACTCACCAGCATCTTATAAATAGATCGCGCTCATGTCTGACTCTTCTGCAAGCTCTTTCAAAATAAAAACCAAGAAAAAGTCCTTTCTTTTACTAAAATTCATCATTTCTCTAAGTTATTTTCTACATTATTTCTTTCCTGCCCGTGTTTTCTTAGATTTGATTTATTTAGTGAGTATTACACAGAGCGCTCACAATCCAGAAAGAGTAAACAGGTGAACAGCAGAAGCAGAGTAACGTGATGGATGAGGGGAGGGTGAGTAATGTGCATGAGAGTGATGCACAGGTGGGCACAGGCAAATTCTTTGTGGTCCAGGGGAGGGATCTGCAAGTGACACTACGCAGAATTTTAAAGAACAGGCACAATTTTGTCACTTGAGTAAGCCTAAGGTGGCTATCAGAGTAGGAAGTACAGATGGAGGTGGCATACCAGGACAAGAGGACCACTCATGGGAAGATCATCTGATCATTCTTTCTTTATGGGGAAAAGGAAGAAAAATCTAGTTTGGCTGTTGTATTAGGTGACATGAGTGTAGGGAGCTATGCTGAGACTAGCCTTGCATGCCCTGTAAGTAAAGCAGTGAGCAAGGATTGGGAATCTGTAAGCAGAGAAAGACAGCTAAGTAATTAGAATACTTTAAGTGAGAGATGAACAGATCCAAACCAGGATAATAACAGAATCAGAGGAAAGGAAAATACAGTTTTGTTGAAACTCTACTTTGTTCTAGTAGCATAAAAGTAATAGCATATAATAAAAAAAATGAGAAAACCATTAACAGTGTGTTCCAAGATCATGTCTTTATGACAAAATGGAGTGTAAATACAGCAGCTGGACTCTGGGTCCAGAATTGGTCAACAGTGGCTGGGAGTTCTGTTCCTAGATTTAGGAGAAGCAGTACTCCTCCATGTGAGTAACAGGGCATGTTGTGTCAGTTTGACTTACTCCTGGGCATGTCTGTGAGGGAGTTTCTAGACTGGGTTGAGGTAGGAAGGCCCATCCTAACTGTAGATGGCACCATTCTGTGGAAAGGGTGGACTCACCTCTGCCAGCCTGCCTTACATTCTCCTTGCTGTGTCTTCCTTGCTGTAGTGGGCTATAACCTCAAATAAACCTCTCTTCCAGCAGTGGGGAGTGCAACTAATTTAGGGAAGCCCCATTTTCAAAGGCTGGAGACTAACTGAAATCGGCAGGTAACTATTGCCTGGGGCTAGAGTTCTCACCAAACTAACCATTTTGGTCACAAAAGAAACACGGTAGATGTAAAAGTCAGCGACCACATCTTTACTGAATCAGCAATATCCTCACAAGGCAGGAGCTTCAACACAGTAAGAACTGGTCCTAAACAAGAAGCTTGTAAGGCTCCAGGGGGTGATGGTAAAATCACAGAGAGGGACAGGTAAGTATGGGAAGTCAGGTGGGACTGAGCAAAAGCACTCTATTCAAAAGAGCCCAAGAAAGCAGCCATGGCCTTGCCAAGGAGACACCCGAGTAAGGGCCACCTTCCTGAGCTGAGGAAATTTCTGGGACAAGAAGTTACCATGGTAATTGAATGTTGGCAGACATGTCCAAGGAATATTCATTAGGGTTTGGTCTCTTTGTGAAACTTGTTATCAGTGACTATGTGGGAGTGACAGCAGAGTGCCACTGAGCTAATTGCTGTTCCAGGAGACACATAGCATGGTACAAGTCTCAGGGCATGGCTGCTCTGCAGAGAAGCTTACCTCTACCACAAAGGACCCGTTTAACCTAGCCTTGACATAAGAATTGGATCATATACATTTTGCAGTTAAACTCTTTATTAAGTAAATCTCTAATAGGTAAGATTTTTTTTTAGATGTTCTAGGTGTATAAACAGACCAAAGAAATGAGCCTGAAAAACAAAACTCATTAAGTTTATAAAAAAGAGAAGGCCAACAAACTCTTACCAGTAAGTTACCACATCATATATTTCAGTATGAAGAACGGTTTTTCTAGAGAGCAAAACAGAATATTAATAGCTGTAGACACAAAATGATATAAAATAAAACCAACAGGACTGTTGTTTTTCTGATCTTCAGCTGGTCACTAGCTCTTACTCTACCTCAGAATGAAAGGCAATCCTGGCTCCACCAAACCTGAGACTATAACCTTTCCTCAGTGTGGCTGGAGAATGAATGGCTGGTACTGAGACCTTGTATAAGATACTGAGGTCTTATTCACCTCCCTAATGCTGGGATTAAAGGCATGTGATCCCGGGTGCTGAGTTCAAAGGCATGAGCTCTGTTAGTTACTCTTCCCTCTTGTGTAGACATGGTGACCTTTAACTAACAGAGATCTGTCTACCTCTTCATCCTGAGTCCTGGGATTAAAGGTGTGTACCACCACTATTTGATCTCTATAGTTTGAGGCTGACTTTGCTTTCTGAATCCTTGGGGAAACTTTAATAAATCATAAATATCACCCAGTTGGAGAGGCTGCACTGCCTGCTCTTGCAGAGGATCCAGGTTCAGTTCCCAGAACTCACATGGTAGTTCACAATCATCTATAACTTCTATTTGAGAGGATCTGATGTCCTCTTCTGTCCCCAGCAGGCACCAAGCACACACATGGTACACAGACATGTATGCAGGCAAAGTGCCCATATGCATCATCATCATATTAAATTTTAAAATATATTTTTAGATTTATTTAATTTATTTTATTATGTTCTGCCAGAATGTATGTATGTATGTATGTGTGTGGACCTTATACATGCCTGGCCTGTGGAGATCAGAAGAATGCTTTGGCACTGGAGTTACAGATGGTTGTGAGTCACCATGTGGGTGCTGGGAAGTGAACCCTGGTCCTCTGCAGGAGCAAAGTGCTCTTAACTGCTGAGCCATCTCTCTAATCCCAAAAGTAAAAACTTTTTAAAAATAAAATAAGCTAGAAAGCTCCTCTTTCAGCCTTTAGAAAAATTCAGGGTATATATTTGCATATTAGTGTAAACTTATGTTTTTAGGCTTCTGTTTAACATATGGGTTTTACCACAAAACCTTTAAGTAACTTTTGGGGGGGGGTTTCCATGTTAGGAGGTTACTGAGGTAGCTCTTAAGTTGCAAGAAACCAACCAAGGTTTCAGTCCTGGTCCTGTTTTTGCTTCTGTTTTCCTTGCTTGCAGATCCTACTTGTGAACTCTGGCCTTTCAGAGCAGAATTCTTTGGCTTTGTTGCCATTCATATGGGGTACTCTCTATCCTTGGTTTTTTGGATCTGTTACTAGAAGGAGGAGGATGAGAAACTATACTGATCAGAAACAAAACATAACTATAAATTTTTCTACCTGTAAATTTCCGTCAGTGTCCTATAGAACTAGTGATCTGAGATGCTAGCCTTGGGAAATGCTGCTCTATAACTTCTAGTGAATGTAAGCCCTGGTGATGTCTAGTATGAGTGGATATATCTGAAGAAGCACCAGTTTGGGATGTGGCTGAAGGAGAAGGTAGAGGGGCAACGTTAGAACATGCTGACTTGTACCTGTGAGAGCCAACAATAAGAAATAGGCTTGCTTGTAGCTCTTGGCTGGGCATGTTAGTCAAGAAGTGGGTTGTACTAAAGGGTGAAGAGCTGAAAGCATTCTTTTCCCATGGCAGATTGTTACATATAGCTTCAATTTAAAGAAAGCAAGACAAGAAATATGACTCTGCTGTAATTCTCACAGAGCCAGATGGAGCGATCTCTTTCCTCAATATTATCAAGTAAATAGTTGCCTTTATCTCATGGTCTCACTGCATGCTATAAATGTATGACTCTAAGGTATTAGTACTTGAAGTTGATTATGAATACAGTCTTTTTTGTTATTGTTGTGTGTTTATTTGTTTGTTTGTTTGTTTTTACTCAGTAAGGAGATTGCCAAATAGTAAATAGTAAATAGTAGCGTGTCCTTTACCATCATGCAGGTATGGAGGCTATCCTTCCTTGAGGTTGCCATGCACCAGTAGAAATGATTACAGAATGAGACAAGGTGCATTAGGAACAAGAATGGTGGGAGAGCATCTCAAAATGTGACTCGAAATCCAGAGTTCAAATTCTCAAAGGCTTTACCAATGGGATGGGCTTGGAGCTGAGCTCCTGGTTAGCCAGGAGTAACTGTATTCGCTCAGCATTCTCTTAGTTTCTGGTGATCCCGATACTCCCCTTGCTTTTAGGTCATCTTGCCTTTTACTTGTTTTTCCTTTTCATCCTCTCGCCTCACTTTTCAGCTATCGCTTTCCTCTTCCTTTAAATCTACATCACATTCTTTATAAAGCAGAGGGAAAGTAATTATCACATTTTATTTTGTAATAACATGAGTGGGATTCAGACAAATGTGGAATATGGCAGTAATTAGATCACCTTAAATTTGATTATTAGCCTTTTAAAAAACTTTGAGTATTAATGCTGAGCGAGAAGAAAACCTGAAATTTATAGGAAAATCGCCAGTTCCTATCACAGAAGGATAAACTCCTAAATTTTTTTAAAAGGTAAAATAAAAGTTCATTAAAGTTATAAGCTACTTAATAAAAGATTTATTTTGTTTTAAAATTATTTTAAAGCTATGATAGTTACAAGATGAGTTTACATTTTTACAGTTTAGAGTGTGCTGTACCCACTCTCTGGCCCCAAGAAATAATTCTAAAACTCAGTGTTCTCCAGAGGGCATCCCCCTGATTCTCTGTAGGCTCTGGATATGTGTGGGCTTTCAAGGGTCTAGAGTTTCATTGTAGTTCAGCATTGAGCAACCATCTCAGTCTGGAAGTTTTTGTTTTTGTTTTTAACTGATTTCAAAGTGAAAGTAAACCATTTTATGCTTTGATTCCTCACCAGTTAGATCGCACTTTGCATTTCTGCCTGGCTTTCTGTAGCACAGTGGTCTTTCTCAAGCCAGGCTAGCTCCACACAGAACATTCTGTTGCTCTTATAGCATAAGCAGGGCTATTGTGATATTTATCTGAATTCAAACAAGGCTAATTAAAAGAGCTGCTGACAGTTGTTGTGATCTGACTTTGACTGCAGCTTGATGGTCATTATGGGTAAATAATGAACCAGGTCTGCAAATGTAGCAGCTGCCAACTTGGGCTAGAAGAACGGCTATTGCTTCCAATTTAAGGATCTATCGACCGCCTCTCTTCTCCCTGCAGATCTTCTTCAGAAAACAAATGTTTTCTGCTGCTGTGTATTGTGGTTTCAGCTGTTTCAGATATAGCCTATAATTTCCTTCTTTAATATTTAACTTAGGACATTATTAGCTTTCAGAGTTAACAACTTTTCTGTTTTAAAGAAGTTAGGCTTTGTCTTTGTGAATGCTATATAATCAGCTAACCAGCTGTAGCTGTTTATATGCATTTATTTAATTTGTAAGTTAAGCAAGAAATAACAAGGTACGACTTAAGACAGTGTTTCAAAATCCTTCATCGATAGCCTTTTTTGTTGTTGTTAATTGAACAGCACATGTCAATTGCTTTTGTTTTCATAAAGATGGACACTTCTTGCCAGACCTCAGTTTTAGGTTTTGTTCATCCCTTCATTGGCTTTGAAATATTTTGATACATGCTATATTTATCAATTCAGAATAGCTGCAGTGGCTTTCATTAAAATGCAATAGTGAATATATTGTCACTCCATCATGAGCTTCTCCTTGTCCTATTAGTAAGTAGGAACAAGTGCATTAAAGGTAGGCACCATAACAAATTCCATTCATAGATTAGTGTTCTTTCCTGCAGATTTCCTACACTTACAAAATGCAGCTTCTGGATCTGATAGTTACAATCTAGAATTTAATACAGGCGGGTACTGCACACACTCCTACTACTTTGTAATGGCTATGAAAAGGCCTATCTGCATTATGTAAGTCTGAGACTGCAGCAGTGCTTTGCATAATGTGGCCAAGCTTCGAGGTCTTGCTGGGAGGAAATGATCCCAGACATGCCCCGAAAGAGAAATCTTACTTCGAAAAACAATGATGAAAAATTGCTAATTTTGCCTTGCATTTGTCTTTGCTTATTTCAGGAAAGGCTAACCAAACTTTGTTTATCAGACTCCACAATAGTGCTGTTAACGTTTTGACTTTCTTGTTTCCAGCTTGGATTATGCCAGAAGTAGTGTTAACAAGGGGTTATGTTATGCTGGCTTATGTTAAACCAGATCACCCCTAACATGTGCAGAGCCATTCATCTGTGTCACCAAAACCCAGGAGAGCATCTGACATGGGCTCTGAAACAGAAACAGTGATCACTTACAAATCAAACATGGCACGCTCTAAACTGATTGTGCACGGCAATCTTTTCTAGAAAGGACAACTAATTGAACATGATAAAGTGTAAAGTTAATTAACACCCTTAAATTTGTTGATTACTTTCACGGGATTATATTGTTCGTTGAGTAGCAGCTTTCTGTCCCAGCTGTCGCCTTTTTTCAGCGAATGATGCTGGTAAACAATAGAGACACCATAACAAGTCGTAAATGGTCCCTGTGACAGCAGCCCCTTGTGA
Organism: Phodopus roborovskii; assembly: GCF_943737965.1. Lineage (NCBI taxonomy): Eukaryota > Metazoa > Chordata > Mammalia > Rodentia > Cricetidae > Phodopus > Phodopus roborovskii. The sequence goes on from NW_026126571.1 coordinate 22,295,860, forward strand.
GGCTGCATCTGTAGAAAATGATTAGAACAATTGCATTTTAAAGACAGCTCACATTGCAGCCCAAGTCCCATTGGCCCTCTTCTTGATCTCTTTTGATGGCAGACTGGTTAAAACATTTAAGTTCTTTTGAGTAAATTAGGTGATTTACTGCGTTTTTTCCTGAGAGTGCTTTTGCAGCTAGGCTTTTACAGTGTTAAAGGCAGATCTAGCCGGAATGCACATTTTAGCTTTCTGTCTCTCCTTCTGTGGGTTTGAAGGCCCTTTTCCGATAGGCTTGGGTGAAATGAGCTCATTTGTAATTCCTAAGAGGTTATTTTAGGTTACCCACACTTGGTTCAGCCTTTTTTAGTAAGGGTAATTTCCAAATTTCAGCTCTTTGGTGTTCTTAGGCCAAAGACTTTGACATGCTTAGGTTGAGTAGATTTACTTACTACATTTAAGTCTCATGATATTTGTGTATTACTATATAAAATATCTTTCCTGTATATTCTTTGTTGCTTCCACATAAGTATAAGGGACATTTTAGACCAAAAAAACAAGATTTACTGGAACTGGGATTGGTTCAAGTGGTGTGACTTGAGTGGTGATTTCACCTAGGCCTCCTAATTTGAGTCACATGTTTTTCATTCTTAACTCTTCATAATAATGTTCCCATACACACACACTTCAGTTCGTTTATACAGCAGTAAGTGAAAGTGCCAGTGCCCCATACAGAGAATCATGCTGCTCCAAAACTGAGGGTTTCTTTTTTTATATATAATTGGTGAATAAAAATTCTATTTATCGTTTATAGCATGTGTCAGGAGTATGTATACCTTGTGGACAGCTAGGTAGAACTTTACTCTCTGAGATTCAAAGAGCACATGCCCGCAAACGTCTTAACAAGACACATCAGAAGGAAAACCTGGGTTTGAGTGGTTACAAGTGCTTTTTACCAGCATCCCTCCAGAAAAGAAAGCCCCGGGTCGTGAGGTGCTTGGGGTGAGTACAGTCTTGGAGGTAAACTGGTCAGGTAAGGAGGGACAGGAAGGGGATTTTATGTGAGGGAACAGTAGGGCTGCACAGAAACCCAGAGTTCTCGGTGTACACAGTGAGGGGTAGTTTTTGTTGCAGGAGTAGAAATACTTAGCATTCATTGACAAGAAACGTGAAGGTAAACGATCTAAGGAAAGAGAAGACAATATTCACTGCTTTTTACAACTCTAAGACCAAAGCAAGGTAGGAGTAACAGTTGTGTTGTCTGTCCTTTGCTGAGTCCAACATACAATTCTTCAGAACAAGGCTTGCTCAGTACTAGTGAATGGTGTCTGCAGCTGGTTGTGTTCATGGGAAGGCATCATCTGAAACACCAGGTTGAAGACCACTGAATGATTGGTCTCCAATTGCCAGAGGGGGGATGAGGAGATGGTATTTAAGATGGCTGTTCTTCCAGGGAACCCAGGCTCAATTCTAGCACCCTCATGGCAGGTAACAGCTGTCTGTAGCCTCTCCCAGATACACATGCGTGGAAAACACCAATGCACATAAAGTAAAAATACAGAAATTATTTTTAAAAAAGAATGTTTCTCTCCACAATGCCAAGGCATACAATAGATGTCTGTGGCTTTTAAGAACAGAGTATTCTGTCTATTTTGATGAGTTATTTGGGTATTTGCATTTTCATTTGTTTGTACAAATGAGTTCATTGTTTTTATCCTAGAGTTATGGAAAAGAATCTCTGAAAAGCTTATCACAGTAAATGACTAGATAAGCTCTAAAGGCAACCACAAAGATTTGGGCTTGTCAGCTTTAGTTAGTATAGTGATATAAGAAAAAAAAACAATCTTTTTCTGTACTTATTATAGTCATAGGTCAAGAAGCAATAAAAGTGAGTGCATAGGATGGGTCTGGACTTAATCCGCTAGCAGACATTTATTTTATTTATTTATTTCCTTCTGAGACAGAATTTCTCTGTGTAGCCCTGGTTGTCCTGGAACTCACTGTGAAGATCAGGCCAGCCTTGAACTCAGAAATCCTCCTGCTTTGGGAGATGAGACAGGAGAGGAAGCCATGGCTTTATTAGAGGTCCCTTTAAGGCTCTGTAGGACTTTGGATTTTATACTAGGTATGATGGGAGCTTTGAGAGGGTTAAAGATGTGTACAGTATAACATGCTAGACAGTATAACATGAATTAGCCATTCTATAAGGTATACGTATCTTTAAGTATTACATCATACATGATAAATAGTATGCTTTTTTGTCATTTGTATTTTGTTATGATCAGCCTTTCTTTTTTCTAACCTAGAACTATTGTGCAGAGTCAGGTGTACCTCCATTTTGAGTGTTAGCGTCATATATGTTTGAATGTGGATGCATGTGAATTTGAAAACTGCAAATGATCATAGAATTTCAAAGCTTAGCAGTGTCTGTGGTTATATTGTCTGACTGCCTTCATAGATTGGGAGTGGATAGAGCAGGCAGCATTTAATGGCATACTAGGATGATGAAAAAGCTTGGTAACCCTCAGCATGACTGAATATTTCTGTGACAGCAGGTCTTACCCAATACTACACCTCAGTGTTTCTAACCTGATGTCTCCTGTGTTACCTCTGTTTGTGATGCTATAGCAATACTTAAGAGATTGGAAGCTAGTTGGTAGAGTACTTGCCTACTATACAAAAGGTCCTGGGGTTGATTGCCTATCAACACCCACCACCACCCCAAGAAAAGGAGAAAGACCAGTTAATTTATAAGGAATAGAAACTTACTTCTTATGGTTCTGAGGGTTGGAAAGTCCTTCATGACTTAGAGCAGCATGGTAGGGGGATGAATATGAGAGGGGCCACACTGGTTCTTTCATAAGAAACCCATGCCCTTGAAGTTACATGAGTCCTTATATGTTGGAGCCTTCATGTTCTAATTACCTCTCATTGGGTCTCACTGTTTAACACTGTTGTCTTGGGGATGACTTGCTTTTTAGAGGATATATTGAAGTCATAACATCTCCTTCTAGCTATCTCTGGGTAAATAGTCACTTACTGAACATCTCTTTTGGTTCTGTATGAGTCAGCTGTAACTGCCTTCCTGGAAATAATGTTCCTATGGAGAACCCAGAGCAGAAATAAAGGTGCTGAAACAAGTCAGGGCAAGAAGTGAAAGCAGGAAAGTTACCAAGTGATAAAGAAGTATGGTCTGGTTTCTTTGAAGAGGCGCATTTTGAGCAAAGTTCCCAGTTATTGGAAAATTAGTTGTGAATAGTTTGGAGAATGTATCAAAATGAATAAGTGCAAGTATTTGGGATGAGAGGGCCCTTTAGGGCTTGTAGGACTTTGGATTTTATAATAGGTATGATGGGAGCTTTGGGATGGCTGAAAGTAGAAAAACCCATAAACTAGATTTCTGTTTTAGGAGTTTGTCAAGCCGGCATTTTCCTATCTGGTTATCTAAGTCATTGTCTCTTCTAGGATAGTTTTAGTCTTGCTTGCTAAATATTAGTTGCTATAGGCAGATCCCATAAACAAGAGAAGCCCAGGCTCCTGTGTGGAGAATAAATGTTGGAGACTAGGGTAGAAGGGAGACCAAATGGGAGGAAGGAAGGCTGTTGCCATAGTCCATGCTCAGACCAGGGTTGTAGAAAAAAGTGGCCAAGTAACAGGTGCATAACTTGGTAGAAGCAAGGATATATGTAATTTAGCCTTTGCCCTGCAGCTAACGACAGAGGCTGATACTTGTTAGGTCCCTGGCAGATTTCTCATGTCTTTCCAAAAGATACACTAAGCTGTCATTGATTCCCCCCACCCCAGAGGTCTTCACAGTGATTGTCTCCTCTCCCTATTTTCCTTTTTTGAGACAAGGTCTCATTCTGATGCTTAAATTGGTCATAATCATGGTCTTGCTGCTTTAGCCTCCTAAGTTCTGGGATGGCAGGCATGTGTCACCACAGCCAGTTTACAGTGTGATCTTAGCACTAACCAGGCATAGACTTCTCTAGAACTTCTGGGCTTCTCTTGTTTATGGGATGTGCCTATAACAGCTAATATTTAACAAGCAAGACGAAAACTATCCTAGAAGAGGCAATGACTTAGATAACCAGATAGGAAAATGCCTGCTTGACAAACTCAAATTATGAAGCCCTTCTATTTAAATGGTATACAGGGCTACTCTGTAAAGAAGTATTAATGCCTTTCCCATCTCAGTCATTGGCTCGGAGCTATTTCTTTATAATCACACAGCCAGCAAGTATCACTCTCAAAACCAGTTATTACATCTCTAGAGTCTTTATTCTTCCAGCCATGCTTATTGATTTATTTTCCAAACAGTTGCCTATTGAATATGTCATGTAGTGCTACATAATAGGAATACTGACATAAGCAAGACCCCATGCTGACCTTATAGGAAAAATCAGATAAAGAAAATCAAAGATTTTAATAAACTATGGTAAATATTATAATAGAACTAAAACAGTGAATTTGGCTTTACATATACTATTATTAAAATATAAACTAAAATATAGACTTAATATCTAAAGTGGCAGGGGCCAGTGTTTCAGATTTAGGGCTTTCTTGGATGTTAGAATATTTGAATATATGTAAGGAAATATTTTGGGGTTGAAACCCAAATCTGAACACATGGTCATTTCTGTTTTATGTACACCTTATACTGATAAGCTGAAGATAATTTTACATAGAATTTTTAGTGTGCCTGCATTTTGACCACATCCTATTACCCAAGGATAGATGCTCAAATTTTCTGCTGTGATTTTGTGTCGGTGCTCAAAAAAGGGCTGGATTTTAAAAGGAACATACCATATTTTAGATTGTTGAATTAAGAATGGTCAACTGCCGGATGGTGGTGGCACACACCTTTAATCCCAGCACTCGGGGGGGGGGGGGACAGGTGGATCTCTGTGAGATTGAGGCCAGCCTGGTCTACAGAGCGAGTTCCAGGACAGCCTCCAAAGCTACAGAGAAACCCTGTCTTAAAAAACCAAAGACAAGAAAAGTAAAAAGGAAAGGAAGAGAGGGAGGGAGGGAGGGAGGGAGGGAGGAAGGAAGGAAGGAAGGAAGGAAGGAAGGAAGGAAGGAAGGAGACAAATTAAAATGGCATGTCAGGGCAATACATTTACTGCTTATTATCGCTAAAACATAAAATCCTATGCCATGTCTGAGGTCTTGGGAAGCTTTTGAGTTGCAGCTTTTCAAGTGTCCTTTTTATCTGTCTACAGGGGTCACATTTCTTTTAGGATAGCTTAGGCGTTGGTTCTGCCACTGCATTGGGAGTCTAATCAGACCGACATTAGGGTGTAGGTTGTGATGCATTCAGAAATACATACACCCTTGAGAGAAAGAGTGGGACCACCATAAACTTCTGAATCAAGGGTGAACGACTCTTTCTTATGAGTTTTTCTTGCTTAAGTAACTTATTTCTTCTTTTTGAAATATGTGTTTGAACAAGTGAGAAAGTGCACCTGTCAAAAGATTAACCAGATTAATTTTCCTTCAATAAAATGATTCTCTAAAGCTATTTAGCAGACTCTAATCTAGATATGGAGCTACTGACCTATTATGGATAGTGCTGGATTTGTTTGTAAGCTTTGACTTAAATTGCTTAATTTCTCCAGGTTAGATCAACAGGATTAGCAGACAGGGTGGTTATGTGTTTTGAATAAGAATGGGTAAAGAAATTGAGCAAAATAATTGTAAAACATTAATGGTTTACAATCTTGGTGAAGTAAATTAGAAACTAGCAAAATGATAGTCACTCAAAGGTCATTATCAAAATGTTAAAATAATTAGGTTTTTGTACATAATCCTTTCCAAAGTGTGTAATGAAATTATGTAATTTAACTTCCTGTGAGCATTGTAGGCATTCCATATATAAGGAATGCAAGATTGTTTGGCTTACATCACACTAACTTTTTCTTTTAGTAAATGGTTAGAAAATAATATGAACCAGGTAAGAGAAAGCTACCTGATTTGACAATAGCAAAATAAGTCAGTCAATGGTGACCTTTAATCCCAGCACTTGAGAGGCAAAGCACTTGGATCTCTTGAGTTTGAGGCCAGCCTGGTCTACAGAGTGAATTCCAGGACAGCCACTGCAGAGAAGCCTTGATATATATTGCTGTCTTGATATATATTACATTACAATTTAATTTAATTTTAATGTTTAAGAACTGTTTCATTGAGCAAGTTAATTAAAAAGCAGGCCATCACTTGTAGCTGTCTGTTCCAATGGTGAGGTCTAATCTTGGCACAACTATGGTTTCCTATTTCTAGTTGTAAGTAAGCTATAAAATAATTATAAAAACAGAAGTTGCACTGATAATAGCTTATCCACATATCTACTATTTTAACAAAATCTAACTTGGTTATGAACAAAACTTCTCAATATTAAAAACATTAATCTTTAATTTTATTTCATAGTTAATGAATATCTCTATGAAGACAAACCTAAATTAGAAGTTGTTTTTGCTGATCCTTTCAACCAGAAACAATTAATTCATCAAGCCTGTTAAAAGCTAAAAAGTAGCCAGAATGTGCTGAAGTTTATTTCTTGTTTGGACTCATGTCACTAGGAATGAGTTGCCTCAAAGATGTGACAGGAGGGAAGAGAAAGATGAGAACACTCAGATGATACTGGAAAATGCATGTAAGAGAAGGAGCCTGGTCACCCAAATGCCTACTTACTGTAGGTCCAAGAGCCAGGTCTCCAGATCTCATCATCAGTAAGTGGGATCTGGAGAAGGAGCTTGTGAGCCACGGACCTCAAGCACTGTCTTTAGAATAGGCTTCTGTGCATGCAGTGGTGCCCGCCAGGGCCCCATTAAACTGTAAGTGTGTGTGGTTCTGTGTATCTTTGGAGTTTATGATTAAACTGCATGATGCCATTACTGAAATACTCCTGTAGAGATTTGGAGAATCTTCCACATTCGTGGCAGAAATAAATTCTTGAGGCAAGGGTTTTTTAGGTTTTTCTCTCGTTTTTGGTATTTTACTTGAACAGATTTGCTTCAATCTCTTTTCCCCAAATGACTCAGGTGTAGGAGCTGCTCGGTCTGGAAACCTTACATTTATGGTGGGAGGAGTTGAAGATGAATTTGCTGCTGCCCAAGAGTTGCTGGGGTGCATGGGCTCCAATGTGATATACTGTGGAGCTGTTGGGACTGGGCAGGTAATGCTGTTGAATGATTGACATGATTCAATGTAAAATGTTCTTTTTGACCACATTCTTGTCCCTTTTTACTTGGTTCATGATGTGGATTCCCTGCTTAGATTTAAGTTAAATTGGGATGAGTTGGTTTTTTGTCATTGTTGGTAGGCTCGGACAGATGTCAATTCAATGAGGAATAAGTAACCTGTGTACTTTAATCTTCTTGAAAATATTCCTTTAGAAATATGAGATGACTGATAGTACTGAACTCTGAATTGAACTGACTGCTGCTGTCCTGCTCCTAACATATGTTCGTATTCCATTCTTCCTTGTAATGCTTTTTGCCCAGTTGCTAAAGCTCTGGAATCTTTGTCAAGCTTTAGTTTACCATTCTGTAAGCTGTATAGAATTTTACTGTTGTTGATCATCTTGTCATTCCACACAATACGTGGGTGTAATCTTCCATTATCTCATACCTAGTTTGGTGCTCAGAGGGCCTGTAGATTACCATATAAGGTAAATTTCCACGCCACTTGACAGTCTTAACCATCAAATTTCCCCATGTTCCCTAAAACATAGGTATGAGTAGTGTTCTTATAATCCCAGGCTCATCCTATGCTTTTGTGTGTCTAATCCTCTTACACATTTACCGTTAACCCTTCTTTTTTCTTGCCTATTTATTTACATCCTGTCCTGACCTCCAGAGAGATTATTTCTGGTTCCACCTCCTCTGTGACCCTGTTTGTAGTGATGAAATAACTAGTACTGAACTCTGAGATTGAATCGGTTGTTCCTGTTCAACTCCTAACAGACGTACACATTCACTCCATTCTTCCTGATTCCTCCTGTCTCCTCCGCTATGGCCTTTACAGTTTATTGTTCTTGTTAGCTTATCTGTACCCTTTCATATAGCATATCATTCCCACTTCCCAATTATAATGTAAATCTATCCCTTTGAGAGCAATGGATCAGTTGCCCTTAGTGTTAGGCCACAGTAGGAGTGCCATTTTTTTTTTTTTTTTTTTAAACCAAGTGGAAGAGACCCCCAGCTTCTGCTGAGGACAGTGTGTTAAGCTCAGAGGGAAATATACCAAACCATATTCCCTTACCCACTAGAGAGAATCCACTATTGAATGTTTGCTTGTTTCAAGGGAGAACCCTATAGAATCAGATAAAGTCTTCTAGAAATCATAACTTGAAAATATAGATAAATAATATATACTCTATTTTCAGGCTGCAAAGATCTGCAACAACATGCTGCTGGCTATAAGTATGATTGGAACTGCTGAAGCTATGAATCTTGGAATCAGGTTTGTTGAAGAGAACATTTTCATATACTAACAATTTTCATTGTCTTCCCTATTTGATTTTTGATGTTAAGAGAATGATGTTTATGAGAGATAAATGAGTTGGTTCAGGAGCACGCTAAAAAGTGCTTCATTATTGAATTTTAATAGATTTTGCTTATTGGACAAGCAATAGGACCCCAGGGAATATCAACACTCTTTGCCACAGCCATAAAATATATTGCAATGTGCACTGAAGTTATATTACGCTTTTTATATGGAAGCCCCATATCTTGCATTATACTGAAATGCAAAAACTATAAAGTTCAAACATATTTTGGCAATGTTAGGACAAATTTGAATGTTTTTAATGTGTGGTGAATTCAAGTGTTATGCTGTATAACTAGTTTCATACCTATTTTAAATATATTTCTCAGAATCTGCACTAGCAGGGTTCTTGGTGGTCTGTTGTCAGGGTAACCAGGTTCCCATTACTAAAGGTGCAATTCATGTACAGAGTTTTCATTTTAACTTGCTTGGTTACTCTACATTAGGATGCGTCTTTAAAATAAAAGGGTTCACTGATTGTTTGCTTAAACTGAGTCAGAAATTCTATTTTTCTTTTCGGTGATAATTCTCTAGAATTCTTAAGGTTAATGCCTAAATTTTAGACTTTAATCTTTTAGATTGAGGATGCTATGTATGATTAATTAACTAATATTTTTAATGTTCTATATTTCATGAATATAATAAATACACTTTTTTTAATTTTAGAGAGCTGCTTAATGTGTACAGACCACTTTATTCATAGCTTTTCTTCCTATCTCTTGGCGGCAGCTTATCAGATAGATACAGCACAGAGTAGAGGAGTGGCTTGGACCACAGCTTTTGATAAAAGCAATAAAAAGAGCCAAAGTACTTGAGATATTTTTTAAAACATGGTAATGGATTCACATTTCCTCTTAATTACCATATCAAGATGCTGTTGTTTTATTGAATTGCCCGTCTCAGATGTTAAACTATCTTGACCTATTAAGTTGTCATGTTGTAATTGAGATAAAAGAGGAATTTGCTTTGCATCAGTGCTAATTGGTTTATCAATACCCCATACCATTTACATTTTAGAACCGTGTCTATAAGATGGTCTGTACAAAGCCTTAATAAAACTATTGTGCATGGGAGCCCTTTAGAGCATCATATCTGTGCTGTGGCCAGTTTCAGGCCACTTGTCATACTAAAAAACTTGTTATTAGCCTATTTATTTTCACATCTGTTCTGCAGACCAATTTCATGGAAGAAGAAAACAAAACTTCCTGGAACTTGAATTGCATATGAAGTTAATTGTTACTAACAACAGAGTTAATACCCATATATGACTTTATTTTTATTTTTCTGGAAATAAGGGACTAAACCATAAAAAGTAAAAGCCTGGGTGAATGAACCTAGGTTCACATCCTAGATTCATGATATGCCCCCTTCCTCACTAGTTTGTCCTTTACTCCTCACAGGAACATCACTGGCTCAGGATGCTCCTTGGGCACCAACAGTGTGTCTTCTGACATTTTTCTGTCAAAACTAATTAGATTTCCTCTTCTGAAGCAAAAGTTTGGGTTGGATTTGGTGGCGCATGCATTTGTTTAGTCTCAGAACTTGGGAGGCAGAAGCAGGCAGATCACTCTGTGTGCTTGAGGCCAGCCTGTTCTACATGGTGAGTTCTAGGACAGCCAGTTACATGGTGAGATGCTGTCTCCAAATAAGTAAACAAACAAACGAATGAATAAAATAAAATGAAGCTTTGAGGACAAAAAGATGGCTTAACAGGTATAAGTAAGAGCACTTGCTGCCAAGCCCGACAGTTTGAGTTAATTCCCAGGGCCCACATGGCCCACATGGTGGGAAGCCAGCACTGACTCCTGCAAGTTGTCCTCTGTTCATACACATGCCTTGGCGTGCGTCCGTGCATGCGTGTATGTGTGTGTGCATGCGCACTCACATGTGCACAAGTAAATGTAATTTAAAAATTAAAGTGAAGCCTGCATCTAGGTAAGTACTTGTGGAAGTCCCTAGATGACAGCCACTGTCATCGAGACAAAATGTATAATGTGTGATGAAGTAAAACCTGTTGGCCACTGCACTAGGTTGCTTCTCAAGGAAAATACTGAAAGTCGCATAAATCCATACAGGGACATTAATAGCAGAAAAATTGTTTATCTTATTTTGGCCATGACCCAGCATGGTAAAGTATTATTTGAAAACAGGAAGCTTTTCTGTTGTTCTATAATATAATAGAACCTAGTATTCCAGACTCTGAAAAGTATGAAACTTTTAAATGTTTAGTTTTCCTAAACTCTAAATATGTGCAGGTGGTGTGTGTGTGTGTGTGTGTGTGTGTGTGTGTGTTATGGAGAGAGAGGACGGAGACCTATAAATATAAATAAAATGTGAATAAGAAGTTCAAAAGTAAGGCAGAAACGTGTTCATTTTATTTAACTATCAAAATAACATAAGTTTCTAATGTTTTATATTGTACTGAGTTATTTTCATAACTTGAGGGTCTTCTCACATTACAAGATCCTTGGTGATCTGAAAGCCTAAGATGAGAGCTTCTGCTGATGTCTTTTCTGTGTGGTTTACAGACATGGTTTAAAATGATAGGATTGTTCTCTAATAGAGTATAGAGAGTGGCCACGATTTATTGCACTTTGCGAGGTGAAAGAGAAAATTGGCATCAGCAAGCATAAATTCTCAAGTAGTAAATTCCCACAGAGTAGTATAGCATCAAAGTGGTTCAGCTGCATTTATATTCTGCTCACTCACAAGTAGAATTTTCTAGAGTATTAATGTCAACATTTACAAATTGAGTCGCCTGTTCCAGTGACGTGATCATTTCAGATTAATTTCATTCTCAAAAGTCAGTGTTTTGTTTTTTTTCTGGGTTTCTCTTTAATAGAAGAATAAAAGCATGCAGTTGAAAAATCATCTTGACCTCTTTTGTAGTGAGCTTTTATGGATGTTAGTGATATTTTTAAATGTTGTTAAAAAAATGAAGTGCAAAAAATATTGGTATATAATATACTTTGAGGTTCCTTTTAATTAAATCTTTTTCCTTCCCAATTGGATTCCTAGTTAGAACTCTGAAGTCATTATGTAGCCTTGAAAGCTCCCTGCTGACATGAGAGAGGTTGTGTTTCTGTGATCACAAACACTGTGATTCACAACAGCGTGAATGTGCATTTTGTTGTTCCACTCATAATGTTGCTCCATTGGGAACTGATTTTTAAGAAGCACTGGTGATGTAACAAGTGATTTTCCATGGTGAATCAAGCCCACTCCTCTCCTGCAGCTGCCATGGTGTCTTACACCAAAAGAGACTGTAAACACTTGCTGCTTCTGTTGCAATGGGAAGCTCTCCACAAAGAGAGCCTTTCCTGCAGGGGTTACTTTCAGTGTCTTCATTATTGCACCTCAATTTTGCCTTTTCTCTGATGTGAGGATTAAAACTTATTTTTATATTGATTGATTTATTCAATTATTTACTTATTCATTTGGCTTTCAAGACAGGGTTTTTCTATGTAGCCCTGGCTGTCCTGGAATGAACTCTATACACCAGGCTGGCCTCAAACTCAGAGATCCACCTGCCTCTGCCTCCCATGTGCTGGGATTAAAGTCATATACCATCACCACCTGGGGAAACTCTTATTTTTGTGCCCTAGCTAACAGAAAGACTGCAGGAGGTTAGTAATCAAAATGTTGATAGGATTTCTTAACTGATAAAATCCACACATTGGCTAGCTGGCTGTCATGTCACCACCCTCCACAATCACCCAGTGACTTTCAGGCTGGTTTGAGGCTGTGTAACTTGCGTCCAGCTGTACACAGATATCTGCCTTTTTCATTTATAAGATGATAATGGTACCAACCCCTGGTTTATTGAGATGTCTGATTAATCCCTGTAGGCACCCCCTCACACACATACACACACACCAGACAGGGTTTGTCTGTGTAACAGATCTAGCTTCCTGGAACTCACTCTGTTGACCAGGCTAACCTTGAACTCACAGAGATCCATCTGCCTCTGCCTCCCAAGTGCTGAGATTAAAAAGGCGCTTACTACCACTGCCTGGCACCCTTGTAGCTTTTTAAAAATAGTTCCTGGCACATAGTACTTAATGATATCTGAGGTTAGGATTTGATTCTTATTTGGACAGTTTTTTTTCATAACCTTTCTCACAAGATGACGTACGCACATAAGCTCCATAATGGTTGTATGTGCATGGCCAATTCTAAAGAGTATAGCAGGCACTCAGAGTGAAGATTTGACTAAGGAAGAGAGGAGGGAGGGGATGAATGAGAGGATGGGCTGTGGCAGTTCTAATGTAGCTTCATGGCCTGTGGGTGTGGATCTCCTCTCCTCTGCCCGTTAGGTAACACAGCCTGTGCTCGGCTTCTTTGTTGGCTCATTGGCTCTTGTCTAGAACTGACACGTGGCAGGTCTGAGGAAGTGTGAGTGAATCAGTGAGTGATTCAAATGGACATGGCTTTAGATGTTTTCTTTCCAGATCTGTTTCTGTTACACCAACAGCCAGTTATTCTTACCAAACACCAGTGTAGATACTTAAAAGGTTGAAAGTGAACAAACTTTGGACAACAAAATTTTGGTCATGGTGAAGGCAAAGGGTTTTTATACTTTTTCATTTTTTTTAAGTTTATAATGCATTGTTTTTTGCTTCTCCCAAAAGTTCATTTAATGTTCTTGTGTTTTAGAGGTGAGATTTGACATAGTGACGTTTATTTGAGTTGCATTATATATGCAGTCAGAGCAATGAATTTATTCTGTTTATATCAGAGAACATCCCAGCAATTGTAAAGCCACAAGCATGCATGCACACACTCTCGAACCACCTCCAGTGGCAAGTTATTATGGGGACTGACAGACTGTCATCCTTTTGATGGCTTGAGCTGTATATCTCCTGAGCAGCGATGGGGCTCTTATGCAGAAGTATCATATGTTCCCAGCCAATTTACAGGGAAGCAGCAATAACATTTTATCATGGTTGAGAGCCCAGTAGCTGCTTCCTATTAAACTTGCCCTTTCAGATACCTGTCTTGGATTAATTTGTTGATTTCAAATGGAAACTCAGTCTTCTCCAGTGAAGCATGACGTTCTAGGGTAGACTCTCTGAATGACAATTACTGTGTATTCTAGCTGGTTTCAGACCATTACAAGCCTTGGGCACAGTGGAAGACAGAAGACTTCAGTAACTGATTTTAATATCCTGTCTAATTCTAACTGTCAGGTCTGCATGTGCCAGCCAAAGAAGGCTCAGAAAAAGGAAATGCAAAACACTCCTCACTTGCTCTCTTTAATGATATACTTTGCTGCAGAGTGGGGGCAGGGAGGGAGCAGGAGTCTCCTGACTGGGATCTGCAAGGCAGGCAGCATCAGGTTTAGAAAGTGAGCAGAGAAACAGCTCCCACTTGATTTTGTGTATGTGCATGTACCCTAGGTAACATGTTTGCCAAAGGAGGTTTCCATAAGCCAGTGCCAGTGTGTTTCCCTGGATTGTTCTATTCAGATGGTGTTCCAAAGATGGGGAAGTAGGCTTAACTCGCCATTTGAGTAAATACTACAGAGTATGAACCTCCTTTGCAATCAAGATTCTTGTGAATGAAGTACTAGCCACATAACCTGAAAGGTTCCAAAGAGAGGAGGTAATCTGCCTGTGTGGATGTGATGGCATCTTGAAATCTCAGACAAGCCAGGTGGTGGTAGCACATGCCTTTAGTCCCAGCACTTGGGAGACAGGGGCAGGAGGATAGATCTCTGCATTCAAGGCCAGCCTGGTCTACAAAGCTACAAAGAGAAACCCTGACTTGAAAAAATTCCCCCCCCCCCCCCCCGGCGAAAAAGAAAGAAATGTAAGACAGTAGGATGCCCCTAAAATGTTCCATGTCTTTGGGAATGTGCTGTCTTTATGGATGTATGTTTTGATTAGAGAATATGTTTGTAGTTATAGCACTTAGCTAATGGCTAATCTGTGATTTTTCTCTTCACAATTATTCCTGTCTTTGCCTTTCCATGTCAAGTCTCACTGTCATAGTGATAGCTTTATTTTATTTACACTAGAAAGAGTCTGTTGCAACTATACACATAGCAAACTTGGATCTTTTAATTCTCCTTTGCCTTTTTAAAACAGTATCTGACTAATGTAGCTGAGGTTGTCCTGGAACTTGCTCTGTAGCAGGCTAGCCTTGAACTCCTGATCTTCCTACTTCTGCCTCCCACTTGCTAAGATTAGTCATAGACTACCATGCTCTGCCACACTCAGTTATTTTTAAAAGACTGAAACTGTTGCGCTTCTGTCTATTATTGGTGTGATGGCTGATTTGGATAGAATCTCTGTGCTCGATAGAATCCTTAGTAAGAGACATACGCACTCGTGTGGGGCACATAGTGTTCTGTGTACCCCACTACCTCAGAAGCCTGATTGCATCCTGTGTGTTACACTGGCTCCATGTGATTTTTAGCTGTCAGCTCTCTTCCCTGCTTTAGCATCAGAAAGATGGCTTGCTGTTTGGGTATTCAGATTTTGCAGTAAACAGACTACACAGTAATCAATTTAAGCACCCTGAGGTGCAGTTTGTTTAACATCTAAGTGTTTCTTTTCAATCTTTTTTTTTTTTTTTTTCCTATAAGAGATTGATTTTAGGACAAAGTAGAAAGCTTTTATGACAGTTGTTTTTATAATGGCCCTTTGCATGAAAGAAACCAATAAGTGGCTGAGTATGAAGTTTTATTTGAAACTTGTTTTGTTGATACTTAAGCTGGGATTCCCAAATGGTGAGAAGATCCTTAGACTCAAGCTGATGAGCATTGTGCTGCAGTTCCTAGGTTTGCATTGAGCAGCCATTTATGCCATCAGCTCAGTGATAGAACAAATGATGTTTCCGCTCGGGCAAGCTTTGTTTTATCAGGATCAGTAACCTTATCAGCAGGTGACCCAGAACTCTTAACGCATGTCTCTGAATAGATAGCATATGTCACCACTCTGGGCAGACTTGCTTCATAAGCAAGATTATCTAATGAAGGCTTAATAAATAAGGAAATATGTGCAGCAGGAAATACTGTCTTTTGTAATGATAACTTCTCCTAGGCATATTTTACAGCTCATCGTTCATCTCTTGCATTTACTCTCATAAAAAGCAAAGGAATAAACATACGTATGTGTGCTTCTACCCAGACTGCTGTGACTTTTCAGTGTTGTCAATATTTCATTCTAAAATAGATCGTTTATATGTGAGTGTAGAATTTAGATTATCAGGTTGATTTAAAGTTCATAAGTGACAAAGCAGTAATATCTAAAAGAGGGCAGAACCCATGAGTGTGAGAAGCCACACACACTGATGATGTTTTCTCCTCTTTATAGTAACAGTTAGGGTTTCTCAGCCTTGATAATCGGCAGCTCTCTTTGTTGTTGTTTTCAGGTGTTTTGTTTTGTTTTGTTTTTTTGAGACAGGGTCTCTCTGTGTAGTCCTGACTGTCCTGAAACTCTTCTGTAGACCAGGCTGACCTCATCATACTCATAGAGATCTGCCTATCTCTGTCTGCTGAGTGCTGGGATCAAAGGTGTGTGCCACCACTGCCTGGCTTTAATCAGAAGCTCTTAATATATGATTGAAGATTGGATTCTTCACTTGGCTTTGATTTTATGGATGGTGTTTTATTGTTGTTTTTTGTTTTTGTTTGGAGGGGGGTTGAGATGGGTTCTCCCTATGTAACCATCACTGTGTAGATGAGGCTAACCTTGAACTCACAGATCTGCCTGCCTCGGCTCCAGAGTGCTGGGACTAAAGGCATATTCCTCCACTCCCACCCTTTATTTTGGATTTTTGAAGTAGGCTCCAACTCTGTAGCCCAGGTTGCTCTGACGCTCTCCTATGTATCCCAAGCTGGCTCACATTTGTCAGAGGCTCTCCTGCCCCCAGTTCTGTGAAGGCTTTAGATTTATAGTGATGAACAAAAAGGTGGAATGGTAAGTCATGCAGGACTTGTACATTCTGACATTTAATGTTTTCCTTTGACCTTTGACAGGTCAGGGCTTGACCCAAAGTTGTTGGCTAAAATCCTGAATATGAGCTCAGGACGATGTTGGTCCAGTGACACTTATAATCCTGTACCTGGGGTGATGGATGGAGTCCCCTCATCTAATAACTACCAAGGTGGATTTGGAACAACACTCATGGCGAAGGTATGGTAAATGCAAAGATTAACTGGGAGGGAGAGAAGTAGTATTTGCTAGCCTAATCCCCACCATCTCACACACGCAGAGACACACACATACCTTTCAACAAAGCTTGTACCTGTCCTACAAGGCAAAATTGTTACAACAGTGAATCAGTTTCCCAATAAAAATTAGTCTAAATTTGCCTTTGATTTACAAAAAAAAAAAAAAAAAAATCCTTACTTTGTTCATTTTATTTTTGGGCAAGGATAGGCTGAGATTTTTCTCTGGGACTTGTGTTTACACATATGATAGAAGCTAGTAAAATTTTGTTCTTCATCATAAACCTGCACTAAATTACCAATTCCTTAGAATGGGAGCAGTGGGATTTCTTGGTTGTTAATGCACTTGTGTTAAAGTATTCATGGGTTTCAAATATATCTTCCTGCTTTATGTGTAAATTAGTCATTTAAAAGGCAACTCACAGCCCTCATTTTGCTTCATTTGTCATCTCAACTATAGAAATGTTTCCAGTCTCTCATAGTACTCACCACCCTCCACCCCATTACAAATGTAGTAACGCATTCACCCAAATGCTCTAGTGAATTCTCCAGGACATTTGTCCCCTTCTGAGTGTCTTCAATTCATTCAGATCCCTTTTCTTCCTGTACCAATACCCTGGCAGTGCCTCATCTGCATACACCACCAGATTCCCCCACTGAACCTCCTGATCTTCTCCACATCACTATCCACATGATAACGAGAGTAGGCCAGAATGTAAAACCTGAGTGTGTCACTTCTGGTACTGCCTTTAATAGCTCGCAGCTACTTGTAGGTTAATGTCTCTTTCTGCAGCTTGTCTAACAAGGTCTTGATGATTTGGCCTTTGCTTCCGTTCCCTGTTCTGCTCCTCTCTCTGCTTTAGCCACACTGAAGTCATTGTTCTTTCTCTCTTATTTCAAGCCTTTCCCCTGTCTGTTCTCTGTCAGGATTGTTCTTCCCTGCTGCTATTTCCTCAACCCCCATTGTTTTTACCTAACTAACACCTATCTTTCAGCTCTGTGCTCAACCATCTTTTTGTTCTGGAAGACTTTATTCAGCACGCTAGACTATGCTTCCTGTGCTCCCATACTGGTACTAGTCCCAACTGATACTAGTCCCTCTTGAATGTCTTTCTTCAGCTGACTGAATCTGTGTAGGCTGCCCCTGTCATATGTATCACTCTATTCGAGACTGTTTCTATGTATTTTCTTTGTTTTTGGAGACAGGGTTTCTCTGTATTGCTTTGGATCCTGTCCTGGAACTCACTCTTTAGACCAGGCTAGCCTAGCCTCTGTGTATTTCCTTTGATGTTAGAAAATACTTTTTATAGCAATTATACAGGCTTCCACTGATTTGAAAAACATCTCTTTGTTAGTTTTTTGAGATAGGATTTCTCTGTGTAGCCCTGGCTGTATTAAACTCACACTGTTGATGAAGCTGACCTTAAACTCAGAGATTCGTCACCTCTGCCTACTGAATGTTGGGATCAAAGGCAAGTGCCAACACACCTGACTTGAGAAACATCTTTATATAATCCTGCCTGCACAGTATTTTTATCTAAAAACAAAATAAATAGGTTTCCTGGAGGACAGGAGTGTGGAAATTCAAAAATCAAGAACTTTGTAGCACTTTTCTAGCTATGTGAAAGCACTTAATAAAATAATATGGGATAGGGGTGTGGCTCAGTGATAGCAAGCTTGCCTACCATTGTATGAAGCACTTGGTTTGCTCCTCAGCATCAAAAGAGAGAAGACATACATACAGTCACACACTTAATGCATATAAGAATTTTTTTCCCCGAGTCTATTCTTCCTTCTTTCCTCCTCCCTTTAGCAATAGGCAGCCCAGTTCCAAATTGCATCTTCCCACCATCCTCAATGAGCTTCCTCCTTACTGTTTGATTTAGGATCTGGGATTGGCTCAAGACTCTGCCACCAGCACCAAGAGCCCAATTCTTCTAGGAAGCCTGGCCCACCAGATATACAGGATGATGTGTGCCAAGGGCTACTCAAAGAAAGACTTCTCATCTGTGTTCCAGTATCTGAGGGAGGAGGAGACCTTCTGATGTGCCCTCTGGACACGGACACTTGGGAACCAGACTCTGTCCTTGTAGCTTACTCTCTAAGTAATGGGTTTAATCAAAGGTCGTCTGTCTACTTTTGATCATCTACATTACAGTAATCCCTGGGATTTCTCACCCAGTTTTAAATGATGCTGCTTTCATCTATTTAGCAAATGTACCTGATTGCTTCCGCAAACTAGCTCAGTTGACTTTTTAAAAGGTTTGATCCTTGAGCACCTTCAGCAAAATTGAACACTTTGATCAGGATGTTTTATTTACTCCACTGTGCAAATAAAACCAAATGTTTTGTCAACAGATGGAACTCATGGTAAAAAGGAAACAAATTGGTTAAAAAGACAAATTAGAGGGAAGTTTGTCCTGTTAACCAAGTGGGGTTATTCCTTCATTCTGGGCTACTGATTGGGATTGATGGGTAAGACAGCTTGTTGACAGTGTCTTCCTGTTTGGACTGTTACAGTGTCTTAGTGTGTCCCTCCTGTTACAGCTTTCCACACTCAACCCACTTGCTTCTATATTTCTGATTCCTGTATATTCTTACTACATATTTTTGACTCCAGAAGAATGACATCTTTAGACTGTTTCAGAGCCAATGATGATATTTCCATTAGACAATTATTATTACATTATTCTAACTATAGTCGTATTATTTTGAATTTAAATAAATTTCTATGCTGATAACATTTTCTTGGAGCTTTTTGTTTTGTTTCTAACTATTTTTTGCAATGAAGGAAAGGGGGAAAAACAAAGAAGGAGGGGAGGTCAAAGGGTACAGAGCTTAGAGTTGGCCATCACCAGACAAGCCTCTAATAGCCCTTCTGAAGACTTGACAGCTCTGTGCTTGAATGTTTCTAGGTGGTAAGTCAAATGAAACTTGCCCCAGTGTGGCGCACAGTCCTCATTTTCCTACCTTAGCCTCAAGAAACATTATAGTGATAGACCTAGACACTAAGTTAGTGGAAATACTATTACATTTATCATTTTCCTGGTGGAAAAAAAAAATCCAGACCCTACTGAAAGTGCTAAAGATACAGTAATAAACAAGACCAAGTTCTCACCCTTATGGATTCTACATCTCCTTGGGAGCATATGTGATAAAGGATAATATGTGTGTCAGATCGTGAGAACTAAAAAGCAAAACAGGGAAGTGTTAGAGGTATTTGTTAGCATAAGAATTCTCTTTGATGATACACGCTACTTAAGAACAGATAAAAAAGTAAAAGCCAGGGAGCAAGCCCTGTGAGTATTTGAGGGAAGATCTCCTTAAGAGACATAGCGTATTGCCCTGAGGGGGGACAGTGAGATTCAAGAAGAGAGGCTGTTCAGCTGTGGCGGGACATGGGCTGGCTTCCCTTCTGAGTGAAATGATGGGTGTATCAGTTTGCTTCTGCTGGGTAACAAACCACCCCAATATTTAGTAGCTAAATACAATAAAGTTACTATTTTTCAAGAATGTCTGGTGTGGGTTTTGTTCTTCTGCATAGGGCTGACTCAGCTGGAGCTGAAGGTCACTGAGCTGGAACCATTGAAATGATGGTGGCCTCTCTCAAAGAAGACCCTCACCCTTCAGGAAGCTGGTAACAGAAATGTTTCCTGAGGCAGTTGAGAGATAGCTCATGAACAGGCATTTTTCAGTCATCTGGCATGTTGGCAGAAGAAGTTATTGTGGTTAAATAAGAATCGGGATAAACAAATAGGCCGAATAGATGTTTATTCAGGGAGAAATAACTTAAAACCTAGACAGATGAATACCAGCAAGTTCCACTGGATGCTCTCTTCTTCATGTCCCGCCAGCCAGAGAGTGTTCCCTGGCTCCTCCTCAGACCTCCTTCCACAGGTCACTTCCGCCCCTGGCTCCACCCCCAATGGGCGTGGTCAGTGCCACAGAAGGAGACCAAGTGAATATTCCACTACAAGAAGTCACACAGCCAAGGCCAGAGTCATCTTGGGAAAGGACCACCACATCAGCATGTGGGTACAAAGAAGGGCATGGTGGTGCCATTTTGCAAATTGCCTCCCATAAAGGCGAGAATGAAGGATTTTGTTCATAGCAATGACATGATCTGACCTCCCTTTAAAGGGTTCACAGTGGATGCTGCATGGAGAGTAGTTGCAAGGCTATGGGTTTGAGGTACAGGGGGGCAGTGATGTGATAACGCAGATGAGAGATGGTGGAAGCTGGGCCGGAGTGTTGCAGTGTTGACAGAGACAAGAAGTGGTTGGATCCTGGCCATAAAGATGGAGCCACACACTGGAGGATGAGGTCAGAAGAGTCAAGGTTGACTAAAATGCATAGTCTGGGAAAGTGAAGGAAGGAATTGCTGTGTCTTCAGGAAAGGATTCTGACAAAGGTTAGATGTTTAGGAAGAAAAAGTCAGGTTAGTTGAGGTGCTTAGTGATGTATGAAAAGAGTCAAGACTGAGCCCTGTATGGGCAGGAAGATGAGGCTGGAGGACCAGTGTAGCAGGGAGAAAGGTAGCTGGGGGGGTCCTGGAAGCCAAGGGAAGGTGATTTTAAGGGAGTGATGGTTGCCTGTCAAAAGCATTCATAAATGAGCAAGGGCTAGAAATGAGTCATTTGGATTTGGCAAGAGGTCACTGGTGGCTTTGAAAAGTCTTAGAAATGAAGAAGAGGGAGGAGAGGGATGAGAGGTGAGGAGGAGAGATGGCTCTTTAGTTTGCTGCAGAAGACACAGGGTGAGCCCTGGCAGAACATGTGGAATGGAAAGTTTATTCGGTATCAAGATGAAAAGGCTACACATATTTCTAAGTTTGCAAATGTGGATGAGGCTGGGAAAAGTGATGATAGAAGAGAAGACACTTGCTAAGTGACTGGAGTGCTTGGGGGGAGAGTGCCAGTCTGCCAGTGGCCCCCATGGAGCCTAGAGTGGAAGTTTAGTTACACATGATAAATGTTAATCATGGATGGACTTTACTGACCTCTAGCATGACCTTGGCCAATTCGTCGTTGTCCTCCTGTGAGTCTTGTCTACAAAGGGGTTACACCTGCTTAAGGGGAAGAAAGGGGATGTGAGTAAGGGCAATGACAGGAATGAAGCTCAACCCTGTTGCTGGGAGTGTCAGTTGGAACCAGCACACGGAGGAATAGTTCGTGGACAGTCCTCTAAAGTTAGACTCCAAGTCAGCACCTTATCTACTGTTCTGGTCCCAGTGCTCCCCAAGTGGGAATGTGGCAGCAGCATTCACAGTGGCAAAATGGTAGGAATTCCCCTCAATTGATGAGAGAAAGAGCAGGGGCCTGGAAGTTGCATAAAAATTGTTTTAAAAACCACTGATAAAGTGGAGAGATGCAGGGCCTGGAAGTTAACTGTTTGGATTTGGCAAATTAGAGGTCATTAGTGACTATTTGAAGGATCTTGGGAATGAGCGTAATAAGTACACTGTATGGTCTAAGCACAATGAGAGATTATTCGGCCATTAAAGGAGCAAAATGCTGAAACATGCCTCAGCACCGACCAGCCTTGGGAATGCGCCAACCGAAAGAGGCTTTGCAAAGACAGGGCCACATGTTCTGTGCTTCAATGTACATGAAATGTCAGGAAAGCAAATCCTTAGAGATTTGTGGTAGATTAGTGGTTGCCCAGGATCAAGAAGGGAACTGGGGAGTTAACTGCTAATATGGTGTGGTGGTGGTGGTGTGTGTGTAGGGTGGCAGATGTCTTTCTCTTGATAATCGGTTCCCAAGTGGAATCCCACAAGAATATATGGTAATAGCTGAAGATGCTTTTGCTTGTCAGATTCTTAGAATCTAGTGGAGAAAGACCAAGGAAGCTGCCAAGCATCCCACAACACAGGATAGTACATAAGAATTACCCTACCCAAGATATCCATTACACAGAATTCAAGAACCTTGCTCTAAGTGGGGCTGCAGGGTCTTAGATCACATATCAAAGCCTCGAGGCTCCCACCTTTCCTGACAGACCTGGTTCTCCTTGTGCTAAAATAGTAAGATAGTGTTTATGAGCTAATAAAGCTTGCCTGAAGATCAGAATGCAAACCTAGCCACAGCCATAGAAGCTGGACTGTGGTGGCACACACCTGTAATCCCAGGGACTCAGGAGACAGAGGCAGGTGGATCTCTGTGAGGTCAAGGCCACCCTGAGCTACATGAGAGTGAATCAGTCTAAAAGAAACAGAGTTCACGCCTTTAATCCCATAGAGACTATGGGACTGCTCAGTGCAGTCTTGGGAGCACGCTGAGGTTTGGTGAGCAGCAGTGCAGTCTGGAGATGCAACCTGAGGTTCAGTGGATCTGAGCATTGGTAGAGGTTAGAACTCTCTGGTAACTTGGCCACTTGGCTTCTCTGATCTTCAGCTGGAGCCTCAATATCTGTCTCTGTGTTTATATTATTCATGCTGCATCTCCTGGCCCTTGCTCCAGTCAGGTCTCAGAATGCCTAACTTTTCCCCATCCACATTGATCTAAACTCCCAGAGCCTGTTGCAGACTCAGCAGGTGTGCATCCAGGACATCCCATAATTGCTCTCGGTTTTGTAAACGGGTTCACTATTGTAGAATTTACATAAAAAGAAAACCTCTCCTCTTGCATACTTTTCCTAAAAGTACCTTTTAGTAAAGTCACGCTTACATACCCATGGCTACAGTCTTGGTATAGAACACTTGTAACGTTGTAGAATATTAGTTTAAGATGTGTTATATTTGTTTATGCTGTGGATTATTTGTTTAGTGATGCAAAGATGTATTGCACTCTTTTATGTTGCATTTGTTTAACTCTGCAAAACTGTGTTACTTTGCCTAAAGCACCTGATTGGTCTAATAAAGAACTGAATAGCCAATAGTGAAGCAGGAGAGAGAAATAGGTGGGGCTGGCAGGCAGAGATAATAAATAGGAGAAATACAGGGAAATATAGGGAGGAGTGAGAAAAGGAGGAGAGGACACCAGCCGCCAGCCACACAGCCAGCCAGCCGTGGAGTAAGAAGGAAAGAGAGATACACAGAATAAAGAAAGGCAAAAACCCAGAGGCAAAATGTAGTTAAAGAAACACGGGATGATTTAAGTTAGAAAAGCTGGTTAGAAACAAGCTAAGCTAAGGCCGGGCATTCATGAGTAAGAATAAGTCTTCGTGTATTTATTTGGGAGCTGGGTGGTGGGCCCCCAAAGAGTAAAGTAAACCAGCTCTACTTCCACTCTACTAAAGTCCCTTGGGTCCAGCTGTCCCTTTCCCCGCAGCCACTGGCAGCCCCTAATGTGCCTCTAGATTCCCAGCTGCTTCTTGGCTGCTGGTCTGATTCTTCCTTCGTTCTCCTTCTAATGCAGGTCCCCTACTTCAAGTCCTGTAGTGGTGTCCAAGCCCCTTTGGTGCGCTGGCCTCAGTTTACCTCCTCCAGCACTGCTTTCCCCCCTCCCCCGTATTTGCCATTTCCCAAGTCTCCCATGCTTCTCAAGCTCTAATTAGTGTCTTTGCACCTGCCTTTCTCCCCTACCCTGCCTGCCCAATACCCCTCCCCCGACTGACCAGCTCAGGTGCCGTTATTGTTAAATAGCTTTCCGTAGCTACTTCAGGCAGTCATTTTCCTGTTGTGGCTCCTTGTTAACCTCTGTGTCAGGAGAGCTACCTGTTACATTATAGTTGCTGCCTTGCTTGCCTGTCACTGGGATAGGAGCTCTTTGAAGATGCGGAATGTGCCCTCAGCTTTGAGCATTAGTGTCAAGCTTAGCATTGGCATCCATGAGGAGTCAGGTGAGTTTTTGAAAATATGAAAGAGCAGAGACTGGACATTGTGTGTATGTTGAGTGGGCCACTAACTACAAATTGTTTTCCTTAAAGACTTTGGCTTGGTGCCAAGTTTATTTTATGTTTGTCTGTTTTGGTTTTTCCAGACAGGGTTTCTTTGTGTAGCCTTGCACGTCCTAGACCTAGCTGTGTGAACCAGGCTGACCTGGAATTCACAGAGGTCCACCTGCCTCTGCCTCTGGAGGGCGCTACCACTGTCCGGGTCCAAGTTCATTTTATTAGTGAATATACTTCATGAGATACAACTTCCAAATTTAAAACTCTCATAGAATTGGACTTTTCCACAAAGTTCTTTTTTTTTTTTTTTTTTTTTTTATCAAAAAAGTTTTTTTTTTTAAATCAAAAATTTGTAAACTCTTGACTTTTGTAAAAATCAAATCAAGTATTCATTTCTGGTAGCAAGTCCAGCCCTGTATGTACTTTAATCACTGATTTGCATGTACAGTAAGACAGGCAATCTCATGACAGCACAGATGAACTCACGAAGGGCCTCTGTCCTGTCCTACCTATCTGACACCATATACTCTGCCATAGAGGAGTGCTGATCAGACTGAGGGTGATGCAGACAAGCTGCTTCTGGCTGTTCTCAAAGCGCATGCGTTACTTCAATTACTTTCTAAGCAGTCAGAAGCGTGTAGGATCTGTCCACACTGTGCAAGGAGAGATGAATCCAGCAATTTTATCTGTGTTCATCCTTGAGTCAGGCTGCTGTCAGAAGGCTGCCTATGCTCAGGAAAACAAGCACAGTCACTGCCCGCCTCAGCTGCAGAAACTGCACCCCGATCATTCTCAAATGGCTAGCGGGTGGGGAAGTCATCAGTCCGACTAGGGTTTTTAGCCACCTTTCAGTTCAATTGAAGAAGGAGCTTAAGGACATCATAGGGATTTGTAACATTCCATGCAAGGTGTCAGACCCATAAACTACCTTGTCTGTCCTACTGGATGCGCATGGGATTGCCTCTTGTTGGCAGCAGACAGATGGAAGATGACCTTTTAGTATGTAATTGTATTCATCATTTAATAATTCAAGAATACCTCAAAAGGAAAAAGACTTCTTTGGACTGGAATTAGATTCCTTCAAAAATGTTGAAAGGAAACTAGAGCAGAACAGAAGTACTCCGAAACCAGCCTTCAGGGAGTACTTTTGAATGCCTTCCATACAAGTCCATCCCTGGACCAGAAGTCTGGTCCTCGGCCGGTACTGAGCTGTGTAGATTTGGGGTCTAGTTCTCTCTTTTTACAGAAAAGTATGTGCTGCTTGCAAAGATTTGTTTCAGCTCTAAAATTCTGAATCCTCTTACTTAAGAATTTAAGAAAACATGAGATATGTTTTCTTGACAGTTTTTGGACTCTGTCTTGTTACATATTATTTATTGCTCATATACCCATCTCATTTATTAGAAGTTTTTTTATAGCCAGGAATAGATTCCCAGATCGATACATTTTTATTAATGATTCTCTGTCATGCCTGGTACAGAGGGCAGGAGGGCTCATCTAGAGTGAGCCACTTGAATAAACCTGACAGGGCTTAGCTCCGAGCTGTGCTCTGGCAGGCTGTTCTGTAAAGTAATGACATTGGCAGAGGGGAGTCTATGGAAACCTTCCTCACAGCCAGACTCGTAAAATCAAAGGGCAGGTTTGGGGCCCGTTTCACAGCCTTGGCTGTATATGCAAATCCTGTGACTTTTTGAGTATAGCATTTTATCTTCAAAAGGACAAAATTTGGCATTTGCCATGGTTATTAAAAATGATAAATGCCTAAAATACTTTAGCATTTGGGTTGTTGGAGGTTAGAACAAATATTGTTTCAGTAGGAAACAGTATTTCAGAGCAGGAAACTTCAAATTAAAATGGTCAAATCAGAAAATTAAAAATCTTTCACTAGTTTCCCTTTAATCAGGTGAAATTAGACGTAATTATTGCTCCTTGTTTAAAAGAAAAATAGTCTGGGTTTGGGGAAGTGGAAGATTTCTCCTAACTTCATTAGTGATAGCCTTGTGCCCTGAAAGAGTTAATGCCCATCCCCATGGTGCCTGCAGCAGAGAGCAGAGGGTACAAGCTCACTGCTCACTAATACTTGCCTTGTGCCTCTTAAACTTCGATGCATCCCATTGATAGATAGAATTTGAAGCATCCTTGGGTAATTTTAGACTATTTGACTATCCAGAAATTTCCCCTTGAGTTGCAATCTCAGAGATGGTAAGCAAATGTACCTTTCATCTTGCGTCTCTGTCTCTGTCTCCTAATGACCCTAGCCCTGACCCGAGGCCTGCTCTCTATAAGTGCCAAACATGATTCATTCTCCTTGCTTGGTTTAGTTTAGTCCCAATGGCTTATTTGTGCTAATGAAAGCACGCTCTGCTAAGTTAACTTCTAACTCATTTACTTTGGCTTTTGTTTTTACCTGGCATTGACCCATCTCAGATATGAAAAATCCATA
Source organism: Phodopus roborovskii (assembly GCF_943737965.1). Classification (NCBI taxonomy): domain Eukaryota; kingdom Metazoa; phylum Chordata; class Mammalia; order Rodentia; family Cricetidae; genus Phodopus; species Phodopus roborovskii. The sequence continues at coordinate 22,322,838 of NW_026126571.1, forward strand.
TTTTAGACAAAGGCATGGGAACAGGTCAGGTAAACAGGAGCGTGTGGACTAAGGTAGAATAAAGGATAAAGCCAGCTGCTAGGGAAGAGGACACTGGCAGCTGCAGTGCCACCGTGGCCCTGACACACTCACTGTCCCCATCATTTTCCTCTCCTGGCCTCTAGAAATCATCCCATCTCCATGTGGATGGTTGGTTGCTTTTGTGCTTGGGTCTGAACATCTTATCTCTTCTACTTCAGACGCACGGTTTCAAATCCTGTCTGGGGGGAGCAGAAATGCTCTATGTATGTATGTATGTATGTATGTATGTATGTATGTATGTATGTATTTATCTATCTATCTATCTATCTATCTATCTATTTATTTATTTATTTATTTATTTAAAAAACTTGGGTTTAATTTGAACTCAGTTTGATTTCCCCCCCCCCCCCCCCCGGTCACAGTGACAGAACTGGGCCATCAAGGACACTTAGATGGTGATAAGCGGGAAGAGGCTGATTGATGGTGAGTTTGCTCTCTCTGTAGTGGGGTGTGCCACTTTCAGCCCAGTTTGTTTGGGATTGGTATGAGTCTGTCCGTGAGGCCTGACAAATGTGTCTTTATCCTCCTGAATTTATGCTTGCTTCCCTGTCAGAAAAGAAAGCATTAAGAACTGATAGCTCCTGCACAGTGCTGTGGTCCCTGATTATGGCCTTCCCTGGCTGTCCCATTTCTATCTTGCGACATTAAAAAGCTGCCCCTTTGGAGGTTGGGTCCCCTGAATTGCATCTGCTCACAGCAGTTTGGTCTAGCTCCTTTTATAGGTCAGTGACACCCTGAAGCTTGTATACCTGTGTCGCCACAAATCTTAAAAGATGCAATTTTCTTGGCAGTTCCATCCTCCTACAATGAATTGGAAGGTGTGTGTGAAGGACATGGTTTTAATCTCAGTGTTGGGGCTGTGGAAGGTGGAGGCCTGTGTTTCACATAAGAAAACTATAACCCTAGGACAGCCAAGGCTGCACAGAGAAACCCTGTTTTGAAAAACAACGAAACAAAAGGAAAAGGAGTTGGGGGAGGGAGGGAGGGAGGGAGGGAGGGAGGCAGGGAGGGAGGGAGGGAGGGAGGGAGGGAGGGAGGCAGGGAGGGAGAAGAAAACTGTAGCCAAAGGACCACAAGAGAAAGGCTTGTGGAGTGCCATTAGTCAGGAGATAGAATTTTGCCTTTTCTGGCCCTCCCACTGGTCTCTGCCTGGAAATGCCTGGTTCTGCTTCTTTGCATTGTCCTTTGAACATCCCTCATCTGCAGTTCAGCTCTTTCGTTCTGACTCTCGGGGAGAAATGAAGTCACAACGTCAACGAAGATTCTTCCCAAGGCAAGCAAAAACATTATCGAAATCTAGCCCTTCCATTTGAGGATTTTTTTCTTATGTTAGCTCTGTTATGCCAGATGGTTTTCCATTCTTTTCTTTTCTTTCTTTTTTTTTTAATCCTACGTGAATTCTGCATGGTCAGGTATTGCCATCTTTGCAGAGAATTTTCTTTGCCTAATGTCCTATCTGATGGGCCATTCTGTGTATCATATGCTACATAATCTCCACAAATGCATACTGTGGTCCATAAAACTGCCATACTGTTTTCAGAAACTAGTAATTCACAAAGTAAACCTGAGACAGTGCTGTTAATAAACACAAATTGCAAACAAGACGGTAGTGAGGGGAACAATGCACTCATTTAGGAGTAATAAAGCCTTTGATCCTACTTTGAAGGAAAGAGTCTATGTTTAAACTGCCCATTCAGGGACAGCCAGATGCCCATAAAGAGCCCTGCTTTGCTTTGATAGGAAATCACCGAGGCCTGTCTAGCAGGTCTGGTTTGTAAACAGATTAGTTAAGGGCTCATCAGGACTGATTTGCATAGGATTCAGTGAGCCCCAGCCACTTTTTCAACCTTAATGACCAATACCAGTTTCAGATTGGAAAGAATGTCATTTATATACTTGTATTTGTTAGCTAGAAATCTTAGATAATTACCTTGTGGAAGGGGAAAGAATATGTATATGAAATAAAACCATTGTTTCTACCCCCAGTTAATGGGAAAATGATGACGGAAGACTCATTTGGCTTGCAGTAAACAGTGAGGCCAACAGGAGTTACACAAGGGTTACCTGATCACACACAAGGGCTTTCTTCCATTCCCATTGTTTGAGAAGGAAAGGGGGATTAATCTGAATTGTAATGGAAAAGGCAAACAACAGACTCAGACCACAAACATTTATACATAAATGCTTGCCCTTGGAGTCCTGCTGTGTTTGGAAGGCCAGAGACCCTGTGGTGCTAAATCCAGACAAACCTTCCAGGCATGCACAGCAAAAAGTGGACATATCATACTATTAACTTTACTAATCTTTCATCTTTCTTTGTTGGTTTTGAGGCAGGGTCTTCTATGTTAATCCAAAAGACTGACTACCAAACCGAATCATCATGGATAAATTAATTAAAGCAAGGAATTAATTAAAGCAAGGTTGTTTTTGTGTACACGGGATATCTTTCCCTAAAAAGTGGGGTTTAAGAGATCAACATTGTAAGAAAGACAAGGAAGGTTTTAATAGCTCAGAGGTAGGTGGGCAAAATAGACAAGGGTAGAGGAGCAGAACAAAAGGATAACAAATTAGTCATAAGAACCTCCTGAAACAAAGACAGGACAGCAAGGTGGTCACAAGGTAGTCATGACAACCCTTTGAAACAAAGTTGGGTTGCAAAATAGTTATAATAACTTTTTGAAATGAAGATAATGGATGGCATTTCCTGAAACAGGCATTACAAAGGCATTTGTAGTTAAGGTTATAGGTGGGACATAGCCCAATCCTTGAGAAACAAGTTTACTCATAACAGGAATGAACCTGGTTTATCTTTACTATGAGACAGCTTTTAAGCCTAAAATGGAGTCAGGCTGGTTCATCACAAAGCTAACCCTGAATTCAAAAATCTTCCTGCCTCTGCCTTCCAAGTACTGGGGTTACTGGTATGTGTGTCACTGCTCACACCTGCTTGATTTCTTGATTTTTAGAATAATTGATAATCTTCCCATCAGTAACTAAGAAAAATCTCCCCTTGAGTTTTGAAATTAAAAAAAAAAAAAAAATCAAAAGAAAACTGGTATACAGTGTGTTCTATTAATAGTAACAATCACCCCTAGGAAAAATGGGTCGTGAGAATCTTCTGTCAAGGAAACATGGAAGAGGTCCTGGGCTGGGGAATAAATAGCTTTGCAGTTCCTATGCTGATGCTTTCTCTGATACCACCTTTTCTTAGTAGAGTTTGCCTTTACAGATTCTCTCTGTTTGTTGTAGGCCTATTCCTGCTTCTTATAAGTAAACTGCCCTTGCCTGGGACAAGCTGTCTAGGTGACTACTTCCAGAAAAGTTGCAACTTACCTTCTCAGGAATCTCAACACATGGCATCACCCACATCTTCACCACTGGAGATCATGAGGCAGATGGGAGCTCCAATAGTGCAGGGACAATGGTCTTGTTACCTCTGATTTGTATTTGATATTTTTTTTTTCATTCTCCTTTTGTATCACTAGGAAAAGAGCCATAGCCAAAGTGGCCATGAGTTAGTGGCACTGAGAAGTGGCTAGATGGAAAGGGAACTGTTTATGGTGAGGCAGTTTGACAGGTTGTTCAGAAGTGTGAGGTTTACCAGCTCTAAGGAAGCCTCACCCCCAGTGTCTGGATGTGGTCTTTGAGTTGCAAATAAGGCTGCCATTCCCTCCAAATGTCCGGTTACTGGGCAAGGCTGGTAGTGTGGTGTCTGACCTATGATGGGTATTTAGTAAGTGTTCCCACTGTCAGTGTGACTGCATCTGAATGCTGACAGGTGGACTCTGCCTAGAGCCATGGCCCCGTATGCTGTTGTCCTGGCCCAGCTCAAAAACAGAATCCCACAGTGACAGGACAAAGACTTTGCTTCACCTTGTCTTCTGAAGTTAACATATATGAATAATTATGAGAGATTAGGTCAGTGGTTCTCAGCCTAGGAGTTGAATGACCCTTTTACAGAGGCCAATGGAAACATAGATATTGGTATTATGATTCATAACAGCAGAAAATTACAGTTATGAAGTAGCAATGAATATAATTTTACAGTTGTGGGTCATCACAACGTGAGGAACTGTGTTAAAGGGCTACAGCATTAGGAATGTTGAGAACCACCGGACTGGGTTCTAGAGAGTCTCCTGGATGGGCAGGTGGATGGGATGAAGGGCCTTGGCTAGGTAATAAAGATGCCTAGCTTTTTCCTCAGCTTCCTGACTTGAGACAAAAAGCCTGGCAGCATTTATCTCCCACCACTGCTGTTGGACTGGCTGAATCAGGACATGTCACTTAGTTCTAGGTCAATCAATCATCCTGTCTGTCTTCAACATGACCAGCCCTAAGATGGGGGGAAGACTGTTCAAAACTTTAAAACCACCTGGCCTGTGAGAAGAGCCTGGAATTTTTGGCTTTCCAAGGACCCCCTCTGCCTCCCAGAGGGTAGTTTTCTCCGTGTCTGCTGATCATGTGTGTTTCCTCTCGCCCAGCAAATCTTTCTTACCTGCTGATTCTTGTTACAGTGGAAGCTTCACCCTAGTCGCTGGCATCCATACACCAGGAGAGTCTGGGGTGTTATAGTGGTGGATCCACCCAAGCCCCCTCCCCCATCTCCCTCCAAACCCTGCTGCATCTAAGAAAGTCCTCCAAATGATGACTCTCCCTCCCCCCCCCAGCGATGCTCAAGACCTCTCCCACAGGATATTTAAACTGACCCCCCCAAAACCAGACTCATGTTTTTTCCTGTCTCCTCTCTGAGGGCAGGAAGGCCATGCAGGAGTGTTGTATCTATTAAACGTTCATGGGCTTTTTCTAATTTGGTTTGCTGTGGTCTGATTTGGATTGCCGTATTGGCAGAGAAGCTTATTGGAGTATAGAAACTTTTCAGTTCCATTGAGATTTCGTTGCTACTACCTGTTGTACTTCAGGTTTCTCCTGCCTTTTAATTATTTCACTGGCAAAGAAAATGAACCCAATCCAGGCTGTACCATTTCTAGACTTTATCAGCCATATAAATGGATACAAGGGCAGGAATCTCAGTGACTTCCATAGACATAGGAACTTTTAACAAAATCTTGAAGGAACTTTAAATAGAAGGAACATATCTCAACATTTTAGAGCAGATCTATAGCCCATATTCTACTAAAGGCAGAGAAACAAATAGGTGATGGCAGAGTGTGGCCCCCAGGGCACTCCGAAGAATACATGCATTGCATGACACAGGTCTGTTGCATGGTGAGTGCTCTGGGAGAGAGGGGAGCTTTTATTATGGGTGGTTGTTAACCAGGGTGTGCTGAAGCCTGCTATTCCCTCAAGTGTCCTATGCACCAAGTAGTTGCTAAAGTCATTTACAATTGTGAAAGCTGTGATCAACCCACTTGAAGGAGTAAAAGGCATGGGGGGGGGGGCTCCTAATTTATCCCAGGCAATAAATACTGGCAAATACTACTCTAAAAGAGCCATCACAGAGAGCTCAACCTAGATGTCATGGACACAAAACACTTGTTATTATTTCTCCCTTAGGACGACCAAGCTTTAGTGCTTCGGTTTTTATATGAGACTTTGGATTTCTTCAGGTCAGACCTAGGGTTGACCCTGCTGCTGGCAGTACTGTGTCCTTTGTCTTCTGTTTCCCACCTCACTGTTAGCTCTACCCCACAGGGGCTCTTCTGAGGGTACGCTGCCACCTTATAGTTAGAATGGGAAGATGTTTGCAAGGATGTTAGCGTTTGCACTCAAGAGTCAGCCTCCTCATGTGAACACACGAGGGACTTGAAGGAGAGGTTTCAGCCACAATGGAAAGCAGCTCGCTGGAAATTGTCTTTCAGGAGCCCACACCTGGATTTAGAATGGCTACCAGGGTCCAACTATTCATCCACCAGTTGCTGAAGCCTAGCCCTTTCTTCTGAGAGCCAAAGGAACCTGAGGATATATTTATTTAAACACCTAAGAGTTCTGTTCTAGGGGAAAAGAAAAAAGAAAAGATTGCCTTCAGAAGTCTGATCAGGTTGCTCCGAGCATCTAAGTGCCATAGGAAGGGAAACGCTGGGCGGCATCACTTTATTTTACCTCCTGCTCTCTCCTTTTTGGGCAGATTATTAATTTGCTCTCATTGCATTGGCGTTTTGTTGTTGCTGCTGTTTTATTTGTTATTTTCCATTTCCAGATGAACATCCAGGTTACTTAAGTGTCAACAAACCTCTTGCTCTTGAATCTGGGGACAAGTGGCCTGGTATCACCTAGGAGCATGCTGGTTCAGAGTCTCCCATACAGCCCAGTCCCCAGAAGTCCCTGAAAGCTCTGCCTCAGGCCCCCTCCTCCCTCTCCAAGTCCTGCCCCTTCTCAGAAATTCAGCTAAGCAGCAGCTCCTCCCCTGGAGCTGCTCAAGGCTCTGCCTACAGAGAATTTAAGCTCTGGTCCCTAGACCTCCCATGTGATTTCTCCTCCTTCCCCTGCCTCACTTCTGGGATCTTGAGAGTCACCAACAGTGCTTGGCTCATTAAACCTGAACTTTTAATCTGGCTTGATCTGGCTTATTGCCTTGGCAAAGAAACCCACTACCTGGGGATGCAAAAATACTTATCATCCCCTTCCGGGTGGACGCTGAAGACAGCTGGCTTCTGACCACATTCAGCTAGTGTTGTGGGTAGAGATCAGCTTCTGTTTGGAGGGGTGTACTTGAGTGGTAAGAGGAACCAAACAAAAATCAGAAATTTAAAGGTGCAGAAATTTGCTGATGGGCTAAACAAGGGTCAGAACAGGATTCAGAAAGCAAGACTAGGCAGCTCTAAGGACTGGCTGTCTTCTGTATGCATCTTTTCTCCCTGAGTCTGCCCCCACTCTCCTCCTGCCTTAGTTACTTTCTATTGCTATGATAATACACCATGACTTAAAGCAACTTGAGGAGAAAAAGTTTATTTGCTTTACAGGTTATATAGTCCATCACCAGGAGAAGCCAAAACAGGAACTCAAGGCAGGAACTGAAGCAGAAACCATGGAGAAACACTGCTTATTGGCTTGCTCCTCCTTTCTTAGACAACTCAATATCACCTTTCCAGAGATGTCTCTGCCTGTAGTGTGCTGGACCTTCATACATTAATCATAAATCAATAGACTTGCCTATGGTCCAGTCTGAGGGCAGTGATTCCTTGGATAATGGTCCCTCTTTCCAGGTGACCCTAGCTTGTGTCAAGTTAACACAAGCAAACCAGCAACCAGCATGCTCTCCTCTGACTGTAACCCCAGGGTTTCTGCTACCTTGTAGCTATAGCTATGGCCCTTGCCATCACTCTCTTCATCATTATTTCCTTTTGGCTTCAGCTCACATCAGTGCCTGACTTCCTTGCTATTTCTTAAACCAAATTCTCAAGATCCAGGTTATATACTACACATCTCCCATTCTACCACAGGCCAGCTCAGGGTCAGACTCAGATTTGCTGAGTGGTATGCAAATGAGCTGCACAAGGACCATCACCCCTCAAGAAGGAGGTGGAGGGCCCAAGTGGAGGGCAAGCACCCGTAAAGGTAAGCACAGCTTATAGGAAACCTCAGATGAAACCCGCAGCATTTGGAAGAAAGCTCTTGTCTGGTTCTTTAGTTTGGACCAAGAGAATTGGAAGGTTTATAAATTTGTTTACTGCCAGATCTATGCTAGGGCAGTCTCCATCGGCCAAAACCTTTCCCAATCCAATTACATCTCTGGCTTCCCCAAAGTGGCTTGAGCCTGGTACAGAGTCTTAGTGCGACTGCAACTCTTGTACTGTTTCCTTCTCTGTCTCCCCACCATGCCATCCATCTATCATTAGGCTGGAGTCACTTGAGAATGAAAATAGTAGCAGCAGAGAGGGGTGAAGCAAAATACCTGGACCCAGATTTCTGCTAAAGTTCATATGGCCATTGGGCCAAAGTCACTTACCTCTCTCAGCCTCGGTTTCTAGATCTATAAAACAGGAAAGGGATCCTGTAGACCTCAGGGACTTGTGAGGAGGCTCAACCAGGTCCATAGAGCTAACATGCTCCATGACCCAGTAGCTGTTCTGGTGATTGCTGCCAATGTTTGTTCCAAGGGCTGGACAGCACAGGGCTGGAGGAGCCAGACTCAGCCAACTGTATCACCCGTCCCCATTCATCAAGGCTTTTGTGAGAGCTGCTAATGAGCAGGACGATGAGGGGAATGACTTTTGTATCATGCCTCTCCCGAGCTGCCTCCTGAAGGGAGTGCTAAAAGCAATGAAGCCCAGTAACTGGGCTAGCCCTAACTAAGCAGTCGGGCAGGGAGTCCTGTGCCCAGTGCCTGCCCCATTTGGCCCCAGAAGGAAGGGAAAGCCTTTGCGGGGTCTGCAGTCTTGAATCTGGCCCCTGGGAAGCTGTGGAAAGGAGACCACAGTCTTTGCCATACCTGTTCTCACTGTTCTCCTAGCTGCTCTTGCTCTTGAGAAGTTTTTACTGATCACCTTGACAGAAATACTAAGCCACAGAATGTTCCTGGCAAACAACAACCTGGGAGTGCCATCAGCCATGAACTGACTCAAAGCCTTCTGTTCTAAGCTAGTGGACAGAACCTGGCTGGCCCAGGACAGGCAGGCCCAGGATGCCGACTGCTTCCCAAAGAACAAGGATGGTGGAGACGCTGCCTTGCTTGTGAGAGGAACAGAGGCAGACACACACACACACACACACACACACACACACACACACACACACCGTGTCTGTTCAGAGATCCAGCCAGTCTGAGCTCAGGGACTGAAATCTGACCACACACACACACACACACACACACACACACACACACACACACACACCGTGTCTGTTCAGGCTGTGGCTGTTGGGGCTTCAGGGATGTTCTCTGCCACTCTCCTGGATTCTTGCCTCCCATAAATCTCTTGAATGAGGTTTGGGTAAGACCTTCTTTCGCTGGATCAGAGATGCAGAGATGAAGGTAATCAGAGTAGGGCTGTAACACTTTGCACCAGGGAAACCTTCCCTTGGCAAAGAGACGTTGTTACACTCTACTCTCCCGAGGACTGGAGAGGAACTGTAACAACCCCCCCCCCAAACCCTCTGGTTCCAGAGCAGAGCTGATACACTGGGGAAGCCTTACCCTGAAGCAGGGCTGTAAGCGGCTATGCTTACTGTGACTTGTGGTATTCCTTGGCTCCCGAGTGCCAGAGAATACCTTTCCATCCTAGCTGTGACACTCAGTATTCTTTGGCTACCGAGTGCCAGAATCCCTATCCATCCCACCAGAGCCATCAAAATGCTTCCACTGAGCAGGGACTGAAAAGTTGTTTCTAATTCTCAGGTGACTCTAACTCTGTAGGACTGGGTCCCACACTACTTTAACATGAAAAGAACAGGGTATACTAACTCTGACAGTTACAGAGGTCTACACTGCATGGATAGGGAACAATGCCAACATGCTGGGGAATTCTGAGTGCTTTGAACCTGGCAGGCCCTGTGCATGCTGCCACTGTCTCTGTAAGTTCATGTGTGTGTTTCCTTGGAGTCATCCACCACCTCTGGCTCATAAAATCTTTTTGACTCATCTTCCACATAGACCCCTGACCCCCCGAGGGGGGGTGTTTGATGAGGATACCCCATTTAGGACTGAGTGCTCCAAAGACTGTCACCCTGTGTGTTATCTAGTTATGGGTCTCTGTGTTAGTTCCTGTCTACTGCAAAAGGAAGCTTCTCTGATGATGGCTGAGTAAGGCACTGGCCTGAGTTCCAGCCTGGTTGTCAGGCCTAGATAACTCCTGGTTCTGTGAAAGCTTTTTGGTACCCATGAGTCAAGCAGGAGCCCAAATGTCACTAACTCACGTGGGCTTCATGGTGCAGAAAACCCAGTGCATCTAACAGACCACTAGAAAGCAAGAGCCGCCCACAGTGCTCTGCCCTCCAAAAGCCCACAATGCCCTACCCTCCAAATAGCAGGACCCAGAGGCATTGACAAGCTGCCGCCGTATCTCCTGCCAGGACCCGGTTCTGTTCATCAGAGCCCTGCGGAGGGAAACACTACTTGAGAATGCCATCCCAGCCTCTCTCCTCCAAAGGCTGCTCTTAAACCAGCTCAAACAGAAAAACAATAACTGTGATAGGCTTGACCTTTGAAAAAGAAACATTAGGTCCTCTTTCTTGCTGAGAAATTCAGTGCTAGCAACGAGATTGTGTGAGTCCCTGACAGAAGGGCTAGTAGTAGCTACAGCCTTTGCCAGGAAGAGTGAAACGCAAGAGGCAGATAAAAATATTAATCACAATTATTTACGCTAAATATGAACACCTATATTTTGAGGCATTGAATTCATGTCAATAGCTTTGCTTTCCAGACCTTCCTGGGTCTTTGGTGTGTAGAATTGCAGATCATATTTTCCTTTTCCCTGGTGTTGGAATTAGATCAGGTATGACCCGCTGTTTGACTTTTATCCCTTGAGGAAGAAGAGGCTGAGTAGCCTGCACTCTGAGCAACTTCAGGAATATCTTGATCCTCATTTGCCAGGTTGATTTTTGAAACTGGTGGTCTCTAAGTGGTTAAAACATGGCAGATATAGTCTACCACCATCTGTCCCAGGCAGCCCCACTTTCCTGCAGTTGTGCCTGGAGATTCTATTGAGAGTCAAAGGAAGGAAGAATAACCAAATCAATGGGAACGATGAGAAACAGTAGTAAACTATTGGAGAGTAAGGACAGATGTCATAGGGCCCCTTAAAACTGAATTTCAAGCCTGGCGGTAGTGGTGCATGCATGCCTTTAATTCCAGCACTTGGAAGACAGAGGCAGGTGGATCTCTCCAAATTCGAGGCCAGCCTGGTGGTCTATAGATGGCAGTCAGGGCTATTACACAAAGAAACTATGTCTCAAAAAAGAAAGAAAAAAATGCCAAATTTCAGGAAAGGTGACAGGTTTCTGCTTTTTGTGGTGGAGACTGGGACTGTTTGATCAACTTACCTGTTGATGACAATTAGCAAAGCTGAACAAAACGGTATGTAAAAATGTCCTCGAGGCTTTAGAGATCTACTAAGTCAGACAGGAATGAACAGGTTAAAATTTGGGAGAAGATACAAATAGAGTCTTGGAAAGCCAGTGTTTCTGCGGGTTCCAGAAGAGACAGCTAGGGGCTGAGGAGGGAAGCAGGGCTCTGGCAGCTTTGGAGGGCGTAAGACACTAGAATCTGGAGTCTAGAACTTTAGTAATTCAGGGTGATGCCGCTAAACCTCCCTGTCTGGAATCTGAAAGAACCGGAAATAAACCAACTTTCAAAAGGACCAAATCCAGCCTTCTCATCCCCAGATTTGAACAACTGAATATTTTCACTCAGTTTAGGCATCCAAGCCAATCAAGCTTTGCAGGCACACAAGGAAAAACCAACCAACAAGCAAGCAAAAACCAAACCTAAGCAACCACAAATGAAAACTGTAAAAAAACAACAGAGCCATAGGGAATTCAGACAGCAAAGGCGCTGACACAACTCAACCATGCTTTCTATGCTCAAAGTTGAGTAGATAATACTGAGGTGATTTCGGTAGGGAAAAGTCAAACGGGGAAGCTGAAAAGTTCAGGCACTAAGTAGAGAACTCATTGAGCCAGGCCTGCAAGTGTGTATGTTTCACTGGGAGACAGAGGCAGGTGTGTTTCTGTGAATTTGAGGCTAGCCTGGCCTACATAGAGTCCCTCATAGTTAGATCCTATCTCCAAATACAAAGTAAAGCACCTCATTGAGTGAGACTAATAGAAGATTAGACTTAGCTAATTAGAAGATCAATGAACCTGAATGATGGAAAAGACAGAAGGATGAGAAAAAATTCAATGAGGTCTTCCCCACCCCCCGAGCTAAGGATTGAACCCAGGGTTCTACCCCTGAGCTGAATCTCTAACCCCATGACTGAGGTCTAACATAACCTGGAATCCCTGAAGTAGAAGAGAGAGGCTGAACAAAATCAATATCAAAGAGACAGTAGATAAGAGATTTCAAAAACTGAGCCAGGGAGTGGTGGCTCATGCCCTTAGTCCCAGCACTCAGGAGGCAGAGACAGGTGCATCTCTGTGAGTTCAAGACCAGCCTGGTCTACAAGAGCTAGTTTCAGGACACACTCCAAAACTACAGAGAGACCCTGTCTGGAAAAACAAACAAACAAGAGTTTTCAAGAAAACTGATAAAAGATATTGAGCCACAAGTTCAAGAAGGACTACAAATGCCAAAAAGGACTAGAGAGACCCAGACCTTGAACATCAGAACTGTTCAAAAAATCCTATACCAGATAAAACCCAAGAAGGGTAGATAACCCCCAAATGATGAGTTTATCACCAGTAGACCTTCATTAAAGAAAATACTAAAGTGTGTTCTTTACATAGAAGGAAAATGGTTAAAGACCCTAATGGGAGATGAAAAGGGAATAGTGAGCATTGATCATAGTATAGGGGATGCAAACAAACACCAAATGGGATTTGATTTGTGGCATTTATGACATCTCTACAATTAAAACGCACAGCAATAGCATCCTATAAGGAGAAGGGCAGATTAAGTAAATTAAACATTATTGGGTGATGGTAAAAAGTGCAATACACCATCCGGCTTTTATCAAGAATGTACCGGAGAGAAACAGAGAGAGTAGGCAGCTTTTGACTGTCAGCGTGATGCAATCCAGAGTCACCTGGGAAAAGTCTGGATGGGAGATCGTCCAGGTCAGCTTGTCCTGTGGGCATATCTGTGGGATACACACCCTGAATGTAGGTGGCACCAGTTCGTGGGCTGGACTCCAAACTTGAGGATGTAGGTGGTACACACCTTTAATCCCAGTGTGTGGGAGGCAAAGGCAGTCCCTGAGCTCTGTGAGATTGAGCCCAGCCTCCAACAGTCTAGTCAATCAATCATTGACTTAGTTAAAAAGAAAGCTAGCTGAGCAAAAGCAGCGAGCAAGAGCACACTGATTCTGGCCTGTGTTCCTAACCGTGGACGTGATTTGCTATAGCGCCTGAGATCCCGTCTCCATATCCGCTATTGATGGACTTGGAATTCTAAGCTATCTAACCCCTTTCCTCCCTGTGTTGCTTTGTGCCAGGGTTATTTGTCACAGCAACAGAGATGACAAGAACAGGGTCCACAAGCTGTTCGCTGTGTTTACAGCTGGATAGACCCATCTAGACATTCCTTCCTTTCCTTCATTTATCTGTCTTGGTTAGGGTGACTATTGATTGGATAGAACACCATGACCAAAAGCAAGTTGGGGCAGAAAGGGTTAACTTGGCTTACACTTCCACATCTTAGGCCATCATTGAAGGAAGTCAGGATAGGAACTTGAGCAGGGGCTGGAAACTGGAGGCAGGAGCTGATAAAGAGGCCATGGAGGGATGCTGCTTACTGGCTTACTCCCCATGGCTTGCTCAGCCTGCTTTCTTATAGAATCCAGGCCCACCAGCCCAGGGCTGGCACCACCCACCATGAGCTGGGCCCGCCTGCCTCTATTAATAATTTAAAAAATGCCTTATAGCCTGATCTTATGGGGGCATTTTCTTAATTAAGGTTCCCTCCTCTCAGATGACTTTAGCTTGTGTCAAGCTGACATAAAACTACCCAGCGCATTATCTATATTTAATTCCTCCCATCTGACATGTGGGAAAGGGGCCATTGCCATCAAAAGAACTCTGCCTTCTAATTTTATGACTTGTCTGTTTCCGGTTTTAGCTCTTATAAGCTGGAGATAGATGATTAAAAGTTAAATTTGCCATTAATGTGAAAGTTTTTCTCTTACTTAATGTAACCTGGATCTTTTCTGCCATCAAATATAATTTTATAATATTTTAATGTTTGTAGAATAGCATGTTGTATTACTATTTTATAATTTGTTTAGCCATTTTCTTACTGTTGGGCATTTGGATTCCTTCCAACACTTAGAAGGAATTAAAACTCCCAGTAAACATTCCTTCATGTATTTTTTTTTCCTGACAACTTCTAGATGTGTGGTGGGGGAGGGCCAAAGAGCCCACAAGATATGAAATTTTAGGATTCATGCTATCGAATGGCCCTCCATGGAGATTAGAACTAGCTGCCTTTTAACTGGCAGGTTAGGAGTGTTCAGGATACCTCATGGCTGTTTTAACAGTGTGTAGACTGTGCCTGTGACAATGCAAAGCTTGCCATCCATGCAGCAGTGGCCACATGTGTAGAATTATTCCCAACAGTGCAGTGTCATGCCCATTCTGTAGAAGAAATGAGCAGCCTGCTGGCCTGGGCTCTGCTGGCGAAGCTTCGAGAAGAAGTGAAACTCAAAGACCCTGAGGTGTGTAGTAGGCTGACTAGTCCAGAGGTGGAGGAGACAGCTGTGCGAAGTAGAGGCCTACACGCCTGGCCTAGCACATGTGAGCCAGTTGGACAGCTGTCTCGCAGAGCTGAGCCAGGTTGGCTTTGTCGATGTTGGAAGACAAGGTGACTAACCTGTACTGTTCCAGATAGGACAGGCCAAAGCAGACTCTGGAGCAGGGACATGTCTGCTTCCTCAGTAGATAACCCCCTACATAATTATGTCTCAGAAAGGAGAAGAAACTAGGACTTTTCTTTTATAATATTACAAAAAAAAAAAAAAAAAGAAAAGAAAAGAAAAAAGAAACCACCGCCAATGTGCTCAAGAGTCTTGGAAAGATAATAAGCCCGAAACTTTCCTCCTCCCTCAGCAGAATGGAATTAGACTCACCTTGTTATAGTGTGTGCTGCTACCAATTAGAGGGAGGGAAGAAACCGTGCCACCTTCCAGCTGCTCCCCTTTAATCCAGGTAGTGTAAATCCCCATGGACCTTAAACTAAATCAACCACCAGACATTGAGAATAAAAACAAACTGTTAATTAGAGGAATTGTAAAGATCACCTTTCCATTGCGTGGGAAAGGAGGGGAGCAGAGAGGATGCTGGACAGGCACCCCATCAAACACACAAAAAAGAGTGTTAGAGACACCTTCCTTTCTCTCCAGGGGTTTCAAAGCAAAGATTTGTAAAGACTCCAGGAGTAGTGGGGACAGCGCTGGTGTCTTTTTGTAAGTCAGGTAGGGACCTCATTAGAGATGGATGGAAGCAGGTAGTCTCCTTACTGTGATCAAGGTCAGGTCCCACATAACACCTACTCATGGAGGAGCTGGCGTCCTCATCCTCGAGGGGCATCAGGTGTGGTCATCAGAGCATCCCCACGCCCAGAAGTATGTCACAGTTCCCTGTACATACTCCAGTCTGCCCAGTGTTACGCTAAAACGCAAGGGGAAACTTAGCGGATTCCATGGCAGGCGTGGGTGATCGAGGCCAGGAACAAACAGGCCAGGCAGATGGAGCTTAAGTGAGAGTTTTATTAGAAAGGGGGGGAGGGGGAGGAAAGAGAAAAGAGGTAAAGAGACACAGAGACAGAGAGAGGACACAAGGGAAGAGGGAGACAGGAAAAGTCCTGTCTGCCCCAGGGGAGCAGCAGGAAAGAGAGCATACGTGGGCGGTGGTCTTTCTTTTAAAGGGTCATTTGCACCTGCACGGTCACCAGGGTACTGCCTGAGTGCATTCTGCCAGGTGACAGAGGCAGGCCAGCATAACGCCTGAATCCTTACACCCAGGAAGAGCTGCTTCTCAGTGGAATTCTCATTCACTCCACAATGCCTCTTCTCCATAGGCAACACAGGAAAAGACGATGGCCAGAGGACAGCAGTGGGCAGTGGTGGCCTCTCCACCTGAGCAAAACACTGCCAGTAGATTTTAACCCGGTTTCTTTCACTTAGTTGGACTGTGAGAGTGTGTCTCTGTACTGAAAAAACAAACAAACAAACAACAACAACAACAAACCAGGAGTGGGGGAAGACGTGGACTTTGCATTAACTTTGGGTTTGTTATTTTCTGAACCCAGTAGAGAACGGAGGGACCTACTTGCCTGTTTCACTCTCTGTTCTGTAAGCTAACCATCCCCAGTGCTTGGATAGTTGGGTTGTTCCTTATCTTTTGGAATTATAAATCAACTTCAGAGAATGTACTTGTGCATATTTTATCTCTGTTGAAATCACAGCATTATAAAACACGAAGCTGTAAAATTCTTGACGGATATTAGGAGAAGACCTCAATGACCTTGAGCATGGCAATGACTTTTAGATACAACACCAAATGTGGGGGCCATGGAAGAAAGAATTTTAATGGACTTCAGTAAAATTAAAAGTTTCTGCTCTGCAAAAGATGCTGTCAAGAGAATGAAAGACAAGCCATGGTTGAGAAAGTATTTGTAAAATACATATCTGATAAGATGTTATTACCCCCAAATGTGCAGAGAACACTTCAAACTCAACAGTAAGAAATTATGCAGCTTGATTGGAAAATGGACCAAAGACCTTCAGAGATACTTGACTACAAATATGTACAGATGACAGGTACACAAGTATATGAAAAAAAAGGTTCACACTATCTATCATCATGGAAAGTCACATTAAATCAAGGAGACGCTGCTTAGGATGCTCAAAATCCAGAACACTGACAGTACCAAACACTGGCAAGGATGGCCATTCACTGCTAGTTGGGATGCAAAATGGCACAGTCACTTTGGAAGACAGTTTGGCAGCTTCTCACAAAACGAAACGTTTTCTTGCAATATAACGCAGCCATTGTGCTCCTTGGTATTCAGCCAAATGAATTGAGAACTTTTAGGCTCATAAAAAAAAATGTGTACACAATTGTGTGTAGCAGCTTGGAAGCAGCCAATGTATTCTCCAGAAAGTAGCTAAGAAATAAGCCACGCTACATTTATAGCAGGCATTGTTGCTATTCTTACTGAAAGGAAATGGGCTACTAAGCTAACAAAGGAAATAGAGGGGGCAGCTAACTGGCCCAGCAGGTAGAGCATTGACACTCAAGCTTGACAACCTGATGCTGGGAACCCAAGGGAGAAAGGGAGAACTATTTCTAAAGTTGTCCTCTGACTTCTACAGATGTGCTGTAGCAAGAGCACACATGGAACACGCGTGCGCGCGCGCACACACACACACACACACACACACCACTAAAATTTAAAACATTTTTGGTGGTTGTCTTTTGTTTATTATGGGGGGTGGTGGATTTTTGTCCTGGAATCCTCTATGTAGACCAGGCTAGCCTCAATCTCATAGAGATATGCCTGTGTGTGATGCCCATCTCCTGGAATTAATGGTGTACATCACCATGCCCAGGCCTAAATTTTCTTAAAGAAAAGTGGAGGTTACATATGATTTTCAGACAGTAAAATGATTTTGTGTAATATGATGATGGATACATGTCATTATTTATTTGCCATGTCTACAAAATGTGCAGCACCCAGAGTACGCCCTAGTGTACTGTGGGTGATAATGATAGGTTCAAGCAGTCCACCAATTCTAACAAATGTGTCACTCTGGTGGGTGTCCTGGGAATAAAGAGTGATGCCTGGGTGGGCCAGGGGGTACAAGGGACCTCCATATTTCTTGCACAGGCCCATTGTGAATCTAAAACAACTCTAAGAAATCAAGTCACCTTGAGACAGAATTCTAGGATTAGAATTGCTAGGTCAAAAGGCACATATGTTGTAAATTTTGGCTTCTAAGGTTTTTGTCCATCTGAGAGTATTAATAGTAAAGGTTACATTATGATTGGGGGTCATATTATAAAGTTGCATTGAAAAGCATGTCTCAAAGGACTTCACATTTTAATAGGGAGCCTCCATGTATAAAGCACCCATGAGAGCCCCTGATGTGCCACCACAGGACAGCTCCAGTGCACACGGTTCTCCCAGCCTTAGAACGCCCACAGGTGGGACCTTCACCTCCAGAGTCTGCACGAGAGAACTGAAAGTCCAGAGAAGTTAAATAACTCACCTAAGGCCACCACACTCCCAGTGTGAACCCATATCCCAACCTCATCTACACAGTTGGCACCAACAAGGGACTGAGATTGTGTCCTAACTAAGATTTCTATGGAAGTCTACTACAGCCTTAGCAAACTTGTGACACAGTCATTGGATGCTCCTGCCTGGCCGGATCTTCAGGTCTGGGGTTCTTTCGTATGGACTTTGAGACAGCTTCACCGTCCACTCCCTCTGCCCTTCTCCATAACTTCTAGACGCTGGTCTTTAAGGGTCGCATCACTGGCTTCCTGATCCTTAGCTCTGGTTTGGTTTGGCCAGTGGACGATTAGCCATGAAGCTCGGCTGCCAAGACCGGAGAAAAATCAACATATGCATTCTACTTTTCCCTCCTTCCATATTGTGCTCTTTCAATGTCCAAGCATGGGCATCTGCTTCTTGCTTTGGGTCTACATGCCGGAACTGCTCATGCAAGTAGTTGGAAGAGCAGCCTTTCCAAACAGAATCGTTGATTGCTTTAGAGTACTTTGTCCCTCTACTCTGCTCTGCCTAACAAGGCCTCTGTCTTTCCAAACTGGTGTGCCCATCTTTCCAAGAAAGAGCCAGATATCTTGCTGCATGTCTGACAAGAAAAGGCCGGGTGTTTCCTGGCACTCACTGCCTCCTCTGAACAGGGGGAACCCTCACTTTGCTTTGGGCAAAAGTGCCCAAACCTTCCCTTTGCATTGACATACAACCTATTCCATGCAAAACTCTAACCGGCTGCCCCGGGAGTTTCTCTGCTGGTTTCTTTCAGTTACCTAATCAGTCCATGGTGGGCTGAATTTTCAAAGATTAGATGAAATAATAGACCCCACCCTGTGTGGTCTTCTACAATGTCACCTTGACACTCCACCCACTGAGGGGTGGCCTTCGTCTCACACACTTCCCCTTTGTGTTTGAGCTTGAAGTCATGTGACTTCTGAAGTTAGGTGTGCAAAGGCCACACGGTTTGGGCTGTTCTTGAACACTCACTCTGCATGGACTCTCTCTTGGGGCCCTTCATAGAGTTCAATCAGGCTGTGAGATGACCAGACCACGTGGAGTGCGGCCCAGTTGAATCACCTATTGTGGTTCAATCGTGAAACATCCTCACTGCAGGCTCCTATGTTTGGATACTGGGTGCTGTTTTTGGAGGTGGGGTCTTTTGGATACACTGGCTAACTTAAGTCTGTAAGGACAGGCCTTGGAGCTTATAGGCTGGTTCTTTATTTCTATCTGAACTCTCTCTCTGCTTTCTGATGGCTACTTACGCTCTCGCTGTCACAATCACTAGTCACCCACCCTACCACGGTGCTTTCCCCTGAACTTGACCCAGAATAAATCCTCTGTGCTTCATTTTTTTTTTTCCCATAAGAGATTCCATCACAGCAACAAAAAGTCAAAATAGAATACCAGCCTTCTATGAATCCCAGCGCAGACACCAGATACCTAGTGAATTCCCAACCTGGGAAATAGGACTTCCAGCTCCAACTCTTACCTTTAACAGACCAGAATGTCCCAGCTGAGGCCCCAGAGTGGGAGAGGAGAACTATGACTTGGCTGTGGGAGCATAAATGGGTGCTGTTTTGCACCACAACTCCTGGGGTGGTTTGCTGCTCAGTCCTTGTAGCTGCCCTGAGTATATTCTATGCCCAGCACTGTGCAGCCATACAGCAATGGAGCCCACTGACTCCTGCAAGAACACACAGCCTCCAAGACCCACACCATGACATCCTTTCTTGTCTTTACTCTAGAATCTTCGAAGCAGCAAGGATATATCATTCAATCAGTGATTTGAGAGCCATGTATGTTGGGAGTCTGAAGGACAATAAAGACAGAAAGTACAGATCCAAATTCTAGTGTCTTCAGTGGTGCAGGCTTTCAAGTTTTATTCCCCTTCTTACAGGTTCTTCTTTTTTTCCAAAAACAAAAAAGGTTTTAATTTTATTTGAAGAGAGAGACAAGTAGTCAGGGAGAGGAAGAGAGAGTATGTGCGAGTGTGGGCATGTGTATGCCATGGTTCATGTGTGGGATCTGGGCATCAAACGCAAGTCACCAGGCTTGTGTGGGAAGCATGCTTGCCTACTACATCATCTTGCTTGGTCTATAAATTCTTCTCATTGACAGCTGTCCATACCTGCACCGGACAAGTAAAAGACTATGTAACTTGCCTCTGCTCATGCCTACTAGCCTAAACAATTGATGCTGCCACTGGGATGGCCACAAATGTTTAAATATCAGCAAGTTCATGAGGTTTGACCTAAATATTAACCTCCAATTCCTCAAATACATTTCATTCTTCAGTCTCAACTCAAATACTACTTCTTTGTTTTTGTTTCTCTTTTGTGTCCCTGCTGTGTCTCAATTGGATTTCTCTGTATCATGTTCTTTCTTCCACAGAATGTGTTGTGATTTGTAATTATACATATGTTTATTATTTAATGTCTGAGATCCTGCATATACTTATAAGTTCCATGAGAACTGCTCATCCCTGTGGGCCAGACCCTGCAGGCCCGGGCCTGGCACGTCATAGGCACCCCATAAACGTCAGTGGAATTAATGTGTATACAACATGACTCTCCTCATAAGCAGACAATGTTTGTGCTCTGTTGCCAGTGTCCTGTATACACTGTGGTCCTTATCATGGTGTCTGGATCAGAGTGTAAGCTTTTAGAGCACTGAATGGTGGCTCGTCTTGACTGCCCATTAGAAACACCTGGGAAGATTTTAGGATAGACTGAACATCTGCCCTCAAATCCATCAAATTCGTCTACAAGGAATGGAGTCCAAGTATGTGGAGAACTTGCAGAGGTCTCTGCCTAGTGCTATGTGAGACCATGATGATTTCCTGCTGTTGCCCAGTGGTAGAGTTTTCAACCCAGCATCATGGTCCCAGCTGCAATGACCTCCTTTGGACATATCAGGTACTGTCAGAATCAAACAAACTTACTGTTATGACCTTTCCACTGACTGTACCAAGGGGTAGCGTCAGCTTCTTCATAATCTAGAATAGTAAATCTACCTCCAAATAAAAACATGGAGTCTAAGATAGTATTGCTGGAAGGCAGGTTTTCAACAGTACTGCCATGTTTCAACCCTTCCTATTTTAACTCTTCCCCTCCTATCTTTCCAGCTTTTAGTGTCTTTTATTAGTTTTCAGTTTAAGGAGCACCCACCCATCCACCCATCCACTCATTCACCCATCTGTTGAATTGTCTATCCATCTAAGTACTGAGCACCTACTGTGCAACTTTTTCTTCCTATCTACAATCTTGTTTTACTCTTTAGGGAGCACAGAAAATAGAAAAAATGTGTGTGCTTGCCAGCTAATTATGTGTCATGTAGCTAGGGATATAAAACATGTCATCAGAATGCAATGAGGAAAACAATTAATTACTGATATTATAATGGAGAGCTTAATATAGGTGATGTTAATGGAACCCTAATAAATAGAGGTCCCATTAGGAGGCAGAGGGACAGGTGACAGACACATGATCACAGATAGAGCCTTCACCATAAACCTAGCAGTTATAAAAATAACTTTGGCAGCTTATGGCTTTTTGTTGCTTGTTTGTTTTGTGGTGCTGAGGACCAAGCCAGGGTCCTTTTCATATATGCTAGACATGTTCTTTACCATGGAGCTACACACCCAGCCACATGTGAGTATTTTATGCCCCCCCTTTTTTACTCTGAGTAAGCCCTCAAGCCATTAAGAGCCCTGTGCTCATTTCCTAAATACAGAACATGTTCTATATTTGTTCCCTACATTCATGCACAACTAATTTCATTTTCATAAACTTTATTGATTCTACCAGGCTCTTCATAGCTTCCAATTTATATGCCTTCTCATCACACCAAAGGTTTATTCTTTCACTTTGTACATACTGTAGTAATTGAATTGCTTACCTTAACGGGACAATAAGGTTTTGTACACTCCACCATTGATGTTGCTGACTTAGCACAGTTTGTCTCACTTTACTGCATTGTTCTTATTAATTTTTTTCCACCGCCAACTAAGCTGTTTCTCTTGGGAACCGCCTGGGAGGCAGAAAGCCTTATTACCACCCCACTCTGCTTTACTAAACCAGGATAGAATTTTGATTTGGTGTCACCTTCCAATAAATACTAATCAGGAATTATTTGAGTTGTTTCTTGTTACATAATGGACTGAGCCAAACCACCGTGGCTTAAGATTATAGTCAGTTTTCCCATCTCCCAATTCTGTGGGTTGGCTGGGCTCCATGGAGAAGGTCCTCTGCTCTGTGGGGCTTTGGCTAGGGCTGTAGCATCTGGAGGGTCCACTGGGTTGGAGGCTATAGGAGACTCATAAACATGGTTAGCAGTTGGTGCTTGCTGCCATGCTTTAGTTCTCCAGCACATAGCCTGTCACAGCACAGTGTCCAAATTCTAAGAATAAGTGTCTCCAGCCCATGGAACTAGAAACTAGAGGTTCTTGAACCTCAACCTCAGAAGTCACACAGTGTCACCTCTACTATTTTTTTTTTATTAGACGAAACAAGCTACAGGGCCAGCCCAGATTCAAAGTAAAAGGACTGGTAAAACATTCAGCTGCCCTTAGTTCACTAGGGACATTTTCCATTGCATAGATCAGTTCTCTTCTGAGGACACATGTACTGCAAGACATATCTCTGACATAGCCTAGTTATTTCACCCTCTGCTAGCTCACTGAGTTTCTCAGAAAGTCACCTCACAGACCTTCCCCTCCTCTCCATGGCTCTTACCTACCCTAATGGAGAGCAATTAGGCTCGGGAACTGTACCTCTGTATGATGGCAATTGGTAGATGAAAGCATTCAGCTTGCATTTCTCTTTTGTCCTTTTGGGTAGGACAGCATTATATCTTTGTAAACTCTAACTTTAAAAACGAACTCTAAGGCGGGAGGACATATTTAAATAGTTTATTTTTGAGAACAAAGTCTGAGCACAAAAAATGATATGCTAATTATTCTTATCTGATGTTGAGATTAACTTCAAAATAGTTTGCTTCGTGAATCTATTTTATTTATGACTATTTATTTTTGTGATGCTGGGGATTGAACCCAGAACCTTATACATCCTGATCAGGCTTTTTAATATATATATTATATATATATTATAATTAATATATATAATAATAATAATATTATATATATATATATATATATATATATCAAAGCCTAAGATTAGCACTCAATCATGACACTTATCCAAGACAATCTTTTCTATTTATTATGTGATAATTCCATCCATGGATATAATATATTTTGATCACTTTCACTCCCACATTACACTTTCTCATCCTCACACTACACCTCTTCTTTCCAAAATGTCCTCCAATTACTTTCATGTCTTTTTGATTCTGTTTTTGTGACCCATTGAGTTTAATTGGGGTTGCTTGAAGGGTAAACACAGGCAAGTTACCAATGGCTGCACAACCGAGGAAAATGAGTACCCCTCCTCTATGATGATCGGTTGTCAACAGTTCTGCAGAGAGAGGTAGGGTACCATTAGCCCTTTCTGCATCCATGATGGAATGTTGAAGGACCCAATCTTGCATAAGTAATCAGTTCATGAGTGCAGTGATCATGCCATGTCCAGGAGACATTTCATAGCCCTCCTCTCCATCCTCCATACATTCTTTCAGCTCTTATATTCTTTCTCCCTCCTCTTCTTGATGTTCCTAATCTTCAGAGAGTGATATTGATGTCCTATTTAGGACTAAGCATGTAACAGTCACGTATTCACCCCCACTTTGCTCAATTATGAGTCTCTACATTAACCGTCACTTCCCACGAACAGAAGTTTGTTTGACCAAAGCTGCATTCTCTAGAGTTTCTTCTCTTTGCCAGTCTTTTGCCCCACAGTAGCTGGAGCCCATAACCTTCCTGTCTCAGTTGCCCAAGTACGGGCATTACAAGCATGAACCACCATGCCCAAACCCAAAGCTGTGCTTTTCCAAGTGCCAAATTTATTATTGTGTTCGTTACTCTTTAGTGAAAATAATATACTTATTACCATATGGTCATAATGACTTGGATCATCCACTCTGTTGATACAAAGATAAATGAAATAGAGTCCCTGCCTTCAAGGGCCTCATGATCTGAGGTGGAAAACATATATGGCCAAAGGCAGGGGTACAGGGCATGGGCAGAGCTTCTTTGAAGAAAACCAGGGAAGGTTTTGCACTATTGAGGACAATGTTAGGGTAAGGACAATAGGGGAGCTGGCCAACATGGCTGAGGCATGTTGAGGACTGCACTGAATGCTACATTTTTGGGCACCTTGCAAGCAAGGGTGATAAGACAAAAGTTTTTACTAAGTACGCGTCATTGTATGGAGAGACAACGCTTGCGTGGTGGTTTGAGTGAGAATGTCCTGCATAGGCTCCCATATTTGAACACTTGATCACCAGGCAGCAGCACTGTTTGAGGAGGTTGTGGCATCTTTGCAAGGTGGAGCTTCGCTGGAGGAAGAGCATCACTGGGGTGGGATTGGGGCATTCATAGACTCACACCACTTCCAGTTCGCTCCCTCTGCTCCATGCATGTGTCTGAGGATGTGAGAGCTCAACTTCCTTCTCCCGCTACCATGCCTGCCACTTACTGCTATGCCTCCCTGACATGACGGATATTGCGGTAAATAAGGATCAGGATAAACAAATAGGCCGAATAGATGTTTATTCAGGGAGAAATAACTTACAACCTAGACAGATGAACACCAGGAAATTCAACCCGATCCTCTCCCGTCCGAGTCTCGCCAGAAAGAGAGAGCGCCTTCCTGGCCCCCTCCGACCTCCTTCCTCAGGTCACCTCCGCCCATCGCTCCACCCCCCAATGGGCGTGGTCAGTGCTACAGAAGGACTATTTCACTACAGACGGATTCCAGGCTGCCGGAACAGCAACCCCAAATAAACCCTTCCTTCTTTAAGTCACTTTGGTCAAGGTGTTTTATCACAGCTATAGGAAAGTAACTAATAAAGAAGTTGGAAGCAGAGAGTGGGCTGTTGTTGTGAAGTACCGGATCATGTTGGTTTCTGGAGGAACGTGGGACACTTTGGAACTTTGGACTGGAAATGTGGATGAGTGCAGAGTGTAGGGGGCTGGTCTATCTGATATGATCTTGGAACACAGAAATGTGCATACTATTGCGATGGATGTGCTTTTTAACTTTTACATAAAGAATGAAATGTTGGCCAAATGTCTAGAATTGAAGAATATAGAACAGCTTCAATTAAAAAAAAATACATCTACATACTTATCTCTTGGGGCAGGAAGTCACATGTGTACCACACCGCGCGTGTGAAGGTCAGAGGACAACCTATGGGAGTCGGTTGTTTCTTCTACCATGTAGTTCTGGGAATTGAACTTAGATCATCATTTTTAGCAGCAAGAACCTTTACCATCTTACCTGCCCTATCTTCAATATCTTTCAGAAATTTTAATGTTAAACTAATATAAAGTCAATATTTTTATGCTAGAATTGTCAATCCTGAGGACACTGCTTCATACAATTGTGTAATATCAATGTGAGAAGTGTGGTTAAGGTAATTTTAGAAAAAAATCCTATCCCAATACCAAGCCAAAATTCATTGAACACACTTTTAATGGAACTCAAACATTTTAACTGATTGATTTTTGAATAAATAATTCAGTGTGTGAATGCTTTGCCTGCACTGTATTTGTGAACCACATGTGCACCTGGTACCCAGGGAGATCAGGAGAGACCATTAGATCCCCTGGGATTAGAGTTAATGATGGTTGTGAACTGCCATGTGAGAGCTGGAAATCTGCAAGGGAAACAAATGCTCTTAGCCATTGAGCCATCTCTCCAGGCCCTCAAATAGCACTTTACAAAACTGAACATCCTAACATAGTGCAACCCAAAGAGATCTTAATGAAACACTTGCACGCTGAGGAACGAGGGTAGGAAAAAATATTAAAAGTCTTGATTTTCTATAGCTAGACTATTACGTTTCTACAGGAACAGGAGACTTTCTGTGGACAGTGAAGCTCTGCTGTTCACACAGCACAGTAGTCTCGATGTGAGCTGAGGACTTTTAGTGCCTGTTGGCTTTTCAGGGTGTGAAGTCGTGCAGGAAGCGAAGTGATGCCTTCAGAGTCCGGCTGCAGTCCAGTCACACCCTGTAGCTCATGGCACTTGTGACTTTGAGTGAATGTTTGCTCCCTGGACATCAGGAACCTTCTGCTGTTACCATGGTTTCGCTCCTCCCACGTTCCCTTACAAGACCCATGCAGGGCCACACCTCACTGTTTACAAAGGGGAGAGCTAAGTAAGCTGCTCCCTTAGAGTGTGTGAAGCGGTGTGAATACTTTTATCCTCGTGGGCACTAGGGTTCTGCAAGTGTTTGTCAGTAGTAAGCTAGGAGCTTTTGATTCCATTTTGAGGTCAGACCTCAACTCTCAGGAGTCAGTTCTCTCCTTCTACAGTGTGGGTTCCTTGGATGGAACTCAGGTCACCAAGGTTGGCAGCAAGTCCCTTTACCCACAGAGCTTCTCACTCATCCAACCTGAATGGTTTTAATTTCCTGTACAAGAGCTTGAAATAGATGTTAGGTGAAGTGTGTCTTCAGCAGCCGCTGCTGGCTAACAATGATGCTTGGTTTCTTCATTTTCTGTGTCAATCCCTCAAATAACTTTTCTTCCAGATATTGGAAGGGCCTTTGAAAGGACCACAAAAGTTCAAGTGTTCTCTGTTGTCCCTTTGCATTCTATTCTGGAATTTTAATGAAACAGTTTCTGTGTTAAGCCCATGTATTATGAAGCACAGAGGTAACATCAGAGATGAGACCTTGCTGAAATGATAGGAAACTACTTCGTAGGAGAACAAAAAAGACGTGGCAGCAAGCATGTGACCAGGGGCGCAGAAAAGGCGCTGCTGGAAACTTCAAGTGAGAAGCGCTTTCAGAAAACAGCTCAGCTGACCCTCGAAAGGCTACGAGCAGAGGCTGGAAAGATGGCTCGGGGCTGAGGGCTTTCTGTTCTTCTGGGGATCAGAGTTCGCTTCCCAGCTCCAAGAAAGAAACTCATCATGGAGACAATAGATTTCCTGATTTTATCTGTATGAACTGTTCAGAGAAAGTAAATCCTTAGAGACAGAAGGAAGACTAATGGTTACCTGACCCCTTTCTCTCTGTCTCTGTCTCTCTCAATATCTCTGTCCCTGTTGAGGGATGTGTACACATGTTTAGCAATGGGTTTGGAAGAGCAAAAGGAGGTGCTTTCTAAGAGGTGTGGGGTTTTAGGGTGATGACAATCCAAAATAGATCATGGTAATGACTCTGATAAGGTACCAAAAACCTTTGACTTTTACATTGCAAGTGGGTGAATTATATAGTATATGATGATCTCTCAAGATAGCTGTTTTTAAAAAGGATTTCCCTGTAGAGAGATCTAGAGCATTTCCACAGATTAGTCCTCCCATCTCCAGGTCCTGATGGGCGAATTGCAAAGGTGGAGGGTATGGTCCTTGCTTAGTTTTCTGTGTGTGAGAGGGTGAGAGGAAACTGCAAGTATGGCTTGTGGGTGAGTCAGCCTTCCTCTACTTCCCAGCCCCCAGCCCAGACTCTCAGTCAAGCCTTCTTCCCTGCCCTCCCACTTGATAGTAAGCTGGGATGTTTTGCGTAAAGAATGAGGCAGCATGTAAGGAAGTGGTATTCTGCAGCCTGTCCGACCTGGTGCTTTGGGGACATGCATTTGTAAGTTTTACTGAACGTGATAAACCCATCCAAATGAAGGAGCCCGATTTCCATTTTGTTATCAATTAGTGAAGTAGGTGCAGTGATGTTTTATTTCATGGTTTTCCTGTAGAAACAGCAGCCACAACCACCAAGCCAGCTTAAAGAGCTAGCCATTCTGCAGGGTCAGAGCTCTGGAGGCCACCAGGAGAAAAGGCAGCAGCTCTGGCTTCGCCATCTAGTGAGGACAATTCCCCAGACTGTAAGTGCCACTGGCAGTAGACTCCAGCACTAAGCCAGCAACTCGCTACAGATTAGAAGAGCCTGGCTGACAGTTGAAGTCAGACCATTTTGATTTTTACATAAAGATGGTTAAACATTGTCTTGACAGGTTTATTCTAATTTGGTAAAGGCAATAATTTTATGGGATGGTAACTGTTTCCTTGCAGTCATGATTCCTGCTGTTCCCTTTGCATTTTCTTCTAATTGACAGATTGATGGGCCCTGAAGAATTTGCTTAAAAACCGTTTGCAGAGGGATCAGGGCAAACCAGAGGGGCAGCTCTTTCTCCAGAAAGGGCACTTCTAATAGTATGGGGGAAAGGGACTGCGTTTATCCTCAATCTACAAATTATTTCTGGCATATTAATAGACTCTTTGCCTACTTAAATTTAGTTTGTATAAAGGCAGTAAATGTGCTTAACTTAAAAGTCAAGTACTTTCACAAGACTTGTAAAGAAATACAGCAATCTTCCCCCCCTCCTTCCCCCTTAATCCTCCATCCTTCCCCTTAGTCCTCCTACCTTCCCACTTGATCCTCCTCCCCTTCAGCTCCTTTCTCCTTCCCCCTTAGTCATCCTTTCTCCTCCTTAGTCCTCCCCCTTGGTCCTCCCTCCCTCCCCTTCAGTCCTCCCTCCCTCCTTCCTCCTTCCCTCCCTCAGGGGATTCTTTCACCACACTCTTCCTCCCGTAATTTAACCCCTACTACACTGCTGTATTTGCTGAGTTTTCAGTTACAGATGTAGAAGACCAGACTTTTGCCCCATTGTCTTTAGAATTCTTTGCCCTATCTTCTGTATAAAATCCTTTAAGATTCCGTTTGTTGTTGTTCACTGAATTAAAAAGTTTGTTTTGGAGGACCATATTCTCTAGTAATTTCTAGAATATTGAAACCTGAAAACTTGTTGCTTATCCGTTATAAAGGCTTCTTATACAGGATACGATTCCACTTTGGAACTTATTTTCCCATACAAAGGACTTGTCTATAGAAAAGCTTGATGTCATACTAATCCATCCCCTCCCCTTTCTTTCCCTCCCTTTCCTCTCTCCCCTTCCCTCCCTCTTCTCTTTTCTCCAATTCTCTCCTCTTCTTTCTCTCCTTCTCTCTCTCCCCTCCCCTCCCCTCCTCTCTCCCCTCCCCTCCCCTCCTCTCTCCCCTTACCTTTCTTCTCTCTTCCCCCCTTCCCGTCTCCTGTCCCCTACCCTTTCCTTTTTTGTCTTTTCTTATCCTACAACTTTGAATGATGACAGTGCTGTTCTTCGTTATTGGCCAGTTTTATTCATTATGGTGAGCGACCCATTTGTCCCATTCAACGTGAAAACATTTTTCAAGCAAAAAAAAAAAAAAGGTTTTGTATAATTCTTTGATAATTCTCTAGTTGATTTTGTCTGCTTTGCTTCAGAATTCAACCTCCTGAATTGATTCAGTTGTTTCCTTTGCTCTGTTTCTTTGCCTATTTTACCTCCTGTGATACAGTTACTGTCTAATTAATCTGTTGCAGTCAAAATGCATGTTACCCTGTGTTTCATTGACTTTGTCTTGTTCTCTGGGTGCTCTTCCTTTCTAGTATTTTATTGTTCTTACTCTCTGAGTGTATTGATTTCTATTCCTTGAAATTTTGCCCTGCTCCATGCATTGTTTCTGTGTCTTCTGTGAAGGCTTGCATCATGGCAAAGAGAATTCCATGTGTAACCTGAGCTACACATAAATAAAGAGGAGGAAATTGCTATCAAAACTTTCTTCTTTTGAGGTTAGGAGAGGCCACATCATTCGAGCTTTCGCGTAGCCATACAATGACTTCTCTTTTGGTTGTGAGCCTAGATATTAACAGCTGAGCCCTCTTTCCAGCTCTGACTTCTTTTCTTAAATGTGTTTTGTCCTCTTTCCTTAATTATGTATTTGTTTTGTCAGATTTTAACAAAAATGGGTATTAGTCAAAGTAGTATGCACGCATACTTTCTATTGGTGAATTATAAAGCATAGGTGGGGAGACAGAGAGACGCCAATCAATCAGTCATCTTTTTACCTCTCAGAGATCTTAAACAACTGGTTTACGAAAGCTGACAAGCCTACACTCTGCCATGAATGCTGGCCATCTGGAGACCACAGAAAAGTCGATGCTGCTCTTGAAGTCTGGGTGGCCAGCATCAGATGGATCGTCTGCATCTAATTTTACAAGAAGAAAAAGTCAGTTGAGAATGTGGCTTAGCGGACAGAATGAATGAGGCCCTGGGTTCGACTCCTAGCGTTGCATAAATTGGGTGTGGTGGTGCACACAGAGCAGTGAAAAGGTGGAGACAGGATGTTCAGAAGTTCATCTCTAACTGTGTAGTGAGTTCAAGGCTTGGGCTACACCAGACCTGGCCTTTAATAAGAAAACAATCTGAGACTTTCCTTTTTCTTGAAGCTCCTGGCGTTGCCACTGCCTGAGTCCATAATGGCCCAGCATTTCCATACTGTTCAGTACATAAGATCTGGCCTTTCCACAACTACTGCCTCTGGGTGAATTGTGACACTTCAAACACACCCTCTCTGCCATCCAACTATCACAATGCCAACTTCTCTGGGCAGCATCCCCCTGCCTCATTCTCTCATGCTTAGAACTTGAGAGTCACTTGCTTGCTAATCTTGCTGTCAGCCCCCTGCTTTCAGAACTGTCAGAATTTTTCTGATTATTCCTTCTCATTCACATAGTCTTCTCATCAGTGGTCTTCCATGGGGTAGCTACACTGCAGAGACTGTCGCGAGGCCCAGCACGATGATGCAGTATAATTCTGTCCTTGTTCAAGGAGCTCACAGTCTTCTGTCCAGAAGTGCACCAGACAGCTGCATTCTGTCACCTCAAGTTGGGACCATGTCTAAGAATCCCCAGAAAGCAGGCAAATATGAATCTCAGGAAGGCAGGAAAAGGAAGCAGGACAGCAAAGGGAGGAGCTCAGGTGGGATGTGTTCTCCATGGCAACCTTGAGAGATGCTAAGGAGAGTGGGAAACAGGGCTTCAAAGTTGGTCCCCATTTGGCCATCAGGGCAGACTTCCATGGACCAGTCAACAGCTATATAGGTCACCCCAAGAAATAAGGTGACTTTAGCTGAAGCAGCTCTCTTTGGGTGAGTAACTCCCTCAGGGCTATCTGTCAGCAGCAGTCCTCAGGGTTGAAAAATGAACAACTTTCACCCCTTTGAACCTGTGGTTGGTATGGTCAGCATCCCAGATACTGACAATAGTCCTGGACCATAGGAGTAGATGACAAAGCACCAGCTATTGGTTGACTAAGTAAAGAGGAAGTATTGGATTCAGAAGGAGTAAAATGATCTTTCATTTATTCAGTTTATTACTTGCTTACCTAGTGGTCAGACTGCATTAAATTGGATATAAAATAAAATCACAGGCCTGTCTGAAACAAGTCCTGTCTGATGGGGTTAGCAAAAAAAGTCAGCAAATGCTGCAGTAGAAGGAAAATCATAAACAGAATTACAGAGTAAAAATGCATGTTTAAAGAAGTTTTGCAAGATAATAAAATGCCAATTAAAGACAGAATCTATACTGCTTAAGCATATTTATTTAAACATTCATTTTCTAGCACATTTTTGATAAACTGACACCAAAAACACTCCCTTGCTATTTGGTTTTTAAATATTCCAAGCTATTTTTTTTAATTACCAGTCAGTTAGTAACACAAATATAATAAAAAACTTGTATCAATTTTCTCATCTTTTTATGACAGTTATTTTGCTTTTCAGAGCATGTAAAAGTATATAAATATAGGCATAGAAAAGGTAACGGAATGGAATTTATCAAAACATTAAACGCGCTTTGAACCCCAGGTTATTAGTGCAAATTCTAAAGATTTTAAAATTTTTTCCAAATTTTCTTCAAGTTTGATTGACACATAATCTGAAAGAAATGCAACGTGAAAGGGCGAGGGGGAGCTCTCTGGAGACAGTGTCACCTGTGCAGAGCATCACAGGCCAGCAAGGGTCGGCTGAGGAAGGGAAGTGCATGTGGGGGGCACTAGAAGGTCATTTCAAACAGAAAGAACAGAGTGGCTGATGACCGCAGGTAGGACGAAGCCTGTCTGGTGAACTTCAAATTCAGAAGTCCTGATCAAGAACGAGTTTGGAAGCCCAAGAAGAGGGCAATGGTGAAGGGCTTCAAAGGGACAAGAAGAAGGACTTTGTCTGGAAGCCTGTCAGGTCCCAGCATGCCATGTCACCTATTGCAACGGAAACGGGTTCCTGATGAAGTGGTATTGATTAATGGACGCTCTTGTGGAACTAAGCAAAATCTGATTTAGCATGAGAAGTGTCATGCTTGACAGAAGTGTTCCTTAGCTTTAGGAAGGTACCCTGACGATGGTCAGAGCAATGATATGTTCAATGTAGAGAAATGATATGGGCATGAACACACACATACACACAAAACACACACCACAACATTCCCTCTCTCAGCTCTAGAACCCACATTTGAAGACAGAATAGAAGCAAAGAACCAGCCTAGTCTTGCTTTGCAAACTTTAAAAGTGATAACCAAGATTTGCAAGTAGCCCTTATCCAGAGATCTGAACTCTCCGCAGGTCAATAGCAACATTAACTGTTAGCAGCTTGAAAATACATTAAAGCACATGTCTAGGATCTCTGTCTAGGATTGCAGGAATGAGTTTTGCTGAGCTCAGCACTGCCCATGGTGGCTGTGGGGTGTTTGTGCACTGTATGAAGATGTATTGCTGTGACTGTTGTGATTAAAAACAAACAAACAAACAAGCTGAACAACCAATACCTAGACAGGAGGTATAGGTGGAATTTCCTGGGAGAGAAAGGAACAGAAGGAATCTAGGTGTGCAGGAGACACAGAGAGGAAACAGGAAGTGCACAATGAAAGAGAAGTAGCATCATGTGACAAAACGTAGATGACTATAAAGGGGTTAATTTCAGTTATAAGAGCTAGTTAGGGACAAGCCCAAGGCAAAGGCCGAGGTTTCACAATTAATAAGAAGTCTCCATGTTATTATTTGGAAGCTGGCTGGTGGGATAGTAGAAGACTGATACACATGGTCCTCCTGTGCCAGCCAGGCTTGGGCTCAGTGAGGCCCTTAGACCTGCTCTACCCTAGGTCACCATGGACAGCACCATGCTGTCAGCACTCAAGCTTGTTTTCTGTTGCCTGTGTATGTGCAGAGCCAGTGGATGGGTACCCTTAGACACTGGTTTTCTCCAAGTCGCCCCCAGCCCCACAGCCCTGCCTAGCTGCCTGGGTGGACCTCCAGCTCTACGCAGGTTCAGACCACAGACTGGGTACTCTGAAGCAGAGAGTGAGTCCCCTGTACAGAACTTGAAAGACCACCCCCCCCCATTACCTCTGGCAGGGTCCTCAATTTCCACTATTTTTGCATGCATATCTGTTAATTATGCCTTAACGTTGTCAAGTAGTCTGTGGTAGCTGCTGGATATGAGACGGCAAGAACTTCCCTCACAATGACAAGCGGGAATGTCCCTCGGATGCTCCCCTGCACACATGTACCCTTCTGCTCTCATGGTGTCTAGTTGAGCTTCAGCCTCAGCATCCTTTGTACTAGTGAAGATGTTAACAATCCCAAAATCACACCATATGAGCTCTTCAACGGAGAAAGGTAGACAAAGGCAGCTAATGATTGCCAGAAGAGTTGGGTGGTGGCCAATGTGGAGAATGAAGCAGCCACAGTGTCTTGTTTCTCAAAAGTTCTGCTGGGGATTTATTGCCTGCCTTCTTCCAGGCAGGGAAGGTTGGCTGTAAGGCTGCCAGCTTGTTCAAATAAAAAGGCAGCTACTGACCAAGTCCAGGGTATCTCTTGGAAGTTAGGCACAGCTGGTCTTCATGGGACCTGCAGATGGCAGCTGGGAAGCCACTGATTCAGGCAGATTAAGCTGGACATTAGCCTGAAATTTTGGGTTAGTGTCTATTGGGCTGTCTGTCTGGATGATTGACAGTGATCTAGAGAATGGGCTTCCAGTCCTGTCCTGTTTCTGACAGGCTCCTCGAAATCAACAAGACATCTCTAGATTAAAGTTGACTTCAGGGCATGGCTCGATGGTTAAAGAGCTTTCTCTGAAAACAAGAGTTCATATCCCCAAATGCATTTCTATGTGGCACCCAACCCCCGATCCTAGCCTTGAAAAATGGACATGGATTCCCAGAGCAGCTGGCAAGGAAGGTTAACCTTGTTGGTGAGCTCTGGGTTAAATTAAGAAACACTGCTTCAAGAGAAAAGAGGTAGAAACGCCATTGAATGAGAATCCCAGTGGCAACATTGGACCTCCACACACATCCATAAATGCACTCATGTGAACATGTATGCATGTATAGACACCACATAGACACGAATAAACACAAGAAGAAGAAAGGAAAAGGACAAGGAAGAGGAAGGGGAGAGAGCAGGAGCAGTAGTTGACTTCACTGGGCCCATGCAGGAAATACATAGTATTTCCTGTGTATGCAGGCCCATACACAGTATGTAAAAACACTTATCAGTATTTAAGTGTTCCAAAACTATTAGTTCTGTCAACAGTGGCTATTAGTATTATTTTATCTGGTATTCCCACTCAGTCCCTGATACATATTAAAAGTTAATCATGTTCGTATCTGTCCCTCAGCTAGACCGACACTGTGTGCTGAATTAATTCAGGTAGAGGAGGAAAGACCAATGGCTTGAACACAGGTTCTTTGCACCCCACTATGAGTCATGATCTCTTGAAAATGGTGGGGAGAGAATTCACTTGGCTCTATTGGACTCTAGTGCAGAAATACTGGAATTCTGATGCTCTGCACAATGACCTTGAGCAAGAGTCAGTGGCAATACAAGTGAAGGAGGGGGAGGGGAGGAAAGGGACATTTCAAGGTGACCCATTATGTGCCAGCTACACTGGTGGCCTTTAGTATTTTTTATCTCGTGAAGGAAGATGCAATAATGAACAAGTACAAAATTTGACTTACATTTCTCCAAAAGAGCATGATACATGTTTGTAAATGGGAAAGGCTTATACAAAGAACCTCAAGCTTTTTAACTTCCAGTATAATTTTTGTGTAAACATAAAATGACAAGAGTTTAAAGATGGAACATCCCCGGGCACAAGCTTAAGAGTTCTGAATATAATCAAATCCCCTTATTTATTTTCTTGCCTAAGTGGCATCTCCCAGGAGAACAGCAGTTGCAATTCTTTCATTCTGTGTAGCAGCGGCTGCAAATTAATGTGCTCGGCCATCAAAACAGCGCTCTGCACCTCTGCCAAGTGTAGTTATCTCATCCAATAATAGGCACAGCCTAGAGACAGCAGAGTTTGAAAGCCAGATCTTAGAAAATCTGGGCAATTAGCCATTCTCTTGCAGAAATGAGCAAGGAAGAACCAGGCTGCAGCAAAACAAAATTTTGTTGTGACAGCTGTTGTTCTAAATAATATTCTCCTTATGCTTTAAACTGTACTCAGTCTCCTGGCTACAGCAAGGGCCCGGAGAAGGTGAGTATGAGAAAGAAGGTGAAGAATAGGGAAGTCATGAAGAATTAGTGTGTTTACAGCTTAAAGTTGGCTCAAGGTTATGAATGTTAGCTGATAGGTGTGTGTAACCCTAAGGAAAAGTCTGAAATTTATCATTTGAAAGAATTTTAACATCAAAATGAATGATGGTCTGGAACCATTAAATCCTCGCAAAAGCCTGTGGGACCAAGTGAGACCAGCATAAAAATGTATTACCCTTAGTCCATGAGTATATGAGTTAAATTTGCGTCACTGTACCTACAAGATCTGGCCGAGACACTGTAGAAGAAATCACTTATTTTGACTCATGGTTTCAGATGTCATCAGTCCATCCTGGTGAGGAAGCTATGATGGAGTGACGGTAGTAGGAACATGTATCATGGGACCCTCCCATCATGGTAGACCCAGAAACAGAGGACACAAGGGGAATCAGAGCCCAGATAAAACCTTCAAAGATCCACCGGTGAAGACACTCCACATAAAGCCTCCCCAGCCTCTCCAAATCACTCCATAATCAAAGAGCCAGCTTTCAAAACCGGAGCCTGTGAGGGACGTTTCCAGCTCAAACAAAAATAGGTTTGTTTTGTTTTATACCTGATGGTGCTGGACTGGGTAGACTCTTTAGAGTTTAGCAATTGCCCCATGCAAAAACTGCTGTTCCAATACAAACATTTCTTGGATCTTAGGGTTGATGCATCTGGAATGATTTTACTTCCAAAAGACTTGGCTCTAACGTGTCTGCTGGAAACAGGAGGTGAACTCACTATAAATACATCTTCGTGATTTGGTCCATGAAAACTCCATGAGCCCTCTTAGAAAAGCACTTCCTCTTTCAGTACTTGTGATGAAGGCGTACAAAACAAACCCGTCTTCTGACTCCTCGGGTTTATATGAAATAGGGCTTACAAGATCTGAAGATCATAAGCTTGTCGTGGGGGACATGGCATCAGAGACCCAAGATCCAGAGGAGGTGTCCTAGATCTGCCTGGGTGGCTCAGGAACAGTTCCCTGGAAGGTTCCCTTAGCTGCCTGCCTGTATTTTCACAGAATTCTAGATGTTTATTTCAAAAATAGCATTTTACCCAGAGTAGCAGAATATGCAAGTCACCCCCCCCACACACACACAAATTCCCTTGCAGCTGGGCTGATACTTCATGCCCTAACTTGTGGGATACATCCTTTTATTGCTGCTGGTAATCCCCTCAACGACACACATGGCTCTAATCTTCATTTTATACACAGACCGTTACATTACCGAGGAAAGAGTGCTTTAACTGTGGCTCCACTGAGATAAATCAGGCTAAGCCATCCCTTCTCCCTTATACTCTTGTCCACTTATCTGAAGCAGAGTCATTTGAAAACAAAGCTCCATTTGAAGTGTGACATCAGGCTCTGGGAGCTGGAGTGAGAGCCCTGCCAGAAGAATGAATTGGCTTTAAACAGGGAGACGGAGATATTGATTTAGAAAAAAAAATTAAATTTTATGAGACTTAAACAATCTTCATTATTGACTACTTAAAAAAAACTGGATGTTAGAATGTTAGAAAGTTTACTTTTTACAATTTCTGTATTTTTCTATTTTTTTTTACAATGAAAATCTATTTCTCTGTAACCAGAAAAGAGTTTTGTTTTGTTTTAGTAGAAGAGAAGAATTTAGAGAGTGATGTGCCTTACAATAAAATTGTGTTAGAGAATACCGGTCAATACATAAAATAATATTACTATGAAAATAAATATCAGCTTTAACATTTTCATCAGACAGGCATTTAAATGTCACTTTGCACTTTGCTTCTACCAGGCTTGCTTTCCCAGTAATTGAAAGATTTAACATCCAAGGATTTAATAACGTACTCTCTAAAATTCTCACTGACGTCATAATGTTTCTCCTCAGGGATGGACAAGAAAAGCCCATTGTCTTCAATTCTAGCCTCTGCTTGCAGAAATGGCCTCAATCTTGTTGTTGGAAACAAGAAGTCTAAATAACTCCCAGCTAATGCTACTATGACATTTGGTCAGAGAAGATGTCCCAAGAGAAATGTAAACTATTTGAAAACATCCTGTTACTAAAACTTGAACACTAAAAATGACAAACGGACTGGAAGCCACAACTTAATTCTAAGCACGCATGAGCTTGGCTGCTGTGAACACATTTTCAGCACTTACTATTTTTTATGTTCGCTTCCATAGATACCGTCTCTACCATATGAAGAAAACTCACCTGACATTTATTACTTACCAAAGAGCAGGTTGGAAGCAGTCGGCCTCCTTGCTCTTGGCCTGGAGACAAGCTGGGTGAGTCATGGTGCCCTAGAATGTTGCTTCGACTCATTCACCCTCTCCCAGCCTCGTCCCTGGGGCTCAATTGCAACCATCTGCTTAAGAGCTGTTATTCTTTGCTGTCCCCTCTACCCTACCAACGAAAACACAAATGGTCGTGCAAGGACTACAGGAATGGCAGAGCAGAATGACCAGACATTAAACCATACTTAAAGTTTATCAACCCCAGCTTTGGGGTCTTAGAAGGCCTAGGCAAGTGTGGCAGGGAAGTGGTCTGAGGGTTTTTTTTTTTTTTTGTTTGTTTGTTTGTTTGTTCTTTTTTGTTTTTGTTTTTGCCTTTGAGTTGACCCTGTTGATAACTGGATCCAGGATCCCAGGCAACAAAGGGACATTACTTCTGCAACTTCCAGGCTTCTAACAGTTCAGCTCATTTTAGGAGAATTTGTGCAATGGTTTTTTTTTTTTTTTTTTTTTTTTTTTTTTTTTGGCCTGACTGGTCTCTTTATTGGCAGATTTACTCTTTCAGTGTAAGAATGAGGCAAAGGCAAAGGAAGATTACCAGGAAAGCTGTGGCATATTGGACACACCTATTTACAATGTATCATGGAGATGTGGGGAGAGAGGACAGGGAGGAGGCAATCTTAACTAGAAAGTGACAAGAGATGAGGATTTTTGTGTTTTGGATGATGAATTCTTGTTACAAACCAAAATGGCTAAGTTTTTATTTGTTTTATTAAAAAAATAAAAGATGGAAAATCAAGACGAGAAATATATCAGCAATCGTGTCTTAAACTGTGTTATGAGATATTAAAGTTTATAGTGTGTGTGTGTGTGTTTCCTACTTTTCCCCTTCAAAACTCAGGAGGTGAGGAACTGTGGGAGAAGCTGGGACCCAGGACTACCTCCACATGTAGAATAAGCCGCTACCTCAGGTATGGGCAAGATCTGTATTAGACTATAATCCTCAGCCCCACAGCACTGGATAGCCATAGAACAGCCCGTCAGTAAATACTGGGGGGATAGTGTGGGGTGGGGTGGGGTGGAGTGGAGGAGGGAGGGACTCTGGTTTTTACTGTCCCTTCTATGAGTAGCTACTTAGAGTCTTAATAAGAATTATACATATGGTTTAGGACATCGTGAAGAATTACAGGCTAGAAAGCTGGCCTCGGGTGCCCTCATCTGTTAAATGAGGGAGGAGACCAAGGAAGACCTCTGCATTCCTTCAGGCAAGTTTTCTGTAATGTCTCATCTCATTGACACATTTGCTTTATATAACTCTCAACTTAGATCTCCCCTGAAAAATAATTAATCTAAAGCATTGGTCTGTTCAATGAAGGGGAGCTTTAAATAAAGAGTTATTGAAATAAAGCATGAAAAAGTCTCTACTATAGACTTCTATCAAGAACAGAGCTATGGGCAGTGATACTGTTTCTGGGGAGCTGTTTTTAAATGTGAAAAGCTGTTCATAAATAAAATAGTCAAAATTATATTATAGTGTACACACATGCACACACACACACACACACACACACACACACACACAGAGAGAGAGAGAGAGAGAGAGAGAGAGAGAGAGAGAGAGAGAGAGAGAGAGAGAGAGAGGGAGACTGGCTGTGTTGCCCAGGGTGCCCTGGAACATAGGCTTCTCAGCGTCCTGGTTTCTCAGCTGTGCATTACCATGCCAGCTTACTCTAGTTCCTTCCTGTGCTGCACAGCTAGAAGGCTGAAAGCTATCGACCCCTTGGTTCTGGATGCAGTTTAGGTCATGCAGTGAGAATGGGGAGGGCAGAAATGCAAAGGCTATCTTCCTGCGGTGGAACTACCTGGTCAACAAGTACTGAGATCTGTGGCTACCAGCAGGAGCTGCTTTCCATCAGCTTTGTGAGTGTTGGGTAGTGACCATGGGCACAGCTAAATCTAGCTTCTGGTGACTCCCTGAACTCTCTCACAGCTTGTAATGTGGCCTTAAAGTCAATCATCCAACCTAGACACCTTGCTGACATTCCTCCAGCCTTTCCAAAGATTTTGTAGCCTTGCTCCCTGTATTTTATCCCATTCTGCTTAGCATGCCTGAAGCAGTTCCTATAGCGAAGGTTAATAATGACGGCCAACTTGACAGGATCTAGAATCACCTAAGAAACAAGTCCCTGAGTATATCTATGGAGGAGTTCCTAGGCTAGGGAATTGAGATGGGAAGACCCACTGTGACTATGGCTGAACTAAATAAAAAGAGGATGCAAACTGAGTATTAACATCTGTCATAGTCAGTGTTCTATTGCTGTAAAAAGACACCATGACAACTCTTATAAAGAAAAACATTTAATTAATTTTAGAGGTTCCGTCTGCTATCATCATGGTGGGACATGACAGTATGTTGGAAAAGGAACTAAGATTCTACATCTTGATCACAGGCAACAGGAAGTGAACTATGACAGTGGGTGGAGCTTGAGCATAGGAGACCTCAAAGACCGTCTCCATGTAACATACTTCCTCCAACAAGGCCCACACCTTCTAGTCATGTCACTTCCTATGGGGCGCATTTTCTTTCAAACCAGCACAACATCCATCTCTCTGTGCTTTCGCACTGCAGATGCAATGTAACTAGCCACTTCGCTCTTCTGTTGCTGCCTTCTCCTCCCAAATATGCATAAAAGTCGATCTGGGAAGTATTGCATAGGAGTCTGGAGGATTTTTTTTTTTTTTTTTTTTTTTTTTTTTTGCATGTTATGCCCTCTGAAAACCATCACTTTCATATATTAGAGGACTTCCCCTAAATACACTCCATACTTGCTGGGGATTTTGTTTGGTACCACCCTAAAAGAAAGATAATATCCTTCTAAAATCACATCTCCTGGAAATTTGCATTCAGGCTTAGGATTTAGATAGCAGAGTCATATCAAATAATGGGGAAAAAAATGGGTATCCAGAGAATTGGAAGAATATGGAAGAAATCACATTATTATTTTAATTGAGCGTAATTACCTTATTAATCAATGTTTGCACAATACTTGCTAAAGCACTTAGCTGATACATGAATGTATTTGTAATTTAATTCACCCAGAATATTTCTATTCAGCACTTATATAGCACCTATTGGTTTATGATGCTAATATAGTAGATTCATGTTTCTGTTAAGGCTTAAATGAAAGAAGTTGAAAGCCAAGTCCATTTTATAACCTCCTTTATATAGAACCTTTTGTCATGAAGAATTCCAAATTG
Source organism: Phodopus roborovskii (assembly GCF_943737965.1). Classification (NCBI taxonomy): domain Eukaryota; kingdom Metazoa; phylum Chordata; class Mammalia; order Rodentia; family Cricetidae; genus Phodopus; species Phodopus roborovskii. Next base: position 22,363,720 of record NW_026126571.1, read on the forward strand.
CCTTTCAAAGTACAGTGAAACCCTTTTACAATGAATTCCTGAGGGGGCAGATTCAGCAGTGTAGGCTATGGCAGTCATTGCATGAGTGCTGGATTCAGTGTTATGGGGTTGACGGGGAAGAGATGGAGGTTAAAATCTGATAGCCCTGGGGGAGTCAAGGGGTGTTATTTGCCAAGATGTCTATGGTTCAGAGCAAAGAAAAAAGTTAAACTTTGCTAATCTTGTGATGTAAGGAAAACATGCAGGGCACAAGGAGATAGCTTTCGGGTAGGAGTGCTTGCAGCACAAGCATGAGTACCTGAGTTCAAATCCCTGGAATCCAGTAAAGGCATGTGTTCTTGGCTTGCCCGTGGCCCCAGAGCTATGTGGGAGCAGAGGCAGGGAGGGTTACTTGAGCTTGCTGGCCACCAGCCTGGCTCGAGTTTCAGAGAGACAGAGACCTGCTGCAAGCAAATAAGGTAGATAATGAGAGAGTAAGACTTGACCCCCTCCTCTGTGCACACCCATGTGCATGCCCAGAAATGCATACAAACACACATACCAAAGAGTGCACAAAGAAAGCTTTCAAAGCAAAGCATGCAAGATGAGGCACACCTTAGCAGAAAGCATCTCATCATGACAGCTCATAATACATAATACATAAATTTGACCCATCTGTATAACTCATGAACAAATGTTACCAAGATCCTCCCAGTCCCCAAAGGTCTTTCCTAATCATTACTCAATATACTGAGAACACCACTTTCTTGACTTACATGGTAGAGGAGTTTTGCTGGTCTTCAAACTTGATACAAAAATTACACAGAAGATATTGTTTGATGATTTTTTTGTTTGTTTGTTTGTTTGTTCCAAGACAGGGTTTCTCTATGTATCCTGGCTGACCTGGAATTTGCTCTGTAGACCAGAATGGTCTGGAACTTACAGAGATCCACCTGCCTCTGCCTCCTGAGTGCTGGGATTAAAGGTGTGTGCCAGCACTGCCCAGCTTAGGGTGGGCTCTTTTGTTCAACCTCATGCCCATGAATTTATCCACATAATTGTATGTAGAAATAGTTTACTGGCTGATTGCAATAGTTTATTATATAATGTACTCTTAATTTTTCAATCATGTTAATAAAAACCAAAGATATCTCCTTAAACATGGAGATGAAAGTCCTCGGCAAAAAAATAGCAATGTAGAAAAAATAATTATACGCTATGCTCAAGTGGGATTTATTCTTGAGCATGCCAGGCTGATTTAACATCCAAGAATCAATCAGCATAGTGTGATACATGCATTAGAATATTGACAAAAGTCACACAGTCATCTCAGTATATACAATAAAAGGCATTTGACAAAATCCAACACTCCTTCAGTACAAAACATACTCAAAAAATTAGAAATAGATAGTAACATTCTGAACCTAATTAGAAAAACCCACATATAATATCATGCTTAATAGTAAAAGATTGAATATTTCTCCCCTAAAATCAGTAGAAAGATAAGGCTATCTAGTGTTGTTACTTGTATACAACATTGTATGCAGGACTGTCTACACAAAGCCATTTGACAAGAAAATAAAAAAAAAGTATGAAGATAGGATATGAAGAAGAAAATTCATCTCCATTTGTAGATAACAGGATTTTGTATGTGAAAATTCTACTGAGAAAACTATTAAAAGTAACCAATGAATTCAACAAATTTATAAGATATATGATCAATACACAAATACCAATTATCTGTTCTTTAAAGTATAAATGAACAAACAAAAATAATGTTAAGATAAAATCCCCACTTGTAAAAATAAAAATAAGTTAATAGTGAATTTAACAAGAGAGGTGCAAAGTTCATACTCTGAAAGCAGCAAGTCGTTGCTGAAGACAATCACAGAGACTTTTATAAAGGGAATGTCACACATTCACGGATTAGAAGATATAATATTGTTAGGAAGACAATATCCCCCAGATTGATACTTAGATTCCAAGCAATCCTTTTTACAGTCTCGGCTGATCTCAAAATTTGAGTTCTAAATAGCAGAGGCTCCAGAATAACCTATGACAGTTTTGAAAATAAGAAACAAAGTAGGAAAGCTCTTGTGTCTTGACTTTCTAATTTACTGTGAAGGCAAATTGCTCAAAACAGTAAAGTATCCTCATAGGGATAAACACGTACACCTGCCATTAAAGTTGAGAAAACAGGAATGCTCTCTTGTTTCTATGGTCAACTGATTTTTGAGAAGGGTGCCAAAACAAGTTCATGAGGTCAAGAATAGCCCCTTCAACAAATAGTGTGGGACAACTGGATATCCAGGCACAAACATGAAGTTGAACCCCTTACTTCTCAGCATTTACAAAGTCAACCAAAAAAGGCTCACAGACCCATATGTTAAAGCAAAAAAAAAAAAAAAAAAAAAAAAAAAAAAAAATCTGTAAAACTCATAGAAGAAAATGTGGGGGCAAATCTTTGATCGTTGGAGGCTTTGCTTGAGCCCAGTTTCTTACAAGTGACATCAAAGCACAAGTGACAGGGGGAAGTAAACAAACATGACATCATCATGATTAAAGCCCTTTGTGTTTAGAAGACCACAGAAAGGCTGACGCAGCAACCTACAGAAGGGGCCAAGTTTGGCAAATCATGTATCTGATAGGGAATTTCTAGCTAGAATTTGTAAAGATCCATAATTAACAGACAACCCAATTGAGAAGTGATGGGACTGAACATACATTTCTCCTAGGAGGATAAACAAAATGGCTACCAGACATGTAGAAAGATGCTCAGCATCATTACCTAGCATCAGCTAGCAAAAGTAAGAGGGGGAGATGCATGACCATAAAGTGAATAAACCTGCAAGGTACATCATGTAAAGAAGCAAGCACAAGAAGTATGTATCATGTGTCTTAGCTAGGGTGTCTATTGCTGTGGAAAGACACAGTAACCGTGGCAACTCTTTATAAAGGAAAGTGTTTAATTGGGGCTGACCATAGTTTCAGAAGTATACAGCTCTCATTTTTGTGTATGGCTTTGTTGAGACAAGGCCCTAGCACTATGGAAATGGGTTCCGAGGTGGCTACTATGTTAACCCATTTCTGCTCTATCAAGGGAGGCTACAAGTGAATGTCTTCTAGCCTCAATGAACTGGGACACTCAGGATATGGTTCAATAGGTCACTTCTAGAAAAATATGAAGAAACCTTGTCTTATACACCTGAGGAGTAAATCTAAATGAAAAATAAATATCGGTTTTTGTTTTTACCCTTCTCAGTAGTTGGTATTTTATTGTAAGTATATATTGCTTTTGTAAAAGCAAGAAAAACTAAACCAAACCAAAGAATTAGTTTTAAGAAGGGGCAGCTTTCACAAGATGTTCGCCCAGACCAAATGTATTAATTTCTCACTGTCTTTGCATCCCTGTTATGAGGAAAGTTTGGTCTGGGTGTTTGCCATGCAAAAGGAAGAAAAGTTTCATTTAGAATCCCTACCAAAGGGAATTGTGTGTACGGTAAGTATGGGGTAGAGTCTTCAGTTTACCGACTATAGCTCAACGTGGATTTTTTCTGTTGTGGGATTATAAACTGTTTTGAGATGGGGTCTTTCCATAATAGCACGTGGCCTGGGCTGAAGAACCTCCTCCCTGCCACTGGCTCCTGGGATGCAGTCTCCAGTTTTGAAACCCTTTCTGAAGCTGACAGAGATGAGACACCTCAACGTTTGGTGATGTAAGATTAAACTCAGATTCCTAGCTGGGGAGTTAAGATAAATGGCTTTGGGTGGTAATATGAGAAGGTGTCTATACATTGCCAGCTGGCATTTACTCGGAGGAAGGAAGCAATTCCAGGACCTCCATGTGATGGAAGAAAGCCAGATAGGATATGGTATCTAGGAGCAGGAGGGTAGGAGTGAAAGAAAAAAGCATAAGAAAAAATGAGATCAACCCTGACAAAGATTGCTAAGGAACTCTTGGAGTGGTTCTGAGTCCAGAGTCAAGATTTTCTTCCTTGTTTGTGATCCTCTCAAAGCCCCATGATTTCCTAAGCACCAAGCAAAGGTCTAGTTGAAAGACAATAATTTGTAAAAGGTTATCTGATGGCCATGTAGCAGGTTCCAGGATTATTTCCACTGTTTGTTCTACCTCTAAAGGGTATACTGGTTTCATCTGGGGGACATTTCTTGCCCTTGAACCCCTTTCACTTCAGGAAAGCGTCTTCAATGGGTAGAACTTGATGAGCTCTGCCCAGATGGGCTCATGGGTGGGCCTGGGACCTCATCTGGTCTAATCAGGGCAAGTTTCTAGAGCTTTGTTTGGAATGCTGTCATGTACTGGGCAAGAAGGAAGATATGTTATATTTACTGGGACTAGAAGCTGTCAACCAAGTTTGTCCAGCTGGGGTCAGCACCATAACCAGTACTGCAGAGGAGGATGGCAAATTGGGTCCAAAATCCTAAGGCCTTCCTTCCCCAATGGTCTTCAGTCATGTGGACTATTGAGTGCTTTGATTCCTCTGGTTTCCATTATTATAACAAAATACTTGGAGCTGAGTGCTTAGAAAGTTTTGGAGGTCAAGAAGCATGGAGGTGGCTTCTGGTAGGGCCATGATAGCAGATGACATCAGAGTAGCTGTGCACATAGAAGAGATTATATTGCAAGACAAGAAGCCAGAAATTCATGGGTGAGCCTTCTTCTTTTACACTCTTGTAAGAACCAACTGACTGCAAACTCAGGATGAATTCCCTACAAGGATAGTGTCCAGAGTGATCTACCTGCTTTACTTAACTCTACCTCTTAAGGGGCCCACCACTTGCCAGTACTGCTACACTGAAGACCAAGCTCCCAACACATGTATGTACTCTTGAAGACAAGCTCAAGGCACTAGCGATGCTGAGCTACACACAGCCTGAGCACCCAGAACTGCAGAGAACTTGCCAGAAAAGCCAACTCTCAGATTCCAACCTAGACTCAGAGAAGCAGAATGTGCAGTAGAGCATGGTCCCCAGGTAATTAGGATACACAACTCCCTGGAGCTTAATCTCATGGCTTTGGAGTTTTTTGTGCCTCTTCAGGCACAACAAATCCTGATTATCTCAGACTCCCTCCTCCAGGGACTCTGTGTTGGTGGCCTTGCTTCAGTCCCCTTTTATTTCACCAGGACTAACTTTCTTACTCACTCCTTTCTTCATACCGTTGTCCATTTAGACAACCACCCGGAGAAACATCATTTTCTCTGCTGACCTCTTCATCCGCTTCTTAAACAATCCAGAGATATGTAAGTTGGACCAGTTCCAAATGGTTTTTAGAGCAGCAAAGGGGAGTTTTATATCGACTAGCCAAAGACAATTTTACTATTTGTTTATGGTAAGGGTCAGGGGGTTAGCTTTCAGCATGCCAACCCAACTCTCTGCAAGTGCTTTCCTACGAGGGCCACCAGAGATGTAGAGAGTCTGAAACATGTGGGGGTCGGAGGTCCATTGGCTAACTTCATCACTGTGTCTGAACTTCAGAAGAGATGTTTTAGGTGGAGGGTATGAAAAGATTCCACTCTTTTCCTTCATGTGGAGAGAATGGGAATCCCATTGGTAAGCTTGTTGATCAGAGTAGTGCCTGTCACATGGTATGCATTCAATTTAGCATAGATAAGGCAGTGGTGCCCATTTCAAAAGCAAATGCCCCCAGCCACCTGCCTAGAGTTAATGCTTTTCCTAAGAAGGAGGTTGTGTGTCACAGAGCTCACTGTGTGTCACAGCTGAGGAGAAAGTCATGGGGGGTTTATTTATTCTGGCTAGCATTAAGGATTTCCCGGAAAGACCGCCTCAGAGATCTGCTTCTTCCTCTGATCCTATATCAAGGTGACTGTGTGGCCTAGAATATTCTTCCTTTATCTTCAGCTCTTGGATCCTTCTGCCATCATCAAAGAAGGGACTGGACAATCCTATCTAACTTTCCAAGAATCTATGGCTTGTCTCTTTCTTCCTTTCTTCCTTTCTTCCTTTCTTCCTTTCCTTCCTTCCTTCCTTCCTTCCTTTCTTTTTGTTTTGTTTTTTGGAGACAGGGTTTCTCTGTGTAGCCCTGCTTGTCAAGTAATTATCTCTGGTTTTCTCTTTCTTTCTTTCTTTTCTTTCTTTCTTTTTTTTTTTTTTTTTTTTTTTTTTTTTTTTTTTTTTTGAGACATGGTCTCACTGTGTAGCCCTGGCTGTCCTGAAATTGTCTCTGGTTCTGCCTTCCTTTTTTCCTTCTTTCCTCCCTCCCTCTCTCCCTCCCTCCCTCCCTTCCTTCCTTCCTCCCTCCCTCTCTCCCTCCCTCCCTTTCTTTCTTCCTCTCTTTCTTTCTATTTGTTTATTTTTATTTTTTTTTTGAGACAGGGTCTCACTGTGTAGCCCTGGTTATCCTGGAACTATCTCTGGTTTTCTATGTTAGCTCTCTTAATAGTTCCTAGACCAGAGTCAGAGCCTGGGGATGGCCTGCTCTCTCCTTACCAGCTTGGGATCTGGAATTTGTTGTTTGCTGACACTTGCGGGGTGGTTTGAAAAAGAATGGCTCCCATAGGCTCTTATATTTGAATTCTTAGTTATCATGGGGTGGCAATATTTGAGAACGGTTGGTAGGCATGGCCTTGTTGGAGTAGGTGTGATCTAGTTGGAGGAAATGTGTCACTGGAGGTGGGCTTTAAGATTTCAAAAGCCTATGCTAGGCTCAGTTCACTCTTTCTTAACCTTTGAGTCAAGATGTAGTTCTCAATTACTGTTTCAGCATCATGCATGCTGCCGTGTTCCATGCCTTGATCATAAGGAACTAAACCTCTAAACAGCAAGCAAGTCCCCAGTGAATTGCTTTCTTTTATGAGTTGCCTTGGTCATGGTGTTTCTTCATAGCAATAGAACAGTGACTTGGATACTTGTTGATGGTAACATGTTTATCCTATTACACTAACTCTAAGTTTTGTTTTTGCTTTTTTCTAAATCTAAGTTTTAGAATAGAAAGTCCTGATAAGAAATATAGTCTTTGCTTAAAAGGATTTTGTTGACTTAATAAAGGTAGTTTGTACCATTTGCCAATAGGCTTACCTGGGAACAGGGGGAAAGATGGTCACCTTTCCAGTTCTTAAGATGCTGCCTCAATTAAATTGTGTGTTCGCTCTAGGGGACTAGTCATCAAGGTTATAGTGAAGGAGGGACACCTGATAGCATTGCAGAAGCAGACTTCATTTCCCTTTGTAATTACAACTGTAAAATAACTTCCCACACCAGCTTCTACTGAGAACTAGATACGGCAACCCCCAGTCCTTACCGTGTGAGTGACAGTCTCATTTCTGCCTAATTGAGCAGCAGTCAATTTCTTTTGGTAGCCTTGGTGGTTGTAATACTGTGATGAGGCAGCCCCACAGTGGCTTTTGTTACCTGGTGATGTGGCTGTTTGCCCATGCCGACTAGGGTAGCAAACAGTGCTCTTAGGGGCATCACTGTAACTGTAATTTATTAAAGGAAACAAAACATAATTGAAGAGGGTAACTGCATTACATAGTGTCTGCTCTACCCACAGAGTGCCATAAAAGGTCCCTCTTAGATTGATATGAATAGGCTGAAGTTTTTTCATTTGCTGAAAAATAACTGAGCATTAAATTTAATCAATATTAGCATATGACATGGTTAGATTAGACAGTCACTGGCCTTGGCACAGGGTATAAAATGTTGTCAATAGCCCCTCCCCCCTACATTCTCTCTTTCCTTAAAAGAAAAGGCTATTCCCTCAGAAGCCAATGGTTTTAAGTTAAGGGGCAACAGCTGTTTGAATTTAAAAATTCCGGTCACACTGACATTTAAAAAAAAAAAATCAAACTCACAGTTAGCATGTGTAAAAAAAAACCTATTTAAGATAGAACACACTTGCACAATTTAGTGCCTTGTTGCAAAGTGTTTACTGCAAATCCCCTCGAGTCCCAGCTCTATCGTGTCCTAGTTGCTTGGTTTCTTCATCTCTACAGTGGCAAAAGTACATCCTATGGCATAAAAGGGATTGTGAGATTCATATAAGCTACAGATGAACAAAAGACAGACTCTAGCCTATAGTAAACATTCAAGTATATGTGTGCTAATAATGCGTGTTTTTAACTCTTGGTTGCAGTAATTGGGTCTTGTGATACTCAGGAGGCTAAATATAATCATTGGTGCCTCCTAATGTGTAAGGGAATCTTTAGGCTGCAGACTGGCCTCTGAAGAGTATGGTCGGAAGAACACTGGAGGCATGCTGGTGGTTGGGGCAGACACTGAGGCCTGGTTGTAGGAGGGAGGAGAGAAGTCATTAACGATAGGGTTGAGATGGGTTTCCCATATCAGTGGAAGCCTGAGCCTTGCCAAATGGCCAGTACACACCATCTCTAGGCCTGTATGGAAGGAATAAAAGGGTAGAATAAAGTGAGGCAGGAAGTCTGAAGGAACCTGGGCAGAACAGCATTGTTCTAACCAGCTACAGTCCTTAGCCCAGGCTGCTCTCCTACCCATCAAAACACATAAAGACCCAGGTACTAGGCTCTTGGACTGTCTCCAATGTAGAGAGTGCCCACTTATAGTGATGGACCATCTGCCATGAAATCTTGATGGAAGACCTCACTGTGGCCATCTTTTGCCATTTCTCGTGTGGTTCCCTTGGTTGCATCAGCTAGGGTATTAGAAAGGAAAAACTTGATGGAAAGGCACCAGCCATCTCAACAGAAGACAAAAGAAGACAGGGAAGCAGGGAAGTGAACCCCAGGAAGCTCCGGGGTTCACATCAGGGGACAGGGAGCCTATATCTAAAGTTCTTCTTCTAACAAGGCTCAATTCAAGTCCTCCAGTGCACAAGGCAAATCCCGAGGAGAGAGAATGAGGACTAGAATTGGTCCAGGTGCCCATTCCTACATTATCAGCAGCAACTAGAAGAAAAGGCATTGACAGCTCATCTCTGTGTACCAGAAACAGGGACTATCTATGTACGCCTGGCTCAGCTGCTTATCCCTTGCTCTAGGAATGTGATTTTGATCATGGAAAGAAATTTCTTTATTACTCCAAGGCTTCTGAAGGAGAAGAGTTTTTAGATTAGAAGAAGCTAGAAAAAGAAGCATAAAGTTAGAAGTAGGACAGGATTATTAAAGTATAAACAGAACAATAAACAGCACAGGAAATAAAGAGCAGGACCCTCAGATTGTGTGTATAGAAAATTTTCACCTCCTCCTTCACTCCTGAGAAGCATTTCACCTTTGGAACCCTGGGTAGGGGCTGGAGCAGGTCTCTTAGCCCTTACAATGAGCCTAGCCAGGATTCTGAGTCTGTGTCTCTATGTGTTCTGAATTGTCGCACCACTTGAAGGGAATCACAGGTACCAGTGGTACTTAATGAGCGTGGGATGTTGGTGTAGAGATATGATGGGTAACTACATCTGAGCTTCAAAACTTGGAGAATGATTCTAAAGAATCTAGGAAGATGGCTTGGCAAATAAGAGCACTTCCTACCTAAGCATGGGGACCAGAGTTCAAATCCCTGGTACCTATGCATAAAGCCAGATTTGCTCACACACAGGCACACAACACCAGTGTCATGGAAGCAGGGAAAGGAGGACCTGAAGACTACTGAGATTTGCTGACTCAGCCTAGCTCCAGGTTTACTAAGAAAGCCTGACTCAAGGGAATAAGGCAGAGAGTGACAGAACAGGGCACACAGTGTCCTCTCATCTCTGGAGATACACATGGTCTCATGTACCCACACACACACACACACACACACACACACACACACGGGGTGGGGAGTGGAGAGGGAGGGAGGAATTCATTTTGGTGGATGGGCTGAAGTGAGTATTAAAGACTTGATGAATGTATAGTTCAATGGTGGAGCACTTGACTAGTGTGCATGGAACCCTGCACTCATCCCTTGACTACATTAAAAAAAGAAAATTTGAAAATTTTCATTCAACAGGACTCCACGTAGTGACCCCTATCACAGCCAAATGGCACTGACTGTGTGGTTATCTGGATGATTGCCTGGAAACACACTAGTCAGTTCAATGTCTGTTGTTTGGCCTTTCGGTCTTCATAAAAGTATAAGCTATCTGTGGGCAGGAACCAAATAGGAGCTTATCCCCACCCACCTCCATTTGCCTGTGAGGAGTCGTTGGCCTCACAGAAAGACGCTCAGCCCTTCATGTCCCGCGTCCTTCCGCTCGTGCTGTCTAAGTGCTTCTGCAATGATTTGCTGTCATTGAGACTGAGATGCAATTATGCAAAGCCTGGCAGACCATTTTAAAGTTTGTTAGTTGCTGAGGAAGCACATTTGTGATGCAAAAAGAAAAAAGGTCCCTGCATTTTGTTAAGTTTCACATCCTTCGTGAACAGTTTTCAGTGGAAAACTTTAATTTTACATAATTTACCCTGCAGTTTTATGAAATAGCTCAACGGGATGTGGCCATAAAAATGTCTTCCATTGTCCTTGGGAGGGAGAAAGAGAAGGGCCCCAAGACTGAGGTTGGTCAAGGTGTGTAAACACCACACCTTCTGTCAGCATCCTGACTATATCCATCATCATGTCTCCCCCTCACCTCAGTCCTGCCTGTCACAGGTCACCAACAGCAGGAAGTAGGCACTCTGGACTTCAAACATCTCTGGCAAGGATAGGACCAGAGCTGTCTCTACATGGTAAGAGCATCAGGCTATGAGGCATTTTGTTGACCTCTGTCATCTTCCCATGGCATCTTCCCGGTTGCCATGCTACAATCACATGTAAAAGAATGCTTTGTTCTGTTGTGTGCTTCAGGCCTGCAGTTTCTGCACACTCAGAAGCTCATTAGAAATTCCTTGTCCTTCCCAGACCTGCTGAGGCAGCATCTACACTTTAATTCCAGGGTATCTTAAAGTCTAAAGAACACTAGCACCTGGAATGGTCAGTCAGGAGCCCAGAGGGCAGTCTGTGATACTTGCTGTCCAGCACCCTGCATGGAAACACTGAACCCCATGGTGTCTATTATGTTTTCATTTTTCATCTCCCCTACGTCGCAACTATGAGCTCCAAGTGTGCCCTCTGCCCACGAGAAGCACCCCAGTGAGGCTCTGAATACTGCACAGTCAGAGGAAGGGACCACTTTTCACAGGATGCTTGGAAGATGGCAGGCTTCAGAGCTGCCTGACAGCCATAAGTGCATTCCTTCTACATTCATTTAATCTACTGAAATAATTTGTTTTGGTTGAAGTATATAAAGATAATCTGGTCTTTTAGAGATATTCATAGCCATGAAGATAATTATAGATCGTCTTCTTTGATTAATAAACCAAATTGGAAGGTTTTATGATTTCTCAGAAAACTGGGAATCAATCTACCCCAAGACCCAGCAGTATCATTCTCAGGCATATACCCAGAGGATGCTCAATCATACCACAAGGACACTTGCTCCTATTTATAGCAGCTTTATTTGTAATAGCCAGAACGTGGAATCAACCTAAAAGACACTCACCTAAGGAATGGATAAAGAAAATGTGGCACCTGGGAAGAGGAATCCTTAATTAATCAGACTGATTTTTGAGCATGTCTGTCTGTAGGACACTTTTGTGATTGCTAATTGGTATGTGAGGACCCAGCTCACTGTGGGTCTGAGCTATATAAAACTGTTAGTAAGCATGAAGCAGTGAGCAAGCCAGTAAGCAGCATCCCCCACACAGGGTCTGCTTCCTATTCTGACTTGAGCTCCTGCCCTGACTTCTCTCAGTGATGGAATGTGACCCGAGATGTCCCCAAGTTGCTTTGGTCATGGTGTTTATCACAACAGCAGAACGAAAACCATAACAAAAATTGTCAATGTACATTTCATACTCTTATAAAAAAATGTATGTGTCTCTCTTGCTCTGATTAGGTCATGTGCCACACATGATTCTGAAACTCCATATAGTGAAGATTTGGAAAACACACGCTCAACATTTTCTTGTGTAATATTAAAGGATAGTATATGTTACCGCTGTCTCCATTCTCATTAGTCACTCAAGTGCTTTCCCTTAAGCTGTCACATTTCCTTATGCAGAAGTGTGCTCTTTGCCAGGAGTGTGTCCACACTGGGAAGGCCACACAAAAACACAGGGAGGTCATGAACTTAGGTCTCACCAGAAACCAATCCCGTAGTACCTTGATCCTGAACTTCCAGACTCAGAATTGTGAAAAGACAAATTGCATGTTTAATAACATGCCTGTGATGTTATGTTATAGCATCTCTGTGTGACAAGGCAGTTAAGCAAAGACTCACTCTACCCACAAAACCCTACCCTTAGTTGTTTTGATATAGAGAAATGGCTTTTGTCACCAATCAGCTAAGTTAGCTGACATTGCATCATTTAGGATTTGTTTAGGCACAAGGGATAGTAAAGTATCCCTTGAAGAAATGCAACCAGGAGCTGGAGAGATGGCTCAGCAGGTTGCATACGATTTTCACAGAGAACCTAAATTCAGATCCCAGCACCCACATTAGGCAGCTCAATCCACCTGTAATTCAAATACTGAAGCCTTCTTCTAGCCTCTGCAGGCCCTGTAGTCATGTGCACATACTGTGAAAAATGCACATATATATTCAAGACATAAAATAAGTCTAGAGAAGATATGCAGCCTGAAGTGTCTCGTGCTTAAAGAACAAGAGGGGAGCGGCCATTTTGAGTTGACAAATCAGACAAATCAGGCACGGAGACAAGCTTTTGATGGTTGTCCCTGTGGTGAACTGGATAGAGAAGTTCAGGCTTCAAAGCAGACGCTAGGATTTGCAGCAAAAGGAAGGTTGTCCTCACACAGATACTGTTCCCATAAAGAGAGGAGCCAATTTAGCATCCCAATTCCCCATCTCCCACCTCCAGTTTCCTCTCAGGCTTCATTAGCCAGGATTTCGACACACTCCCAAGTCTACATCCATCTTCAGCAAGAGGGCTGAAAGCATCAAGCCCGCCTCCTCCCCTGTAACGGCGCGTAGGGAGGCTCTAACCGCTGATGAACAGTCTCAAGAAGTAACTGTTCTTTGCCCTCTACTGACCTCTGTCATACCTTTGTGATCATTACAAAGGTCCCGTATTATGATAGCTGTGCAATGGTGGGCTGTTGTAGAGCTGCTCTGCCCTTTACAGCTCTTGGTCAAAGACGGCTACTGTTTCCCGGAAGTACTTCCCAATTGGCACCCTCAAGTAAGAAACTGTAGCAGGTGGTCTTCTCCTCTCATATCTGCCAGGCCACTATTTCAATGTGCTCCCAAGAGCACTGGTGGCTGCTAACTGAAATACCCATATCGTTAAACCCAAGGGCTTTTTTTGTGGGGCGTAGGGGGCTATCTTCTTGAAACTAACAAACTCATAGCCTTCAATCACAGGAGTCCGTGCCTAAATGTCCCAATGCACTCAGCCCTTTGGTGGGTTAATTAGGAGTCGGGGACAGCAGCTCCGAAAGGAATGGCTTGGCCACACTGTTCCAATATGTCTATTCAGACATGAGTATTGGTGAAAAGAAGGAAGAGGAGACTTAAACAACATGTTGAGAAGAGGAATAAAGGGGGTCCGGTGGCCCCAAGTTTGTCTTTGGGCTCTGACATGAGCTTTGAGTGTAAATAAAGGAAGAACTGAGCCAGAGACAAGAGGTTTCCATAATCACAGTCTTGAGTAAGGCGTTCTTTCATTGACCATGAGGTCAGCTGAGTCCTCCAGCTCTGCAGAGTACTCCAAAGAAGGCCCTGAAGGGACACACTGGTTCTCAGGAGCAGAGGGCTGCCATATCAGGAGTGGTCTGTGAGGCTCCGCTGTTCCTGCAGTCCAAGGTGACTACAGGGTGGACAGTCCTTGAATGGCTGGTTTAGATGCCTACACAGAAGAGTCAAGCAGGCCTCTGACCCCAGAAAAAGGAGGTATCAAAATGAAAGCAGAGACACAAGGCTTAGTTACCCACGGGCTGGAGAGAAAGGAGCCAATGCTTTTTAGCAAAACAAGTAGAGACCCACATCCTGTACCAGGTTCCAGACTTGGCCTTGGTGTTGCTATGGCAGCTAGGGACTCACACCTTCTCTGGCTGTCTTCCCTGCCCCTTTCCCTTCTCCCCTGCTGGTGTTCCCTGCTCTGCCCAAGGAAATTATTCCTAGTTGAACTTTTTCCACCAGACCTACTTCTAGGGAAACTCAAACTGAACACAGAACACTCTATGTTATATAAGTCAATACAGACTTACGGAAGCCAGGCCAAGTTTCTACGTCATTCTGAACCCTGAAGGAAGGGAGGAGATCGTCAGTCAGCCTCTCACGGGGCAACAGAGGTCTGACCTTGTTTTTCTGATACCAAATGATCTCAGAAAGAGTCTCCCAATATTCGTCAGGAAGCAAGGCCCCAGGAAGTCAGATGAAGATAGGATGATCCCCAGAGACAAATACCTTCTACCTAGGGAGGGCAAATACACGTAGCACAGGCTGGGCAAATACAAAAGCCCAAAGAAGCGATCAAGTGCAGGACTGGTCGGCCTCTCTTGCCTTAGGAATACAGACTCCAGTTAGTGTCTGCCTGGCCTGTGAACTAAGTTAAGAGCGTAGGCTGGCTTTTGACTAATTGAGTGCAAGGGGGGGGGGGGGGAATCTAAAGTCAATAACAGAGTATTGTAAATGCAGAAGGAAGAAAATCTTTAAGACCTGGTCACGTGATTTTCTATTTCCTCCCATTGTTCTCTGCATCTCAGCCTAACCCATTGTCAGGCTTTCTGATGCCATTTCTCCAGCAGTCCCTTGTTCTCGGAACTGTTCCCATGCAGTTTTTTCTTTCCTTTTAAAATACAGTTTTCTTCACAACACTAGTAGGCTAGATCAATATCATTTTTCCCGTTAGAGGAAGTGTTAGGGTGGCAAGAGGTTCAGGCAATGCCATTGGCTCAGGTCCCACAGGGAGGGTGGGCACTCTTCTGCCTCCAGCCCATGGGCAAGTCACCTCTGAGCCATATGTAGTACACAAGAGAGCACAGGGCCAGTTACTTCCTGTAGGCAATTAAAACTACCAAGCTGTAAAAAATAGATCCTTTATGTATAGAAAACACACTAACAATGTAGCTTATTAAGACGTTACAATGCCCGATCCATTTTCTCCTTCAAATCCCCCGCCCTTCTTCTCTTCATCTGTCCATTTCCTCCTTAGACCAGCCTCTTCTTCTTTCAGTTGCTGTGACTGTGCCAGCTGCAACAGTCCCCTCCTCCTCACTGTATTCTGCAGTACCATGCAGCTCAGTGCTGTGTGCCTGGTTCTGTACTTGACCTCTGGCACGTGCAAAAGCCCAGTATACTAATAAATGAATGAACGAAATTTGTGACATTTTTCCCATGTAGGCTTCTGTTTGGGAAATGGAGGGATGCCTTTCAACCTCAACCATGCATTTGACTATCCAGCCAAAGCAGATGAAGCCCAGGCAAAGTTAAAGCATGCTTTGAAGAAATACTAACATGCCATCGCAACAAAGTGACTGAGACCTGCCAAACCATGTCACTTTCTGTACATGGCTGACAGCACTAGCTCTGTCTTTGAGATCCTGTTTGCTCCTCGCCATCACAGCACTTGCAAATACTACAGTCAGTACTAGTGACTGAGCCAGCCAATGCTGTTGAGCATCCACCAGGAAGCTTTATGAAGGACAAGCCATGGGAGACAGCTGTCTTGGGTATGCTTGTATGTGTATATTAAGAGAGCCCAGTTGCATAAAACAGAGTTGGAACTCCTATATCCCTGGTTTTTAGGTGCTCATTTAGCCATTTGTCATCCATTCATTCATGTGTTTGTTGAACAGTATCCCATTTGAGGCCCTACACAGGGCGTTGGAGAGATGGAGCATGCAGAACACATCTCTCTGGTTGCCAGTGTGCATGTGATCATCAGAGTTCCTGGTCCTCTGACGATGAGACACACCCAGCTTTCCAGGGCAGCTCAAAGGTCTTCATTGCTCTTATAAAGCTATTGTTATTGCTCATCTGTTCTTCCAGCAGTCCTGGGAAACACTCAGCTGCCCCAGCAAAGAAAAGCAGCAGCAAAGGTCACATCTCCATCCTGGTCCTCCATTTCCTTACCTGTAACACAGCTGAGTACACCAGGCACTCAGAAAAGCCAACCACTCCTACTCAGATCTTGTGGTCAATCGTTTCTTAGCTTTCTTAGTGGGCCCTTCCTGCACTCCTCTTGGGACCACTCTGATCTCCTCACAGTGAGGAAGATAAAGAAACCATTATGCTTGGTGCTTCTCCCATTGAATGCTTCATTATAACCCAACAGGAAAAAAGTTTCAACTAAACAAATGCTCGCTTTCCTCTCCTTCCCCGACCCATCAGTCTCTGTCATCTTGATTGAAAAAATACAGCTTTTAATAGCCTGAAGTGGGACAAACATTTGCATAACTGCTACCTCAGAACACATAAGTCTGAGCTAATTTGGCTGATGGTACTTAAAATGATTAAGTGATTGTAATTTATATGATTAACCAATTAAACCATTTCCCAGTGATTGGCTCTTGGTAGGTAGATGTGTACATTTCTCCCATCATGACAGTCAACCCTGTATGATGTCGGATGATCTTTCCAATGCTGACTTGTTTTCCTGACCACCAGGTAAAGTGACTTCATGTTCAAGGAGTGGCTACTAAAGAACTTAGTGCCTGGCATAAGAGAAGTGGGAGACAGAGAGGTGGTCCTTTAAGAATAGTGTGGAAAGGATGGAGAGATGGC
The DNA here is from genome assembly GCF_943737965.1 of Phodopus roborovskii. Classification (NCBI taxonomy): domain Eukaryota; kingdom Metazoa; phylum Chordata; class Mammalia; order Rodentia; family Cricetidae; genus Phodopus; species Phodopus roborovskii. The sequence continues at coordinate 22,380,407 of NW_026126571.1, forward strand.
TCAGTGCTTAGAAGCACCTGTTGCTCTTTCAGAGGCTTGAGATTTGATTTCCAGAATCCGCATGGTGGCTCAGGACTATCTACAACTCTAGCTCCAGGTGGCCCGATGCCTACTTCAGACCTCCTTAAACACCAAGCAAACACACACATGATGTCCATGCATGTATGCAGGCAAAACACTCACACACAAAATAAAAATAAATAAATAAATCCTTTTAACAATAGTGCGAAAGGGCAAGTGGTGCCTTAGAGCCATGGTTGTGATTTGAAAATAGCCCACATTCCATTAAAGTAAGGTCATGGTCTGAGAAGTTGGGGGGCCTGTTGGCTCATTTGAGCCATGATGTGTTTGTTACTCAGCCGCTGTGTTGTGCGGTCAGGTTCTTTAACCCCTTTCAACTACAGATCCTTCTGTTAGGAAATAATAGTCTTCCTTACCTCTTAGGATTATTATGGAGGTCAGTTAAGATAATGTATGTCATATCCCCAATAAATAGTAGCTATCATTAAGTATTTTTGTGGCATTACTTCCCCAGTGAAACATACACTCCAAAGCCATCTTCCCTTTTCTGTTCCTGGTGCTCAGTGTGGTATGCAGTGCAAAACAGGCTCTCAAAAACATGTATAGACAAGCTGATTGTGGTGGCACACATCTTTAATCTTATCACTCAAAAGGCAGACAACACATGAATATCTGTGAGTTCAAGGCCAGCCTGGTCTACATAGAGAGTTCCAGGTTACTCAGAGTTACATGGTGAGATACTGCGGTTAAAAAAAGGAAAAAAGTATAGACGACTGTAAATAATCAGAGTGAACACAGGGTGCTAAATTCATACTGCCATTGCTGCCATGCTGTAGGGTGTTACAAGCATTTTTTTTTTCCAACCTGGTCCCATTGCCATGTCAACCCCAAATAACACACAGAGACACTGTATTAATTATGAAACTGTTGGGTGGTTACTAGATTTTCTTTTATTGGCTAGCTCTTTCTAAATTATTAACCCATAATTACTGATATATGTATTTCTACATGGTCTTATCTTACTGAGAATGCCAGACTCACATGTCCTCTCTTCCCGAGATCACATTGTGACCCTGTCCTACGTTTCCCAGAATCCTCCACTTCTTCTAGTCCCACCTATCTTGCTTCCCTATTGGCCAACACTGCTTTATTCGTTAACCAATAAGAGAAACATATTTACAGAATGGCATCTCCTATCAGTAGGGGATCCTTGCAGAGCCTCTATGAGGGACTAGGACCACAGTCTTCTACGTTCTCAATGTAAGGAACCTAAGTCCATGGGGGCAAATTATCTTGCCCATAGTCCCCCAGTAAGAGGCGATTGAACTGTAATGGCTTCATTATGCCATATTTGTAACTAGCCAACAAGAGGATGTTAAGACATTACAAACCGTCTAAAGTAAATGTCATTGTCAATGGGAATACTAAAAGAAAAAGTTTCCTTCCATTCAGAAGCAAGCAAGCAAACAAACAAAAGCTTGGTTGGATTCACCTAGAGTTGCTTTCAGGAAAGAGGGAAGTCTGGGGACCGCAATAACAAAGAGATAACTTGAGTTTCCAGACCCAACAAGGCAGATAGAAAGTAGAAACTGAATGTGTTCTTTGTTAATCAGTCAGGTAAGCTCAAGTTCAAGGTGATTCTTAATGACCTTTCCTGCCACTGTGCAGCTATCCAGCAGTCCCTTTACTTTGCCTGTGCCCTAAGCTAAACACACCACCTCTTCCGGTAGACCCTTCTGGGCCTTTTGGCTACTGGAGGGGTGAGGGAACCCAGAAGGTAGATAGACAACAGGGCTGTGGTTCTCAGGCTACAATTCATCAGAAAGTAAAGACAGACAAGTAATTGCTACCCTGCCTGTGAGCCACAGCTAACATACCAAAGGTGTCCTCCCGAGGTCTCCTGGTGTTATTAAACATCAGTGTAATAAAGATAACAAGTGTTTTACTTCCATTTAAAGAACAACATGCAGGTATCATGGATACTACTAGGGGTGAAAGGTGCTGGGCTGGGCTGCTACTGACTGCTATAAACCTGGGCGTGAGCTGAGCTGGAATTTCCCTCTACAACCCAGCACTTCATTCAGGTTCAACAACCACCTGGCTCCCTCTGCTTTCCTTTTTCTGACACTTCCTCTCCCCTTATCTCCTTTCTTCTTGACCCAGGAACTCCCCATGTTTCCTCTCTTCTCTTGAATATGAATGGCTAACAAGATACTTTTCCGTGGGACAAGCTATAGGTCAGGGGTGAAGCTGGCCATTCTAAGATAATGAGTCACGCACGCTATAGAAGTTGCTCTTTTTTAAACTTGGTACTGCAATGAAAGTTTCTATTTTCTTTCACCATAGGTTCTTAGTGCTATGCTAGTGACTTTGTAAGTTCTTGGGTTTTTTGTTTGTTTGTTTGTTCATAGAAAAAACTTTACAAAACAAAGGAAAAACAAGAAAGAAAAAAAAAAACCACTTTGGTGTATTTCCTGATCATTTCTTTTTCTCTTTAAATACTTCTAAAGAAATGTAGGAGGAAAAAAGGTTATTCTGTGTTTTTGCCATCTGAAAGAATGCATCGCACCTGTGTGTATGTGTGCAGAAGGTATGATTTGGAAGAAGCTGTTATAATTCAGTACCTGAAGAACTACATCAAGATATCTGACAAATTCAGATTATGGCTGCATCCCTCTGATGCTAACCTGCCATTCCTGATCTCCCCCTAGCTTTAAGGAAGCCATTCTCCAGCTATTGTAAGGAAGAAACTTGAGGTGTATCCCTGGCAGGTCAGAGCTACTTGCTGCGTCTCTAACTCTTTACAGACCCAAAGTTCTCTGTCATAGTGTTCTTCACTCTGAACTTGACCACTGCTCCTTGAAAAAGAGAGAAGAAACTTCCTCATGGTTAAACGACGGCTCCTATGAGACTGACTGTTGAAAGGGGGCAGAGTCCTGCATTGATTTTTCTGACAGGTAATAAAATAATAAAAGATGGGAAAGTTTGAAAACTAATTTTTAGGTATCCATCTGAATCCACATCCAGCTGGCCAGCAGGATCAATGAAACAACATTACATAGAAATGCTGAACTCATGCTCTTCGGGTTAATCTATATTTCAAAGCTGAGCCCCGGCTCTTAAGTGACCTACATACACACAGACTGAGCTGATCCCAATGAAACCTCCCATTTGGAACCTTGTTTTGCAAAGATGAACTATTCCAAGGAAATGAAAGTCAACACATCTCCACAGTACAGGAAAAGAAATGAATGAACACTCAGATCACAGGAAACCTATGGGCAGGGAGAACCCATAGGGTTGTTATGTGGATTCAACATTGATTTCCTGGAATGAGCTTTTGGTTTCTATTTTATATATTCTGCTCTACCTGCTGCTCGGGAAAAGCCTGAGAGACAGGCTTTGTGACCTCCGGATTCCCTCAAGGTGATCATCCACTGGGCCTGCTGTAATAAACTGCCACACACCAGGCTGCATGTCAACAATAGAAGTCTATTCCTCATAGTCCGGCAGGCAGGAAAATCCAGTGTCAAGAGATTGGTTATCAACCAATGCATGCCCAGCAGTAGATGCCAACAGAAAACGAACTCAGTGACATCTTTGGAGGCTCCCTTGTCCCATGGTTTTCGTATCTCTTTTTACCCTACAGGTCCTCAGAGTTTCTATTATGACTTCCAGTCTAATGTTTTCATGGGATTCCTGAGTGTGCAAACGAGTGGGCCTCTCATTCCTGTGCCTTCTCTTGGGCTCTTTTCCTTCTGTTTGTTTGTTTTGCCTAATTCCCTTGTGTTAGTTTTTATTCTATCTTATTTATTTTATTAATATCCCTTAGAAGCCTATTTATTTTCTTATGTGAGTCATAAAGGAGGACAGATCCGAATGGAAGGGAGGGGTGAGGGGACAACCATGATCAGGATATATATGTGAGAAAATAAAAGGAAAGAAATTAAAAATTAAAGATCTGTTATTTTTTAAAAGGGCTTAATCAGCGGCGGCCCCTTCTTGCTTAACAGGTCTCGTTACAAGGAGAAGATGCTGAACTCCTTATTCCCTTCTAAGGGCACTGATTCCTTTCCTGGGGTTCCACCGTCGTGACCTCCCAAGCCTCACCTCCATTACACAAGGGTAGTTTTTGGAACATAAATTTTGCAGGAACATAAACACCCAGTCAGTAACGGGCGAAATGATGGAAATGTGTCTGACCTAATGTGCAGCTGAGTTATATCCTGGGAAGAAGCTGAATGTTTTTCCGTTTCCTTGGCATCATCTCCAACAGGAAGTCCCACTTGAGGAGCACAGGGATTCAGGAAGCCGGAGGGCACATAAATCATCGCCGTGTGTCAAGTGACATGAAAGCAAAGAGAACTGTTCTGTCCTGCCGTGAGTCAGCACAGGGTTCCATCTTAGCATTTCACAAACAGTCTTTTTCTTCCTCCTGAGGCTGGGCCTCCTGGACCGCTTTGTGCCCGGCAAAAGTCCCAGTTCTCTTAGAGGGTTCTTCTGAAACTCAGCTCAGAATTTCCAAAATTGAAGCCTTTTCCAAAACTCCCAAGCAACACTGGATGGACTCTGTGACCAAGGAAACTGCACACTGGACACAATGTATAAAAGGCTTTTTCTTACCATCATCCCCTCCTGCCATAAGGCCTAGGACCCCATAGAGCCAAAGTCTCCTTGAGAGCAGGGGAGAGTGAGTCAAGCCAGTGTACAGCCTGGCGCCATGACCATTCAGCCAGTGTTTGGTTACATTATCTCCTAGCTTCCAGGCTAGACTGTAGATGAGATCTTTTTGCCACATTTGTTCAGCCCCCTCTTCAGGATCCAGAAGAGGGCCTGGCACCTGATATGTGCTTAACAGACACTTGGATGTATGGATGAGTTGAGTCACAGTGCACTGGTGGAAGTGTGATCTGGGAGAACATTCCAGAAGCCATTGGTTTTGAAAAGGTTGATAAGAAAACTGGCAAAGACTTAACTAAAGAGGAGGAGTTGATACACAATGGAATACTATTCAGCGGAAAAAAACAATGGAATCTTGAAATTCGAAGGCAAATGGATGGAACTTGAAGAAACCATCCTGAGTGAGGTAACCCAGTCACAAAAAGATGAACATGGTATGTACTCACTCATAGATGGATTTTAGAGGAACCTAAGAGATTCATACAAGGTCCCTCACGGAGGGAAAGGAACAAGATCTCCTGAGCATATTGGGAGTGGGGGGGGGCAGTGAGTGGAGATGGAAGTTAGGAGAAAGAGAAAGGGAGGAGAGGAGAACATGTGGGACCAGGAAGATTGAGTTGGGGGACGAATAGACAAGAGCACAGCAGAGACAGACAGACAGACAGACAAAGAGAGAGAGATACCATAATATAGGGAGCCATTATAGGTTTGAAGAGAAAACTGACTCTAGAGAAATGTCCAGAGACCTACAAGGATGACCCCAACTAACACACTGAGCAACAGTGGAGAGGCTGCCATAAATGCCTTTCCCTGATAATGAGACTGATAACTAACTTATATGCCATCATAGAGCCCTCATCTAGTAGCTGATGGAAACAGAAACAGACGCCTACAGCTAAACACTGAGCTGAACTCCTGGAATCCAGATGCAGAGAGGGACGAGTGATAAGAAAAGGGGTCAAGACCAGGCTACAGAAACCCACAGAGACAGCTGACCTGAACAAGGGGGAGTTCATGGACCCCAGACTGATAGCTGGGAAAACCAGCACTGGACCGACCCAAACCCCCTGAAAGTGGATCTCAGTTAGAAGGCCAGGGCAGTTTAAGGGACCTCTGACAGTGGAACCAGGATGTATCCCTGGTGTAGGAAAGGACTTTGGGAGCACATTCCCCATGGAGGTATACTCCCTTAGCCTAGAGGCAGGAGGGAGGGCCTAGTCTCTACTCTAAATGACTTGACAGATTTGATGACCCCTCCTGGAAGGCATCACCCTCCCTGTGGAGTGGGTGGGGAATGGGATGGGAGAGGGAGTTGGGGGGGGGCATGGGAGTGAGGGAGGGATCTGGGATCGATATGTAAAATAAGAAAAAATAATGTGTGTGTGTGTGTGTGTGTGTGTGTGTGTCTGAGTGTGTGTGTGTGTGTGTGTGTGTGTGTGTGTGTATGCACTACCAAATACAGTTTGGGAAAAAAAAAAAAAAAAAGGAGGAGGAATTGAAGCTGGGCCCTGAAGGATAACTTAATGAAGAAGCCAAGGCTGATGGAAGCAGATGGTCAGGGCAAGAAGACAGGGCTGTGTCTGGGATAAACACACTGAACAGGGAAGGGCCAGTTTGGCTTGAGACTGCACCATGGGATGTGAGTCTGGGCAGATGACTTAAAGCATGACAAAGGGTCTGAGAGACTGTGTTGGTCGTTATGATTCTCTTATAAGGGCTTTTAAGGACCAGCACATCAGTTTGCCACAGAGAAACTGTGTAGAGGATGCATCGACTGCAGCAGAGGACCCACTAGCAGCAAAGAGGACAAAACTGAGGATCCTGCTGTGGCCAAGAGACAGGTGTGGTGGAGCTCAGAGTCTCATTGTCTGTCTTTGGGCAACACACTGAGGAGATGCTCCGGGCATCTGTGAGTACAGGCCAGGGATGTGCACAGAATAGAGACCCCACCCCTGAGAGATACCCAATCCAAAGTTCGAACCACGCCAGGAGTGGTGCCTTCAAGAGAATGACTATCAGACTGGGGGTGGACACAGGAAATGTGTTTCTGCTTTGTTGATGCAAAGACTTCAGTTACATACAGTTCTATAAATGTGTAACCAGGGTTGCAAGTTCAAGGCCAGCCTGGGCCCCTTAGCAATGCATTGTCTCGAAATGGAAAATATAAGCATTTACTTAGCATGTATAAAGCCTCAGGCTTAACTCCAGACATTAAATAAATAAATAAAAATTTAAAAAGTCATCATAATATAAGTGACTTTATTGAGTCCTTTAGCTGTTTAGTTCCGTGAGGACTTGGAAGTGACAGTGACAGATACTTTACTGTACTCACCTGCGTGAATATGATCTTGCTTGCAAACAAGTGACTGTCAACAGGAGGTACTATTAAATTAAGGAGAGGACACAGGAAAAGCAGGCACATTGAGCTAGTCACAGGGCGGCATTCCAGGAAGGCTAGCCCTGTCTGTTTGTCCTTTTATTAACTTTTCCTGTTATTTCTTCCAGTCCTGTTTTTTTCCTAAGAAGCATTTCCTTGGGTCTTCCCTCAACAGCTCCTTCACAGTGAGGTCACTTCCTATCTGAAACTGAGCCCCACCTCATACACTTCCTCCTCTCCTTTTGTCTGTCTACCCTCAGCATGCATGAAGTTTGTGCTTGAGTATACCGGAAGTCTCTCTCTACCCAGACAAGGATCTTTTGTCTGTTCTGGTCTTTGTCACATCCTCCGTGTTCAAAAGAGAACCTGGTACAAAGCAGATGCTCAATAAACATTTGCCCAGGGAGCGACTAACTGACTCAAGTGGACCTCAGTTCCCAGGAACCAGAAGGAGTTACTGTGACACACTACCCAAACATTGGCGCTCTTGCTATGATTAGCAGACAACGGATGCTTCATAAGCGAGCATAAGGGAGTGAGGGGGAGAAGAAGAAAAAAGAAAGGAAGAAATCCACATTCTGCTGAGGCAACCTGCACAGGAGGCAAGCAGAGGTAGCCTATACCCCTTCACATATGGGAAGGCAAGATACGCCCAGCAGATTCTGCCCATTCCCTCTGCTCTCTCCCTGGGACCCCTCTGCAGGGAAGGTGGCCGGTTAGTCCCAGGTTTTGCTTCTATGAGCCCATAAAGCTCTATCAGAGCTGCTAGGCTCATAATCAAATTTTAATGACTGTCTGCTTCCCTTCCTAGATGTTTATAGTCCTCTGCACTCTGATTAGGTTTTTGGTCCCACAAGATAGTTAAAAGCCCACAATTTGCACTGGGTGTTTTATTTTTTCTGAGTTAAGTGAGTGAGTAAATGTTCTTTTGATCTTCCCGCGGTGGATAAGGGCTGTTTGTGTTTTTAAGGCCCTTACCAATTATGTGAGCTGGATGCAAGGCCCTGTCTGAAGCTGGCCTTCTGGGTGGTTCTAAAGTACCTTGGAGGTTTTTGTTCTTTCTCCTCCCATCTGTCTACACCCCAGGTGCTGAAGGGACAGAGGAAAAGCTAGTGGAAAAAGCTGTGGGAAGGAAAAAAACGATGGGATGTTATACCAGGCCAGCCTCAGATCAGTGGGCCAAGAGAGCAGGAGACTTTGCTGCTGGGGGCTTATTGCTTCACCTATAGAGAGGTGTGGGGGAAACAGAATTTGACATCCCTTAGCGTAGTAGCTACTCTTCTCCTCAGAGTGAAAAACAAACAAGCAATACCTAGCAGAAGAACCTTAAAGGAGGACTAATTGACTTTTTAAAATTATCTTTTATTATGTTTAATGATATGTAAGTCTGTGTGTACACATGAATGTAGGTGCCTACAGAGGTTCTGGCCTGGAGCTAGAGTTACATGTAGCTGTGAGCCACCTGACATGGGTGCTGTGGATTGAACTTGGGACCTCTGGAGGGGAAGTACATGCTCTTAATCACTGAGCCAGCTCTCTAGCCAGGAAGACTTGATTTTGGCTCTCAAAGACACAGACCATCATGGTGAAGGAGGTGGAAGCTTGTAACATGTGAGCCAGGAAGCAGAGATTTGGGGTTGCGAAACTGCACCTGCTGTAAGTTCTTTCTCTGTGGCCTGTCTGCTAACTAGGACCCATGTCTAGAAGGTTCTACAGCCTCTGCAAACAGTGCCACCAGCTGGGAACCAAATACATTTTCAAACACGTGACTTGAGGGACATTGCCTATCCATGATAGTTACTCTGATTTGGGGACTTTCTGCTGGGCTGGGTTAGCAGTGGACCCAGTAACCAGTGGACTCTGTCATTGTCCTCATTCTAGCTGCCACTGTGTGTGAGCGGAACGAGGAACTGTGGGCCAGTGACAGAAGGGCAGGAACGCAGGGATCACACTCACCGCCTCCTGGGCTTGCCACTTATGCCGGGATTGAAGCAAGAAAACCATTCTAGCTGCTGACTTCCTATGGCACAAGTGCATTAACTCACCATTTCCACAAGTAACCCCCACACAATAGCAGTTCATGGTTTTAATTAAGCTTGTTGCAAGAGCAATCATCGTTGCCGTCAGTATCAATCATCCGCAATTTTTCTGACTATGGCCTTAAGTGGTGACAGTGTGTGTTGACAATAAATAATAATGCCTCTGGCTTGAATTGACACTTCATTGGACTTAAAGAGGCTGCGCCTGAACACTCCTGAGCTTGCTGTGTAAAGACCTATTTGTCTCTGACAAAAGCTGAGTCTAGAGGATATTTTTTTTTTTGTTTCCCAAATGGATTAGTTCATAATATTTGCAAAATTCATCCTTTAGTAGATGACAGGCACAAAGTCCAAGTCATATTTAGAAAGGATAGATACTTTGCTCGGGTCTGAAGCATCCGAGCTATTCCCAGCCTCCCGAAGTGTGGATGCACTGAGTTATGGCTCTTTCTTCCCAAATGGACTTGGGAAATGAAGTTGTTTTGATTGCAAAATGGCTGGTGGCTGCTCCCTGTTTCTAGGTGGAAGCAGGAAGGAAGGAACCTGAAGTCATCCCCACTTCCTGTATGACTAGCATCTACTGGGAAGTCCGCAGCACTAGCTAATACTTCTCCAGGACAACGCTAACCCTCCGCTTATTACTCTTGTTACTGTATTTCTCCGATGTAAAGCACTCTCCTATCTCAACCATTTGTGCTACAAATAATTTTAATTGAGCCAAGAAACCCTTGACATTTTAGAAATTACCTTCTATTTATAAAACTTTAAGAAGGAACCTTTGTGGCAGGCCTGACCTCTGTGTGATTTGTCTCTCTCCTCCATCCCCTTCCAAGACACACACATACACACACACACACACACACACACACACACACACGTTCACTCACACAGGAGTGCACGTGAATGCACACACAGATTTTGAGTTCAGGTTCTTTAAGTTTTCAAGGAACTAAATTACCTTCATTCTAATTTAATTTTGTGGTAGCAAATAAAAACCCAATTTGATATGTCCAAAAACTCCTACTCCAACTAGGAAGCAGTCCAGCTCCTTGGACTCCCACAGTCACCCCAAGTCTGCTCGGGATGAGGTAGTTCTGGGACAAGGGTTACACAGTGGACTTGGGGAGGCTGAAAGTCAGTCTGTCACTTCTGCCGGCCTCATGGTGTCCCCAGCAGTTTCTGCACAGTGAAAACATTAATTTTTGTTACTGTTTTCTGTAAATATCTTTTCTACTGATGCTAGACACTCGAATTTGACGTGAACGGTTAAACACTGTCTTTTCCCTCCTGCTTTCGTATCCATCGACCCTGGTCTTCAAAGTAACTCATTCGCCATGTGTTTATAGACCACGCACTGTGTGCCAGGTAATGTTCAGGTTAAGATTGGTCTGCGAGAGAAAGCAAATAAAAAACAAACGCACAAAACCAAACACAGCTCGCAAGACTTGCCTCAAAGGGAAGGAGAGGAGGGCAGAGTGAAAATATCTCCCTGCTAGGATAGGTTTGTGTGAAAGGGGCCAAAGTTACAGACAGAGTGAGAGAACAGCATATGCTCGGGCAGATGCTCATTGCGCGACAGTGGGGTGAGTAGCAGGCCACGGGTAAGAAGAGCATCTTCCGGGCTTGGGGGGACCATGAAGGCAAAGGCGAGGACTTGGCTTTCCTTCTGAGTAAGCTGTGAGCTCTGCAGGGTGTGACTTCTGTGACTCGGTGTGACTGCGTGTCAGTAGCTTGGGGGGGGGGGGGGAGAACATAAGGAGCAGTGAGACCATTGAGGAGGGAAGGTGGTGATGGGATGTTGTAAAGCTGTTGGCTTGGGGATATCGAAAGGAATACAGAAAATGTTATTTGGTCCTATTTTAAGATGAGAAAACTCAGAATAGTGACTTTCTCAAGAACCCAGAGTAAGCGCTGCCCAAGTTGCGTTTGAGACCAAACCTCTTAGCAGTGGCATCACGCACTACCGAGTGGACAACTGTCGTGGACGACAGACAGCCTCAGTATCCACCTTAGAACTCCTGCTCTGAGGTTTGATCGTGCTCTCATTAACATAATAAATAAGGAATCAGGAAGAACAAGGGCACACAACTCCCCTGGATGCCCTGACAACTAATGCTACCTGACAAGTAGCAGGTTGGAGCCTAATGAATAGCCAAGAGCAGGAAGGGAGGAGGAGGAATGTGGGCTTCCAGGGAGGAGGGAGCTCATTAGTGGTCTTGTTGCTTAGATGGCTCACAGCATCCTTCCAGCAGACCCTGTACTGGAAACACTCTTATTGTTTCTCCAGGGCCTCTGTCGTGTGTGTGTGTGTGTGTGTGGTGCGTGCTGTGGTATGTTCAGCTGAGGTAAAATTCATATAACATAAAGCCAATCATTTTTATTCTGAAATGAGTCATTCTATGGCATTTAGTACAGTTAAGGTGTTTCTCAAACATCATAGTTAGTTCCCAATAATTTTCATCATCCCCCCAAGGAGATCCCATACATATTGTGGGTCTTCTCCATTTTCCTCTCTCTCCATCTCCTGACAAAAAACAAAGCTACTCTTTGTCCCTGTGGACCCATCTACTCTGGACATTTCATATCAATGAAAACCATACGTGTGACCTTTTCAAGTCTGACTTCTCTCACCTAGCAGAATGATTTCAAGTGTTGTTTATGTTGTAACATGTGTCAATACTTTGTTCCTTTTTATTGCTAAGTAATATTCTATTGGATATGTTTATCCATGTGTGATGGACATTTTAATCTCTCCAACTCTTGCTAACCATGAACAACGTTACCTTAAGCACGTGAGTGTACCTGTCTTTGTCAGAGTTCCTATTTTAGATTCTTTTGACTCTATCGAGCAGTGGGATTGCTGAGGGAAATGCATTTCTATGTTTCACCTCTTTTGGGGAAACTGGCAAACTGTTCACCACAAACAGCACATTTGTATCCCAAACATGAGTAAAGATTTCAGTTTCTCACGTGCTCTAATGCTTGCTCTCCTCTTAAACACCCTGCCTCCCTCAAGGCTCCTCTAGCAGGTATGGAATAACATGTTGCTTTTCTTTGATCTGTGTTTAACTAACTCCTAAGTTCTGGAGCATCTTCCAGTGTCTGTTGGCCATTGGTGTGTATACTCTGAGCAAATACCTAACGACTTGCCTCATCTTTGTTCCGTTGCTTGCTGTGGTTATTGCCATGTTTGAGGTAGCACTTTGCCATACATGCCCGCTGGCTTTGAGCTCATCATGTTAGCCCAGGCTGCCCTTGAACTCACAATGACACCCTGGACTCAGCCTCCCAAGTGTGATATGTGTCACCATGCCCAGATGCCCACTTTTTTTAACTGGGTTCTTTTTGCTGGCATCTATTCCGGATGTCAGGCGCTTATCAGATGTGGGATTTCCAAATTTTCCTGATGTTTTCTTTTCACTTCCTTGATAATGTGTCCTTTCAAGCCCAGATATTTTAAATGCTGATGCACTTCATCTTACCTGTTTTCCCTCTTGTTGCCTTCCTTGCAGCCTGTGACTTATTCACAGCAGTGAATGGTTGCACACTTACAGAGGCACAGAAGAACACATGAAGAGTTTTTGCTATTGTGGACCAATATCTAAGGAAGGCAGGGTGATTCCCAAGCTCAGAGAGTATCATTCTCTTTGTAACTGTCATTTTGATAGACGCTGGACTGTTTACACAAGAGACCCACAAATCTAAGGAGAAAGAACACAGGAATTCATTTTGCTGTTTTATAGGAGACCTGGACAGCTGGATAGGCCAGGGCTCCAAGCTCTGCATGTGGTTTGTAGCATGAAATGATTGCTGTAACAACCATCAATGCACCCATGTTCCATCCCACCAGAAGGGGAAAGAGGAGGGATTATTTATTGTGCTGCTTCTTTCCTGTCCCACTTCTGCTTACCTCCCACTGGCCAGAACTTACTTGAATGACCACACCCAAAGGAGGTTAGGGGATGTGCTCTTTCGTTCAGTGTCAATGTGTTCTGCAGCAGCTCTGTTGTTACAGGGCAGAAAGTATACATCGGGGACCCCCCCCAAAAAAAAAGTCCCGTTTCTGACACAGAATCCCAGCCTTATTCCCTGGAGCCATTTAGGTGTCATCGCTCAAGTTGGGGGTAACTGAAGGAAAGCCAGTTCATGCTGCAATTTGATTCTCTCTCAGTCTCTCTCTCAAGCACGCTGCTTGAGAGAGGGAACTAAAGCTGGGTAAGAACATAAATCATCCAGGAAAGGGCTCGAGGAAGCATGAGGGAGGGGGAGAACAGAGGATGCTAAGTGCTGGGAGTGTAGCCCTGTTGGCAGAGCACTTGTCAAGCATGCACGAAGTCCTGGGGTCAGTTCCCAGCACCACATAAAACTAGGCATGGGGGTGCATGCCCGAAATCCTGGGATGCAGAGGGATCAGAAGGTTAAGGTCATCCTCAGACAATGACATAACACACATTGTTGACTTTTTCCATTAAGTTGAGGGGGTTTGATGACAATGACAGGTTTCTTATCTAGTCACCTACACTGCCTTGATCCTAGCGCTAAACCTCAGTTTACTCCTCTGAGAAACAGAAACAATAGTCATCACAATAGTAACAGCAAATATTTCATGGGAAGTTCAAAGATAAAAAGATAGGAAAGAAACCACTTTATAAGCTACAAAAAGATAGTCAAGCACTAAGTACTTTTATAGTACAAGTTTAAGTGCTGTGCCAATATAACATTAGGGAGAAATGTAAAAATGAGAAAGAAATTCAAGACGGATATCAGATCATCTGCAGGGCTTCAGCCATAGCTTGTTGATACACCCTTCTGGAAAGGATGTATGGCTGTGAATTGCTAGGATGACAGTGACAGCCTGTCTTAATTACCCTTGTAGTGCTGGGTAGATTCTGTAACCAAGACAATTTATGGAAGAAGGAATTTATCAGAGGCTCACTATTGCAAAGGGTTAGAGTCCATAACCATTATGGCAGTAGAGAGCATGGCATCAGCAGTCAGCAAAGCCCTGGAGCAGTAGCTGCTCACATCTGATCCAAAAGCACGAGGCAGAGAGGGAGCTAACTGGGATTGTCACTAAAGCCCACCTCAACAAGGGCACACTTCCTAATCCCTCCCAAGCAGTTCCACCTGGGAGAGCATCTACAGGGCCCGTCCTCATTCAAAACACCACCTCGACCATCATTGTTACAAACACAAAGTTTTCTAAGTACTTATCCACCTTTTCACAAAAATGTTATCCTCCCCCATGTCAAGAAAAGTTCTGTTTTTGCCAGGCTTGGTGGTGCACTCAAGAGGTAGAGCCAGGGTGGTCTATGAGTTCAAGACCATCCTGGTCCACATAATGAGTTGCAGGACAGCTGGGACTATGTAGAGAAGTCCTGTCTCAAAAAGGGGGATGGTGGTGTTCTTTTTGTTGTTGACAATAGTCTAGGGTTATTTTATAATTTCCAGGCAGATGGACTTGAGGTCCTTGTTGTTTTGAGGTATGAAAAGTGTCAGATGTAGTAGTACACACCTTTAATCTCAGCAGTTTTGGTTCACTGCATGTGAAGAAAAACCAGGCAGCCTAGAGTGATAGTGCATACCTGTAATCCTAGCACTTGGGAAGCTGAGGCAGGAGGATTGAGAGTTCCAAGCTCCAGTCTCACATAGCGAGACTTTGCCCCTCACCACCATCTTCCTACACACACACACACACACACACACACACACACACACACACACACACGAGAGGTGGGGGGGCAGGCTGGGAAGTGTGGCCTGTAACCCCCTGCTGCTTAAAAGACTGAAATAGGAGGATCACAAGTTCAAGGCCCACCTAGGCAACTCCGTCTCAAAATAAAAAAAAAAGTCAACTCAGTGGTAGAACACTTGCCCAGCATGTGTAAGACCCTGGATTCAATTCCTAGAACTGGGAAAAAGGAAAAGAAATGAAAAAGGTCGTTCAACAAGAAAGGGGGCTCCTGTGTCCAAACCACCTTTGTCAGGAGGCTGAGTGAGGCAGCTTTCGAGGTGGCCCAGTGGGATCTTCCTGCCACAGGAGGCTGTGCAATTATACACACCATGCCCTAATTACTTAGTCATGTGGTCTTTTTCAGTGTCTACAAGTCCACAAAGCTAAGACTGTTGTTTTGAAGTTATTCCTGTCACCGATTCACTCCACACAACCCCAGGTCATATGCTGAGCTGCCCCTGGATTGTCAAGAGCTACAACCGGCTCCCTTTATCAACTATGTCCTACAGGCTCCCAGACAATGAACATGAAGCAACCTCCCCCAGTTATCCACAAGTTCCAACAATGGGGAGAAATCCCCAGTGCTGTTTCAGCTCATCTGTAGAAATCCACGAGAGACCATGACCACCTTCACTCTGTAAATGAGAGGAAATGTGGACAGTCATATCCCTTCTTCTCTTCTTCTCTAGCATACATACTCTCAAGTCCCCAGATGGCCAAACAAGATCAACAGAGTCACTAGTCCACTGAATCCAGGGATCTCTGCTGCCAAAGAAACCACCCAGTCCCAGGAGCTGAAGACAACTGCTATTTGAACTGGAATTGTGTTCGGCTGGGACACCCTGTGGTGATTGCTCATGTCATCATAAGAATGATGTGTGTTGGAGATGGAGAGATGGCGCAAGCCTGGTTGCTCTTCCAGAGGACCAGGGTTCCATTCTCAGGACCCACAGGGTGACTCACAACCATCTGTAACTTCAGTCCTGGAGTACCTGATGCCCTCTTCTGGCTCCCTTGCACCCTGCATGAACATGGTGCGCAGACAAACATATAAGTAAACACAATTTTTAAAAAAAGAAAGAAAGAAAGAAAACATATCTTAGTAGTATGAAAACGAGGAGTTTTGTAGTTTTGTTTATTTTGATTTTTTGGTGTGTGTGCACGTGTGCATGATAGAGATGAGTTCGAAGGTCTACTTAGACTGTCCAGGTAAGTGCTCTGTCACTGAGCTAACACCCCAGAAATAGATTGCACCTTATATCCCGAAAGGGGCTTTGCAACCAACCCACCCTCAAAGGATTCTGAGACACACTTGAAGAACATTTTCAGGCAGATTCAGAGATACCAGATGATACTAGGACAGTTCTAGAGCCCAGAAGTTGCCAGGGGACTGTTATCATTGTTGAGGGGAAACCAGGCACAGGCCTGCACACATCTCCAGGGGAGGGCTCTAAGTTTCCAGCTAGTTAATCTTTCCCCGGTGCTCCTGTATGGAGATGCCAGCTAGGACGCCTCCTCTAAAGCAGAATTCCTCTCATTTTATTATAGTGCACCAGGAATTTGTTTTGTGTCAATTGTTTTGTCACTGGAATTTAACACTCCTATCATGCAGCCAAGCCTAACTATATCTCCATGACATATGACATATTTTCAAGGTGTCTCTCACCACCGTCGCTCTTATATTTATTAAAAGGAGAGTTTGAGCCATGCAGCTCTTATTAAACCCCTTGGCAGCCTAGTTGCTTTGAAAATTTAGTGGTTAGCTAATATAAAAGTCATAAAAGGTTTGGGGTTCTGGAGCCCTCCATAAACGCTGACTTTCAGGTGCCCTGAGATGCAATTTCTTTGATCTTTGGTTGCCCTGGTAAATCATTTATTGGGGCAGCCTTTTAAAACAGGGTCCTCTCAACTACCCTCCCACAAGATGTATAAAATAATGTTCTCTGCCCATAGCCACCAACTCCCCATTCTTACTGGATTCCCTGATTGCAAACTGGTGGGGAAGTTAGCGATTTTTTTTTCTACCAGTTCTTATTCTCAGAAATCCACTGATGAGGACTACTGAGATGGCTAAGCAAGTGGAGGGGCTTGCCACCAAGCCTGATGACCTAAGGTTGATCCCTGGGACCTGGTGGAGGGGAACAAATTGTCCTCTGACCTCCGTGTGCCTGTACACCCCTACCACACACACAATACAACACCATACAACACACACACACACACACACACACACACACACACGCACATGCACACATGCATGAAGAAAATCCTGTACACCCCTGCCACACACATCATACAATACACACACACACACACACATGCACACATGCATGAAGAAAATCCTGTACACCCCTACCACACACATCATACAATACACACACACACACACACACACACACACACACACACGTGCTCTCGAGAATGCATGCATGAAGAAAGTCACAGAAGAAACTGTGACAATTTGGCACACAAAGCAAACCGCCATTGCCTGCAGGCTCCTGCTCACACACTATATTAAGATGATGTTGGCAGTATGTGGGGTTTTAAAGACTCAGATATTTATAAATACCAGAGCTCTGAGTTTTACTAGGTCAGCCTCCAAGTCATCCAGGTCACACCATTCTCCTGAAGCGTTTTTCCATTTTCCTCTCCCTCTTTCCCCAGCTAGCTCACTATGGATTTTAGGGACTCCAAGTAGAGAGGGGAGCGGTCATCATATGTTTCTAAATACCCACTCTAAGGCCTGTCTGTCTTTCTGTCTCCTCTGCCTTTTCTGAAGACTTCAGAGAACTCGAAAGTCACTATTAGACTTGGGGTGCAGCTTTGTGGAAGAGCCCTTGCCTAGCATTCATGGAGTTCTGCCTTGGCATACAAACTGTCACCAAGAAAGGATCTGAGGACTTTGATTTATGCAAATGTGTCACATCTCTTGTAAGTGTCCAGGGGCACATGAAAAAGAGGCTTGTAAGGAATAAACCCAGAAGGTTCAGATGTGACAGTCTTTCTGTCTCGACAGTCACTGTTACAGTCGAGACTAAACATGACAGTTTTCTTATAAAACAAAACAAAACAAAAAACCCCAACAACACTGGCAAAGTCACCCCAGAAGGAAGGGCCCTCATGACTAATTGCTTAAGTAACACCTCATACCTCAAGATTGGAAAAAGAAAACTGTTCCCCAACTTGTAAATGTTGATGAAGAAAAGCCCTTCCTAAGAAAGACAAGAAGTTATGAAAAAAGACTTAATTTTATGAAAAGTATATTATATGAAAAAGTTTAATTATATGCAGTTAAAGTTCAACACAAAAAGCTATGCAACTAAATCGGAAGAGAAATAACGAAATGCAGGCAGATCTTAGATATATATGACAAAGCGCTAATGTTCCTAAAGTTTTTTAAAGTCCCGCTGATCAGCAGGGTAGGGAAATAGACACAGCCGCTAATCAGGTTGTTGATGGAACCATAAACACAGTGGCAAACAAACAACCCTGCATGGAAGTGGTGCTGGGGAGCCTCGATGAGCTGGATGCTTGTGTCTCCAGAACACATTCAGAAGCCCCACCCCACACCCATGTGGTGCCATTTGGACCCGGGGCTTTGGGGAGGTGTTTAGGGTTAGATAAGGTCATAAGGGTGGGACCCTCTAATGCAATTTTTTCTTTCAAGACAGGGTTTCTCTGTGGCTTTGAAGGCTGTCCTGGAACTAGCTCTTGTAGACCAGGCTGGTGTCAAACTCACAGAGCTCTGCCTGCCTCTGCCTCCCGAGTGCTGAGATTAAAGGCCTGTGCCTCCATAGCCCAGCTGCAATTAGTGTCCTTTTAAACAAGAGACACCAGAGAAAGCATGCTTCTCCTTGTCCCCTGAGCCATTGTGTGCACTGTGAAGGGACAGCCTGCATTCCTGAAAGAGGTTCCCACCAGACCCTGACTAAGCCCGAGCCTAGACCTCTGCTTTCAGCCTCCCAAACTGTGGCAATGCGCATCCTAGTTCTTTAAACCACATTGTCTGTGGTATTGGTTATGACAGCCAGAGCAGGCCAACGCAGCGTGTTCATTCATGACACTGAGTTGTTTAAAATGTTTGATGACCCTCAATGTCAGCAAATGTGAGATAAGGGTTCTCCTGGCTTCTGGCTGCATTCATTTTGGTGAGCTCATGGCAGCAACTTCTAGAATGAACACATGGTTGGAACCAGCAGTTTCTAATTCCAAGAATGTATAGTGTTCATCTATTTGTATACATGTAATAAAGGACAATTAGGGATCCTTGTGTAGGAAACCAATGGCTGAATGAAGAATAAATAGATGTCCTTTCAGGGACTAGCTCCAACCCTGACAAAATCAATGTGTTCGGAGCTGAAATGACGGTGGATGTATGGACGCTTGCTGTGTGACCCCTTATATCTATCTGTTTCTTGGAAAATTCTCATGATGAAAGTAATGAAAGAGAATATAGTAGATCTACAGATGATGTTATGGGAATTGAGTGAGACAGCTCAAATCAGCAAACAAAATAATTCAGCAAGCAAAGAATACTTCATTAGAGTTTTTTTTTTTTTTTGATCAATAATGCATCCTTACCTAAATTCAACCTCTGCTTAATATTCCTTGTTTTATTACAAATCATTTTGTAGTTACCATCTCTCTTCATCATTTTGGGGGCACATTTTTCATTTTATTTTAGAAGGGAGACCATTGATGCTTTGATATTATGATCATTGGTCTATTCCACATATTAAATTTTTGTCTTCTGAAAATATTTTTCAAATTACATTTTTAAAGACTTTCTACAGTCCAACAAACACTTATTCTGGGTTCAAACTATTAAACATTCCTGGGGAGCACTAGCAAGATGACTTAGTGGGTGAGGATGTGTGCTATGCAAACTCCACAAAGTTATTCCCTGACTTTCTCATGCACTGTGGCATGTGTATACCCCCCCACCCCACACATACAACAATAGCAAATAAAATCAATAAAAACCCAAGAGATATTATGGGACCTTATGAGAATTACACATAGGGATATAAGAACACTTCTCTTAGTCTATTTCCTGAGTACCACCACCCTCCAGGGCTCCTGCAGAGGTCTGGGTACCACCACCCTCCAGGGCTCCTGCAGAGGTCTGGGTATCACCACCCTCCAGGGCTCCTGCAGAGGTCTGGGTACCACCACCCTCCAGGGCTCCTGCAGAGGTCTGGGTATCACCACCCTCCAGGGCTCCTGCAGAGGTCTGGGTACCACCACCCTCCAGGGCTCCTGCAGAGGTCTGGGTGCCACCATCCTTCTCTGGGTCCCATGCATAGATCTGGGTTGTGTTATGTGATTTTATTTTTAAAGAGAACTAATCATCCTGGAGTTCCAAGCTCCCCATCACCATAAACATTTCTTTCTTTCTTTCTTTCTTTCTTTTTTATTTTTTTTTTTTTAATGAGAGAGAGAAAAAAGAAAAAAAAACTGGATGAAGTGGCTCCCTTGCAACATCCAGTCTCCCTGTTAGAAATGTTGGAATCTTAAATAGTAGTTAGCATTTTAGCACCAGGGTAAATGGTCCCTGTGGCTCTCTGCTGGAACAATGAACACAAAGATGTAGAGAACCAGCCAAGCTCTTCTGCCTAATTGGTAGGAAAGTGGGGTTTCAGCCAGGACACAGTGTGATTGCTGAGCCAAACCCAGAGGACTAAAGTGAGAGCGAGAGAGTCCCAGAACATCAGGGACAAGTGGGGGTGGGGGAAGATTTCTGAGTTTGCTAAAGGGTCATTGTCCAGGGCATTGTCATCTGTCACTTAATGACCACCTGTGTTTAGAACTTAGTTCTTGGCTTCCTGCTTCTCTAGTATCTTGAGAGCAGAACTCTCTAGTTCCATCCACCTCTGTGCTCTGCATGGAACATCTTACTGTGATTAAGGGGTTGGGAGAGGGTGATTGTTCCTAGAAGGTGGGAGGAGAAAAGGACAGAGGAGGAGGCTAGGTAACTGTGCCAAGTCATTTGGAGGCATAGTCATCCTACTTGGAGAAGACCAAGTAGGCTAGAGGGGACGCTCCATGGGCTGAAAGATGGTAAGCTTGGACTGGGCTGCGTGGGGTGGGCACAGAAAGGAGAATGGGGACATTCCCTGAACATCATGTTTTTGGGGAGACATCTGCTGCTTAGCTTGTGGCTTGGATTCAGTAGGAGCTGGTTATTTCCACTAAATAATTGTACAGAAAGTGGCACCATTTGCTGGTTGGATTGAGAGCAGGGGTGAGAGTATGGAAAGCAGGAAGGGTATGGAATTGAGAGCTATACTGTAGCTAGACCATGCTTGAGATGGCCATTATAAACCCAGACAGGGTGTCAAAGAGACAGCTAATAGATGCTTTAGCTCAGGGTTGATGAAGGATGGGAGAAACTTGGTGGTAAGTCAGCCATGGGAAAACGTGGGATCCCAGAGAAAGGTGGCGAAGCAGGAATGTCGGCTGGTGAGGGAGGGTGCCTAGGCTCTGAAAAAAACCATATAAGAGGAGATGCGAACGAGTCATCGGAGAAGAGGGGCCTCACGGCATGTGTGGAGAGGGAATGAGAGGTGGTAGCTATACCTTGACTCTACCATCACGAGTACACACGCATATCTGTATGCACACAGTCTGCCAGTGGTTACAGAATCCAATACTTCTGGGCCTTGAAGCCCTTTTTAAAATTACATTTTACACATCAGTAAATTTGTAATTCAGGGACCGCTTTCTTGGGCTTATTTATATGGTGGAGTTGCTGAAGGATTTGTCAGGAAATAATCTGAATGTTATTTATCTGACTGCTCAGCTTTATTGACTGCTACATTTCACAATCCTTCAGTTCTTTTGGCAGAGGAGTAAATAACACCGCTATTAACCTCTAACATTGGTGTAAAAATAGGCAGTTATTAAGGGGTAAATATTACTGTGACGATTATTGCCCCGGTCTGCTTTCTCTGGGAGAGGTAATAAATAAGGCCTCTCACGGGGTCCACAAAGTCCCCCATTTTGTTGAGGGAGCTGGAAGTTCCTGTCGCCATGGCTGTAATCTGGAGCCAGGTAGAGACGATAGGAAATGTTCAGTAGGCCACTTCTGGAGGAAATCAAGGCAGCACAAGTGCCTGGTGCATGTTTATATAAGGAGCTGACTTCGAGAACTTTCCAAAGGAGCTGACTGCGAGAACTTTCCTCCGGCAGATGGGAAAGGCTGTGGGAAGGGGGAGCAAAGCAGTTGGGTGGGAGCTGATGAGGTTGTAGCATTGTAGGTGGGGGCTTTGGTTATTGTTTTGTTATTGTGCTCAGAATACCTGACAGAAACAACCTAGAGGAGAAAATGTTTACTTTGGTTCATGGTTACAGATGGCTGCCATCGTTGTAGCTGGAAAGAAAGGAAAACATTCAAGGTGATGGGAGCGTGTAGCAGAGGCTTGGTCACGTAACAGGGAGGACCGCACAGGACCTGGGGTAAGTGTAACCTCCACACTCACCCCATGGAGACCTACTTCACCAGCCAGCCCCTGCCTCCTAAGCCTCCATGATAGTACTAGGGAATAAGTGCCTAACACATCAGTCTACATAGAGACATTTCAGACTCAAACCATAACAGTGTGTGTGTGTGTGTGTGTGTGTGTGTGTGTGTGAGCTTGCTGGTGGAACCAAGCTCTGTGCTTGGAGTGGGCAAGGTGACCCTTTAGCAACTGATAAGTTGACCAAGAGGTTCCTGAAAACTCTCCCTGTTGGGGTCGGTAGAGCTGGCTCCGCTTCATCTCAACTTAAGGTCAGAGAGTTCGAACCCAGTATTGCTTGTTCAAGGTTAAACGACAGACTGTTTGGTCTAAGAAGTAACTAATGGGTGTTTTACCTTAACAACAGGATATTTAGTCTAAGGTGTGGCTATTGTCTATCTTGCCTTGACAACAGGATACTTGGTTTAAGGTGTGGTCACTTGATGTTTTGGATATTGAGAAGGTAATTATGCTTGCTTATTCCTTGTATCTTGGCAAGGAAGTCTCTTTGTGGTCCCCCACTTTTGATTAGGGTATATAAAGACTGTGTATCATAAACTTGGGGCTTTTTTCCTAGTATTCACTGGAGTGCCCTCCTGATTCTATCCTATGTCTCTGCCTTTTCTTTAGCATCTATTGATGGGGCATATATATATATGTGTGTGTGTGTGTGTGTGTGTGTGTGTGTGTGTGTGTGTGTGTCTTATTGGTTGATGGATGAAACAGATTGGTCAGGCAGGATGACAAGGAGGATTCTGGGAAGTGTAGGTGGAGAGGATCACCCAGGAAGTGATGTAGCTGGGCAGAAACCTACCACTCGCTAACCATAGAGGTCTGGAGGTCTGTACAGAAAGGCAGGAAGTGACGTAGCTGGGCAGGAACCTACCACTAGCTAACCATAGAGGTCTGGAAGTCTGTACAGAAAGGCAGGAAGTGACGTAGCTGGGCAGAATCAGAATATAAGTGGGGACAAACAGGAAATTGCCCTCTTCTCTTCGTAGAAGCTGAGCAGTTACCATGTATGCTGCTGGAGGAGTAACACCATGCTGGGCATCACCAGGTAAGCTACAGCCTTGTGGCAATACATAGATTGATAGAAATGGGTTAGTAATTAAGATGGAGCTAGCCAATAAGAAGCCCTAGCCAACGGCCAACAGTGTTATAATTAATATAGTGTTTGTGTGTTCATTTGGGACTGAAGCAACTGTGGGACCAGGCTGACGGGAAAGAGTGCCCATAACAAACTATAGTTTTTCTACCTGCCATTTCTTAATCCCTCCAAACAAGGATGAATGTATAAATAAGGTGGGGCCTGGCTCTTGTGGTCTCCTGGACATGGGACACTACTTCTCCCTATTTTGGGAGGGCTGAAGAGTAAGCCTTATGTAAGGCTCCTGGGCAAGTATTTGCCTATTCATTCACAATAAATTGTGGTTTATGTGGTTTAGGTGGTTAATGTGTTTTCAAGGTACCTTTAATCAAATGCTTTGTCAATAATCCAGTTAGGCCAGGTAGATAACTCCGAGACAGTATTGGTGACAAGTGAGTCTCTGCCTAGTGATGTCTGCACACAACAGGACTAACTGTGCTCCTCAGCTGGGAACCCTTGTCCTATAGGGAACTCAGAGACAGCAGCAGAGCCTGTGTCCTCAAGCTGCCCCAGCTGGGCCTGAACAAAAGCCAGGACTGCTATTGGGATTTGCTTTGCATATTCTTTTGACATTCCACTCAAATACATAAATAAAAATAAACTACTTTTTAAAGAGCAGTTAAATTCAGACCTTCTGGTTTAAAATGGTTGCAGAGAGAGGGAGGAGTGATAAGGAAAGGGGTCAGGACCAGGCTACAGAAACCCACAGAGACAGCTGACCTGAACAAGGGGGAGCTAATGGAACCCCAGACTGATAGCTGGAAAACCAGCATTGGACCAACTCAGGCTTGAGCAGTCTGAGGGACCTCTGACAGTGGAAACAGGATGTATCTCTGGTGCATGAAAGGACTTCAGGAGCACAATCCCCATGGAGGGTTACTCCCTTAGCCTAGAGGCAGGAGGGAGGGCCTAGACCCTACTCCAAATGACTTGACAAATTTTGATGATCCCTCCTGGAAGGCCTCACCCTCCCTGTGGAGTGGGTGGGAGGGGAAATGAGATGGGAGTGGGGTCGGGAGCATGGGAGGGAGGGAGAGAGAACTTGGATCAATATGTAAAATAAGAAAAAAATATATATATATATACACACACACATATATAATAATATTAAAATGGTTGCAGAATGAGGGGCTTTGCATTTTACTAAGTTTATCTTCTGAACAGCTGCCCTTGTGTGAAAACATGGGAATTCATTATTTAATGAAAATTTATAAATGGATGGCTCCAGAATTAATTTAGCTTGTAAGTTTAGGAGGTGTTTGCTATACATTCACAGTGTGGATACAGTGATTCCCAGCAAGGCATGTCTTTGCTTTTCTGTGGCCAAACATCACTACACAATTGGATTTGTACTTACAGACCAAACTTCAGAGAATATGGACAATGCAGTGTTCCTAACCCACTTAGACAGTAAATGATGTTTATTCAAGACAGCTGAACTCATGAAAGAATAGAAGCACATCCCAAGTGTGTGTGTGTGTGTGTGTGTGTGTGTGAAATCCTGACCTCATTTAAATTTTTCCAGAACTTACTGTTTTATTGTCAGCAGGTTGGTAGATACTGGACAGTATTTCTTGAAAGATACTGAAATCATTACCTGGTAGTGCCTCAAATAACAGTGATAAATATGCTCCTTGGCAAAGCAAAGATAACGGTACAAACACATGACATACTTATGAATATATTATGAACACATATGATGGGAAGGGAGTGAAAGAAGAGAAAAAATGAGCCTGAAAAACAATGGGAAGGGGGCAGAGGGAGATTCGTGCTGGGTGGGGTGCTTCTATGCATAGGGTCCTGCTGATGAGAAACCCATCTGTAGCCTACTGCTTCCTCATCACGTGAGAGCCACTGGAGGATGGACACCAAGTCTGGGAGCCCACCAAGATCTTCAGTCTTGGGACTCACACACAGCCAGGGATCCCAGCCCTCCCTGTCTAGGAGGGTCAGAGGTTACTGGAGTGTTCCCACTGCTGTGGAAGCCATGACTGGTCCTCCTTGGACTCTCCCTCCTGTCTCCCCACACTCCTTTTGTTCTTAGACTGTTTCTGTTCCTTTAGGCTATGGTTCCTGCTTGAAAATGAGTAGGGATTCAGATAGGACCATCACTCTGATGACTGAATCCCCTGGAGGCCTTTTTGCTATGGCTTGTAGCTATGGCCCTCCTGGGAAAGAACTCACTGGAAAAACAATACCCAACTTCTCAAACCATGCAATGCTTCTGAGACAGGCATCTTTTTACCTAAGATGACCTCCTGGGTGGAACTCCCATTGGAATCTCTATGGGTCCTGTGGCTGGATGAATGGACAGTGGGTCTCATAAACTGAAAAGGCTAGTGTCCTAACAATAGGCTTTTGTTACGAGCAGTTTCCCACCAGCCTGGTCTCAGAGCTGCATCAGTCCCAAAATAACATACGGAGATTCTATTAGTTACAAAGCTGTTGGCCAATGGCTAGAGCTTCTTATTGGCTAGCTCTGTCTTAAATAGTGACCCATTTTATCAATCTAAATGCTTGCACATGGTCTTATCTTACCAGAGAAAGGGTCCGGCTCTCTTACTTCTCTCACGTCCTACATCTTGACTCCCCTCTACTACATCTCCCAGAATCCTTGTCTCCTAGTCCTGCCTATCTTGCTTTCCTACAGGCCAACAGGGCTTTGTTCATTAACCAATAAGAAACATTTACAAAATGACATCTCCCATCAGCAAGTGGCCATGCATTAACTGAAAACATTTTGTGAGTGTAGGAGAGATACCCTAAGAACCACCAAGACATGGACACAGTCCCTTTTACACATGACACAATGTAGGGGGATCTTTTCAAGGGTGGAAACTGAGCCCTTATTTAGATAAGAGCCAGTATCACTGGGCTTGTCATTGTTGCATAACTCCATCTCTACTCCCATTGGGCTCTACCCATGCCCAGTCTGTCCCCACTGCCATTCCCAGCCTTTAATCCATGGATTGCCTGTATTAGTACCATCCAGAGCCTGTTAGAAATTCAGTCTCTGGGCCTGAAGAGATGGCTCAGCCGGTAAGAGAGCTTACTGCTCTTCCGGAGGACCTGGGTTCAGTTCCTAGCAACCACATCAAGAGGTTCACAAACATCTGTAACTTCAGCTTCGGGGGTTTGACACCCTCTTGTGGCTGTGGGGTGCCCCTGTCCTCATGCATGCACACCAACGTGCACACACATATATTCTCATAATTAAAAATAAAGTATTTTTTTTCAAGTGCAGAGTCCTGGGGTCCACCTATTGCATCGGAAACTGCACTTTTTATAAGACCCTTAAGTGAGGTCCTGTACACTGAAGTTTGAGAAGCCATTGTCCCAGAAGGATGATGTTCAACCTCAGTCTCACATCAGAGTAACCCATTGAGCTTTACAAATGCCAGTGCCTGAGTCTTATTCCTAGGGGACCATGGGGGATGATATGAGTGCTAGGGTTTGTTAAATTTCCCACTTGATTGTAATGGGATGTCATTCGAGAGCTGTAGGAAGAACTTAGTGTGAATACATGCCAGTGGCTTTTTGCCAAGTACCTGCAGTGGGTACCTCCTGGCGCTGTGTGCACGCCCCCCTCCCTGCTTGTCTACCCGTTTTCAGTGTGTTGAATACATTCAAATGACAGGGTTGCATTTATGGTCATAATGGCAGGTGCATTCTGGCTTATGCAGAAGAAATATTTCTGAAAAGAAATACACCACGGCATGCTTGTAGCTTGCTGGAATCATACTTCCACGTGAAGAAATTAACATCTACATCCTCTGTTAGTTGATATTTCACTACTTCATTAGCATAAGACACATTTTAAGACTTTTTTTTTTTCTGTAACATGCCTGTTTGTTTGTTGCACATCGGAGTTTTGAACCTGGAGCCCCGCACGTGCTGGATTAACAACCCCAGCTCATTTTCCAAATTTTATTTGGAGACTTTAGCCCAGTTGCCCACAGTAACCTCACACTTGCAATCCTGCCTCAGCCTCCCCAGCAGGTGGGTTATAGGTACGAAGCACCATAATCAGTCAGAGAGTTATGCAAACGCAACAGTCCTGTCTAATTTTTCTTGTGTGTGTGGTATGTGTGTATCTGTGTTGGTGTGTGTGCATAGAGTGTGTCAAGTGCATGTGCACATGTGTATAGGCCAGAGTTCTGCAGGTGTCTTCCTCTACAGTTTTCACTTTATTTTATGTTTACTTATTTTCTGTGTATGTGTATGAGCATGGTGTGTGTGTGTGGAGGAGAGGTCAGAGTCAGTTTTCCCCTTTGTCCATTTAGGACCCAGGAATCAAACTCAGATTGTCAGCTTGGTAGCAATGGCTTTTTCCTGCTAAGCCATCACCACACTGGCCTCCACCATATATATATTTGAGACAGGATCTTGTGCTAAACCTGGAACTCACTGATTGGCTAGGCTGCCTGGCTAAAGAGTTCCAAGGACCTGCCTTGCTTCCCTGATCCCTCTCCAGCACCAGGTTGGTAGACATACTTAGCTTTTACCAGGATTTTACTGGTAATCTGCACTCACTCCTTATGCTTGCATGAGCAAGTGTTTTACACGCTGAGCCATCTCCCTAGTGGTCCCCCTCCTAATTTTTCCGAGATTATAATTCCATTTATTAGACCTGTTTGATATCGTTATTCAGCACCTGACATGCATCATATTTCAAAACTTTGTCACCTGACCAAGCAAGGAATGGTCAGGTGACATTTAATTTGGAGTCAAAGTAACATTCGATCTGTCCTTATGCAGTTCCAAAGAAGGTGCAAATATAGGGAAGTTGTAGGTGAACCCAGATAGGCTAGACAGGATTTGTGGCCAGAAGGTCTGTGTGGCCAAGATTCCTCCTGACTTACACGGCAGGGCTGGTAGGCAGGGCAGTGCTGGGACTGTGAGCAAAGCTGCCTACTTTACACAAATTTAACCCTGAAGTAAAGTTAGCACTTTGGATACCATCCACAAACCCTGTGTCTGTGAGGAGGGAAAGAAGGAAGGGATTAGCAAAGATGGGAGAGAGGAAGAAAGGGAGGGGGAGGGTGGAAGGGAGGACATTTTTCTGACACATAGCATTCATTTTTCCCCAGTGAAACCAAGTGGTGAATTACAAGGAAAAAAATTATAAACTACTCTGATGCTGAAAACAGCATGGAGTGATGAGAAGCCTATTTTTTTTCTCTAAATAGCTGATAAAAAAATAAAATATCACTAAATGATGTTTCCCCACACACATACACAAAATCTGCTTTTATTGGGCTGTGGAAGGCAGAAAAGGAGGGCAGGGTCATCCTAACCTTCTGGCTTGGTTGATGGAATTTCCAAACCAAAGTAAAGGCAATTGTTTTGAGGGGAAAATTCACCCTGGGTTTGTGTTTTCCCTCAGCTTCATGCTCTGTCGCTGGTTCGGGTGGTAATTTTTTAGATGCGGTTGATGAGTGACTTGTTTCCATTCAATTTTATGCATATTTTTTTTTTAACCTCTAATGTAGCTTTGCCTTCTTCACACTAAACAAGGCTCAGCTCCCAAGGTTTCTTCTTCATCTACAGAGAGGCTGGGGGGGGGGGGGGGTCGGCCTCTTCGGGAAAACAGAAGGTGGACATGGTGTGAGGTGAGTACTGAGGAATAAAAGATGCCAAAAGAAAAATCTAGAGGGTTTTTAAGCAGCTACATTTATGTTAGATGAGACACTCAACAAGATGCAATGTGGGATCAGAGGATAAACCAGGACCCCCTGGAGAGCCAGCTTCACTTGGGGAGGGAATTGGGGTGGCCCTCTCTTCCATGCTCATGCCTTGCTCCAATCCATTCTGAAACAGCAATCTTGTCAGCATACAAATCTCACACCATTGTGTTCCCACTTTTGTGTACCAGTTCTGCATAAACTGTCCCTTTTTTACCTCTGAATTCAGCTTTGTCCTTGAACTGTCTCTCCTCTCCTTACCTGTGTGCCTGCTCTTCTGGCCAGGTCCCTGTTTTTCCCACCCATCCCACCCCACCTGGTCTCTCCCTCCTCCCCTCCCTCTTTCTCTTCTACCTCAAGATTTACTTAGCTGTGCGTGTGCGTGCGTGAGTGTGTGAGCACAGATGCCCTCAGAGGACAGAGGTATTCGATCCCCCAGCACTGGCATCACAGATTGTAAGAGACCCAAAGTGGATGCTGAGAACCAAACTCAGTTCTCTGTGAGACAGTGTACACTCCTCACTGAGCTCTCTCTCCAGCCCCTGGTCTGTTTCCCAGACAATGGGCTCTCTCTGCCTCAGGTCCCTCCAGCTAATGCGCCTATAAAGAGCGCTCTTTCTGATGGCTAACTCTTACTTTTTCTCTTTGTGTCTATGTCACTTCCTTAAGAAAACCTTTCCTGGTTCTCCAAATTGGGCCCACTGCTGCTGTGGCTTGTCTATGACGTGTTCCCTAAAATGTGTTAAAGGTTTGATCCCCACTAGTGGATGTAATCATTGAGGCATGAACCAAATAAGAGGGTGCTAACCTCATCAATCCATTCATGAGCACGTGCTGAGTGAAACATCGGGAAACTGGGTCTGGCTTTAAGAAGTGTGTCACGGATCAGAGGGTGGAGGGTATTGAAGGCTTTGTTGTTCCCTGGCCTCTTTCTGTCCACTCTGCTTCCTAGCTGTTAGGAGGTGAGCAGTTTCTTCCATCACATATTCTCCAAAGCCTTCACTATGAAGTTCAGTCTCATGTCAAAAGCAATGGGACCAACAACCATGAGCTGAAATATCTGAAATTATGAATCAAAACCCATCTTTCTTCCTTTAAGCTGCTCAGGGATTTTCCACAGCAGTGAGAAATCTGGCAATACAGACATCTCCATCCTGTGCACACACGATCTTGACCTTCTCCATCCTGTGCACATGCGTCATCTTAATCTTCTCCATCCTGTGCACACACGATCTTAACCTTCTCCATCCTGTGCACACACGATCTTGACCTTCTCCATCCTGTGCACATGCGTCATCTTAATCTTCTCCATCCTGTGCACACACGATCTTAACCTTCTCCATCCTGTGCACACATGATCTTGACCTTCTCCATCCTGTGCACACATGATCTTAACCTTCTCCATCCTGTGCACACATGATCTTAACCTTCTCCATCCTGTACACACGCATCATCTTAACCTTCTCCATCCTGTGCACACGCATCATCTTAACCTTCTCCATCCTGTGCACACATGATCTTAACCTTCTCCATCCTGTACACACGCATCATCTTAACCTTCTCCATCCTGTGCACACACGATCTTAACCTTCTCCATCCTGTGCACACATGATCTTAACCTTCTCCATCCTGTACACATGCATCATCTTAACCTTCTCCATCCTGTGCACACACGATCTTAACCTTCTTCATCCTGTGCACACATGATCTTGACCTTTTCCATCCTGTGCACACACAATCTTAACCTTCTTCATCCTGTGCACACATGATCTTGACCTTTTCCATCCTGTGCACACGCATCATCTTAACCTTCTCCATCCTGTGCATACATGATCTTGACCTTCTCCATCCTGTGCACATGCATCATCTTAACCTTCTCCATTCTGCTCAACAACATAAACCTAGCACACTATTTGGTGGGTACTCAGCAAATGTGGTTTTGCTGTTATTGAATGAACAAGTGAATGTAGTGGCATTTGATCCAGTGCTGCCCTTCAATGGAATTCTACCTCACATGGAACAGGGTTCCTGTTCCTCAGCCCTCTATTAGGCCCTGATATCATGTCCTCCAATGTAAAAGAAAAGAAACACCACTACCTCCAAAGCCTGTTACCAACAAAGCACAGTGTAGTGAGGACTCACAGGGACATTAGTGCATATTTCAGGGGACACAAATAGAAAGAACGGCAGAGAGATGATGGCTTTGGGGGGAAAATTGTGAAGGGAATGATACAAGAAGCAACAACTACAGACTGTGAGAGGCATAGCATCCTTGGTGTTGAAGCTGGGCCTCCGAGGAGCCACTCGATTGGAACACGTACAGGACCCTAAACTCTGGCCAGCAGCTGAGGGACCTGTGAGAGCCTCATCTCTTGGCACAGCAAATCCATCCAGCACAGGTAGGACAGAATCCAAAGCTTAGGTGATAATTTCAGGAAAGCTGGGTCCCTAGTGCCAGGACTGAAGAACTGCCCGTGGGAGAGGGAGAAAGAAGGAAGTAGTAAAGATACTTGACCTGAAAAGGAGGGACTAAGAACCGTAAAAGAAACGGATTTATCTGGCTAAAAGGCCAAGCATGGCGTAAATGTTAAGAGGCCATTTGTTTTTCCATCTTGCCAAATGTGAGTCACTAAATTTGCAACGTGAATGCTTTATTGTACTCTAAAAATTCTGAATTCTACGGGCTATTCTCTTCCTGTTCCAAAAAAGCCATTCTAAAAGCTCACATTAGAATATTTTATCACTCTTTCATCCCTCCTGAACATCTGTGAACTGGAAAGGATATAGTATATTACAGAAACAATCCATTTAAAGAAAAACAATTAAAATGAAAACTGCTTCCATTTCTATGGCATAAAAAACTCTGACTCTCTCCCTTTGCAATTTTATTACCACCCTGACATGATACAGCCACAGCTTCACTTACACACAATGTTAATTTCACTCATATTCTACTTAATCTTCAAAACATTGCAGAATAACAGTTTTCTTCTGTAATTTATCATTTACTATGTTAAGGCAATGTGTTTAGAGGCTTTTTTTTTAAGCTTGCATTTATCTCAATCCTGAAAATGTGCTCTGAATGCTATTAAAATATATCATTTATACACTTTCACATTTAACTGTATTAACTATACCTTAACTAGACATTTATTAAGAGCAGCATATTTATTCCCCATTCAGTACTGTTTAAATCTGTGGAGTCAGCGCTATGGAAATGAGCCATTTTTGCCAGCCTTACATTATGTAATAGGTTCAACTGTGCAGAAACCCGTGTTCTATTGTAGTGGGGTACGCATCACACATCTTCTCTGAGGTTCCTCAGACTATCTCTGGTGCAGGACAGAGGCTCCTTTAGTACACCAGTGACATGTTCTGAGCTCTGAAGGACTTCACACCTCATTCACTCATTCATTCATTCCTCAACACACTCTGTGCACAGAGATGAAAACATAAGCATATCTGACCCTGGAACCTTCCTTTGGTGTTAATGATAAAAAGCAGAAATTCCCCCTGTAAATTTCCTTTTTTTTTTTTTTTAACTTTATTGTTTAAAAAACTCAAAAGTGAATAAAATCATCACATTTCATTTTTATTATATCAAAATATAACATACACACAGAACAGAACATCAAGGTTAGAGTTTATAATGGGAACCTCCACACTGCCCCACCCCCTACCATTAGCCCTGTCTTCCAAGGCAACCGCTGTCAACTTTTAGCCATTTCTTTGTGTTTTTACTTCCACAATTGCAAGCAACACCTTTCTCTTCCTCCAGGACAGTTCCTCACGTCATGCTGACTCCCAACCACAAAATTTATTCCATTACTATGTCATAACTGTAATTTTGCTGCTGCTATGAATCATAATGTGTTTCTTGATAGTGTTAGGTACCCCCCCGAAAGGGTTATTTGACCCCCCCAAGGGGTCATGACCCACAGATTGAGAACCACTAACCTAGAGGTTCATACATGCTAAGTGAATGCTGTTCCACTGCGTTCTCTCTCCAGTCTTCATTTTACCGTTTGTTTAGAGGTGAGGTCTCGATAGGTTGGCCAGGCTGACCTCAAACTCACTCTAGCCCTAGCAGGTTTTGAACTTGTGATCTGTCAGCTTCGGCCTCGAATTAACGGGAATTATGGGCTGTCTCACCAGCCTAACCTTGATGCACAATTTGGACCTCTTTTGTTGTGGATTTTTGTTTCCCTCCAACGTCCAGCTGCTGCACCAGCAGATATACAAATGAATGGAAATGGTTTTGAACAAACTTGAAGATGTTTGCTACTTGCCTTAAATTGCGTCTTTTAAAATATGCTTTTCTTTTATCCCATTTCTGGTTTCATGTGCTTGCACTATTCATTACCAAGGGACTGGTGCTTTAAATTGAAATATTTAGGATTAATACTTTGAACAGATTTTCAGCTGTATTTCCCTGTTGGTTGTGCATTTTAATCTTTATTTCCTCTGCTGATTAAAACAAATCCCAGCTCACATGAGACGTCACAGCGCTTTTTAAGTTCTCAACAACAATAAAAAAAACTTCAAATCATAGGACTTGAAACCCTATTTTCTTATTTTCTTCTTCCCCTTAAAGAAATGTTAAGATCCTTTAGCTAAGGATCTAATGTCCCTTGTCCATGCTGATGTCACTCTGATAATCTTCTTGCCTCATCCTTTCTTCTTTCGAGTCGAGTTCCCTGGCTTGCTTGTATGCTTGCTTGCTCATTTTTTACCTTGCAGGACAGTTTTTGATGCATCACCATCTTGTTCAGTTTTGAAAGCTGAATTTCTTTTTGGCCAAGGAGGTGGATGAGGGAACTTGTAGCTAGAGTCTGGTGAGGAGGGGAAGGAAGGACAGTAGCTTGGTACAGGGAATCTGGCCAGAGATTGACAAAACTATGGAGGGAGGGAGGATGGTGCATGAAAACGTGATGACTCACACAAGGCTCAAATAAAACTGAGGTAACTAGGCAGTAAACGATATGGAGGAACCATTAGGAACAGAGAGAAAATACCTGCATGAGAAGGTATGGCAACTGGGAATGGAAGGAAATGTCTGATAGTGGTCAAAAACAGAGCCTTGCAGGGAACAAGGCTCTAGCCCCCCCCGCCCCCCCCACACACACACACCATGGCCCCAGATGTGAGACACCTCTCATAAGAGCTGCTCAAATGCACAGCTGTCCAGCACTTCAGATACCTTGAGGTTCCATCTTGCTTATTGATGTCCTGATTTTTGCTTCTGGTAACTGGACATCCATATCGCTAAAGACTTTATGGGTTATTTCTAACCTACAGTTTGAGAGCTGCCACTAACCTGACCTACGTATCTTACTATACACACTTACATTAAGTTTGCTCCAGACTTCCAGGCATCTCTTTGATAACTAGTAATGTGATTTGGCCATGAATGAAGACTGACACACACACACATATCCTGCAATCAATACTACTGAAGTACTGTGCCAGCCTTCTGACATTGCAGACTGTCTGACCACACCTAAAGGAAGCTGCGCTTGTCTGTGTTAAGTAGCTTTCTCAGCCCATGAAGTCCAGGTTCAAATCAAGATTCCCCCTCACGTCAGCACTGTCTCACTGCCCCATATATTTATACTAGAGACAATTCAGTCAGACTGAAAAATAACCAGGGCCAAGCAAGTGGCTGTTCGGTCAGGGGAAAGATTTACCGACCCACAATGGAGACCAGTCCTTGGGACCAGTGTGATCTGTACTGAGAGGTTTTCTTGAATGTCTCTCTAAACATATATATCACTATGTAATCCATACAGTGCTGTTTTAACAGACAGAGCTCTTACCTGTAATAATTTTCTTTGAACTCATATGCTCTAAGAAATGCCAATAAACTCAGTTGAAGTAATTTCTCACCCACAGCACGTGCATTTGTTCCAAAGAACCTTAGATCTTATGAACAATTGAAGAACATTCTGCAGAGTCCACACAGACGGTCATTACATGCAAAATGGACGCTGGAAAAAGAAAACATTTGACCCTTCCATTGATTGAACTTTCCTTCCAAGTGCCCTTCAGGGAGAACTGAGCTGGTTGCCAGGAAACAGATTTCTTTCTGGAATCAATTCTTTGCCATCCTAAGCGAGTTTGTCACTTATTAGAATCATGGTTCTCGACTTACAGTGACAAGTATTCTCCCTCTTAGGCTTCTTCCTCAATTAAGGTCCAGAAATTCAGAACACATCTGTAAAGTGTGGTGGGCATATGAATGACGATTCCTTTACATTGCATATTTTAATAAAGCTATTGAATTATTACACCATTTAGAAAGTACTGAGCGACAGCAAGTGAATTCCCTAAAAAAAAGTGTAGTTTGTACTTCCCAGTGTGAACCCTCACTTGGTAAGGAAACCTGTTGTGATGTATTTTGAGGGGACCTGGGGTCTTGAAATAAACTTGGATGGAGTGATACAGGCTTGAGCCACCAGCTCTGTGATGGGAGGGCCAAAGTGTCTGTTCTTGACATCCATTTCTTTACTTGCAAAGTGAGAATCTTACAGGAGATCTCAAAGGTCTGTAACTCTTGCTCTTCATAGTTAATTGTGTCACTTTTTTCTGGTCATCCAAGGGGGCTGTGGGATGGCTGTGAGGGTCGTAGGGGGCTGTGAGAAGGCTGTGGAGGATAGTAAATATCAGGAAACTATGGAAGCAAGAAGCCCTGATATTTTGACTTTTTTATAGCAAGGTGTCAAAATAATACTGTTTAAAATTGGCAAATAAAGAAGAACTTTCAATACATTATTAAAAGTTATTGGGAATGTCATTATAATAAAAACCAAAATGTCAATCTTGAAAAATAGGGGACCGTGTATTCTTTCAGCACAAACTGTAAAGAAAGAAAGGCTGAGATGTGTATCAAAAGATTAAACAAAACAAACAAAAAACCAGAAAACTAAGAACCAAATATATAGCACCAAATGAGACATCAGAACAAAGATTAAAAATACTTCATTAGTAAACACAAATGAGAAAACTCTTTACTTCGAAGAAAACTATCCAGTGGGATAAAAATAATCCTAAGTGCAAGCTGGATATGGTGGGCACACCTTTAATCCCCATACTTAGGAAGCAGAGAGGCCAGCCTGGCCTTCAGAGATAGTTCCAGACATCCAGGGCTACACAGAGAAACCCTGTGTATAATGATACATACATCAGTTAAAGGAAAATTCAAGACATAAAACTACCTTAAAAAGATGAATATTTACTAATAATAAGCATACAATTTAGTAAGTTTATTGTTCTCTTTGATTGTTTGGTTGGGTTTTTTGTTTGTCTTATTTTTAGATTGATTTTCACCAGTATGCCTGGCTAGCCTGGAAAACTGTAGACCAGGCTAGCCTTCAGTGTCTGGCGACTTGCCTCCTCAGGGCAGGGGTTCCAGGCTTATGCCATCCGCCTCTCTTGCTTTGTTTTGTTTGTTTCTATAAAACAATCTGGCTATGTAGCCCAGGCTAGCCTCGATCTCAAGATCTCCTTGCCTCAGCCTCCTGAGTGTTCACTGGCTGAGTGTGTAACCACCATGCCCCACTCAATTTAGTGTCTTTTTATTCAGCAAATGACTTTGCTTCAAAATGCATTATAAAATGCAGGAAGCTACAATAACCAATAACAAAAGGACAAAAGACAGTTGTGAGAAATTTGCAATCACTTCCTCCAACCTATGACAGATCAAGCATGGATCAAAAAAAAAAAAAATGAGTATTACTTTGAAGATCCAATTCTATAGTTGGGACAGTAGCATCTGTGCATTTCTGTGTCTGTGCATGCATATATAAATGCTGAAAAGTAACTTAATTATTGACAATAATTTTTAACAAAATCTTATTGTGTTAACCCAATAAAATAATATCATTAAACCAAGTCTAAAAAAAGATCTCTTATTCAGTCAGAAGCAAGATCTCACTATCTTCCCTATTATTTGATAATGTTCTAGAAATTCTAACAGTTACACTGAATAAGGAAAGGAAATGAAAGAATGGATAAAATTATTTGCAGAGTGTACAAAAAGATGATTGATAGCAAAATTAGAGTCAATGAAAGAATGCAGACAATCAAAGGATGTGAAAATAAAATACAAAAATATATACAAGTTGGAAAACAAAAGCAAAAATGCTATGAGACACCAAGAAGGGACCGGTGAAATTGCTCAATCAGTAAGAGCACATGTCACTCAAGCCTGAAGGTCAAAGTTGGCTCTCCAGAACCCACGTGGAAAACCCAAAAGCTGATGGGCTGTGGCTCATCTATTCTAGCACTCTGCAAGATGGGAGGTGGAGAAAGGAGAACATTTCAGGTTCCATGGCCTGGAGTACACACTCAGAAGAAACAAGAGACACTGCTTCAACAAGGTGGGAACAAACTCCTGTAGGTAGTCTCCTGACTGCATTGCGTATGACAGACACACACAACACATGTCCAGTAGTCAGGTAAGTACAGAACTGGGGAATGATCTACTTCACACACACAACACACAACACATGTGTACCTACACACACACCACACACATTACACAACACATGCATACCTACACACACATACACAACCCATACATACACGTATGCATATACATACACAACACAAGCACATATACACACATAAATGTAACGAAACTTAAAAAAATTATCATGGCATAAGACACTTTGAATAAAAACAAAAATGATGACATAAGAAAATATTTAAAACTTTTACAACATGGATGGCAGGAAAGGCTGGTTCTGGCCTGAAAAGACTTAACAGAAAGGGTTATAGAGGAAAGTTCAACCATCAGCAGAGAAATGGTTTTAAAGAATATAAACAAAATTTGGGGTTCTGAGACTATCCCTGCTATACCTGGTTTGTAGCTGTGCATCTATCTCTCTCTCTCTCTCTCTCTCTCTCTGTGTGTGTGTGTGTGTGTGTGTGTGTGTGTGTGTGTGTGTGTCCTCATTCCTAATGAAAGCCTTTCTTCAGGGCAGGGAGATTATAAAGATACTTCAAAGAGATGCAAATGGTATTGCAATGTTTAATGACACCCATCAAGACAAAAGGATGAAGTATAGATCAAAATTTGCAATGTCTTTTAGTTATTAGGCAAAAATTCACAAGGTTGACCACACACTAGAGAATGACACATGGGGAGACATTGGCAGTCTGGGCTTTTTGCTGTGTTTGGGTTAGGGTTGGAGTTAAGACAAGTTCTTAACACAATAGCCCATGATGGTCTCCAACTCCTGATCTTCTCACCTCAGCCGCCTCCCAGGCTAGGATTACAGGCATGGGCCACCATACCCTGCTTAGCATTGGCATTCTTGAACATATTTGAAGGGGTGAAAGCCGATTCAATCTCTATAATGTAATTTGTCAAAAATAAGAGTACTCAAAATTTTGGCCCAGAAATTCTAGTTTTAAAATATCTTAAGATAATTACCAACATACTCAAGATACCTGCAACACTGTTCAGAAGTGTAAAACTCTGCAGTGGAATGTCCAAAGGACTGGCTCATCAGTCTGTATTATGTCCTCATGTGCCGTGAAAACTCCTAAGGTGTGTCAGCTATTTTTTTTTCTTTAATAAGCATTGGTGTTTTGCTGGCATTTTATGCCTGTTTGAGGGTGTCAAATCACTTGCAGCTGGATTACAGACAGTTACGAGCTGCC
This sequence comes from Phodopus roborovskii, assembly GCF_943737965.1. Lineage (NCBI taxonomy): Eukaryota > Metazoa > Chordata > Mammalia > Rodentia > Cricetidae > Phodopus > Phodopus roborovskii. Next base: position 22,419,257 of record NW_026126571.1, read on the forward strand.
ATGTGGGTGCTAGGAATCGAACCCAGGTCCTCTAGAAGAGCATCCAGTGCTCTTAACTGCTGAGCCATCTCTCCAGCCCCTAAAATTATTTTTAAAGTGTGTGCATGTGCATACACATGACAAAGCTTGCATAAGACTAAACTAGGCTCCTTTAATATAGGTGGCAATGGTGTGACTGGGACAATATATGAGGCCACTGGCAGTGGGTCCAAGATCTAACTCTAATGCACAAACTGACTTAGTGGAGCCCATTCTATGTGGAGAGATTACCTTGCCCAGCAAGGGTGTGGGAGTGGAGAGGTGCCATCTGCCTCAGCAAGATGATGGGACAGACTTAGTAGACTTCCTAGGGGAAAACTTACCCTCTCCGAGGAGCAGATGAGAGATGGGGAGGGGGGTGCAGGAGGAGAGGAGGAAGGAGGAACTGGGATTGGAATGTAAAAATAAAATTAATAAAAAAAAGAAAAATTCTACAACAACAACAACGTCTATTAAAAAGAAGAAGGAGAAGGAAAATTGCCAGGTGTTAGTGGTACACGCCTTTAGTCCTAGCACTCAAGAGGCAAAGGCAGGTGGATCTCTGTGAGTTTGAGGCCAGCCTGGTCTACAGAGCTTAGGACAGGCTCCTAAGCAATACAGAGAAACCCTGTCTCAAGAAACCAAAAGGAAGGAAGAGGAGGAAAGTCACATTGTGTGGTCGCAGAGATGGGGCAGGAGGGCAGCAAATAAGATTCTAGGGCTTCCTATGTGAACGTTTCAAGGCAACTAGCATTCATCCAGCTTCCTTGGAGGTGGGAAAGCTCAGGCTCAGGGATGCTAAGGAATTATCCAGGATCCAACAGCATGTTCCTGATTCTGGTGATCCAATGGTTTCAGGAACGTAATAAACAGGGCTGTATGGAAAGGTCCTTCTCTTTATCTCCCTTCACTTTGGCTACTGTTAAAAGCACACCTGGCCACATGGTGTTGGTATTAATGTAGAGGGGACCAGCTCCACAGTTCTGGGCCATGCACATGGCCAGGGAAGCTGGACACCTCCTTGGCCATTCTTAAACATGAGGGCACTGACTACCTCCAGCCACCACTGACTGATGTGTGCATCGCTTGCCTCAGCATCGCTGCTTTCCACAGAGGGACAGGGAGTTCACTTTATCCTCATCCTCCAGATCGGGAGACACCTCACTGCTTAGTGACAAACCTTCCCATGCAGTCCCCAGTCTGTGTTGTTCATAACCTGCACCAGCTCAAGCACTCTTGCTGCTACTGTGCCCACAGCTCACAGAAAGATGGCAAGGGACAGCGGCTACCACGGCTTTCAAGCAATGGAAAAACCAGTTCCCGTTCCCCCCCAAGCAGGGGACTCTCCCCGTGGAAATCCCAAGGGCTTTTTGCAGAGGAGTGAAGTAGGCTCTTGCCAGCTATTGCAAGAGCCCAGCCCTGTTTCCACCACCAGAGAAACAAGGACACACTGCCCTGATAGCACCCAGACACTAAACCCAGCACTGGTGACTGGAGCTATCACATGGCAGATGATTGCAGACCCCATCCAGGTTCTTGAAGAATTGCTTCTGTAATCGGGAAATACCTGCAGCGGTGATGCGTGCAAACTCCCATTTGAGCTGAGGGACTGATTCTAATACCCAAATTGAAAGACGTTAGAACTTCTGCTGTCGTCATCTGTCTTCCTCATCATCATCCTCTCTCTCTCTCTCTCTCTCTCTCTCTCTCTCTCTTTCTCTCTGCTTCTTGTTAGGGAAGTTGTACCTACCTTATGCTCCTGGTCAGTATAAGCTGGTTTATATCTGACTGTCCCCTATCTGGGATGTTAACTGTATTAGGGCTGAAACCTGGGATGAATGATTGAGGTGCCTATTTAACACATCAAAGCAGACATGGCTGCCAGGTTCTCCTACCTGTTACAAGAGTCCTTCTAGCTGATGTATCCTGCCCCCTACCCTAAATTTGTTCAGCCCAGGGGTTGGCTGCTGCTTTTCTTCCAGATGTCCTCCTCTATACAATCCAGCCATTTTGGTTACCCAGCCATTTCTTTGTCTACCCTCTACCCTCCTGGTCACTTGGCCAGTCCCTTGGCCCAGGCCACCCATCTTAGTCAGCCGTCCCTTTCCGTATCCCTCCCCATCTCTCCTCACATGGCCCAGTTTTCATGTTCACTCTGGACTCTGCCAGATGCCTCTGCCTCTGGCCGCATTCTCCCTTGTATCTACAACTTCTCCCTCCGCCTTACCCAGGGCCAGTCATGTCCTTTCCTCTTTTCTTTCTTTGCTTCATTCAGAATGGATACGCATGTACAACACAAAGATTTGCAGAGAAATGTTTTGTTAACTTAATAATTTCCTACTGTTCAGCATTTTATTATTTTTAAAGAGTCTTTGCTATGTAGCCCAGATTAGCTTTGAATACAGCATCTTCTTGCCTCAGGGTCCTGATGACTGGGGTTACAGATATAGGCTTTTGTCTTAGTTAAGGTTTCTATTGCTGTGAAGAGACATCATGGCCATGGCAATTTGTGGAGGGGAGTCCCATGAAACTGGAGTTACAGACAGTTGTGAGCTGCCACATGGGTGCTGGGAATTGAACCCAGGTCCTCTGGAAGAGCATCCAGTGCTCTTAACCACTGAGCCATCTCTCCAGCTCCGATCATTGGCAACTCTTAAAAAGTAAAACATTTAATTGGGTGGCTTACATTTTTAAAGGTTTAGTCCATTGTTATCGTGGTGGGACATGGCCATGTGCAGGCAGACATGGTGCTGGAGAAGGAGCCAAGAGTTCCACATCTTTCAGGCAACAGAAATGAATTGTCTCACTGGGTGTGGCTTGATCATATGTGAGCCCTCAGAGACCACCTCCACAGTGACACACTTCCTCCAACAAGACCACACCTACTCCAACAAGGCCACACCTCCCAATAGTGCCACTCCCTTTGGGGGCCCGTTTTCTTTCAAACCACCACAGTTATCATATCCAGATGAGAGAAAAACATTGTTTCCTAGTAACAGGACCATGCTTGTTGGGTGTTACAACACAGCAGAGAGGAAGCAGGCACAACACTTGCCCTGGCCATTTGTATTCTACTCCCAGGCATCTTCACAGGCTGAAGTGGCCTGGCCTGCGTACTCCTTCCTACCTCCCTCCCCTTGGCAAAGTGAGCACTGGTTGAGAGAAGTCAAAACAGTCCAGAGCATTTTGCTATTCTGGCATCCCTGGTTAACCGGAGCTCCTGTAGGCTCTCATTAGGGTTCACTACTGCAGAACAGACAGGAGAGCAAGCGCCTCCAAGACCAGTAGCCTCTTTTGTATAGCCAGAGTTCTTGGATCCTAAGAGCTCATTTACAATCCTTCGGGTTTGGACTGAGTCCCCAGAGGCTTAATCAGAATGAAAAAGACTCCATGACACTATCAACCGCTCAGCCTCCTGTACTCAGCTTTTGTGGGAGATTTAGGCGTCCTCAAGTTCCATAAAAAAACCATCGCGAAGACAGAAAAGACTGCCACCCAATTCAGTTGCAGCTGTTATGGAGAGAAGCCACATAGCAAATCCGGGAGCTGCAGGGAGCTGCCCTGGAACCCACCCCCCGCCCCCCCGTACTTGGGCTTCCGGGACAGTCTCCCAGCCAGTGGGTGGGAAGCACATCCTGAGGGTGTGGTGGGCTATAAAATGAAACGCGGCAAGCAAAACTTCCTCTGGCAGGTAACTTAATGAGAGCGTAGAGTTGGGTTGTCAGAGCGGCAGGTCTGTCCATCTGCGCAAACCAAGTGTGTCCAGAAAGGCCTGGCTGCGTTTTTATGGGCTGCATGAAACAAAAGACATCGAAACCATTGCTATATTCCTTGTCTAGCCCAGAGCCACAGTAACCTCATAATAACGAACTAAGGGCAAAGACATTTCCAACCGCTTGTGGAATGTGCTACCCCAGCCCTCTCAATTTAAAGGAGGCCTCCAGCTACTGACCGGGCAGCTGTTAATCTGCATGCTTACTGGAGAACAGTAAAACCATCAACCCCCAGGCCCAGCTTAGCAGGGGGCAGGAAGCAGCCACCGGCTTGATCTCTGGGAAATTGTAGAAGAAAAGGGCCTGGCAGAAACCTGGTTGGGAAGGTGGGCTGGGCAGCACAACCTCTTCCCGTCTTCATTTCTTTTCGAGCCAGAAGCCTCTGGAAACATCAGTGAGGAAGGGGGTGGGGGTGTGATGCCCCACAGGATCCTCGGAGCTGCTAAGAACTGGGAGGGGTGTTCTGGGCTCTCTTTAAAAAATACTTCCTGATTTCTCAGGATTCCCCTAATTAAAGGAAAGAAGTCAGAGGGGAAATGCCCCAATTATGTTCACCAACGAGGGGAGCCAAGCCATCTCTTTTATAGAGATGAAAAAGTACACAAACGGTGGGATGGGGGGGGGGCGCTACGGGGCACGGTGTCATCTACACTTATAGAGCCCCATTCATTCACTTACTGAACGTTTATCAAGTATCTATGAGCTGAATCCTTTGAAAGGGGGGACAAGGCACCACTGGAGGATGAGGTAAGGGTCATCGCTCGCAAGGACCTGCAGTAAGAGGAGGAGGATGAGCAAACCAGAGGAGCAAGTGTGGGAAGTTCTGGGGAAGCTCCCGGGAGGAGCACCTCATCAGTCTGGGGAAGAAAGAGAAGGCGTCCATGACAGTTCATTTTATCAGCTCAGTTGGATTGAGAATCTAGCAGACTAGTAGAGAACTTTCCTGCATGTGTCTGTGAGGGGCTTCTCCGACGGGTTGGTTCAGGGGAGCTCATAAGCCACTGATGGATCCAGACACTGGAAGGTGATAGAACTGTGGGAGGATAGACCTGGCTGGGGGAAGTGGACCACTGGGACGTGTGTTTCAAAGGTGTATTCCCCCTGGCTCCTTCCTGCTACTTTCTCTTCTTCCTGTAAGATGGACAGCTCCAGCCACCAGGGTACTCTGTCTCCCTTCCTGCCCCAGGCAACAGACCCAGCCAGGCTTAAACTGCAACCTCTCACACCATGAGCCAAAGCAAATTCTATTCCTTTAACTTGGATCTCAGGTATTCACACTGACCAGTTTAATGTCACTTTCCGGAAGGGAAGAAATGTCAGAGTCCACATCTAAGTGTCATAATTCTAAAGAAGAAACCAAATGATGGCAATTGTCCTGTCTGGTGGGGACTTCCTGTCTCTGTTTCCCAATCTTAGGCCCAAAATTGTGCTGGGACTTTAGGAGAACAGCAAGGACATTATTTTTCCTGGTTGGGTCTCGGCATTATTCTTAATTAAGGTCTTTGAAGCCCAAGTTTTTTCGACTAGTTCTGTTGACTGTGTGGCTTTTAGCTTGATTTTATTCGTTTTGAATAGTCCATGCCAATTTACCAGGAAAAAGTACAGTGCAATAGAAAAACCTTGTATACTAATTACACTGGTAAATTTTACTGCAGGATGCACTGAGTTTTTAACCTAAGAGGTAATTTCTAGTGAAAAAATGTGTTTCCTAGAGGCAGTAGGAAGGGAAGTTCCTGCTGGTCTTGGAGAAGACCTGGAAAAACACCCTGAGGGAGAGTGACCCCAAATCTGAAATGACCCTTTTGCCTCAATGGACCTGAGGAAATCAAAACTCAGGATTAGAAGACTCCTGGATACATGTACTACTAAAGTGCAACAGAGAGATCGAGGACAAGAGACGGTACCGTGGTGACATCAGGGGATGAGGAAGTGTCCTGGCTTTAGTCAGATTTACTTGGAGAGAGGGGAAGTTACTGGGACCTCCTGGTTTCAAGCTGTGACTTGGTACTCATTGATTACTTTATCTTAGGCTAGTTATTTAATATCCTCTGCCTCAGTCCTCATCTTGAGCTAATTGTTTAACATGAGGTGCCACAGTTTTCCTTATCTGTCGGATGGGACAATAGCAGTTCTTACCTCATGGAGCTAGGGAGAGGATTGGACTTCAAAAGTAGGTTGTAAACATGCTGGAACATAACTCTGCTCCATAAATCCAATTCTTGTTATGATTAGCCTTCCCTTTTACCAAAACAAACAAGAAATAGCAGATTTACTTAAAATTTCCCTAAGCAGAGGGATGGCCAACGGCATGGCCATCCTTAGGAAAGTAGGTCTTATTGTTTAAGTGTATGGAAGTGGAATTGCTCCTCTCTGCCTCCTGGGGACAAGGAAGATGAAATGACAAGAAGGAAGAAGAATCCAGACCCTGAATATTGCATCTTCCTGTCCCAGCTTCACCACATCAAGCATATGCCTTCAGACAGGCCACTCAGTTAGCCTCAAACTCGTCCTGTTCCTCTCCCAGAAAGAGCTAAAGAGCCTGTGTTCAGCGAACTGCTTCCAGTGTCGCCTTTACCACAGAACGAAAGTCGAGAATGGTGCTCAGTGATCCAGCGGAGAATGAAGCCATGTGGCTTCTCCATCCTCCGTCAGCGAAACACCAAAGAGCCCAGAAGTACTGGATTCCAAAGCACCACACTGGAAGTATGGAGGTGGTGCTGGGTGTGCTAGCCTTCCTTGGCCACATCTGCTCTTGTATGCAATTCACTGGCCACTGAGAAGTGTTGACCTGCAAGGAAATGCTTCATTGAGCTTGAGTAGGAGCCTCTGAGACATTGCTAAAGTGGCTACACATCTACTCGGTCTCTCTCTCCAAAGCCAACAAGCTAGCAATGTTTCTGTTCCCTTGTGACACGTGGGAATGAGTCTGCATCCCATAGATCATTGTTCCTGTCTCTCTTCATGAGTAAGACCAGCAGGAAGTGAAAGCCTTTTAGGCATTGTCCAACAATGACTAGGTATGCCAGCCCGACTCTGTGCATGTGTGTGTGTCTGTGTCTGTGTGTGTTTAGTAGTAGTAGTACACTTACCTCTGTGCATGTATCATCAATGGGAAAGAGATTATCACTGCTCTCTGGAGTTGTGATAGGGTAGTAGGGGAGGGGTGTCGCCCTTATCAACCCAGAACAGCTTCAGATGAACTTATGTGAGCTCCAAAGCAAAGGAAACCATGTGCCTTGACTATGCAGTGTGGGGATGGCACAAAGCCTCCTTCCCTAGCTCTTCTTTTCCACATGTTTTCTCATTTTTCATCCCTGGCTTCTTCATACAGACTGCCCAAGGGGGAAGGGCTGGCCCACTCCTCTGCCTCACAGCGCCTGAGAACCACACAGCTGTTGGTGCCCATCACTCTTCAGGCAGAGACTCTGGAGGTGGAGTGAAAATTAACACAGAGCAGGCTTCAGAAGGGTGCACCAGGAATAAGCTTCTTCCTCTACACCTAAACCTGTTACTTGCCCCCAAGGTGCCACCATGGCAGCTTCCAGGATAGATAACTGATGCCCACTCCAACATTTCATATACATATGAGTAGGTCTTTCCCAGAAGACTTGCAATAAAAAAATTCATATGTATCTGAAATCTAATTTTATTAATAGAAGAAAGGATGGCCTATGTCTTAACAGATTTGCAACTGTTGAACATTTTTCAGTTTTTTAATCATCTAAATTGAAAACAAAAGAAGAACTTAGACCATTGTTAAAAGAAAGTCCTTTTTTTTTTTTTTTTTTTTTTTTTGTTTGTTTGTTTGTTTGGTTGGTTTTTTTGTTTTGTTTTTTGTTTCAGAGATTCTGGGTGTAGTCCAAGCTGTCCTGGAACTCACTGAATAGACCAAGCTAGCCTCAAACTCAGAGATCCACCTGCCTCTGCCTCCTGAGTGCTGAGATTAGAGGTGTGTGCCACCATTGCCCTGCTAAAAGAAAGTCTTAATAGAAATCTGAAATAGAAAAAGCAGGTCAATAGAGGCAAGGTCAGTTTCTCATCTTAAAACTTCAAGAAGTCTTATTTGGAAGTATTTGAAAATTCTGTACAACTCAATGATTGATACTTTTTTTAAGCCAGGCTGGTTTTGACATGGAGCTCCACTTGCATCTCCCTTCGAAGTATTGAACTTAAAAATGTCACTGTCAGAACATGGTCCAAAGAATGGAGTCCTGTGAGAAGAACTCTGAATGCATGTGAGAAAACGCCTAGAAACCAAGACAAGGGTCTTGTGATCTCAGTTTCCTCACAAACATGGAGTTGATTTTTGGATTATGCTTTCATGCCTCTCCCAGATTGGAGTGAGTTTACTTCAGGTTATTCATTACAGCTGGCTAATAGTACTTGTTTATAGGCCTCTATGAGAAAAACATGTTTTTGCCACGTGAGGCTTATGCAACACATGGAGCTTGCCTTTGTGATTGGACACTTTTCTCATGGGACTCCTCTTAACCCTCAGGGTATATAAATTGTCTGGTGCTCTGAATAAAGCTTGCTGTTGCCTGAGACTTTGCACCTTTAGTCCATCACATTTATTGGCTGCATTCCCCGAGGACCCACTGCCACCTAGAGCATCATGCCTGACATCTATTTATTTATTTATTTATTTATTTATTTATTTATTCTTGAACAGGGTCTCATGTATTTCAGGCTGGCTGCAAACTCCCTGTATAACTGAGAATAACCTCGAACCTCTGACGCTCCTGCCTCCATTTCGGGAGCTCTGGAGGTTACAAGTGTGTACAACCATGCCCAGTTTATTTAAACGGTCTTGTCATCACTAAAAGTACTGTTGTATGTTATCTTTCTTATCAGAATCACACTATATAAAGGAAAAGTAGCTGGGCATGGTGGAACACACCTTTAATCCCAGCATCAGGAGGTAGACCCAGGAGTTCAAAGGCAGCCTGATCTATACAGTTGAGTTCTAGACCAGTTAGAGTTACAAAGTGAGCCACTGTATCAAAAAATAAAGAAAAAGTAATGATTGTTTACACTGAGCTCCATATTGAAGTTTCTCAACCCTCTTCAATTTACCCAGGATACCATGCAAATATTGAAATTTTCCCCATATGCCATGCTACAGAAAATTCTGCATGCATATCCTTAATGAGGATGACAGATTGCAACGGTACCCAGCACAGCAAAAATTCCTCAGCTCCCTTGAATTCGCATCTGCTTTGGAATGTAGCAAGGCTCAAGCTTCAAAGGCAGTCAAGCCTCCCCCAGCTCCAAGCCAAGTATGAACTTCCACTCCTTGCCAGTGATAGGATTTAGAGTAGGCACACGATATGGTTCTAGTCAATGAGCCATGTGAGGGAAAATTTTAGAATAGGGCAGACACAGAGACTTTTGGAAAGTTTTCTTTCTCTTCAAAAGAGCCACAAAATGGGGGGGGGGCACTCGTTCTTCTAGCCTTTGATCATTGAAAAATTAGTCTAATGCTTGGAGCTGCTGCAGCCATGTTGTGACCATGAGGACAACCCTAACATGTTAGAAATGGTAGAACAGAAAGGATGCTGGCTGGACAGGACGCTGGCACCCATAGAATTGCTCAGTTACTTGCTTTTACTTCATAACATCCTTTCATGTAGAATAATTGAGTCTCCTCCTTCTAGAATCCATTTCATCTTGGTCTTCCACAACTTACATCTTCTAGTACTCTCATAGTAGTTGTGATGGTTAAACTTGCTGTTGTTAAGCTGCCCTTCAGGCAATAGTCTTCCAACACAGCACTGGAAGAAAAGGAGAATGATGGGAGATGTCATTCTGTATATGTTTCTCATACTGGTTAATAATAAAGCACTGTTGGCCAATAGGAAAGGAAGATAGGAGGGACTAGGAGACAAGGAGGAAATAGGAAGTAGGAAGGAGGAGTCAAGATGGAGAGTCTGGAGAAAGCAGTATGTCGCCGGCTCCCCGGTAAGAGAAATACATAGATCAGCAGAAATGGGTTAATAATTAAGGCAGAGCTAGCCGATAAGAAACAAGTAACCGGGCCAACAGCATTGTATCAAATACAGAGTCTCTGTGTATTATTTGGGGCTGGCGCGGTAGCAGGACAAGACCGGGCGGCGGGCGGAAAAACCTGTACGCCTTACAGGAGAATGCTGGTTTCTCCTGCCCAGCGCCAGGGTTGTCAATTTCTTGCCAGTTTGATAGGCAGCATGGAGTTGAGTGAGGATGAATAAGGGCTGCCCATCTCACTAGGAGCTACTTAGGTCAGCTGCTTCAAGCATGCTGACCAGACCTCTGCTTTAACCACAGTAGTTCACCAATCTTCCAATTAATTATCTGTAGGCAGAGTTTCTGTTCTGCCTGGTCCCGCAGCCATTTAGTCCCAAATAAACACACAGAGGCATATATTAATTATAAACTGTTTGACCAATGGCTCGGGCTTTCTTATTGGCTAGCTCTATCTTAATTATTAGCCCATTTCTATTAATCTGTGTATCCCCACATGGTCTTGGCTTATTGGAGAATGCCTGGCTAACTCAGTGGGTAGAGCATGAGACTCAGTCTCAGGGTCGTGGGTTAGGGCCCCATGTTGGGCAACATTTGTGGAAGGAGGCTTCTGCTGCCCCGCCCCACCACCCTTCAGACCCATATAAACACACAGAGGCGTATATTAATTATAAACTGTTTGACCAATGTCTCAGGCTTCTTGTTGACTAGCTCTCACATAATTATTAACCCATTTCTATTAATCTGTGTATCTCCATGTGGTTTTGGCTTACTGGAGAATGCCCAGCGTCCTGTCTTCCCGGTAGCTACATGGCATCTCTCTGGTGGCTCCTCTCTGCCTTCCTCTTCCCAGAATTCTTCTAGTCTGGTAACCCCACCTATATTCCCTGCCTGGTTACTGGCCAAACAGCATTTATTCATCAACCAATAAGAGGATATATGTTCACAGCATACAGGACACCCCCCATCAGTTATCACAACCATGAATAGTAAAATGAAAGTGAATTGAGAGCAAACAACTAATGTTCCCTGGACCCATGATGGAGTTGGGACATGCTACCCCAAAATATGGCACCTGGGCATGTCACATATTTTGGAATGAAAGTGTTAAAGAAGCCTTGTGCTCAGATAGGGCCTCTAACAAGGACAGCAGTGACAAGGACAGCAGTGATGTGACCCTTGTTCCTTGACATCACATGCTCAGGATGAATACAGAGGGACATAAAATAAGACCTCCAAAGCCTCAACATTCAGCACAGTCCCTGAATCTAATTTATCCACTGAAGTAGGTTTAGTACCTACTTAACTAACAATATTAATGTACATTTGTTGAGCACTTACTATGTACCTATGGCTCTGCTAACTATTCCATTTCGTTTATTAGGAAGATATTTTTGTGCTCCCCCCCTCCCTTTTTTTGAGATAGGGTCTTGCTACACAGACCACACAGGGTCACTATGTAGACCAGGTTTGTCTCAAACTCACCAAACTCAACCTGCTTCTGCCTCCCAAGATGCAGCGACTGAAGGCATGTGTTACTATGCCTAGTTCTTGTTCTCATTTTAAGCACACAGAATTAAGGCACAGAAACTTTAATGTCCAGAGCCACACATGACCATGAAGGAGGCCATGTGGATTAAGCTTCAAGACCAGCAGATCTAACATCTTGCTGTGGGAACCTCTGTCCAGCTGTGTTTAACAGGTGTTCAACCACAATCCTGATTACACAAAGACTAGAAGGGCAAAGGGTCTATGTAGCTCATTTGTAACTTGCCAATTGAAGTTCAACATGTAGCTTCAGTTCTGTTAAGTCAGATTGAACACAAGTATTATGGATGTATTCTATTACTTGGTTTTTAATTTTTTATTGTTTGCTATAAATAATGCAATATAACATGGCCAGGACTGAAATTTTGGAAACTATAAGGAACAGAGTAAAATAAAAGTCACTTGTTACCCTACAACATAGAAAAAATAATTTTGTTTTGAATTCTTCTGACAATACCCTGGCTTCTTGGAAGTATACAAAATATAAAAGAACAGGTTTCTGCATCTATTGCTATAATTTGCAAGGAGGACAAGTTGATCTAATGTGACTATCATGAATGGCAATGTAGTCCTCTGTGCTTATGTTTGTTAAATACCTCTCTATCTATCTTCCCAGTGCCACTTCATACTGTGTGTCCTGTGTTCGTTTAGTTGTAAGAATATATCATTTTAGGGCTGGTAAGATGGCTCAGCAGGTAAATATACCTGTTGCCAAGTCTGATGACCTGATATTGAGGCACAGGACCCACATGGTAGAAGAAGCAACTGAACTGACTCCCCAAGTTATCCTCTGACCTCCAGACAAACACACCATGGCGCATGTGCCACAAACATAAATGAATGAATGAATGAATGAAATAACAAATATCCAGTATTATAGAAAATTGCCTGATGCATATGATAATATATTAATTAGGAGATTTGAGAATGTGGGAGAATATGATTGAAAATGCAGTATGCAAGTCAAATTCCTCATCAGAAAAATGCAAAAAGCTATCTTGGCTAAAGAAAAAACAACTTCCCTTGATATCTCTAAGACATCCTTAACCTTAAAACATCCTTGGAGGAATCCCATTCTCAAACAACTCTGCTTCCTGGAACTGTTAATAGCACAATTACTAATTAGTTTAAGAAAAACCTGCCTCTGACCTTGAGGCTTCTGTAATTTACACACAGTCACTTAGAAATCAAAGCTCAACCAAACCAGCAAATTAAGATGGGCTGCAGAGCAAAAACCAAGACAGACATCTTATCTATGTATCTCAGCCTTTAGGCTCTGCCCCTTTGATGAAAACTGTGTGTGTGTGTGTGTGGAGGGGGGGATAGAAAGAGACAGTGTGTGTGTGTGTGTGTGTGTGTGTGTGTGTGTGTGTGTGTGAGAGAGAGAGAGAGAGAGAGAGAGAGAGAGAGAGAGAGAGAGAGCGCACAGAGGCCATAGGAGGACACTGGGTACCCTGCTCTGTCACTTCCCACTTTATTCCTGTGGGACAGGATTTCATGGTGAATCTGAAACTTGATTAGCAGCCAGCAAACTCCATGGGTCCTTCTGTCTACCCCCACTCCTTCCCAAAACCTGGGAATAATGGGCATGTGTAGAGCCACACCCAACTTTTTACTTGAATACTTGGACCCAAAGGCAGGTCCCCAAGTTTGCATAGCAAGCATTCTTGCCTGCTGAGCCATATCTCTGGCCCTCAAATCAGATTCTCTGACATACCAGGGGTCAATTGGGAAATAGTTTGCCTCAGTTGCTTCTCTTTGTGTGTTTTGGTTTTGTTGTTGTTGTTGTTGTTAATTTTTTAAGCAGGGTCTCATGCACTGGATCTTTCTCCAGCTCATTATGTAGGTGAGATTAGCCTTGAATTCTTGAGCCTCCTGCATATTTCCATGCCACACTTCTCAGTTGTTTCTGATCTCCATTTGCTATCAGGAAAGCCAATGTGAAGCCTGTCTCTCCTCGAGCAGCACAGAGAAATACAGGCAAAACCAGCTGGAACCAAGCCCAACACCCACTGCTCCTAGCTCCCATTCCACAAGCCAAGGCATCTCTATAGTTTCAGCCTGACTGAGGTGGCCTTTGCTGTCTCCTGCAGAGAGAACACAGAGTGACCCTTCACACTAAAGCAAACCTGGGATTCCAAGGAGCTGGCCTCCCAGCTGCAGCCTAATTACAACACTTCGTGTGTAATTACTTTGTACAAATCCCAACTTACCCAAATCTCCATTTTCTCATCCAGCCAGGCTGGTCGTTGTAATACTTGTCCTATTTATGCGGTGGAAGAGAAAAGACACTCAAGTCTTCTGAAATGTAATTGCAACACATATCTGACAGCAATTGCTATACACACCTGAGATGGTCTTACTCTTAGGGTAAATAAATTAAAAACCCACTCAAGCAATCACTCTGTGTTCCTGGTTATTTGCCTGTGAATCACAGGTCCTGGATTTGAGTTCCCTGTGTTCCCTCATGTGTGGCAGGCAATGACAGAAAACCTAAGATCATTTTTCTTCTTACTCAGCAGGTTCCCAAAACACCAAACAAAAAGACCCAGAAGAGCGCCTCTCCACAGCCCTCTCCACCTGTACTTAGAACAGGGACAGAGATGCGGTGTTTAAAAGGAGTTTTAGGACTGGGTAGAAAATTGTCCAATCCAGGAACCGACAAGTGTGGGTTACGTTTATCCTCCTGGAAGGTAAATGAAATTGCCAAAAAGCATGTAATGGATTGGCAGAATTTTAAATGGAAACTGTGTGTTTTTAGAAACGCACTAACTGGCGATCATTCATTTGCAAAGAGGAATTAAACCAGAGTGAGAAAAAGAAAAAAACCTGCAGGAGACATCAACACAAAACGAGGACCATCGAGAATAGACGACACCAACTGGTCAATTAAGTACCACGTAAAGATTTCCAATTTTCTTGTAGTAAATTATTTATTTAGCTCTTCCATCCCATCAATATATTTTACAAGTTTAATACCCAAATTATAGCTGGCCCACCCATTTATGGCCCCATAAATGAGCTCTGACTTACCAATGTGGACGCTGGTTCCTGGCAGTGTCAGATTTAGATTGGATTTGGATCTATTGCTTTTATCCTTATCAGACATTTTGAGGCTGGTATTTTATAGCCATATTTAAAATGGAAAGTGCTTTCAAATAGACTTGGAAGGGGGCAGAACTCACTCTCACCCGATGTGCTATTTCCCGACTTCACGTCAGCTAAGGGGCTGGACGTGCACAGGCCTTCTCCACCAAGGAACTCCCTCCTTAGAGGGACCTGGGGATGATTATAAAATGACTTAACCAAGAGTAGCTCCAGTGCTCTGCCGTAAGAGTGATAGGCAATTTCCATGTTTATATACTTTGTAAGTCAAAGAAATAGTGAAGGCTGTGAGTGACATGTAGCTGTTTTACAGGTTTGAATGTGTGTATGGAACTAAATTGTCAGGTCTGAATTTTGTAATACAGAGAATAAACCAATAAACTTATGACAGAAGACTAACAAATCAAACCTAGTTAATTGTTTCCCCTTGCCACTATAAAAAAAAAAAAAAAAAAAAAAAAAGCATTCCAGGGGCTGGAAAGATGGCTCAGCAGTTAAGAGAGTTGGCTTCTCCTGCATAGGACCAAGGTTCAAGTCCCAGTGCCCACATGGTGGCTCACAACCATCTGTAACTCCAATTCTAGAGTATCTGGCACCCTCGCCTGACCCTCTGGGCACTAGGCATGAATGTAGTACACTGGTAAACATGAAAGCAAAATACCCAGACACATAAGATAGATAAGATAGATAGAAGGTTGGTAGGTAGATGATTGATAGAGAGATAGATAGATGAATAAATAAATAACAGGTTACAAAGATGGTTCAGTGCTTAAAAGTGCTCACTGATCTTGCAGAGGACCTGGGATCGATTCCCAGCATCCATATGTCTGCTCAAACCACCTATAATTCCACATGCATCTATATATAATTAAAACCAAACAGAAATGAAAAATAAGAAGCATTCCAGCTTTGAGATTAATCAGCTTCATAGATTTATAAGTAAAAAAAAAAAAAAAGTGTAAAATATGACTAAGGACACCAAAAGCTATAATATAATAAAGAATTTTAGAAATGTTTTACATGTATTTATTTGTGTGTAAGTGTGTGCATACATGCTGTGGTGTGCATATAGATGTCAGAAAACAGCTTGTGGGATTTGTTTCCCCTTTCCCCATGTGGGTCCCCGCACTCACACTCAGGTTTCAGGTCTGCAGCAAGCGCTTTACCCACGAGCTTCCTGCCATACTCTACTTAAACTTTTGTGTCACCATTTTGACCTGTACATACGTTATGGTTTTTCTTATTTCAGACAGGGCCTGATGTATCCCAGGCTGGTCTTGAACTCTGGGCATAGCTGAGGACCTTGAGCCTTTGATCCCCTGGCCTCTCCCTCCCAAGAGCTCAGCTAGGAAATCCCTTAGGCGGCGTTCCTCAGCCCAGTCTTCCTCATGCTACACCCCAACCTGCCCCGTCTCTTCCTGCCTTTGAGGAGATGTGAACGCTATCCTTCCCATTCAAGAGCAGAAGAACACGCTATTCCCACATGTCTGCGTCTTTCCCGTTCTCTGAGAATGGTGCCCATACCTCCTGCAGGAAGCAAAGGTCAGTGAATGTTCACTCTTGCCATATCTGAAAAGTTGGATGACAGGGAGTAGAATTTTTATGTATAGTGTCACCTGGGCATTTGGGAGAAGGGGGAGGTATTGTGTTTAGTTGTGGATTAGAAATTTTTTAATTTTTATGTGTTATGCTACCTTCTGTGAATGAAGACGAAGTCTTTCCGAGGGAGATAAATCACATGTTTTGAAAAAAATTCGTGCACTTCCATATGAGACGCAGTTTGCTGCTTAGCTGAAGAGGAGGGAAATGCGTAGGCTCTGGCCCAATAAGGGAGACAGGGGAGTTTGTGGCGGTCGTGTATATAATCCTGAAACAGGGAGTATTTGGGAGCATTTGGCCATTGAGAAATGATGCCTACAAAAAAAAGAGGAAAAGACTTGTTTTTTACATACTGTTGTCTGCGTTTTCCTTGCCCTCCTAGAGGCTCCAGTGCTGCTCTTGTGGGTTCATCTGTCTTTCCTTTTCTTTTCTGCACCTGTATAGGAATGATTCCAATTCACCCCTAGGACGTAACTGTCCAGGTTAGGGTGGGGTGGGGGGGTAGAAGGCCCCCTTGTGAGCCATCGCCGCCCCTAAGGTTAATGTCAAAGGCTCTTCCTTCTATTCCCACAGATTGACGCAGAAACCCTCAAGCCACAGTGTTTCCCCCCGAGTCTGGGTTTTCTTCAGTCCTTAGCAGTTCAGCACACTCCTCAGGACACAAGGACGCCCTTCTCCAGAGGCTGGGAAACTCACAGCCGGAATGTACTAGACTGATAACTCAGTGGCAGCCAAGGGCACATTCCTCACTTTGTTCGAGATCCCCTTTAATTAGCTTTAAATATGGCCAAATTCCAAGTCAAATAGTTTGATTTGGCCATGCTTACACCTTTCCTGGAACTCTAAATGGGCTTCATTCTTCCCTGAGCTGCTCTGTCCTGGTCTGCAGGTGGCTGTGTTTCAGGGAAAGGAAGCAAGGGGCCTGGACAGGTAAATGCGGACTAATCAAAGCAACACTCCTTTCCTGGACTCCCCTTGGGAGCTGAGTACTTTGATGTAAAAGTAACCCCCAAGCGCACACACCCCAATCCATGACACACCTCCAGAATGAGCTTGTCCACAGAGACAGAAGGGAAATTTGTCGTTGCTAAGAAGTAGGAGAAAGGCTGGTTGGAAAGCGCCAACTCAGTGTGTACAGGGTATTCCTCTGGACCGAGGCAACACTTTGAAACTAGAGGGAGAGAAAAGAGAGGCAGAGGGAGAGAGGAATAAGGGGAAAGGGTTGGGAGAGAGGGAAAGAGAGAGGGAGGAAGTGTGTGTGTGTGTGGGGGGGTTGTATAACATTGTAAATGCAATAAATACTCCAGAACCAGACCCTCTAAAATGATTGCTTGTGGATTGTGGGCTTGGGGTGTGGCTCAAAGGGAGGAACACATTTAGAGCTTCTGGAACCCAGGGTTCCATCCCAACACTGCAAAATATGAAATAAAAATAAAATCGAATGAATAAGCAGGTATATCCATAAGACCACTTGCTATTATGTGAATCTCCCCTCTGTCCTAGAGTCCTCCAAATTCTAGTCAGGTGCATTCCCTGAGACAGAGCCTCAGGAACACTGATGGAGAAAAAAAAAAGTCCTATCAACAAATTGGAGCACGGAAAAGAGTTTAAAGGGACAATTATCTGATCTTTCGAGGAAAGAGTCGGCCTAAGTGAACTTTGTCTTCTTTCTGAAGTAAAGACTGTGACGACGTGGAGATAACAAAACAAAACAGAACACACAAGACCTAAAAGTAGAAAAGGAAGCATCAGCAATTGGGAAGGGGACTAGAATGAACATGGACGACGGTATCAGGACACTATGCGTTCATGCTGTGTAAAGATACCTCTGACTCTTACTAATTTGTGCTATTGCTTTGTGTTAGCAATCATATTTTTTTTAAAGGAGACATTGCTCTTTGTTTATGTTTAATTCTCACCCGGACAGACACACAGACTAGACTGAGAAGAAGTACTGCTGTGGTGTGCCATGAGTCTCCTTGCTCACCGCTGATGTGCAAATGACCGTTGCTGCTGACTGATGGGGTGACAGAGCCCGGGATGCTGCCTAGTGTTCTCGCCCTCAGTTTCCAATCCATCTGCTCAGTCTGACTTGAAAGGACCCGGCCACAGGCATAAGTGACACCCTCCATCCCTTCAGGGTCACATGTGGGCTCACTGGACACATAGTGCTGGCTTATCCTGCAGGTGCTCATGAGGTCATAATTAAAGCAATGCAGAAGTCACACATGCACACTATTACACAGCCCAGCCCTGACAGGGCTTACCTGTACTAATGAATGTTCTAGCCTGGCACACGCATGAAACCAGGACTGCTAGGCTGTGTACTAATTGATTTGATCAATGTTTCTAGTTCTCTCTGAAACTTTATTTTTTAAAAAAAGAAAAAGAAAAAAAAATAACGGAAGCGTGTCTATGTTTGAAAAGTGTGTATCGGCAATGACAGATGCTAACTCCAGCTGGCCCTATGCCCCAATTGCATGACCTTCTGAGTTGCAGTAAACCCCTGTTTACTAACTCTGGACTGCCCAACTGTCCTTTCTAAGTTGCAGCTTTGCCCTGTGTGCAATTAGTGCTGAATTGTTGGTTTCTTTTCCAGTAAGAACAAACAGCATACAATAAAATTTAGAAAACTTGTCAGCACTGTTTTGTAAAGTCATAGCCTCACAAAACCCAAGAAAAGGTAGAGGGGATTACTTTTATTCCAAACACCTCGTTTTAGAGATGGATCTGAGAGAGTGGGGCATCTCTAAAGGCCAGCAGGGGCTTTGTTAAAGGTGTGAGTGGGACCAGACTTCCAGTGACACTGATGCATGCCACTGCACCATTGGTTTGGGGCCACTGCTTCGTCTGTCTTCACTTGTGAAGCTCCAAAGCCGAGCGATGATGTCATTCCAGAAATACACCATGATATCACTTCGAAATTATTTTTCCACATGGTATAAAGAAAACAAAACCAAGCAGTACCTTCGGAGTCTACATCACACATGTGTCTCCCGGGCACTCAGCAGACCCAGTGAGCCCAGCTCTTGCTGGAACCTTAAAACAAACCAGGCCAATTCTGAGGTCTAGACAGGCCCCCAGACAGGGCTTCCCGAAGCTTTGAAATGCTGCTTTAGAACGGGGTAATTTAAAGGCAATTTATCCCCGAAACCAACCCGACATTCAGAACATTTATTTTGAAAACATTTTTAAAGCAGCTGCTCACTATTTAAAATACGACGCTGTGTCTCACTGGCAGCCAGCGAGGGAGGCTTAGATTATCCAGTTCCTAAGACCCAGATGCAGAAACGTGTGGTCTCCTTGTGAAGTGTTCTCACCCAGGGCCACTTTGTCAAAACATGTTCCAAACACCAGGTTTCTCTTTCACATTGCTTGTGCTGGAGTGGAGGGTTACGCTTGCTTGGAAGCAGTGTTCACATGCCCACAGCCTAATTATCCACTGGAGAAAAGCACCGTGGCGGGTGGGAGGTCCATCCAGTTTTTCTTTTCAGTGAAACAAATGAATGCTTTTCAGATGTGTGTGTCCTAGGTGCACAGACCGCCATAGTCCTCTTTCCTACGAAGCCACATTAGGATGCCAGAAGCTCCATTGCCTCATGACAAGTGGCATTTGCCAAGTACATAAAGCCACAATTACTGCTTCTGTCTCAGTTTCCTTAGCACACTCTGCTGTGCTGGGAGAATTCTTTTTGTAATGAACAACAACAGTGTTGCCTGTGAAGATTTGATCAGCAGCATCTAAGAGACATAGACCACCTTCCCTGTGTCACTGGGAACATTGATGCGGTTCTTAAAACTTAGGCCTTGAGGAAGCATGGCTACTCTTTCAGCCACCTATCATGGTGTGAGAACTGTTGCTAATCGCCTTCACTACATTGGTAGAGAATAGCATCAGGCTTCACGGGCTCTGCACCCTCTCAGTTCCTTTTTTAAACCCTTATTAGTCATTTCCAATTCAGCTTTTTAAAAGTCTTTGTCCAATTGCCCTTCGGGAACTATAAAGTGTCAATTAGGTACGACAAAGGCATGGAGTAGACACCATTACTTATTGCTATAGTAAAAGAAAAAAGATGGCTCTCTGAAGCCATCAAACCCATCTGTAAAATGGAGTGAGACCTTCGGAAAAATGTGTCCAAATATTTGCAGAATGTATTTTGGCTACGTCCCTGAAGAGATATTAAACCATTTTCTTTTACCAGAGAATTTACTACCATTACATTTTATATTAATTTAATGACTTTGATCCAGTAATGATCATTTATTTGCCTAAATTACCAGTCCCTTAGTACTTCATCGGCAAAGGGAAATATTTCATAGAACATGGAGTGAAGCCTCTAATTACTATCAGAGCATAATTTAAAGTAACTTCAACAGGTATTGTAATTTTGACCAATTGAGTTACTAATTTGGAGAATCAATTATCTCCCAGACCCTCTTAATCTCCTGCCTCATTTAATTGGCAGTGGCTATCCAATTACACATCTGGCACAGTGGCGTTTGCATCAGTAATGTCCAGCCAATCAGCAAGGGGACCTGGCTACATTTATGTTTCTAGATACTTTTGGTTTGTAACAAGTTATTCATAAAATTTTATTTCATCATTCCATCTTTTAAAAAAAATGTGTGTGTGAGAGAGAGAGGAGAGAGAGAGAGAGAAATGGAGGGGATGTGAACATGCCACAGAGGCATGCCAAGGTCAGAGGACAGCTATATGAAGTCATTTGTCTCCATCCTCCTTTATGTGTTCTAGGGAGGTTTAGTGCCTTGAATGAGAAATATCCTCCACTTGAATGCTTGGTCACCAGTAGATGGCGTTGGTTATGGAAAGGTTATGGAACTTTTAGGAGATGCAAACTTGCTGGATGAAGCAAGTCACTGGAGATAGGCTTATCCAATCTCCGGTTCCCCATTTTATTGACTTTCTGCTCCCTTCTCCCTCCAGTCAGTTTCCCACTGCTGCCATCAAGCCATGCTATACTATCCCCACAGTTACGGACTCTACTCTGGAACCATAAGGCAAAATGGACTCTTCCTTCTTTAAGCTGATTCTGCCTTTTATCACAGCAACAGAAAAGTATCTAATGCACCAGGTTTGCTCCAGCAAGCACCTTCAGTCCATGAGTCAAACTATGAATATCAAAGGAATGGAATGCAGAAACAGTGAAAATTCCATGATGGTAAAATAGGAAAAGTATAATGAGCTGGGCATAAGCAGGTAAAGAGGAATGGCCATTTGGCTCCTACCAAAAGCATTGTTCAGCAGGACTGAGTGCATTGAAAAGTACAGAGAAGGAGCTGACCCATGTGTCAGGGTACTGTGAAGGAAGCATGCAAAGTTTGTATTCAAGGGTTCCAAGAAGGATTACTCTGTAGGTAAAGTTCTGCACCAGGAAGTGACATATCACACTTGGAAGCCACGGGAGTTCTGTTTGGCTGAATTGTGATACTTTCATATACAAAAGGAACAGCACCTCTGGAAGAAGACCCTGCGCCTTACTGGGAAGAGCTAAAAGGTGGAAGGTTTCCTTCTGGAATCATTGAGAGAGACTGTGTGTGTGTGTGTGGGGGGGGTGTTGTCATGTGCTACAATCAGAATGAGTTAGGAGAAATGAGTTGGATCTTGTCTCTGTCACCTGGTGGCTTTGTGTGCTTGGGAAAGCTCCTTCAACACTGAGTCTTGTCTCTGTCACCTGGTGGCTTTGTGTGCTTGGGAAAGCTCCTTCAACACTGAGTCTTGTCTCTGTCACCTGGTGGCTTTGTGTGCTTGGGAAAGCTCCTTCAACACTGAGTCTTGTCTCTGTCACCTGGTGGCTTTGTGTGCTTGGGAAAGCTCCTTCAACACTGAGTCTTGTCTCTGTCACCTGGTGGCTTTGTGTGCTTGGGAAAGCTCCTTCAACACTGAGTCTTGTCTCTGTCACCTGGTGGCTTTGTGTGCTTGGGAAAGCTCCTTCAACACTGAGTCTTGTCTCTGTCAATCTGTACAGTGTGTGGCAGTAAAACCTACTTCTCAGAGTGGCTGGGTAAATTAAGATAGTGTACAAACGATTATTAAGAAGAACACTATCATGAAGATGGACACATTCAAGGAAAATTTGCCACCAAAGCCATTTTAGTCCCTTCCTCGACTAGATCACACAAAAATAAAGGAAGTCAGAAGAAAAATGATGTTGGGGAGGAATGGAAAGTTGAGGCAAAGTTAAAGACCACTGTGCTGGCTGGCTCCTTTTATGTAAACTTGAAACAAGCTAACATCATCTAAGTGGGGACTTCAGAGAAAATGCCTCAGTAAGAGCAGGCTGTTCTCAACTTGTAGGGCACTTTCTTATTTAGTGATTAATGGGGGAGGGCCCAGCCCATTGTGGGTGGACCACCCTGGGCTGAAGGCCCTGGGTTCTATAAGAAAGCAGACTGAGCAACTTTGAGGAGCAAGCTAGTAGGCAGCACCCCTCCACGGTCCTGGATGGCAGCATTCTTCCGTGGCTGCTGCATCACTTCCAGGTCCCTTCCCTGACGTCCCTCAGTGATGGGCTACAATGTGACAGTGTGCACGGAAAGAAACCTTTCTGCCCCAAAAGTCTTCTAGTCATGCTGTTTTATCACAACAATAGAAATTCTAAGCCAGCAACCTCAGAGAAAGAATCTGAGGGGTTGTGTCCAAGTGCATCCAAGCTTAATGTAGTATGATGCTTTTACATTTGGGGGTCTTTTAAAGAAAAATAAAGTCAAATATGGAGTCTGTGTTCGTTACTGCTCTCATCTCTATGACAAAACCCCTGACAGAATCCACTTATGGGCAAAAGGTTGATTTGGGCTCCTGGTTTCGAGGACTGTGGCCCATCCTGGTGGGGACAGCGTGGGGCAGGCAACATAGACACTGTACAGAAGCAGGGGTTGGGGGCCAAAGCCAGCTTGGCTCCTGGTGACTTGTCCAGCCAGAGTCCACTGCCTAAAAATTCTTCAGCCTTCACAACAGGACCACAGGGTGGGGACTCAAAACACGAGGCATGAGACTGTAGGGAGCTTTTCAAATGCAAACTCTAGGGAAGTCCAGAGTAAATATTTATTTCAGAAAAGAAAAGAAATAAGTATAAAAGGAAGAAAGCAAACACCAATGTAACTAAAAATACTCATATTTTAATGAACATTCATACAAACCTCCTTAATCCTAATCTTTTTTGTTTGTTTGTTTGTTTTGTTTTGTTTTCAAAACAGGGTTTCTCTGTATTGCTTTGGAGCCTGTCCTGTAACTCACTGTGTAGACCAGGCTGGCCTTGAACTCACAGAGATCTGCCTGCCTCTGCCTCCTGAGTGCTGGGATTAAAGGTGTGTGCCACCAACGCCTGGCTATAATCCTAATTTTTACTTTTCACTTTATATTCTTTATTTCTTCATATGCCAAGTATTTTAGAATATCATGTTCCAAGAATAATTCCATCTTTCCTCTGGAGGTTGATCAAAATTGCTTTCTCATAGCATATGCTAATGGTAAAAACTTCTTTCTTATTCCATTTGTTTGTTTGTGAAGTGAGTGTGGATGTGTGTATACCACATAGTGAGCACATGGAGGAGGCCAAAGAACAACTTACAGTGCTCTTGCTGGGTCCTAGTATTGAGCTTGGCTTTTGATTTGCTCAACCATCTCAAGGGCCAAAGCTTCTTTTGAATGGCAGCTTGTTACTAGTGAAGTTGTGTGGGTTTTTAAGACTTTTTACATGAAGAAACATCTCCATCCATTTCTTTCTTTTATCAGTTATTATAGAAATGCTTTCTATAGAGCTGTGCCCTATAAACATTAGGCTGACAAATTTTATTTTAATTATCCTTGTTTTTAAGATCTTTAATGTGATCAGTTATATATAAATTTTTGTTTCTCTCTGTCTCTCTCTCTTCTCTCTGTCTTTCTCTCTCTCTCTCTCTCTCTCTCTCTCTCTCTCTCTCTGTGTGTGTGTGTGTGTGTGTGTGTGTGTGTGTGTGTGTGTTTGAACTGAGATCATCAGGCTTGGCAGCAAACACCTTTACCTGCTAAGCCATGTCACTGGCCCCTGAGTATACTCTGGAGAGGACAAAACCAGTATGTTGATCAAGCGATGAATGACTCCATGCTTGCAACCTCACATGCTTGAGAACAAAAAGAATATTCCACAGACCACAGTACCTCCCTATCTCTGTTCTGTGGCTCCTCATAGCCACACAGTGCCACGTGCTACTGGTCTCATTTCTCTGTGGCTCAATACCAGTCAAGTCAGCCCAGTAGGAGAAAGAAAATGCTGTATGCAAGTACAGCTTGCTTTTCTCAAAATTGTTAAAACTGACAGCCTTGTGAACACATTACCCACACCCCCAAAGAAACACCTGGGAAAGTCCTCGCACAAGGGCACCCTAAAGTTCCTGTTCTGTCTGCCTAGTGGTGAATCTGTCTCTCTTGGCGATGATTGGATACAGTGAGCGGACAGAGGAAGAATTAGGGCTTTGAGCTCTGTACAGGGGACAGTTACAGTGCCATTAAGACCCCCCCCCCCAAAAAAAAAACTATGATGAAAAGGCACAGAGCTGATTTGTTTACTTATGAGACATTTAGGGCAGAATGTGGTGATGAACCTTACCGCATGTATGATGGGTTTGAGATGTCTGTGGAACGTTACCCATGGTGAACCGGCTAAACTTAGCTAAAGGGACCTGTGTAAGATTCCCAGAAGAACCAATATTGCTTGTGAGTTCTCTGTATCCGCAGCATTGATTGCAGTTACTGACTCCCTGGTCCCTGACTCAGCATTCTGTTTCACTGGCAAGTGTTCTTACACTGATTGCTTTTGAACAACAAAATCTTGTAGTCTAAGCCGACTGCATAGGAGAATGGAGAAGCATTTGACATTAAGCTTCCTTAAGACTGCAGGGTCCTGTTTCTGTTCTGTGTCTTAATCAATTCACACTGCCTTCGGTGTGTTAAAAGGGTCCGATGACACAGAACCAGCAGGAACCACCATTCACTTTGTTCTTTCTGCCAGTTCTCCTAGCTCAGGGTAAAAATAAAAAGAGGTGATAGATGGTTCACTTACCATCTTTGTGTTCATTTAGAGCATTTTGTCTGCAGTGAAAACGGAGCAATCAGAGGGTGATCAACGATGGGAGCCTTCATGACTACTGTAGGAAACTGTAAATTCACACTCTTTGGGGCTGGAGTTGCTTGGCAGACTATTTTTCATGTATATTACCTTTGTTATCTATTTGTGTCTTCATCTGTTGATAGTTAATGCATCTTCTGTTATTGTCCCAGGCAGCAATTGTGGTTATCTGTTAATAATACAATGATATAAGAAATTAAATATTAAGAGGGAATTTATAAAGAGGCTGAATTTTTTTTCTCTGCAATAGATAAAATTGAAAAACAGAGCATGTAAAAGGCTATAAGAATTGGAAGGCAGTGTCTCCCCGAATGTATAAATCAGCAGTTCCCTGGATCCTTTTAGTGTTGCCTAAGGATTAGCAGACGTTAAAACCTAAAGGCTTCCAGCAGAAACTGGGTAGCACCAATCAGACGAGAAAAGAAGCATGAAATATAATGTTCATTTACTCTTTTGGGAAAAGAGACACAAGCTACCAGACAAAAAAGACAAACAATAAAATTGGACAAAGAAGCCATCTGAACAATGTACAAAAGTGTCTGCTATTTCTTGTTATTGTTTTGTCTCTGAGGGAGGCATGTTCCCAGAGTTCCCTGAGTCGTATTTATCTATTGCCACAGAATTCTGACCCAAACACGATTTAAAGTGCTAACCTCGGCCACAAAACCTGTTGCCATGGTGTTGATTTTCATTCATCCAGATCCACTGGTTGTGCTGCCTGTGTGATGAGGCTCTGACCTAGGTGATTCTGTGGGAAGGGAGGGAGATGGTGAGTGCATGTTCCACCGTGATGTTACAGTTTGCCCTGGAGTATAAGGGCTTATCATAATCATCATTACATCATTCTTTTGAGTCAGGAACTTGGGGGGAGGACTCATACAGCCTTCTAGGCAAGGTGCATCCTAGCTATAGTTTGGAGGTTGTTGGAGCCGAAATGGAAGAGAGCACAGAGCAGCTGTGAGATGATCAGGCATCTCTTTCGGTGTGACATCAGGGTATACTGGCTAGTTCTGTGTGGCGCCTTGACACAAACTAGAGTCATCAGAGAAAGGAGCTTCAGTTGAGGAAATGGCTCCATGAGACCCAGTTGTGAGGTATTTTCTTGGGTGATGCCATCCCTGGGCTCTCTAAGAAAGCAGAGAAAGCCATGAAAGGCAAGTCGGTAAGCAGCACCCTCCATGGCTTCTGCATCAGCTCCCACCTCTGGAATCCTGCCCTGCCTTCCTGTCCTGGCTTCCTTCGGAGATGAACAGCAAGGTGAAAGTGTAAGCCTAATGAACCCTTTCCTCCATAACTTGCTCTTGGGTTATGATGTTTTGTCACATCAATAGAAACCCTGACTAAGACATGAGGTCTGGATCTGTGGCTTCTCCCCAAATCCTAGCTTGAACTCCTGACAACATGGAGACCTCAGGTTCAGAGATTTAAACACAAGTGTTCCAAAACACAAGGGAACTGAATTACGGTTTATAGGTTTGAAAGTCTCATGGCATCATTGCCACCAAGCTATATAAATCAAACAATTGTGAAGCACACCCATCTCTCTCCGGGAGAGGCAAAGAATTTGTGGATATCTGTCAAAACCACCACATCAGGAGTTAGACTCAGTGGGTTTGCTGGTTAATGGGATGTGAAGTGAGGATGGGAAATGGATGATCTCCGAGGGGGGGACATTACTAGCCCAGGTACGGGATTCAAGAAAAGATTTTTACAAAAGGTAGATTTACTGTGAGCAAGGCAGTAGAATGGTATGTCTAGACCGGAGTAGACTACCACACAGGAAACTGGAGTCCCTGCTATATAGAAAAAGTTAAGCTTGAACAGGACTTCCTAGAGAGAATTTATAGACCAAGAACAGAATCAGTGGACAGAAAGAAGTAAATGTTGAGGCCTTTTAAATGTCCCCAGCCACTCCTTGGACTATATCTACCCCAAGCAAATGAATATGATAGACTTGAAAGAACACATCGTGGAAGGTGTGATGGTTTGAATAAGAATGGCCCCCATAGGCTTGTAGCCTTGAATACTTGGTCCCCAAGTGGATGTGGTAGTAGGTGTGGCCCTTTTGGAATAGGTTTGTCACTGGAGGTGGGCTTTGAGGTTTCAGAAACCCATCAGGCCCAGCCTCCCTCCCTCTCTCTCTCTCTCTCTCTCTCTCTCTCTCTCTCTCCTCCGCTGTCTACATGGTCTCGATATAAAGCTCTCAACTACTGCCCTAGCACCATGCCTGTCTGTTTCCTGCCATGATGATAGTGGATCAACCCTCTAAAACTGTAAGTAAGGCCCCAGGTAATGCTTTCTTTTATGAAAGTTGCTTTGGTCCATGGTGTCTCTTCATGGCAGCCAGGGGCTGTATGCTGATCATGGAGAAAAACTGTTCCAACTTGTCTGATCTCAAGGTGCCATCCTTTTTTGCTGTGTGTTTTTTGGGCACAGGCACATTTGACCATACACACACACACACACACACACACACACACACACACACACACACTGAAGAAATAATGTAATAATTTGTTTTTAAAAGTTAAGTCCTCTGGCTCTTTGATTTTTAGTGGAGATTTAAAGACTGGCTTGAAGACAAAGAATTCTTTAAAATAAATGTGGAGTCATTTATTTGTTCGTCTGTTTTATTTGTTTCTTAGTTGTGCAGTGCCCAGGTTCGAATCTAGGGCTGTAAACAGGCTAGGTCAGTGCTCTGCTGCTGAGCCAGAGGCCCCCATCCCCCTATCCTCGTTCAATTTTTATCATGCTGTGTGTGTGTTATGTGTGAATATGTAGAGGGCACGTGACACACATATGAAGGTCAGGGAACAACCTTGGATGTCAGTCCTTGAAATCTTCCTTGTTTGAGACCTGGTCTCTTCCCTGTCTCTGCCTCCCATCTGCAGGTAGAGGTGAACTGGAATTCCAGACAAGTATGTTACTGTGTGCTTTTATGCACCAAAGTGAGCTGATCCCTTAGCACCTGAGCCTTCTCCCAGACCCGCCCTTGACCTTGGTTCCTCTGTGCTCTTAGTAATCCGTTAGGAGCCGGTGTGGTGGCACACATTTGCCATCCTGGCACTAGAGGCCAGAAGGAACAAATTCAAGGACAACCTGGGCTACAGGGAGTGAGGATTTGTATTTGAAAATTAAATAATAATAATAGCCTTAGGTGGAAAATGGAGCAAATTTGTTATCTCCGTTTCTCCTGATGAAGAAACGCAGACTTGGACAGTACTAGTTCACCAGCCAGAAAACACACTGCCCAGTTCACTCAGGGCTCCGTGACACTCTGCTTCTCAGAGTCCTGTGACAGATGACTTCCCTCACAGAGAAACATCTGGAATGATTTTTAGGTGACAGAATTGCATATAATGGAAATGAACATTCTGAAGAATCAATATTAAATCAAGAGGGGATCAGCTGGGTGGTGTTCCTGCCTCGGCCCCGCTGAAGACATCGGTAGGATTATTTATCGTTAGCACAATTTTCATCTTGGGAACATCACCGACACCTTTATTTTAATAATTTTTTCCAGATGACTCTGCTTGGGGCATTTCTCTGCAATAGCGCCTTATTAATTACTTCAGAGCCTTGGCTTTCTATGTGTCCAGACGGGGTGAGGGGAACAGAGCCTTCCAGATTCTTGCGTCCAACATGTAATCCAGTTATTAAAATGTTGTTAAACTAACTCCTTCCTGGAACAGCTCCATGGAGGCCAAGAGTGGAGAGGAAGGGGTTGACCATTTGCGGAGGCCCTGCCTGCCTGGCCCTGATTTAAACACTACACTCACTCACAAGCTCCTCTGATTTACACGGCTGCGGCCCAACTGTTTTGAAAAGCTGATGTTGTGGAATCTTTAAGTCATCTGTGACCTAGGTCACCAAAGACAGGAGCAATTTAGTAAAAGTATTAATTGAAACACCCCTGACAAGCCCCACTCCTTCAGATAAAGTCACACATCAAACCCACACAGGCCGCCAGGCTATTCTGAGCTGCCTGAGATTTTCAATATCTCATAAACAGACCCCTCAATCACTACAATCTAATAAGGCTATAATCATCATTGACACTATAATGATTAAAATGAATAAAACCCATTAAGAAAAGTCATGTTGAGTTATTAAAAGTTTCGCTCTGCGTGATATGTAATCTTTTATCCATTTTTTATGATGAAATCTGTAACCATCTATCCACAAAAGACCATTAATTTACTGCGCTGTGGATGTTACCATGCTCTTTAGTTTAACAGCTTATCATTGATTTCTTGAGGGAGATATTATATTTGGAGAAATACACATGGAACCAAAGCCCGAATGTTCTGTAAATTTCCCACTGACAGGATGATCAAAGTACCGGGGCCTGCTGGGCCACACAGAGCTGGCAAACAAGTTCTCTAGAGCAGAAAGAGCCCTCAGGCTACCAGGGGGCATCACAAGGGTTCTAAGGAAAGGTCATGTGTATGGCTGGGGTGGGGGTTAGCGGGAGAAACAATAAAATGTCCATTAACTGGAGCCTAGTTAACTGGCTTATTGGCATCTATTAGAAACAAATTGCAAACAAAAGTGATCCCATTATAAACTTCTCCTCATCCCCTCTGCCAAGGGCAGGCCCCTGATTGGTTCAGAAAAGGCCCCAGTAAATACAGTGTGGTCAAACGGCTCCTTTATTGCAAAGAGATTGGGTTTCGGCCAGCAGCAGCCTCCAGCCCCAGCTAGCAAGGAACTACAAAGTTGGGAGCCATCCATGGGCCTGATGAACAGAAAGAGCACTGGAAGGCTGGCTAATGTACTCCTGCCACATTCTTGCAGAGGAGACTTTCCCCCCAAAGCAAACAGTAATAAAAAAAATCTGAATGGAAAGATATGTACACAGAGGGCCGAGTTAAGTGGCGGGGAGTCCGTACTCCGTGTGTGCTTTTCCTCATAATAGACTCAGCTTCAATATCTTTACTGCCCATCTCCTATTTAACGTTATTAACAGTAAAACCTAAAAAGATTTTGTAAAGCCAAGGAGAGGATGTTGTCTTGAAAGCTGCTCTTCATTTTGCTGAAATGATTAATAAATCCACTTGCCAGATTTCTTGGCCAGCAGGTAAGGACATGGCCTCCACTCAACAAAAGGAAAATGGGTGACTATGTTTTACCAGAATTTCTTATTTTCTAAATTTTCTCCCCTTGTTGAAGTACTGCTGGTTTATTTTATCCACTCCATTCTATGTAAATAGCATGAGGTCATAAATGTCATTTTGTACCATACCATCTCTTTCTTACTAAGGGAAGCCAGTCTTTACCAAAATAATCAAATATCCTTTATAACCACCTTTTTAAGAAGAAAACAGCAAATTTTGTTTATGAGGTTGAAGCATAGCTCAAAGTGCAGCTAACACATCAACTTTTTTATCAATCTTGGGACAGTTAGTTCAAGCCTAGATCATTTCATTATGTAAGACAAAGATGGTATCTAAATGAAATTAAAAGGCAGATTCGTCAAGAATAAAAAGGAAATGGCTCTTCATATAAAATGTCATTGGCGAGTGGAAATAACTGCTTCAGGGTGCAATGGAGGCTGACAGCTTGGAGGGGGGCATAAATGATGTAGATGTAATACTCCACAGATAAAAATGGCATTTATTCCAGCAGGTGTCACATTTGTGTACCTATACCATTTGGGATCAGAAGGACACCTCCATGCCCTCTCCCTATTGATGTGACAGTGGGAGAGAGAATTGAATTTATTTCTGTTGCTCTCAGACCTCCGTCTGATCTTGGCAATGTGGTGGCAACTGTAGTGGAAGTGAAATGGGGGACAGGATGATGCATTTGTGCATTTCCGTGTCTTTCTTCTCCCCTCCCTTCATGGGAGTAATCACAGTGTGGAGCAAGCTGCAGTGGCAAACCCCAGCAATTCCAGCACTGGGGAGGCTGAGCCCGAAGGATCTCAAATTGGAGGCTCGCAGAGACTATGTATCAAGAAAGAAACAAAAACAAGATGTAATGAAATACAAATGGCCAGTTGAGCCTGACAAAGGCTTTTAAGGGAACTGCAAAATCACTTAAGCATTCTGATTTTTAAAAGGTGTGTGTGTGTGTGTGTGTGTGTGTGTGTGTGTGTAATGGGAAATAAATAAAAGAAGTGAGAGCTGTGGGTCAGGAAACAGGAACAAAAAAAATCATTTCAGTACATCAAAGAAATCTTCCTTTAGTATATCTTCAGAGAAAGTGAAATTGACTGTTAAAATAGCTATAAAAATTTTAAAGGCATTCATGAATTTTAATTTATCACGATGGTATTAAAAATATAGCCCTGTGAGGCCATAGAGGTACTGAGAATTTTGTAACATGAAAGTTTCCTGGTGTTAATTTGAACCTTTAATTAATTATAACCTTTTAGAAAGAGGCTACTTAACTGCTTAAAAAAGACAAAAAAGGTTACATAAAAATGATGAAAAACAAGACTCACTGTTGATGCCCAGCTAAGCAGCACACTGGTGAGCAACATCCCCCGGTGATGAGTCAGCACTTCTGTGATTACAGGTGGAGAGAGCAATAAAATCTTGCTGAGTTTAGTCATTGAAATTATATGGTTTCATAAATAGTATAATGTTGTTCTCAGCAGGCAAATGTGATATTTTAATGACATCCGTATTATAACATACACAAATCCTCAAGGTCGATAGAGCTCTTTTCAGCATGGGCATCTGGAGCCCTGCACTGAGGCTGGAGATGAATAATTCAGGCTCTGAAGAGATGAGAGAGTAAGTCATGGCAGCCTACTAATGGGGAGAAAAAGGTTTTCTGGTAGGCCACAAGGAGGTCTAAGACATGTGCACGGTTGAGCAAATGGGAACTCATGTAGGTGACCAAGACTTCGATGCAACCAGACCAGTAAAAAAAAACTTGTCATAACACAGGAAGCTGACCCGAAGAGAGACCAAGAGCCTGAATTTCCATCTGTGGTAAGATACAAGTCAACAAGTCAGCTGGGCACAGTGGCATGTGCCTGGCATCCTAGCAGTTGGGCGGAAGTGGAAGGATTCCAAGTTCAAGGCCAGCCTGACCTTGTAGCAAATTCTAGACCATATTGTGTTACAAAGTAAGACTCTGCCTCAAAAACAAATCAAAGTCATAATAATAATAACAATAATGATAATAATAATAATAGCAACAACAGTAGCAACATTCCAGTCAACACACTTCTTTGTTAATCTCAGCCAACAAGGCCATGTTTATCTGATCTGGAAGTTGGGAGAAAAGGCAATCATACATATACATCCACACCCCTCCTGAGCATCATTTGCAGTCACTAAGCTTCTTAGTCATTAGCAACATTCCTCCCAGCTGTTCTCCCTAAGAACCTCTGCCAGTCCACAGCCAAGACTGGTATGAAAATTTCACTTCTATAAATGGCATATTATTGTCCCTTAAAAAAATGTCTTCTTGGGCTTCATGGTCAAGAGCACACTGGCTGCTCTTGTAGGTGACCTGGATTAAATTACCAGCATCTACATGGCAACTATGAACTATCTACAACTCCAGTTCCAGAGAATCCAATGCTCTTTCCTGGCCTTCATAGGTACTGTACATACATGGTCTACAGACACACATACAGGTAAAATGCCATATGCATAAAATAATTTTTTAAAATGTTTCTTATAACGTGGTAAGTACAACTAATAATAATAAATACTGCAAACTTAAGATCTGTTAACAGAATAGGTTTTAAGTATTCTTCACACACACACACACAAAAAATATATATATACATATATATATGAGTATCCAAACATCTACTGCATGTCATAAATAATTTGTTAATTAAAAATGAATTAATTAAAATTTGTCATGCATGCGCCACTTGGTAGTTTGTAATTTCTTAAATAAATTTGGTTGAGTATTTCTTTATTATGTATTGTATCAGCTTGACCTATCTGGTTTAGGCCTTTTGTTTTGAGATAGGGTCTCATTATGTAGACCAGGCTGGTCTTGAACTCAGAAATATCTACCTGCCTCTGCCTCCAGAGTACTGAGATTAAAGGCATATGTCACCACACCCAGCCCTTTTGGTCTTGTTGGCTCACTTTTCATACAGACTGGCTAATCTCAAACTCAAAGGCCTCCTATTTCAGACTTCAGAATGCTATGAATACACTGCAAACACAGCTTGATTTCATCTAGGCTAGGAAGAGGGCTCAGCTGGTAAAGGTCTTGCTTTGGGAGCATAAGAACCTGAATTTCACTCCCCAGAGTCTACTGTGCTTGGTGGAGTGTACATGTAATCCCATGGGGCTCACTGGATAGCCAGTCTAGCCTACTCTGCAAGCTCCAGGCCAATGTGTACTGTACATACATAACATAATACACACACACACACACACACACACACACACACACACACACATGCACACACACACACGAGAACAGGCACATACACACACACACAATTGAACTGTCATAGCACACTTTGATTTATAGCTCGGAGAAATCTCTAATTGGCAGGTCATTTCAAACTAAGCCTCAGAGAAATAATTTATCACATAAGGTTAACCTTTGCACTGTCTAAGTCAGGGAGAACTACCAACTCTTCTCCTCTCTCTAGAACAAATTCTATGTTTGGAGTTTGGAAGACTACCACATGATGCTCAGTAGCCATCTTCATGTCACAACATGCTATCATTGTTGCTGGTCCTTTGTGTGTATGTGGTGAGGCTTATGGTTCTTTCTTTATTTCTTATTTTACATATCGATCCCAGTTCCCTCTTCCTCCCTCCCTTCTTCCCTCCCTCCCTCCCTCCATCCCTCCCTCCTTTAACAGCTGTGTTTCTTTACCTGAATGGCTATTGCAGAAGAAAGTTCTCTGAGAACTCTCCACTGGCCATCCCAAAACAAATATAATGGAGCCACAGACCGTTGTTAGTCCTACTGTCTTCCCTTGCTGAGGACTCTTGAGTTTGTCTTTGGACTTTCCTTTCTCTATACAACTCATTAGTAAAACTGGATTAGACCAAGTCAACAAAGGCAATGACATCTCAGGTCCATGTTGGGGCATGTGACACCATTCTGCCCAATGAACTCAAGGGAAAGTCTACAGAGACCTTCTCAGGATGGCTTGGTTTTAAAGGAGCACATGAGAAAAATCACTTCCCTTCCTTCTTCTCAGGTGAGCTAGTCTCTGGAAGAAATCAACACATTGAAGATGACAGAGACACAGCAGGTCCAGAGTCTTACTGTGAGTAAATGAACTAGCAATTACTGCAGTCACCAAGCCCCAGAACTCCTTGCTTTGAAGTGTTTGAGAATAAAATTTCTTTAGTATTCAGGACTGTAGCATGAAAAATAAAAGACCCAGATACAGATATTGGGGTTCAAGCGTCAAGCTAAAGATCAAAGAAGCAAAGCAGCCAAGCCAGTAGATCTTACCTCTACCCAGCTGAAATGGCAATCCTGTCTCCACAAATTCTCAGAGGCAAAAAACTCTCAGTTCCTGTCTCCTCCTGCCTTTTATTCCTTTTTCCACCCAGCCATATCACTCCGTGTGTGATCCCAGGTGCTAAGATCACCTTTGTGTGAGCCATGTCTTTTAGGACTGGATCAGTTTCATGTAGTCAGTGTGGCCTTGAACTAACAGAGATCTGTATACCTCTTAATCCTGAGTCCTGGAATTACAGGTGTGTGCCACCACTGCCTAGCTAGCTAGTGTGTCTGCTGGAATTAAAGGTGTGTATCACCATTGCCTGATGTGGCTGGCTTTGCTTTCTGAATCCTCAGGCAAGCTTTGATAAATCATAAACAATGTATCAGCACATAGGATAGTTGAGTCAGAGTTTCCTGGATAAGTATATAAATGGAAGAGCCTTTAAAATCATGTTACAACTAGTGAGTATATCTTAAATTGCCTAATAGTGATAGGATTATATTTGTAAGGTATTCCAAATTCCTCAAAAATATACTTTATCTTCCCTTCTGTCTAGTTCCATAAGTATCTTATGAACCCAATATAAAACCACTTCAAAGTCAGGTGTAGTTGTGCACAATTTTAATCTCAGTACTTGGGAGGCAGGTCTCTATGAGTTCGAGGCCAGCCTGGTCTATAAAGTGAATTCCAGAACAGCCAGAGCTTCGTAGTAAGACCCTGTCTAGAAGAAAGAAAGAAAGAAAGAAAGAAAGAAAGAAAGAAAGAAAGAAAGGAAGGAAGAGGAAGGGAGGGAAGGAGAGAGGAAGGCAGAGAGGAAGGAAGGAAGGAAAGAAAGAAATCACCTCAGCATTTGAAAACCAACAATTAATTACTAACAAATGTAAATCCAACAACCTATTTGTTGAAAATTTTGAAAAATACACATTGTCTTCAAAAACCATTATAATTCTAAATCATGTGGTGAGAAAAAAATCTTACACTCATGGACCAAAGTATACTGTATGTTTGTATCACAAACACATATGCAATAACTCATAAAATCCCCAAGATGACACCTAAGGCTCAAAACACGATCAGGACTTACAATCACACTGAGAAAAATGCTCTATTTGTCTTTCTTGTGAAATGTGGCAATCTAAAAGAATGCAATATAAACCATATTTCAGGAAGAGAGTAACAAAGAGGTAAAATAAAGATGGGATATTTGCACAGCTAAGATCTAAATATCTCCCAATTCTACCCATGAAGAAATCAGGAATACACACGCTGTACATTTTACAGTCAACAAATCTCAGGAAACAATTACTCGGAGGCAAAGATCACTTTCCCTAGCTTCTGTGTACCTTAAATCAATATTTCTAGGGACTTACTAGATGTTAATAGATGGGCTGTCCTGTCAGAAATAAGAGAAGTTTTGGTTTGGGCTCTTCTAACACAGACCTTGAGTCAAGGGTTAGAGAACGGATGGTTTATTTAGGGAGTGGACCTAGGGAACACCATCAGCAGAGTGATGAGGAGAGGCAGAGGAGGCTGGGCACCCGATACAGGGTGCCCTATCAAGCCATTTACTGCAGAGAAAGAGGACAATCAGGGAAGTACCAAGAAATGTGCTTTAGTTCCCTAACTAGTGTTTGCCTTCTCCCCTAGGCTTGGTTGAGTACTGCTTTGAGAAGCATTAACTCACTCATTCTTATAGTTTGCCTGTCATCAGGTCCAGTTTGTTCCCATAGCCCACCACCACCACAATCACCCTGCACGTGTAGCCTTTGGCTGAAGAAATATATATGTTCAGAGAAAGCAGCCTTCAAAGTGTGCTAGGTCTATAGTTATGGGAAAGGCGGCTTGTGCTACACTAAAGAAAGCATAAGTCCGTGTTCTCACTTGGTTATTCAAGTTGCACTTTATTATATCGAAAGCTACCACAAGACCCCCTTCCAAAACTAACTAACATCCAGGAGAGCTATTGACCAGCAGATCTGGTGTAGGGAAAAGCTGTTCCAGATAGATCAATAATAGTCATAAAATCTAGGTCAATTATGATCCCCATATCTTTCTAAATGGAACCAATGGCTCCCCTGGTGATGGCTCAGCCCATATTTCCATTCCAGCCTATATCATAAATCATGTCCACACTGAATCGTGTTTCCACCTTAATCTGGTGGGAAGGACCTTGAAGACTAGGAAGATTCATTGTGTCACATGAAACAAGATCTGAGACAGTTTCTTGGTGATTTTACTTTGGAAATATGAATCCATATAGGTAGTTAGCATAAGGAACAGAGATATGATGGTGTATAAAGAGAAATCAAGAGGCATATATCTGCAATCCCAGCAAATGAGAGGCTGAGGCAGAATTCCAAGACTGAGGCCAGCTAGGGCTACACAGAGGGTTCCAGAGCATCCCTGACCTATACAGCGAAACTTGGTCTCAAAAGGCAAAAAAACAAGTGTGTGTGTGCATGTGTTTGAGAGAGAGAGCGGGAGAGAGAGAGAGTGTGTGTGTGTGTGTGTGTGTGTAAGAGAGAGACAGAGGGGGAGAGAGAGAGAGAGAGAGAGAGAGAGAGAGAATGTGTGTAA
This sequence comes from Phodopus roborovskii, assembly GCF_943737965.1. NCBI lineage: Eukaryota > Metazoa > Chordata > Mammalia > Rodentia > Cricetidae > Phodopus > Phodopus roborovskii. The sequence goes on from NW_026126571.1 coordinate 22,456,405, forward strand.
GAGAGAGACAGAGGGGGAGAGAGAGAGAGAGAATGTGTGTAAGAGAGAGACAGAGGGGGAGAGAGAGAGAGAGAGACAGAGGGGGAGAGAGAGAGAGAGAGAGAGAGGGGGAGAGAGAGAGAGAGAGAGGGAGAGAGAGAGAATGTGTGTAAGAGAGAGACAGAGGGGGAGAGAGAGAGAGAGAATGTGTGTAAGAGAGAGACAGAGGGGGAGAGAGAGAGAGCTGTTAAGAGTTAGGAGGAAGTAAAGTAGATGCTGTGAGGGATCTTGCCAAGATTAAATTATGATTAAGCAGACTCTAAACAAAAACTACCCACTTGCTTAAAGGGTAAAATAGAAGAAAATAATTATTAGCATATTGATCTGGCTACAGCTGTACATAAAGAAGAACAGATGCCCTGACTGCTGAGTCAGACATCCACTTGGAACTCTAGGATAAGGGTTCACAAACTGCTAGTCCTTGGGCCATTAAAGCCATGTTAGAGCCAGAAATGCCTTTTGGTTCTTGGGCTCGTGAAGTCTGGCCTGCTTTAACTGCAGTCTTGAAATTACACGAAGCATGCTATCAGTCCTTACCTAAGATCCTTCCTTCCTGAATTTGTTTAAGAATACTGCTGTGGCTTGCAAGGCATGGCATGTAACTCTCCTCTCTAACATGCATGAAATGGTAAGCCTTCTGCGAGGTAATGTCCACCCTGATTCTGATAAAAGCAAATGCACTCAGTGTCTATAAGAAATTACCCAATCAGCTCTCTTCCCCAGTTCCCTTTCCCCAATAACCCATGCTTCAGCTCCTAAGTACAAAATGTTCTGGTTTCAAAAACAAAGATGGAGAATGAGCCAGCAAATAAACGCATGAAGGGCTTGGTGATGGGCAGGGAAGATGCTGAGGACTCCTCACAGTCGGCATGTCTTCTTGACTGTGTATCTCCCTGTGTGGTAGGGAATTGTCTAATAGGAATGTGCTTTGCATTGGCATAATGGGCAGAAGTTAGGCTTTGGCTCTATACACGTTTAAGTCACACCCCACCTTACTGCCTCCATGTATGATAGGAAGGACAAATATCTCAAATGTTGTAGGCCCAGTTCTCTCATTTTTAAAAGGTTTGTTTATTTATTATGTACACAGTGTTCTGTCTGCATGTCTGTCTACAGGTCAGAAGAGGGCACCAGGTCTCATTATAGATGCTTGTGAGCTACCATGTGGTTGCTGGGAATTGAACTCAGGATCTCTGGCAGAGCTGTCAATGTTCTTAACCTTTGATCCCTCTCTCCGGTCCTCCAGTTCCCTAATTTTTGAAATGAGAATAATACTATATAGTCTACAGCATTATTTAAGTGACTGAATGCAAAATGCTTGAAGGAATAAATTATAAACGTTCTCTTTAGAAATAGAAGGGAAGCCACAGGGAAGTGTGAGCTGCTGGTGCCTCCTTAACTGAGCTCTGTTAACTCTCAACCCAGCTCTGATTGAGGGGACTTAGAATTTCTATACAGTTGATTCCCTTATATAGTTGACAGTGCACAAAGCTTCCTAGATACATAGGCTCCTCTGAAACTGTATCAGGCCCCACCCCTGACTTTACAACTGAAACACCTGGGGATCAGAGTTTCTGTGACATATTGGGGTTCTCCAAAGTTCATGGCAGGGGCAGGAAGAGACCTTGCATGCTCACACTTCCTCCTGGGTATTTGTCCCAGTAGAACCTTCTGAGGGTTTCAAACTGTAGATCAAGTCTTCTGCCCAAAATAAAATCTATTTCCCAAGAATGTCTAGTCTCTTTTCCCTTTCATGATACCCAACAACAAACTGACTTGCACACTCAGGGGTGTGGCTATTGGGCACGGCGCTCTCTCCTGGCAGAGGGAGCTCTGTTCTCTTGGCCAGCCTCCTTTAGCTGTTGGTTAAAGATGCCTCTCTCTAGCTTTGCTCTCCCTGTGGTGCTGTGAGTACACCCCTGAAGGCTGCTAAGGATCCTACTCCTCCAGCAGATGGTTTAAACGTGCGGATGCTAAAATGGGAACTCACTAAGACAGATGGGATGTTGAGGGAAATGAAGTGCCCCTTTGTGGGCAACGGCTTCTTTACTGGTGATGGGTAAATTACAGGTCAGTTTGTTGATGGTCTGTGAAAATCAATAGTCCAGGCTACCCAGAGTGCAGAAAATTAGGCTGGAGTAAAAGCCACAGATCTACCAGATGGAGGAACCAGAAAAATCTCTTCCCAGATCATCGCCTTGGCTTTCCCATCCATGAAGATGTGCTGAGAGGGGTTCACTTTAATGTTCTTGAACAGTAAATCCATATTTTAAACATATTTAATTAAACACAACACACAACTCCACTACAGGCTGCAAAACTTCATTGTGGCTTTCTGACAAGGCCTCAAAAAAAAAAATCACCCAATAATACACTTTCTCATAGCACCCACTCTAAAATGTCAGCCACAAAAAAATTTTAAGATATTTAAGGGGGAGGAAATGCACATCATTTAGATTTTGAGATACGGAAGTATAAAACTCTTTTATGTAAGTTCATTTATGTATCTCACTCACATTTCTTAACAGAGAACAGGACAGCATTTTAGTCCCTCCCCACACCCCAGACTAAGACAACTAATAAACTGGTCAATGATATGGACATGCCTTTGCATTAAAAGGGGAAAAATGACAATTGGAAGTATAAGAATCTTGATGTCATTGATCTTTCTCCTGTGACTATGAGTGCTCCTAGGAGTAGGAAGCAAAGGCTGACTATTCTGGACCAATATTTTGACTTCAAGGGTTTGAAATAAAGTCATATGTGATCGAAAAAACAGCAATCTCCAGTGAGCCAGTCTGCCTCTAGGAGGAATGGAGAGTTACCTTTTCAAAATTATTCACAAAGATGGACAGCATCAACAGAACTATAAATAAAAGTCCCTCTCACCAGGGCTGTTAACAAAACTCACCAGTGTCTGTAATAGAAATGTCTTCAAGTTTCCCTTTATTGCTTTGATATGCACTCTTAAATTGGGTAGGAGAGTAAAAATCAAAACAGAAGTTTTGAACAATACAATTAATGAGTGAGGTCATAGGCTATTGGGAGCTTAAGAAACGGGAGTTTTTCTATATACTAATGAACTATACATCAGTTAATGAGTGACAAAAAACTTTGACTGGGGATGCAGTGTGATAAGATGTTCATTTCCCTAGGGCAGAGCTGGAGAATTGATTTAACTAAAGCTCTGGAAAGATCCACTTAGCACAGGTGGTGCTATCGATGATCCATCGGTGATTGTCTGAAACCAGCCATGTCCTCTGCAATAACTGTAAAGGTTGATCTACCCCTGGAGGCTCAGATCTAGCAGAAGTTAAAGTAGAAAACCGTGGGAAGCCCGAGACAGATGGAAGTACCAATGATCGCAGTCTGTCCTACCTAGCCTTAGCTCTTAATATATGGACAAGTCTGTAATTGTATGATTATCTCTTTGTCCTGTGTTGTGCTGAAAAGCTAAGCTGAAGAAGATTCATTCTGTTGTCCTGGAATGTGAAAGGATGTGGATTCTTGAATTTAAAAAAAAATCAGACACAAAGACAATCCTGAAGTACTGTTTATCCAAAGTACAGCCACAGAGCAGACTGGCGCCTGAAACCGACTACCCGGAGACTGCATAATCTTGTCTTCACCTGCTGCCCTGAGAGTGTTGTGATGGTCACATCAAGCTGCACCCTTGTCTTCTTCATATGCCTGGTTAGCTGGGTCAGAAGCAGATGTGTGATGAAGTTAAGAGAACAAAGACCCTTGAGGACAACTATCTAGAAGGAGAAGAGAGTGGAGGACTGTCCAAGGAGAGTTGTCAGACCGCTGTGTGGAGTTGGCGAAATTTCTGCCTGCTCAGTGGGAGTGCACAGCTGAGACAGTCATTGCGACAGCCCCAAAACCGGCAGAGATGGCCCGGCCCACCCTTTGTATCACTCACTGTCAGTCATTGGCTGGAGTGGCTTTGTCATCCTCAGCTCAGGAGCCTAAGTATTCCTGGAGCTACAACCTCTGGAGCAGAGTTGTCAGATGGTCATACTCGTTGTGGAACAGCACCGAGGTCTTCCCTGAAGAGCATTTGAGTGGCGTGTGGATCCACACAGTGCAAGAGGTGGAGTGTGGCTGGGTCTTGCTGATAACACAATACATACATGTCTTACATTTTCAATAAAAAGTGTGTTTGCCAAGGAAGAGAATGTGGGGTACACTGAGGTATTTCACCACCTACCCTCACAGAATTCCCACACTGTTATGAGCTGAACCAGTGAAAAATAGAAGAACTTTTTTTTTTTGGCATTTTCACAAACCAGAAAGTTAATATGTAATCTTCTGTTTGTAATCTTACAATTTTTCCTTAAATCTCCTTGTATTATTTCATGGGTACATGAGAAGGAGATGAAGTCTGATTTAGCACAAAATTTTATGTTTTTCTGTATTAGTCATCATGGCATCTAGGTGTTCTACCATACAAGTGTGGATGAAAAGGGAACACTGGATCAGTGTGATTCCCACAGACTGGTGCTGTAATCACCAGCTACAGGAACGCTAACAATCTAACCTCAAAGTTCACTAGGCATCGTGGAGCTGGTGTCTCTCATGTGTGTTGGGTTGGGTCCAAAGCAGTATGCGGCACCCATTTCGTGAGGTTCTCTGCTTAGGTTCCCCAGGCTCAATGCACTCATGTGCTTAGTCTCAGTTTCCACCTATACATATTAGGATCATCTGCTGCCAAAAACCTAAGCCTGGAACTGAATTATACCCTCTGGATACACACACACACACACACACACACACACACACGAACATGCGCACAAACACATGCACTCACTACATGTTTTCAACTTTTCTTCCTGAACCTTCTCTCTCATAACCTCACACACCATCTACTTTGCCCAACCCATCAACCTGGCCTGGTTCCCAGCCGGAGGCCTCCAAGTTTGCCCTGTTTTGTAACCACCCTAGTATTAAAATACATTATATGTAGAAACAGTTTTAGAAGTTCAGGACAGAGTCCATCATATGTGGCAGGGAAGTTCTGGGTTTAGGATGGAACAACAAACATTTAAGGGGTGTCTCAGAAGCAGCTTAGTACATGGTGGACAGTGAGTGGCAGTCTATATACCACTCCATGGTAAAACTAAAACAATCTAGTAACAGTTTCCCGAATGCCCACAGCAGGAGATACTTGTTCAGATGCACAGTTGGTTTTCCTTGTTTGGAAATAGCAGCTTTCTTCCCTTTTAAAGTTTTATCTTCCTATCACAGCCTTGATGGGATTGTCATCCAAGGCATCTTTGCATTCCTAAGCTACAACAAGAACATCTAGTCCAAGTGAACTAACCAGGCTCAGAATAGAAAGACAGAAAAAAAATGCAGATGTATTGATTTATTCATTTATTAACACAAGATGTCTTTACAAAATAGCCAAATGGTTTCTTAGTCCCCAGGAGCCGCTGCTCTCTCATGACCATCCATGCTTTTCAAGGAATAGAACAGTTTTCAGTTGCAATCATTTAATAAACTCCCATCACAGGGGTAGTAAGCAAACTATCAATCAATGGGTTCCATCAAAATCAGAATCACATTTCATTTACACAGACAACAAATTCTTAAAATTACTGAGAAATGGGCTGGCGATGGCTAGGTGGTTAAGACTATATATACACTGCTCTTCCCAAGCACCTGAGTTCAGTTTCCAGTACCCACACTGAACGGTTCACAACTGCCCATAACCCCAGCTCCAGGGTTCTGTAGTCTAAAAAAAAAAAAATTAATGAGAATTATAATCTGTTGTGGCCATGATAGTGTAACAGGGATCTATTCTACTCTATGCCTGGATAACAACAACAACAAAGGCAAAATACAGGAAAAACAATGGTCTTCCAGACAGAAGACCTAAGTCAATGAAGGGAAGCGATCCGGAAAGGGGAAACATGCAAGATAAGCCTCACTGTTATCTCAGTCCACTCCCTGGAGAGCCAGCCTCACATAGAAAGCTCTCCTAGAGTTAGGAAGAGCAGGACTTCCAGAGTTCCTGTCAGAACAACAAAGAAGAGACAATTGCACAGAGAACTCATAGACGAGCCACTCTCTGTCTGTCTGTCTGTCTGTTTGGGTTTGATGGTGGTGTTGGTTTTCCAGTGCAGGGCAGCCTCAAATTCATCATCCTCTCGCCTCAGCTTGATATGGCACAAAGTGTCACCACATCCGGCACACTTCATCTTTACCTGAAGCCTGAGCGTTGCACATGGCTGAGGAAACTACTTGAGGCTGGAGAGGAAGCATCTAGAAGGATAAGAGGAAATAATGTGCAGAGAGCTCTCAGGGCCATGACATTCCTTTTCCACCAGCCAGCAGGGGTCTCAAGGTCACAGGGACCTTTGTAGAGTGCCCAGAGCCAGTCTTTCTCACAGTGGGGCAAAAGTCTTCCTCTGGTTTAAGTTCTAGGTCTTGCCTAAATACAAAACCTAAAAGGCTGCCTTAGACTTCAAAAGTTCAAAATTACGAACACAGGGGGCTAGAATAGAGCATGTGCTTAGCATGTATGAGACCCTAGGTTTGATCTCAGCACTCCCATAAGAGAGGGGAAATTTGTATGTAGGAATACAAAAGTATCTATCACCCAAAAAAGATAAAAACCATAATCTCTGAATTCCAGAAAGCAAGCAAGCAAACAAACAAAAACTACCAGGTACATAAATAAGCAGGACCAAGAATGAAGAGAAAAACCATCCAGTTTGAGCTGACTCCTAAGCATAAGGAAGTGCAGGTCATAACAGTGTTGAGTGGGTGTGGGTGTGCATGCACATGTGTGCGTGAGAGAATGCATGTGTGTGAGGGTGTGTCCCTACGTGTGTGTGTGTGTGTGTGTGTGTGTGTGTGTGTGTGTGTGTGAGTGTGAGAGTACATGAATGTGTGTGTGGCCCAGAAGATTTTAAAGTGAATCTTCTGTCATCATCCTCATCATGAACCATGCCGACCTACCACTATTATTTTGCTAAATGAATGAAGTCCCAAACTTCCATGAATTTGTATGTCTATAGCTGAGATCTGAAGCATGCACACCTCATCAGAGACAATTCATTGTGTGTGTGTGTGTGTGTGTGTGTGTGTGTGTATGTGTGTGTGTGTGTGTGTGTGGCGGGAGGAGGGGAGATGGGGGAGCACCATAGAAACTCACAATTGGCCAAAGGACAGAGAACACTGTGGATTGTTCAGCCATAAATGGGACATCTGTATCTTTCTCCATCACCTGAAGGCTTGGGGGATATAGAGAAAGGGGTGGGGGGAGGGGGTGAACAGAAAGATTGCTACGAGCCAGAGGCCAGGGAGGACGTAGACAAAACAGTGTCTTCTGGACATGACATTGACAGTTGATGGTTTGAGGGGAGGGAGAGTCCCTTTCCTTTAAGGGTGTGGCTTCTGGTAGTAGGTACAGCATACTCCAGAGGAGGGACCCACACCCATGAGTTTATTAGCAGTACAAATTGGAGTTGCCAGGGTATTAAAACAAAAAAGAGGACATGACCTTGGGAGAGGAGGAGAAGGGATGCTCTAGGAGGAGTTAGGAAAGGAAGGGGAATGCATATGACGGAAATACTTTGTTTGTATCCCCAAAGATTAGTAAAATATTGTTTAAAAAAAAAAAGCCAAGCTGTCCAGAGATACGCTTCTACCAAATGCATTTCAAATGTGAATGTGTGTTTGATGTTAGCACATACGGGTGTCTAGTTCAGAGTCCACTGACACGGGGGCTGGGCATGCTGTCTCTGTCTATTTGAGTTATAGATGCACAAAAGCCTGGACTCGGGCTTCTTAGCCTCTCACTTCTCCTTTCCTCTTTACTTTCCTCTCCATTGCTGTCTCGATGTCCATCGTTTCAAAAAGGAAACAAAAGTAGAAGCCACAGAAACAGAGAGCTGGAATCAAGAGGTCCACTTTGGTACCCTGCCACTCATTTTCCCCCAGGTGGCTGTTAGAGATGCTGTTGCCACTGTGCATTTCAGTCACCGCAGGATTTAGCTGGGGATGGATGTATCATGAAACTTTCAGCAGAGAAATGGTGGGGGGGGGGATAGTGGGCTTTGAAATGTCACCTCTTCTGCAGGCAAGGGATAACTTGACTCTTTAGTGAGTTCCCCCCGCCTGCTTTAATATTATGCTTAGATGTCTTCATCCTAAGAGAGAAGTATTACAGGTGAACATAAAGTTTTAGTGTTAGGGATGGTTAGGTTGCACATCAAGTAGTGGCATCTTTCTCTTCTATCTTTAATATATTCTAAGATCAGTTATATTTGATGCTTCTGACTCCAGCAAGGCTCCAAGCTGAATAAAATAAATAAACATAAATAAAGACTCGTAGAAAATCTAGACTGCTGGAATTTAAAAAAAAAAATGGTTTTGCCCAAACTTTCACTCAAAGCATCAATCCCTTTTATTGCGCCTTTTGTTAAAGATTTTGTTTATTTATTCACTCATTGTGTGTGTGTGTGTGTGTGTGTGTGTGTGTGTGTGTGTGAGTGAGGGCACACAGGTGTCACCATGTCCACATTGAGGTCAAAAGACCAACCCCCCTTTGGAGTTGTTTCTCCTCCTCCACCATGTGGGTCTCCAGGGTTTAACTCAGGTCACTCTGGATCAGCAGCAGGTGTCTTTGTCTGCCAAGCCATCTCACCAGTTCAAAATGTATTTTGAACTATGTGTATGTGTGTATCTATGTGCAAGTGTGTGCATGAGGACGCCAGCAGACACCACAGGCGCTGGATTCCCCAGGAGCTGAGGGACAGGCAGCTTCGAGTCACCTGGCATGGGTGCTAGGAACTGAAACCAGGCCCTCCTCAAGAACAGTAAGTGTTCTTAACCACTGAGCCACCTGTCCAGCCCCCTCGATATGACTGAAGTGACAGAGGAGCAAGACAACGCCTAAGACACTGGCGGGAGCAGGGACGTGGCAACGTCGCCCTGCTAACTCACAAACCATGCAGCTGTATTCTGGAGAGCACCCCATAGGTGCTCACACGGGTGCACGACAACTTGAAGCAAAAGTAAAACAGAAACAAAAACTACAGCAAGGAGGCAGAGCATGTGACCAGAAATCCAAAGACCAGCTGACCTAAGTCAGAGTCAAGAATAAACTTTGGAACGCTGAAGGCAAATGACGGCAATCACAACAGGAAGTAACTTTCCCTCACCCTAATCAGTCATGTTTTCCTTGCATTTGCTTAGTATGGTTTTTATGATCCTTAGTCTCAACCCCGTGGTCCCTCTATTTCCTCCTGCTCCCTCTCAGCGCCCTCTGTGGAGCCTCTCCTGAAAGCATCCCAAACTTGGGGATAACATGCCTGTTCATCTTGCTCTGACAAAATACCGCACACTGGAAAATTTGCAAAGAATAGAAAATTATGTCCCACGTGTCTGTCTGCAAGTTGGGAAGTCTAATATCAAGGTGCTGGCAGATTTCGTCTATTGAGGATCCAGTCTAAGAGGGGAATCCACATGTTACCCCCTCTGTAAGGCAGGAACCATGAATCCTCGTGTGGCGGGTACAAGAGATGAAGGGCAAAAAGACCTAGCTAATTACGGTGTTGGAAGAAGCCATGCAGGCCTCTTGCGGAGAAAAATCATCTGTGGTCTTACCCAGCAGTGGAGTCTGCATGCTAACAAGTGGACCTGCCAGGCAAGATGTCTCCACTGGTGAGATAGTGACATGACTGCTGTGGGGTAAACAAACACTCTCTGATTGGATTTCAGACCTGCTCCAAAAGAAAGAATCGGTGCCTGGCACTTCAAGCCTGGTCAAAAGACCACAGCCAGGCGGTCACACATTCCTGGTGGGGAACCTACTACTGTTTGTTGTTGTTTTTGTTAAGTGACTGTTGGCATGGCTGCTCCATTAGAGAGAAGGTTTTCATTGTAGGTGAGAAACAGAAAAGATCCAGATGCATCCGGAAGAATCTAAAGCAGAGAGAAAAGAAGCAGAGGGGGCATGGCCAGGGCTAAGAAAGCGGGAGAGAAGTGCAGAGTGGTGGGGATAGCAGGAGATAGCACATAGCAAAGGTAGCAAGATAGCTCCAGAGAGCAGCAAGCTATGTCCAAAGAGCACGAGGTAGATAAATCATGTGGATTACAAAGAGGAGCTGTGTGTGTAGTGGGCGGGGGCTTTGGATCTAACAGTGATAATATTATCAAGCTACCCTTTAGATATTTACAGTACTGCTCTCAACCTTGGTCAAAAAAAAAAAGCTGCTCTGTTTGCAGGGGAAGCTGTAGTGGCACTGACCACGCCCATTGGGGGTGGAGCCAGGGGCGGAAGTGACCTGTGGAAGAAGGTCTGAGGAGGAGCCCGGGAATGCTCTCTCGCTGGTGGGATGCAGAGAGGAGAGCATCCGGTGGAACTTGCTGGTGTTCATCTGTCTAGGTTGTAAGTTATTTCTCCCTGAATAAACATCTATTCGGCCTATTTGTTTATCCTGATCCTTATTTAACCTCAATAGGAAGCTGTTAATGCAGAGATTATTGTACTACCCAACTTGCTGAGAATAATTGGCTGCTCGATGTCTAGCCTTAAAGGAGCCATCTAAACAACACCCACAAACAAGGCTCAGGAACTACTTCAGAAGGGGTCAGAAAGAATGTAAGAGCTGGAGGATGGAGGAAGTGCTATGAAATACTGTCTTCTGGGCATGACATGACCACTGCATCCATGATCTTTGGTTGCCTGCACAAAAACAAGCTGCTCAACATTTCAGCATAGATGGGGGAGGGTCCACGAAGCCTCATCCCAAGCTGAGGAGCCACTAGCAGCTGATGGCTGCAGGGGGAGGAAGTCACTTTTCTTAGAGTGTGTGACTGCTGGTAAGTAGACCATGCTACTGAGACTGCTCCAGCTCCATGTGCATGGGGCACTACTAGCTGGACTCAGTGGGCTAGTTAAAAATGAAAGACCGGGGCTGGAGAGATGGCTCGGTACTTAAGAGCACTGACTGTTCTTCCAGGGACCCAGGTTTAATTCCCAGCACCCACATGGCAGCTCACTCTCTAACTCCAGTTCCAGGGGACCCAAACACCATGGCAAAACACCAGTGCACATAATATAAAAAATAAGTACATTTATTTTACAAAAGGAGTAAAAATGGAAGGGTTTTGGATGACGGCTCAGTGGGTAAAGTCACTTGTTACTAAGCCTGATGTCCTGCGTTTAAATCCTTGGAAACTTATGGTGCAAAGAGAGATCCAACTCCAGAAAGTTACCCTCTCACTTCCACACATGAGCCATAGCGGGCACAACCCCTATACACAGAATAAATAGATGTCAAAACATTTTTATTTTAGGGAAGAAGAACTCAGACAGTAGAGGCAAGATGGTCTCAGAGCTTGAGGCCAGCCTGATCCACATAGCAAGCTCTAGGCCAGTCAGGGCTACGTAGTGAGGCCCAAATTCAAAAATAAATACATTAATTAATTTTTCAAAAACAGTAAAGGGAAGAGTGGGCAGTGGTGGTGGCATACAGCTTTAATCCCAGCACTGGGGAGGCAGAGGCAGGTGGATCTCTGTGAGTTTGAGGCCAGCCTGATCTACAGAGCGAGTTCAGGCTACAAAGAGAAACCCCGTCTCAAAAACCCAAACCAGAACATAACAAAGACAAAAGCAAACAGCTAAAAGCAATAAAGGGAAGAGGACATGAAGGTGGGAGAGAGTGTGGGAGGAGGTCTTAGGTTGTGTGGAGGGGAAGGTGGACGTGGATATGATCAAACTACACTGTGTGCAAGGATGAGATTGTTTCAGAATAAATAAAAATATTCTTAAAAACAAAATGAGGTAGCTGCACCCTTCAGACGTCCTGTAGATTCACTGATCCTACTCATGAGGCTCCGTCCTCATGACTCACCCACCTCCTGAACAGCCTCACCTCCTACTACTGTGCTCACAATTGAGTTTCAACATGAAATTTGAAGGAGACACAAGCACTAAAACCATATTGGTAGTCATGCAAGAAGAAAAACTGTTCAAGCAATTCTAGGAGTAGGAATTCCCTCAAGGGAATTGATGCAGTGGTAACATAAAACAACACAGATGCTCAACCGCAAATTGTTTAAATAAACTATGCTATGGTTGCACTGCACAACTTCACACAGTAATTATGGAGAGCTGTCTGATGGGTCCATAGATAACACATCTGACTACAGATTAGAAGATGATATAATTACTACAGGGACCAACTCTTAATGATTTACAAAGATTTTTAAGGCGGGACAGTAAATTTGGAAACATCATTATAAAAGCAGCATGGCTAGTTTTTAAGTGTTTAAACATTCTACCCATATGCCAGAAAGAACACTTAAACAATAACATTCCAAAATACAGTAATACCTCTGGATGATGAATTTTAATAACCTTTATTATGAAATTATTTTTTCCAATTACAAAATCAATACAGTCATCATTATACAAAAATAGGTTGGTAGAAACCCAAAGAAGAAACATAAAGTTCTTCATCATGCTAATCATGCAGGGAAAGTATCTTAATATTTTGGAGCATATCTTTCAGAACTTTTAAAGTATCTAAAACAATCTTATTATTAGATACAACATTTATTAAGTGTTGAACTTTTTGAAAATAAAAAGCACAAATTTATTGAATGATCTTATTTCCTTTGACTTTTAAAAATAATTTTATGTCTGTGTATAGAGTATAAGGTGTATGTGTGTGTAAGAGAGTGAGAGGGAGTGCCTGTAGGAGTACACGCACATGTGTGCATGATTGAGGAAGCCAGGGTTTGCTGTGGCCTTGTTGGATCGCTACCCACCTTATCTTTTCAAGCAGGGTCAGTCACTGAACCCAGGTTCACTGATCGGCTAGCCAAGGTTGTAAAAGCAAGTGCCCAATTTGTACCTTCTCTTGTGAAGCTAGACAGCATCTGGTAATATTATGGGCCTTGAAGTCACATATGCTCCCAGTTCACTATCCTTCATCTACTATGTACTATTAATAGTTGGTATGACTTTGAGCAAGCTGTTCAACTCTGCTGAGCCTCAACTTCCCCCTCTGCAAAAGAAGAATGTTCACTCTGAAGTATCCTTGTAAGGCATAAGTGAAATAACATGTCTACTGTACTGGCAACTCAAAAAGCGTTGGGAAGTGTTCTGTGAGTTTTTGAAAGTTGTATAAAGATGGCTAGAATTTAAGACACTATTAAAGCTGGAATATCTCCTGCTTACAGAACGGCTAGATCAGCTACATCCATCCATTTTCCCATGCTGTAACAGAATGCCATAATAACATAAAAAGAGAAGTTTTGGCTCATAGTTTTGGAGGTTTTACTTCATGGACGGTTGACCCCATTGCTTTTGGGCCAGTAATAAGGCAGTGTGCTGTAGTGATTATGACAGAAGAAGCCCATTCACTAGGAAGCAAAAGAAATAGGAAGAGACTGGAATTTCCAAATCTCCTTCCAAGGCTTACCACCAGACACCTAAAACATTCTTTTGGCTCCAACTTATTTTAAAAAAACATGCAAACAATGAATTTTAATCATATTCACCCCTCAAACCTTCCCCTAACTCCTCCAAGATCTACCCTCTGTCCCCCACCCACCCAAATTTCATGTACATGTGTGTGTGTGTGTGTGTGTGTGTGTGTGTGTGTGTGTGTCCTACCAAATCCAATTTATTCTACTCATATACTCATGGATGTGGGGTCATCTACTGGAGCATGGCCCACTTACCAGGGGCCACATCAATAAAGAAAACCAACTCTCCTTCTTCCAGAAGCCATCAGCTGTCAGTTCCTCAGCCAGGTGTAGAGGGCTTCTGAGCTGTCTGTCATCCATCTGAAATGTTCACTGGCTTGCTCTTGTTCAGGTCTTATGCAGGAAACTACAGCTGCTAAAAGTTAGTGAGTATAGAGGCCCTGTCATACCCCAAAAGCAATGGGATGGACCAAATTATCCATGAAGTAAAACCTCCCAAATTATGAGCCAAAACCTTTTCTCTTTTTCCATTACCATGGGTATTCTGTTATTACAGAAAACAGATGTACTCGATCCAGCTGTGTTTGCTCTACTGCTCCCTGACCTCTTCCTGTTTCCTTTCACAAGACAGTCCCTGAGCTTTCAGGTGAGGAGGTGTGACATAGAGGTCCCATTTAAGACTAAGCATTCAACATTTCCTGCACTTTGACCAGATGTGAACTTCTATGTTTACCATGGTTCACTGAGATGTGAACTTAGAGGCAGTTTGATACTGTGTCCATTCACTGCTGGGCCTGTGATCTCCCCAGCCATGAGTTTTGTCTAGGTATACATAACAGGAATGTTTCCTTTGTGAAGTGAAACTTCAACCCAATCAGAGGAGCTGGAAAGTTGGCTCAGTGGTTAAGAGTACTTGTTTTTCTTTCAGTGGATCTGGGTTCTGTTCCCAATACCCACATAGTGGCTTACAACCATCCATAACTTAAGTTCTAGGGGATATGACACCCTTTTCGTATCTCCTCAGGCACTAGGCACATATGTGGTACATACACATGCATATAAGCAAAGCATTCATACACATAAATAAACCTTTTTAAAAGTCCACTCAGAAAATGTTGGTTATACCCATAAGAGTTGTTCAAACATTGCACTGTGGGCATGTCTCATTGTGCTCATTGTTACTGTAGGTCACAGAGTTCACAACTAGGCAAGATTGTTGATAGCTTTTTCTCCTAGGAGCCTGCATAGCACCTTCCAGTACTGTGAAAGGTAGCTACAGGAAGGAAGTTTTGTGATCAACACCAACCTGATTTCTCTGTTGCCCTATGGCTAAAGTCTTCTACAATAGTGTTTCACCATCAAGTTCAGGGTTTCTATTGATTGATATGAAGAGACAACACAACCGTGGCAACTCTTATAAAGGAAAACATTTAATTGGGGTGGCTTACATTATCATCATGGTGGAACATGGCAGTGTGCAGGCAGACATGGTGCTAGAGAAGGAACTGCGAGCAGAGAAGGGGCTACATCTTGATCCTGCAGGCAACAGGAAGTGGTCTGAGATACTGGGTGTAGCTTGAGCATATATGAGACCTCAAAGTCCACCTCCACCGTGACACACTTCCTCCAACAACAAAGCCACACCCACCACAACAAAACTACACCTCTTAGTAGTGCCATTCCCTTTGGGGGCCATTTTCCTTCAAAGCACCACAGCGACCAAAATAATGGCAATAGCCTATATTGTTTTAGGATGCTTCCAACTCTTAAAAGTTTCCCTAGCCACCAAGAGCACCACTCTGAGGACAGACACTTTTAACTGATGAGTCTTGGCCTAGGGTTGTAGCTCAAAGATAGAATATGATTGCTTGGCATGTGAGAAATCCTAGCTTCAGTGAATAGCGCCATGGGACAGGAACAGGAGCAGGAGCAGGGCATGACTCAGACAGACATTTATGTGCCGGTTTTAGAGGAAGGGCAGGTAAAGAAGAGGCCTGGGGCTGAGATTAAGCCTCTCTGTCAGCCAGCATTCTTGTGAGAGATGACATCCAGGTGGTTGGGAGCAATTTTATATGGATTGGCATCCTCAGATGCTGGCCAGAATGGAAATGGGTTGGGTCTCCTTAGAGTTTGGAGGCTTTGGTGGTTAGAAATGAAAATGAATTCTGAAGTTCTCCGAGTAGATTTCATGAAGTATATCTGGTAAATTACCAATAAAACTTAACCGAGTTCATCTCACGTCTGGGGACCCTTAAAGTTGCTATCATAAAACTCTCCTGATGAAAGACTCTCTCATTGATTGCAATCATTATTGGCTCAGCCCGCCCAGCAGAAAGCAAATATGCATTATGTCCCCTTGAGAAAACACATTTCAGAACCTCACCAGTTTTATGGGACAGGTCTAAGAGATGAAAGCATCCATTCAAGCCCTTGGTGACTTTCAGGAGACTGCTTTCCCAGGAGCATCTCCACATCTAGAAAACTCCAGAGTGCTCTGATTCATGCAACCTGGCAGTGGCCTTGCAGACTGATTAGAAAGATGTTCCCAAGCCCCAGCGGTCTAATTTGCTGTCTTATACTGTATTAAAATCTCATTTCTATTAACTCAGCACACCAACTATTGATCTGAAAAATAAAATTAATTCTTGCTTTCCCATAACAAAGAAGAATCGCAGTTTATAATGAAGTAAACGCTTGTACTCGATTGCATAATAGAAATCATTATGGTTCCTTATTACAAAGGTGCCTAATTAGCAAAGATTTTCATTTCCCCTGATGGCATGGGCGGAGAGGTGGGTGATCACTATTCTAAGCACATAGCTGTCCCTTAGGTGCATCAAAATTAGCATTGCACAATTCCTTTGGAGACAAAGCTTTAGGATGAAGCAGAATATAGATTTGGTGTGAGGATTTGAAGGGTAATAGTGGAACAATCTGTTAAGTATTCATTGTGATTTTCAGGAGACAACCTAGGAGTTCCTCAACCATTCTTCACTGTGCTACACAAAATCCTTCTTTTGAATGCTCTACTTAGTAAATAAGGTGTTTCATTTTCCTTCCTCAACTCTGGAGGGGCTCATGAGATACTAAACATACTGCCAGAAGTTACAGCAAGTTCAATTTATAAATAAAATATGTTAATTAAATGGTGTGGTAATTTTTTCTTATATGCTGCTGATTAAATGATAAATTCCTGAGTGAAATTTCAATAGAATGTAAGTAGCAGATTGTTTAAGCTTGGCAAAGGCTGAGCTCAAGAATATGTATCAGCTTCCCAGAGTGTCCGTGATGCACGCCTTTAATCCCAAAAGGCAGAGGCTGGTGGATCTCTGTGAGTTTGAGACCAGCCTGATCTATAGAACAAGTTCCAGGACAGGCTCCAAAGCAATACAGAGAAACCCTGTCTCAAAAAACCAAAAAAAGAATGTGTATCAACTTCACCTTCTCGGACGTTTGGTGCTTTTCTGCAGGATCATACTATGCTGTTGTCAGTCCAACAAGGGGAAGGGCTGGGAGAGAGGATGTTGTTTGAGGTACCACTTGTGAAAGTAAAAAGTACAGGCAAAATAATCCAGGTGCCTACACTGGAAAGACAACAAGGAGAATCCACACTTCATCTGCTATGAGAAGCAAACAGCACCAATCAGGCTTTAAAGAGATGTGGCTGGTAGTTTCCAAACTAAATGTAAGAGGGGGAGGTAAGTATGGTGGCACACGCCTGAAATCTCAGCACTTAGGAGATGGAAGCAAGAGGACACAGGTTTTAAGACCAATCTCAGCTCCATGAGGTGGTCTCAAAAAACAAAACGAATGTGATGGGGGAAATGAAGAGAGGGAGGAAGAGAGAAAACAACCCAAGTCCCCCTACAACATTGTGTTGGGAGACAGAAGCCTTGCTGTTATCAACACTTACATTAAAGTTAATAAAAGAATTGTACATAAAAACAACATTTATATATATCAAATTTATACAACAAAAAATGGATGGGGTTTGAGACTTTGTGCATGCTAAGTACACACACCTTGCTACTGACCTACATCCGCAGACCAGACTTGACTTTCTTCCCTTCTTATTTATTTTTATGTTATGAGTATGAGCGCTTTGCCTGCGTGTATGTATCTTGTCACAGACCAAGAGAAACACTTCACAACGATTTAGCAATCAGTTCATCAGAAAGGCACACCAAGCATTCATTTCTATGTGCCTACTAGCATAAATTCAGAAGTACACTGAGAAAAAATAATAAAACTGAAGAAGGAATAAATAAATCCACAATTATGGGTAGTTAAGAGTCTTTGAATCATGACCTATCACTGAGAGCTTGTCTCACACTTGTCTCTGAGATGGCTTGTAATTCAGCCCAGAAGGAAAGGCCATAGGTCACATTCTCTTTGATCCTAGGCAAACGTGAAGTATGGGCCTTAGGTTGAAGTGGAAGGTTGGTGGGGTTGGAGGAAGAGAATAACTCTAAGGATATGTAAGGAGGAAGTAAAAAAAGAGAACAGGAAGCAATGTGGGCTGCTGGGAAATTTTGAACAGTCTAAGACAGAATGTTACCCTTGTAGGAATGCCTGTTCCAACACTGAAGAATCCTGAAGAAGTCAGCTCTTTAATCCTAAATTCTGACACAGGAAAATGACGAAAAGAATAACAACTATTTTGCCCATTGATATGATGCTAAACCCGTAGTATTATGGAAAGTGCTGGTAACTCAGTATGTCCACATTCTCACAGCTTTCCTGAAGTGACTGGTACACTCAAGTTTTCTACAAGGAACTAGGGAATGAAGTAAGTAGACAGGGACCCCAAATCTAGGAAAAAGTACAGGTAACTAACTCTGAGGAAATGTGCAATGCCCCACACCGCCCACATTTGAAGCGTTTCTACTGGTCACTGATTTGACAGGCCAAGTAGAGAGCCCTAAATCCCTTTCATTCACATCTCAATTAGTGTTCTAGCTTCTTATCCACACACATATGCTGCTCAAGCAATTAAAATTCAAGAATTTTAATTCCTACACACCTGGCAGTTGTCAGTCTGTTCACTGGTCTCAGATAAAGCCTCCTTGAAGGGCTATATCTTCCTTTCGAATTTCCAGAGAAAGCAGAGTACTCATCTTCTCTTGGATGTGCATTTCACAGTTTTCTTTTTCCTACTGAGGAATCCTTTCTGTTTTATCTAAAACAAGGCAGAGCCCTCACAAAACTGAAATTGTATTTTAATGAGCTTTAGGGGTTGAGGGGGCACTTGCATGCTTTATAAAACCAGGAAGGACTTCTGAGAAAAGTGGCCTCTATTCCTGGCCATAAAGAATGGGCAGGGTTTTGGCTGGTGTGAGGAAGGGGTTTTAAGTGGACCAAACACAACCGAAGGACACAAAAACTCCTGCAGGGAAGAGCAGGTGATGGCCAGGACAATGGGGATCAGTAGAGGGGGAATATGTGATGATGCACACTGAGGAGAGGTTCACCTATCAGCAGCAGGGGGGTGGCAGAAATGATAAAGTCACAGCTGGATTTCAGAGGTCTAATCTAGCAGAGAAAGATATGGGTTGGGAGGGAGGCTGAGAGGTGAGGGGTCAGTTGTTGCAGTTCAGATATAGATGTGGAGAAAGAGGAACCAGAGTGGGTGTGTCGTCCAGAGAAAAGGAATATAGTAGCAAGGAGACATGAAAACCTCTGTCTCGGGGCCCACTCTGAAGGCTCCGTCAAGGCTCTCTAATAAGCATCGTTGGCTAAAGAGCCCCGGACAGGTGTTCATTTGATGGCTTGGTCACTCTGTCTTTAAATCTGAGGTTACCCTGTTTCACAGCACACTTGTTTGGTCCTGTGACCTTAAAGAGATGCCACACAGATGAAATAAAAAGACCCTGAGAAATGTACCATGAGCTTATTGTCATGATAATGTTGTTGAGTATGTATCAGGCTCTGTGTTATTTTTTTTCCCCCTTGGTTTTCTTGAAAAGGGTCCTCTTTCTGTATCTTTTGCTGTTCTGGAACTCACTACGTAACTAGGCTGGCCTCAACACTCAGAAATCTATCTTTCTCTACCTTCTGAGTGTTAGGAGTAAAACCACCTGCCTGTGTTATGCTTTCTTTCCTCATTTTAATTTTACATATTTATATATTTTTATGTATGAGTGTTCTGCATGCCAGAAGTCTTCAGATCCTGTTATAGAGGGCTGTGAGCCACCCTGTGGGTTGGTGGGAATTGAACACCCTACCTCTGCAAGAACAGCCAATGCTCTCAAACAATGAGCCATCTCTCCAGCCCCTGTGTTATGCTTGTGTGTGTGTGTGTGTGTGTGTGTGTGTGTGTGTGTGTGTGAATTAGCTCACTTTGTTTTCTCAATCTAAAAATAGACACTGTTCTTCTCTTTCAACAGATAGAGAAACCGAGGCTTAGTTGAGCCAAAAACCTAGGCTTTGAGGACAGCCCTGGGGTATCTTCTTCAGGACATGATGCCATGTAAGGAGAATATCCACCCCAGTCCCAAACTGAAGCAGGTGCTGGGCAAGGAACACTCACTCTTCTGCCTTTGCCTTAAAAATAAATGTCAGGTTGTCAAGGGAAGCAACTCTGCCCTTGTTTTCTTTACTTATTTTATTATTAATTATGTATAGTGTGTGTGTGTGTGTGTGTGTGTGTGTACCTGTTTGCATGTGCCTGAGAGGCCAGGTTCCCTGGAGCTACAGGCAAGTGTGCTGGGAACCGAACTTGGGTCAGTGCATGTTCTTCACTGCTAAACTCTTTTTCCGGCCTTTTCTCTTTTTTAAAAGAAGTACTGAGACTCAAAGTGCTCAAGTACATGGAATGCATACCAAGCCCCAAGCAAGCACTCTTACTACTGAGCCCTAACGTCTTTCTGTCACTGGTTGTTCTGAATTATACTGTTTCCTTCACAGGGTCTATGAAGGTGTGAAACGCTTCTGAAGGAGAGTTGGGGGTGTGAACATTACCTGCTTTAAAAAAAAGAGTCAGGGGCATCACACAAGAGTGAATAAACTTGAGCAGAGATGGGTCAGCTTGACAAATTAGCTAAAGGGTAAGGGGATCTGATGAAAACCTATGGGATGGAGCTATCTTAGGACGTGCGAGCACCCTTCATCCGGCCTTACAGTGGATTCCATCCCCAGGCCTTACGAGGTAGGAGAGGTCTTACCCCTGGAACTTGACCTCCACACCCACACTGTGGCACACCCACACACATTAAATACATAAATAAATGCAAAAGTACGACTTTAAGAAAAATGAAGCCAGGTGTTGGGGGCGCATGCCTTTAATCCCAGCAGTGAGAAACCCAACACACACACACACACACACACACAAAGCAAAACACAAAGAGAGAGAAAAAAGGAAAAACTACGCAGTGGCCGAGGAGCCAAGACAGAGGCAGAGGAGATCTATGTCTCTGCCTAAAAGAATCAGTCACTGGCATCTTTGTCTTACAAGCTCCACTCAAGGTTCAAGTGTCACTGAGGAGCATCTCTTTGGCTAACCAGACATGGGGCACATGACCATCCTTCAAGCAGGAGAGTTCTCCTACCGAATAAAAAGCCCACTGTACAGAAGAAAGAGTCCTCAAAGGTTACCTTACCAGAAGAGAAAAGAATAAGTTGGGCGAGCAGCAAGCGCCGTGTGCGGCATTGCAGGAAGTGTGCTTGCCTGGCTTCAGAGGAAGGCTCCCTGCCTTGAAGGACTGCACAGTTGAAGAAGCATCCCTCCTTCCTGCTCCCGCGGTGCTAGATTTAGTTATAACCATATGTTACTGTGCCATTAGGCGAGTAGCACTAGAAATCCACCAGGAACAGTTCATGTTAAACTTTGCTGATTTTTCAAAAATTCTCTGCCTTCTTGGTAATGATTTCTTTCCCTACTTTTATCCCTCCTTGGGAAAAGTGCCATCACACATGATGCTAGCCCATTAGACATGGAGTAAGCATGATTTATTACTATATTGAGGCTTGTGCTGCATTAAAAATAGGAAAGGAAATGATTCCCATAGACCCTTTCAAAGACTTGGAAGGTGAGTTTGGTTTGTCAAAATTTTGCTTTCTTTATGTCAGGGGTGCCTAGGCAAAGCTGTCCGAAGGCTGAGGGGTCTCTCGCTCACAGTATTATGTGAAAATGATAAGATGCTTTCTGGATTCCATTATAGAAGAGTGGGACCCTGGTTGGACTCATCCCTTTGTGACTATTTGAATAGGAAAAAGGCTCTCACATCTGGGTTTTAACCTAATGGGGAGGAAGGTAGATGAGCCATGGCAAACTGGGATGCCAGAATAGCTTAGAGTATAGACTAGATGGAGGGTGGCCATGAAAAACTCAGCTCTATTCACATGTTATTGTCTCAGCTCGTGAAGCAGGTGTTGACTGATGCCCACAGACAACTCTTCCTCCTTCCAGACTGGCTAAACCTCCCTCTGTATTGACAAAAATGTCACAAGGGTGTTTAGAAGAAAGTCACATTGAAATAGGTGACGCTGGGCTTGGTGGTGAAGCTGGGCTTTGAATCCCAGCACTCAGGAGGCAGAGGCAGGTGGATCTCTATGAGTTCAAGTCCAGCCTGGTCTACAGAGAGAGTGCCAGGAGAGAGCCAGGGCTACAGAGAAACCCTGTCTTGAAAAAAAAAAACCACAGGAAGGTAGAAGGGAAGGGAGGGAGAGAGGGAAGGAGGGAGAGAGGAAGGGAGGGAGGGAAGAAGAAAGAAAAAGAAATTGAGATGAGGGACAGCAAGATGGCTCGGTGGGTAAAGGCTCTCTTATCTACAAGCCTGAAGACCTGAATTTAATCTCCAACACCCACATGGTAGAAAGAGAGAACCAATTCCCAGGATACCCTCTGATCTCCCCATGTTCACTCTGGCACAGTGTACTTAATTAACAAAACAATGGAGCCGCTTTAAGATTTGCATCAACATCGAGCAAATGGCCAAGTCAGTAAAAACCTCAACCCTCAATGAGAGTTTGGTTAGCTTCATTTCTACTGCACAGCTTCAATTCAATATGCTTCAGAAATTATAGTTAGTTGGGATTTTTTTTAAGGCCTTCACTGGTCACTGTGGGGATGGGTACTTCCGATGCTGCTGCCATTGACAGGTACGATTCCTGTGGGCTGAGAGGCAGAAAGAGCTGTTGAGCAAGGGCAGCATTGAGGGCAGCAATAGCAAGACTCTAGAGCATCGTCCTTTACACCTCCATGCTCATGATGCTGGCTGGGCCTCTCTCCAACTTCCACAGATAATTCTCTTCACCAAGCCATGCAGTGGGTCTCCCTGCAGGACTGTGGGACTTCCTCCGGTTAGGACACTTAGTGTGACGACATTTCCATTGTCTTTGATCTAGAAAGTATAGCTAACTGTTAACATATATTAGTTAAGAAGTGGATTTGGGGTTAGGGATTTAGCTCAGTGTTAGAGCACAAATGCAAGGCCTTGGCCTTGGTGCTTAGTGCCAAGCATGAAAGAATGTAGGTATTTCATCATCAGTGTTACTTCTCCTCACTATGATTGAAAAAAAAAAAAAAAAAAAAAGACCCTGACAACAGCTGAAGAGTTTGTTTTTGCTTTCAGGTTTCAGAAAGATAGAATCTATCATGGAGAGCAAGGCAAGGCAGCAGGCAGGGAAAGCATGGTGACAGGAGCAGAAGATGGGCTGGTCACATTGCATTCACACTGAGGAAGCAGAGGGTGAACAGAAGCGGTACCCAGGCAGAAAGCCTAAGCCCTCCAGCATCTCCAGTGACCCATTTCCTCTGCCAAGGTACCATCTCCGAAGGGAGAGGCAAGAGAACCTTGGGCTGAGCACGGCCATTTTGACTTTAGACTCCATTTTACCTGCATGGCAAAATAAAGTTCAGTTTCCCAAGTCCTAGAGAAGCTGAGAACCTTACAGTGTCTGATCAACCTCCTCCCTAAACCATAGAAGCAGTTATTATGCATCTTTAGTTCCTTACAAGCATCTTGGCTGTTCCTAACAACAGAAAGAACAAATGAATCTGATTGGCTGGACTGAAAGGTTTGCATTGTATATTGATTGACAATGACAGAACAT
Organism: Phodopus roborovskii; assembly: GCF_943737965.1. NCBI lineage: Eukaryota > Metazoa > Chordata > Mammalia > Rodentia > Cricetidae > Phodopus > Phodopus roborovskii. Next base: position 22,479,949 of record NW_026126571.1, read on the forward strand.
TCAAGGAAGCCCCTAATCTCTAAATTCTGACTGGAGAAAATTATAACTGTAACTTGGCAACAAATGTTTGTGGACTTTATGCTTATAAACCCCATTTCTGCCCCTGCTCCAGGCTGCTAGGAGAAACAGGCTCCAGAGTCCTTGTCCTGCAGCCCCACACGACATAATTAGGAACCGTACACTCAGAGGAATCATGTGACTTTATTGATATCCGAATAACAAAAAAAGTGAAATTGTATACTCTCTTTGTAGTCAAGAAAGCTCAGGAGTTACAGAAATAGCTTAGTTGGGGAAGTGTTCCTAGGAAAAGCATGAGGACCTGAGCTGAGACTCCAGCATCTGCATTTGAAAGCAGAGCACGTCAGCATCCTCAACACTGGGAAGCAGGAATAGGTGGGTCCCTGGGCCTCACTGGGTTCCCAATCTAGCGAATCAGGGAGCTGCAGGTTCAGTAAGACTCTGTTTCATGAAAGTAAGTAGCAATTGAGGGAGACTGATCTTGCCCTCTGGCCTCCATATGTGCTTACTCACATACACACATACATGTGTATATGCATGCAAAAAAAAAAATCTCAAGTTAAAAATCATGATAATAGCTGGGTGGTGATGGCACATGCCTTTAACCCCAGCACTCAGGAGGCAAAGGCAGGTGGACCTCTGTGAGTTGAAGGCCAGCCTGGTCTACAGAGCAAGTTCCAGGACAGCCAGAGCTATACAGAGAAATCCTGTCTTAAAAGAAAAAACAAAAAATATAAATAATAATAATTGTTATTATATTGTTATTGACACTAGTTAAGAGTAATGAAGGGTTTTATATGTCACATGTAAATACAACTTTGGTCTAGCTGTTTCAAATGTGTGCTCTTCACCTAAATCAGGGCAGCTAAACACAATATAGCAGTTTGAATGAAAATGGCCCTCATAGGTTCACAGGGAGTGGCATTATTAGGAGATGTGTTCTTGTTGGAGGAAGTGTGTCACTGGAGGGTGGGCTTTGAGGTTTCAGATGCACAAGCCAGACCCAGTCACTCTGTCTTCAGGCTGCCTGCAATCCAGATATGAAACTCTTCTCACCACAGTAACAATGGACTAAACCTTTGAACCTGTAAACCAGGCCTAGTTAAATATCTTCCTTTATAAGGGCTAGTGTGGTCATGGTGTCTCTTCAAGCAATAGAAACCCTAAGACACAGTTACCACTCATTAAAAACCAGATAGATGGGGAACCTGCATAATACAAAATTAGATTCCCTTAATATAGGTAACAATGGTGTGATCAGGACAATATGAGGCCATGCACTGGGTCTAAGATCTAACTCTAATGCAATGCACAAACTGACTTAGCGGAGCACATTCTATATGGAGAGATACCTTGCCCAGCCTAGACACAGGGATGTGGGGGAGGAGAGATGCCATGGTTCTGCCTCAACGAGATGATGGGACAGACTTAGTAGACTTCCTAGGGGAGGCCTCACCCTCTCCATGGAGCAGACGGGAGAGGAGGGGCAGGGGGAGGAGAGGAGGGAGGGGGAACTGGGATTGGAATGTAAAAAATAAATTAATAAAGTTTTTTAATTAAAAAAAAGAGTAATTTGGCAGTTTCTCAAAATATTAACAATGAAGTTACCGTGTGGCCCAACAATTCTTCATATATGTATATTCCAGAGACATGAGAGTATGCATTCACATTAAAACTTGCACACAACTGTTTACAGCAACATCTCCAAATAACCATAAAGAGTGGACAGCCTTGACATTCACTAACTGATGAATAGACAAAATATGATATATCCATGTTCTAAAACATGGTATATCCATGTTATAGTATATAACCACAAGAAGTAACAAAGTATTGAGCCATTTCACAATATGATGAAACCTGAAAACACTATACTAAGTGGAAAAAGGCAAAAGATCATATATGGCCTGACCCCATTCATGTTAGATACCCAGAGATGGACAGTGGGTTAGTCCCACGCATTGAGGGAATGAGGGAATGGGGAGTAACTGCTGACAAGCTAATTTTAATCCTCAGGATTCACACAGCAGAGGGGCAGAGACCACTTCTCCAAGTTGCCCTCTGACCTTCATATGTACACGTGTAGACACACATATACGCATACGTAATAACTAAATGAGTTGTAATAAAAAGGTTTTTGTTTCGTTTTGTTTTTTTTTTTTAAGAGAGTGGTGATTGCAACTAGCAATTTTGCAGCTAGAGGCTTCTATAGAGGGCCAGTACTGGAGTCTCTGATCTTGAAACTGTGACTCCAGAGAGCCACAACCCACTGTCAAGCTGGGCCCAGGCTGTAGCTAGAGCTATTCCAGTCACCATATATCATCACAGTAAAAACTCAAGCCATAAACCTACATTTCTACATATCCCAGACAAAAAATAAACACAGACTATTATTTCTAATCCCACTCTGCTATTGGAGGGGGCTGGGTGGACTACATACTCTACGAAAGGATGGGTTTCCCTTCTCTAGAGGATTCCCTTGTGTTGAGGGCACAGGCTCTTCCCATCTGAAAGATGCATGATCCAGCTGTTCTCTTTCTCGGCTGAAACTTCTCCGCCAACCTCTGTGGGACAAAAGCAAGAAAGACAAGGTTTAATTCTTGTGACCTGAGCATGCTCCTCCCAAGGAGGAGTGGGTCTTTTGTACACCAGGCCGATAGCTTCTTTCAACCACTCGAAGTCTCTGTTTATAATTTCAGAGGTATTTTATCTTCTAGGTCTTTTTTTTTTTATGTCATATATCCAGGGCTGATAAGCTGAGAGCTAAATGTTTTAAGACCTCTAAAGTAATAATCACTAAGTGCTTAATATCAAAACACACACCATTCATTTGCTCCCTTGGGATGAGACATTCATCACAGACTCCTGCCCGGGCACCAGGCCAGATATTTCTTCTTGGGCCCATTGCACACTTGGATGCCTACAGCAGCTAACTCCCCCTGGGCCTTCCTGTCTCTACCACCAATAAGCCCTGTGCTTCTGCGTGCAAATCCAGAGGGCCCATCTCACAGTGGATTCAAACCCAGCCTGTGAGAGGTACTTCTGCCAGGTCCCCTGCTGCACACACCACTAGAAACGCCACCTGGAGAGCCTCAGGGAACTCTCATCTGAAAGTCCATGTCAACCTTTTCAGAGTTCACAGGGATCCCCACGCCCATAGCTGGCTGATGTCCAAGGAGTACCAGTGTTTAGTCATGTCTGAATGGGAACAGGTTTAAATTGCATCAAGATGAAAAGGAGCAGGACATGGTGGTGCACGCCTTTAATACCAGCACTAAGGAGAAGAAGGCAGGCATTTCTCTGTTAGTTCAAGGCCTGCCTGATCTCTATAGCAAGTTCCAGGCCAGCGACGTCTACATAGTGAGATGCAAGAAAGAAAGGAAGGAAGGAAGGAAGGAAGGAAGGAGAACAGAGGGAGGAAGAGAAGGAAGGAAGAAAAGAAAGAAAAAGGAAGAGCAGGACAGGGGAGTTGAGCCAGCATTCATTTGACTATGGATTTGCAAGTTTCAACCACTGGGGGGAAATATGCAAGCTGGAAGCAAAAGCTTCCTAGACAGAACGACTGCCACATGTACATAAGCTCATAGGTCCAAAATAAAGCATCACATTGTAGGCTAAAACTAGGTAAGAAATACACACTCCTATGTGTTTGATTTGATATAAGGAAACTCTGAAAGTTCTCACTACATGCCTTTTTTTTTAATCTATTTTTAGTATTTTTTTAACCATGTTGTCACAGGGCTACTATTGCTGTGATAAAACATCATGGCCAAAGCAAGTTGGGGAGGGAAGGGCTTATTTGACTCACACTCCATATCACAGTTCATTATCAAAGGAAGTCAGCACAGGAACTCAAGCAAGGCAGGGACCTGGAGGCAGGAGCTGATGCAGAGGCCATGGGCAGGTGCTGCTTACCGGCTTGCTTCCCATGGTTTGCTCAGCCTGCTGTCTTATAGAACCCAGGACCACCAGCCCAGGGTGGCCACAGCCACAGTGAAAAGAAAGGGTGCAAAGAAGGCTCAGTGCTCCTGGAGAAGGCCTGAGTTCATTCCCAGCACCCATCTCAGACAGTTCAGAATGACCTGTAGCTCCAACTCCAGGGGACCCAACACTTTGGGCTTCCAATGACACCTACACACACACACACACACACACACACTTAAAAATAATAAAATGAATAATAATAATAGTAATGAGTCTTTTAAAAATAGAAAGAAAAAAAAAGAGCCAGGCATTGGTGGCACATGCCTTTAATCATAGCACCTGGGAGGCAGAGGCAGGTGGATCTTTATGAGTTCAAGGCCAGCATGATCTACAGAGCTAGTCTGGGACAGGCTCCAACGCAATACAGAGAAACCCTGCCTCGAGAAAAAAAGAAAGAAAAAAAAACAAAAAAAGAAAAAGAAAAAACGTAATCTCAGCACACAGGAGACAGAGACAGGTGGAGCTCTGTGACCAGCCTGGTCTACAAAGTGAGTTCCAGGACAGCCAAGGCTGTTACACAGAGAAACCCTGTCTAAAAAAATTTTAAGGAAAGAAAGAAAGAAAGAAAGAAAGAAAGGAAGGAAGGAAGGAAGGAAGGAGGAAAGGAAGGAAGGAGAAAATGAAGGAAAGAAGGAAGGAGGGAAGGAAGGAAGGCAAAGAAGGACCAGGGAAGCAAAGGAGAGGAACGGAATGATTGATTGCATTAAATAAGATGATTAGAACAGGCTCACAGGAGTCAGGGCCACAGAAGACAGCAAAAGGGAGGGGCAAAATGATGTTTGGGACAGAATGACAGACAGGGGACAGATATTCACAGTCAAGGACTATTGAGCTCCCCAAAGGACCTTGAGAAGTGTCTTGAGAAAGCTTCAGTGGTCACAACGTGGAGATGTGATTGGCATCTAGAAAGGAGAAGTCAGGGATGCTTACAATGGACCAAGCAGCCACCAAAAGCAGAGTCAGTAGGTGCTGTGGAAAACCCCTGAGCTGGAGCAAAGCCAGAAGGAGGATGCTGGGTGTGTTGAAGTTACAAGAAAACTACCAGAGATGCTCCTGTCTTCCTAGGATTCTTCAGCAAGCTGCAGCTATGATATAATTCTTACACCCACACACACACACACACCTTTCCTCAGCAGACAGTAACTCTTACTATCAATGCTCAACACAAGGCAGCTTTCAAACAGCCCTGTATCTCATGAGGCTAGCTCTTTCTTGACAGGTCTATATTTCCCATTATCATGCATCGCTCTGTTCATTTTTCCTTCCTTCCTCTACTCTGCCACCAGCATAGCCCTACACAGATAGCTTCACAAAGATGGTGGGTATCATGGTTTAATAAGGATCAGGAGAAACAAATAGACCAACTAGATGATTATTCAGGGAGAAATAACTTACAACAGAGATGAACACCAGCAGGTTCCTGGTCCCAAGGATGCCTCTGGATGCTCTTCTGTCCCTGTGCTGCAAGCAAGAGAGCTTCCGGGGAGGGATTCCTTAGACCTCCTTAGACCTCCTTCCTCTAGGTAACATCTGCCCCTGTCCCCACCCCCCAATGGGCGTGGTCAGTCCCACAGGTGGGAACCATAATCACTTAGGGCTCTGTTCAGATCTCAGTTAATGATGTTGGTGGTCAAAGAGAAATGGCAAAGTAAAACAATGAAAAGGGAGGTGGTTCTTTCTCTTTTCAAGATTCATTGATCTGGGAGAGCACATGCACACAATGCTGCTGGGAGGAAAAACAAGACAACAAAAAACAAAACCAAAAAACCCTCAGGGAAGAGGCATTAGCTGTGAGCAGAGAGGTCAAAGCAAGAAGTCGCCCACCTCTACGGAGCTGGCCCATGAGCCGCCTCTAGAAACCTCCTGGAGTTTCCATCTCTTGCTGTCATCACTTTTGTGGCCACGTAGTAATTGCTCTGCAAATGTTTGCTGAACTAAACTGTTGAAAAACAGAACTGTCTGACACAGGGCTTTGCTCCAGATTTCAGGCCCAATGTGTGTGTATATATACCAGAAGGCAGGAGAGTGTGTGGTATATTTCAGTAAGTGTGACCAACTCCATTTAACTAGGACAACACTCAAGGCTGGGAGAGCAGTGAGCTATGAAATAAGAAATTGAGAGTTGCGTGATATTTAATGCCCAGGATTGTTATAAACATTAACATATAAATCCATAGACTTTTAAACTAGAGCCCTTCGGAACCACCAAGCACACTAGATGAGATTTGTGTGTGGAGTGAGTGCCTGGCAGACACTGTGGTCTGGTTTTGAAACTGGCTATCCTGGTGCTCCCAGACTGAAACCTTATGCAAGTCATGTAAGTGTCCCAAGTCCGGTGCCTAGAGCTGAAAAATGAGGGTGCTAACTGCAAAGTCCCCCCAACAACGCCAACCCCATAGCACAGCTGAGACAACTGAAGATGTAATTTATTAACACACGAGGCCTGGCAGTGGTCAGAACTCAACAGGAGCAGGCATTGCTAACATCAGCGGGGCCCTTGCCTTCTTATATGTAGGTGGGACAGTGAGCTCCTCGGGTATCACGTGATACTGCAGTTGTCAACATCTGCCCAACTTCTGTGTGGTGTGTCTGTCTGGGCAAACTGGGCCCTTGCTAGGAAGCCCTGGTCAACAGGGGAAATGTCTCAATGGAAGAATGATGAAAGTCAGTATCCAGGCAGACAAGACTACGCAATGGAGACACTGCGTTTTCATACAGTAAAGCCACAAATTTTAAATCGATTTCTTCTTGGTTTTGTCTTTTGAGGCAGAGCTTCATGTATCCCAGGCTGGCCTCAAACTTGCTGCATACTTGAGGATGGCTTTGAACTCCTAATCCACTCGCCTCCACCTCCCAAGTGCTAAGATTACAAGGAGGCACCATCTAGTTAATAGTAAACCTTTTGTTTGTTTCTTTTGATAGTGCTGTTATCAAACTCAGTGCTTTGTGTGTGATAGGTAAATGCTCTACCGCCGAGCTGCGATTCCAGCCCTGGAAACAGATTTCTAAATTATCCATTAAAAACAAAATATTGTGGGGAAGGGGAGGGGCTGAAGAGATGGCTCAGTGCTTAATCAAACTCGTTGCTCTTCCAGAGGACCTGAGTGCTTGATAGTGCTCGCTGCTCTTCCAGAGGATCTGAGTTCAGTTTCTAGCACCTATATCACACAGCTCACAACAGCTCAGCTCTGCTTTGTGATCCAAAGCCCTTTGCTAACCTCCATGCACATGAAAACAAATCTTTTAAAGAAAAAAATCAAAATTGGGCATGGTGGTGCACGCCTTTAATCCCGGCACTCAGGAGGCAGAAGCAAGAGGATCTCTGTGAGTTTGAGGCCAGCTTGGTCTACAAAGTGACTTCGAGGATAGCTAGGATTGTTATACAGAGAAACCCTGTCTTGAAAACCAAAGCAAGAAAGGAAGGAAGGAAAAAAGGAAGGAAGGAAAAAAGGAAGGAAGGAAAAAGAAATCAAATACTAGGACCGAGAAGGTGGCTTAATGGCTGAGTGCATGCTGTTCTTGTAGAGGACCCAAGTTTAGTTTCTAGCACCCACATAGGGCAGCTCACAAATGCCCTATTAACTCCAACTCCAGGAGCATCTGACAGCTCTGGCCTTCTCAGGTACTGCATTCATGTGCATATACCTATATACAGTCACACATACACACACACACACACACACACTTTAAAATAACAAAAATAATGGTTATTTTTTTCTTCAGTTTTTTGAGACAGGGTTTCTCTGTGTAGCCTTGGCTGTCCCAGAACTCACTTTGGCCTCAAACTCACAGAGATCCATCTGCCTCTGCCTCCTGAATGGTTGAATCAAAGGAATGCACCACAACACCTAGCTACAAAAATTAATCTTAATAATAATAATAATGACAATAATAAAATATATTTAGGCCTAAGATGACTTCGTGGGTAAAGATGCTTATGCACACACACACACACACACACACACACACACACACACACACACCTAAACATAAATATTGAGTTGAAGCTGAGCATGGTGGTATTCACCTGTAGGACCAGCAAGTAACCAAGATAGATTACAACAGAGCCCCTAGTTGACATGCAGAGCCCCTATTTCAAAAAGAACCAACAAAACAAAAATAATATTGAATTGAAACAACCTCCAAAACAGCAAAATAGAGAGTTATGCAGGTAAGGCCATCATGTATATGTTATTACTTCTTGCATGTGTCTGTTAATACACATGTTGTGCATATATGCATATCGTTGCATGGAACATCTCTAGAAGTTACCGTTTCCATTCCCTTTAGGAAGGAAATCTGAGGAATGAAGTAAAAACCAGAGGCAGCTCCCACTCTTTGTTGTATATGTTTTTCTGAGCTGAAATTTTTCTTATGTCCTATACATACTGTTTTTACCAAAAATAATTTTAAAAGTTTTAAGCAAAAAAAAAAAAAAAAAAGAGAGAGAGAGAAGAAGAAGGAGGAGGAGGAGGAGGAGAAGAAGAAGCATGTTAGTTTTCAGTAAGAAAAGACTTAGTGGATAATAGCTGAAACACAAATTATCGGGCAGCAAGTGTTAGCATGGGGTGTGGATTGGGTATAGCCTCCTCCTTCTCCATGGGAATAAAATTGGTGCCTCATCTTCAGAGTAACAAGGCCATGTCTAGTAAAGGCTAGTAAGTGTCCATGTTACAGCTTCCTCTTAGACAAATTCCCCCAAATTAACTGTGCACCAAAAAGACATGAACAAATGTTCACAGCATTATTATCAGCAGGAGATGTGAATCCATAACACTGTAATGAAATCATAATACCATGTGTAGCAGTAAAATGAGATGAACCACATTTTCATATATCAATGTGATAAACTCAGAAATATGTTGGAATTTTAGGACACTAGAACAATTCTTTCAATATACCACTTATGTATCATACAGGCAAACAGTCAACACAATCCTATACATCATGTGTAGGCATGCACATTTACACCTGAAACAAAGAAACATTCAGGAGAAGAATATATCCTAACTCATCATGATAGGAGCTACCTAAGGTTGGGTGGGCAGGGAAGGAATTGATTGTGGGGAGTAAGAGTCCACAGCATCTATAAAGTTGTCTGTAATGCCCCTGCAACCAAAATCTGGAATGTGGGGCAGCAACACTGTTCAAAACGAATACCTGGTTAATTTGTCTGCCAGGTGTTGAATAATCCATAGCTATGGCTGTGATGCAACACAGGACACAGCCTGGGAGTCATAGGCTGAGACACCAGAGATAGTGCGGTTGGTTACTTTAGGAAAACTTTGTAACATCTGGGACCTCAGTTTCTTCAACAGGGAAGTGGAATCAGTCTCCAGCTGGTATGACTCTATGAAGATTCAAGGAAAAAAATGCATGTGAAATGCTTAATGCAAAGCCTGAACCCCACAGAGACACCGTGGCTGTTACTGCTGGTCAGCAGTGGCCAATCCATGAGTTCCCTCCTCCTTCAGGAGAAGGGAGTGGCCACATTCTGTGAAAGGTCTCCCCAGTACCATAGGCCCGGTGTGTCACTCAGAAGGCGGGAGACTTTCTGGGTGTGAAAGCCCAGCCTCCTCCAAATCAGTGCCACCACCACCAAGGGAGGCACTTCCTGGAAGGGATGTTGCAGGAAGAAGAGTCAGCATGTATGTATGTATGACAAAGGGCCACATGGTCCAACCATCTCTAGCTGGTTGCCAGAAACAGAGCATCCAAACAAGTCTCTGAGGTTTTAGTGTAAGGCTGTAGAATAAAGAAAACAGTTTTTTCTTCTTTGAAAATGAAGTCCATATGACACAAGGTAACAGGACCCCAAGAGAGCAGCAGCCCAATGCCAAGTCTCATCTGGCTTTGTAACCTCCGGAAACTGTGAATTTTTGTGAAGGGTATGACAGTCTCTGAACCTGCACCTCAGTCTCCATCAGAAGGCAGCCCTGGTGGCTGATTTGGGTCTAGGTTGGGGCACTTAAGGGCAGACCTGGATACAGTAAAAAGTGACCCCTAGAAACAAATACTCTTGCCACTAATAGCAATGACAAGCCAGCAGCCAATACCCACTCATACAGGTACTATGCTACCAGGGTTTGTGGGCAAAACCCTGGTAATCTCTGCAAGAAAACTGAGGCAAAGAATAGTTGGGGGTGGGGTCAAAGGTCTAAGAACAAATGCGCTGTACAGCACAACTGTGTATCTTGGGATGGTTACTTCACCTCTCTGGTCACTTTGTCTACAAAATGAAAGTTGGGCTGGATTTCAGGGCTCCCCTCTAACACTTAAGTTTCAGGTTTCTGCTAATTAAGCCACAGTTTTCAGAATCAAGTTTCAAAAGCAACTCTAATATATATATATATATATATATATATATATATATATATATATATATATATATATATTTAAGTTTCAGTATTCTCTCCCATCAGAGCTCAGAGAACCCTGCAGAAGAGGAGGCAGAAAGATCCAGACAGGAAGGAGCACACCAAGGAAACAGGACGCTCTAAATCAAGAGGACTGGCACACATGAACCCACAGAGACTGAGACAGCATTCACAGGCTCTGCACGGTCTACACCAGATGGGGTCCTAGAGCTGAGAGAAGGGGTACATACCCCCAGCCCTAACTCTAAAGCTCTCTCCAATTGAAACCCACTTGCAGATGAGAATTTGGTCTTCCCCAAAGGAGTCTCACTGGGAAAACAGACTACTCTTAAGGGCACGCCCAGCAGCAGATGCCAACAGAAAATGAACTCAGCTGCACCTTTGGAGGTTCGTTGTCTCGTGATGTTGTGTAGGGCTCTTTTTTACTCCTCCATCTTTATTTTATTTATGCGTGTTTGGATTTTTTTCCCTTTTCGCCCTTCAGGTTCCTTACGGCTTTTTGTTTAGTGTTTTCATGAGGTTTCTGAGTGTGCAAACAAGTGGGGCTCTGCATCTTTAACTGTTCCTTGTTCTTTTTCTCTTCTGTTTCTTTGTTTTGTCCTATCCTGATGTGTTGGCTTTTGCTTTATCATAGTATATTGTAGTACGTTATATTGTATTATGATCTCTTAGCAATCTGTCTGTTTTCTAATGAGAGACAGAACGGGATGAATCTGAACGGGAAGGGAGGTAGGGAATAACGGGAAGGAGTAGAGGGAGGGGAAACCATAATCCGTGTATATCACGCAAGGAAACAGAGACTATTTTCAATAACAGGAAAAGAAGAAAGGTGAAACGGAGAGGGGGAATGGAATTCGTCCCAGACTACACAGGGAAACGTTCCATTTGAATGTAAAGTGCAGGATTAGAGAATGTGGGGAGAGGTTTCAGCGTGGAAAGCGGCAGGGCTCTACGCAGCCAGCCACAGGAAGGGGTTGTGTCCAGGTTGCTTCAGGGGAAGCATTTAGGGAGAAGTGGAACAGAAGGGTGTGACCTACGCAAGAGTGTGGTTCTCATTTCTGGAAAGTCACAAAAGGGTCCCCTGTTTAAAGTCCTCAGTTCCACCAAACCAGGGCCCCTAAGAAACAACCTTGTGACCTTCTCTGGGAATACCAAATAAGCCCCCAAGGTCTTAAGAAATATGGGGCTTACAAATAAGGCCAAACATTTTGTCCCGATTCTGATGAAAGGTTTATGAGTCCCAGAATAGCCTGAGCAGGACATGTCTGGATTGAATATTCGGTGCACACTTAACACCAATGCATTTCAGAGGCTTCCTGTTTCACAACCAGACTTTGCCAGAACTGCAGGAGTTACGTGACACCCATGGTAGGGGACATTTTTCTCACTTCTTGGTGCCATATATAGTGCGGGCTCCTGTCTGTGGCACATGCGACTTAATTAGTCCCTTTAAGCTTTAGGGATTTGCTAGCATCGCTGTCCCTTGTCCTTGTTCCCATAGAAACAAAGGCTAAGAAGATGATGACATGTGTCAGACCGAGGTCTGGCAGGGTGACCATCAGGAGGAAGAGTCTGGAAAATGAAATGGATGCTCTGGGGAGGTGGGGAGGTGGCTGGTGGGGTCAGGTCAGATTTCCGAGATGAGGCCCTTTCAGTGTGAGATGCTTGCTATGTGAGCCTTGTCCCAGGCTAGAGCATGGACAAGTCCAGAAATCAAACCCACTGAGCCTCAGGGAAGACCCACCTCTGTGCAGAGATGAAAGAGAGTCATGCACACAGATCTGTTCCAAGTCACACGTGTCTGGGCTCTTACAAAACATCAGATAGGATGTAAAGGCATGAAGGTTTTGAGGATGCAGAGTGCATCACAGCTCACAAAGTGTTTCCTCACGATGCCCTGCTCCTTAGGGAGAGAAGAAAACAACACCTCTCTTTCAGTGTTCAGTTGGTACTTATCAACACATAAGAATAAAGAGAGCCAGACAGTGGTGGTGCACGCCTTTGATCCCAGCACTCAGGAGGCAGAGGCAGGCAGATCTCATTGAGTTCAAGACCAGCCTGGTCTACACAGCGAGTTCCAGGACAGCCGGGGTTATACAGAGAAACCCTGCCTTGAAAAACAAAACAAAACAAAGGATACAGAGATAGGGAAGACAGTGCAGCCTCAGAGCTACAGTAAAGGGACTGGAAGGTGGGGAAGGAACATCCTGGTGCTTGGTGAGTGAGACTGGAAGAAGGCTCAGGGCCTAGCCTCAGAGGAGAAGGAAGCTTGTGTGTGTAAGAGCAGGGCAGGTGACAGTGGGGGCACTTGGGGACCTGAAAGAAAAAGGGCACAGCTGCACAGCTGGTCCTGGGGCTGTGCAGTGACAGGTGGGGGCATGGTGGGGTGAAGAGCGGAGGGTGCACAGGGGTCAACTGTTTAAAAGATGCCCTTCCTAGCCCACTAAGAAGTATTCCTAACAGCCTTATTCTGCCCTGTCCTCCCCTCTCAAGAAATTGGGTGTCTAAAAATCTTGGAAATTAAAATGGGTGCTAGAGAGATGGCTCAGTGGTTAAGAGCACTGCTTGTTCTTATGGTAGACCCAGGTTCGGTTCCCAGCACCGACATGGTGGCTCACACCATCCTTAACTTCAGTTCCAGGACACCCAATGCCCTCTTATGATCTCCTCAGCCATCAGACACACATATGGCACACATCTACACATGCAGGCAAAACTCTCATATGCATAAAATAGAATAAATCTAAAAAACAAAAAAACGAATAGAACTCAAAACATTTCTCAGAAGCCAAAAGCTGTGCACATGATCTCCTTACGAGCTAAATATTATGCTCGGGAACTCAAAAGCTGAATGGAAGAGGTAGTATCAAGGTCAACATTCACTGTGGAACTGGTCAGGGAGACCACAGCTCTGCCCCTCCTCTGTCACTGAAGATCTGGGTTCAAAGTCAAGATCTCCACCCAGAGAGCCTGGGATCTTCCTTCAATCTCCTAAGTAACTGGAGGTGGGGGTCCCCAGTGAGAGGAGGTGGGGTCTTCCCTGCCAGGGTCCATTGGGCCTCGGCTCACTCCAGCCTCTAAGCCAGAGATGCTCTGCTGGGTGGTGTGTCCGGGAGCAAGCTGAGCTATGTATCAAATTCTGCTGGCACCAAACTCTTTCTGCATAAGCACTTTCTCCCCTTAGCATTCCCTTTCCTGCAGTATCTTCCACGACTGACAATGATCCTGGTGGGATGGCAGGGGGCAGGGGAGACATTCTAACTTGAAACCTCATAGCAGAATTCAGGATTATAGGATTTACCCAAAGTCCAATTCAGACCCTCTCATTCAGACACTGCTTTTTCATTTCAAACAGTAGTCAGCAAACTGTGGCCTGGGTTATAGACCAAATGGAGTGAGCCTCCTGATTTGGCAAATGCGGCTTCATCTGGACACATCCCTGCCTGTCCAGCCAGGTACCACTCATGGCTGCATTTACAGCACAGAGCTGGGTAGTTACCACAGCGACCACACACAGCCCGGAAAGCCTGACCTACATGCTGTCTGTCCAGCTTGTTCCAGAAAAAGCTTGCTGACTTGTGTTCTGAAGCATCATTGTTACAGTTTTAGAAATTGAGATGACCTCCTTTGAAGTCATTAGCAGGAGTGGTCACACTGGCCACAGGCTGCTCAGTCACCTCTTGAAGAAAGGGAGGGTGACATTTATTGGCTGTGTGGCCTTGAAAACACTTTATCTTTCTGAGCTCCGGTTTCTCCGTGAGAATCAGATTAAGGACCCATTCATATCACAGCATTTAACCTTAACCTCCTGAAGACCCTATCTCCAAATATAGTCATTCTGGGACCCGAGTAAGCAGTGTCTGAGGAGCACGGTATTTGAAGGCAGAGAACTTCCTTGGTTTACCTTGAGCCAGTCTCTCAGCCACTCTGAGGTAGAATGTTTAGGAAGATTCGATTGACAACATCCCTCCATTTTTTTTTGGGGGGGGGGCAGGGTCTTACATAGCCCAAGGCTGACCTGAAACTCACTTTGTAGTGGAGGATGACCTTGAACTCCTGATTTTCCTGCCTCCAGAGTACGCCAGCAGAGGTTATGTAGTGCTGGGAAATGGCCCCCGGGGCCTTGATTGTAACAGGCCTACACTCTGCCAAGTGAGCTGCAGCCCCAGTCCCATGGCGCCTTTAACGTGGATGAGGGTTGTTTGTTTCATTATTTCCTTTCTTCTAGTTGTTTTCATATGGCCTCTATGTTCTCAAACGTGCAATCACCCTGCCTCAGCATCTCCAGTGCTAGGCTCTGGGTTTGTGCTACCATACCTGGTTACTTTCTTTTATCAGCTTTTATCCATCTGCTTATCTCATGGTTATAAGACAGCTGCCGTGTCTCCAGCCGTCTCATGGACATCGAACACAAGAAGGAAGTAGAAGGAAGGACAAGACACTGGTTAGCTAAGTTTTTCCTCTTTTCTTACCAGACACAAAAAAGTCTGACACCTGCCCCCCCACAAAATATCCAGCAGACAATTGCTCATACCTTGTTCAAAATAATAGGGTCAATGGCACCACTGATGAAAAGAACCCAGAAGGCACTTATGACCATGTGTGCCTTAAAGTTGAGATCTGTTTCTTTTTAATTAAAATCAATATCCACATACTTGCGTTGCTGGGGTTATCTAGAAAGAACAAGGTCGGCTTATTGTGAAGTCTCCAGATTGCTGTTTTATCCTATGCGGTCACTGGCAGCCTCCACCAAGATCATCCTGACTCACCAATGGTACTGAGAACTGACTTTGGAAAATGAGAAAAGGACACACATTCCGCTGCATCTAAAAAGCATAGCAAATGCTAAGGTGTGGGCAGTACACAGGCCAGTTCTGTAGGGGTGTGGAGGCTGCACTCCGCTCACCTCCATCCCCACACATCCCACTTCCAGTAGAGCAGTTACAGGGAAAACATGTCCCATCCCCAGGCTTTTGTCCCCTAGCAAAGACACAGTAAAAACCCTGAGCCCCATGCCTAGCTGTTACCTACTTCTGTCCCAAATGCTCACAGCCAAGCAGGTGACTAGCTCTGAGCCAGAATCTCATTCCTACAAAGGAAGATCAAGATCTCAGAAGGCAGAGTATTTAAAGCCCATGATCTAAGCAGAGGGGAGAATCCTCCTGCCATGGGGACACCTCAGTATCAGTGTGAACATTCCAGAAAGGGTTCAGGTCCAAGACAAGAGAGGAGTGCCTGACCCAATGGCTTCCCCGCCCCCATCATCATGGAAGATCAACGCCCTTGAGTTCACATACAAGTGCAGCATGCAAACGAGCAAGCCTTGTTTACTCCAGGACATTTGCTGCAAATATTTTGAAATTCAGATTTTGTCAGGCTGGTGTAACTAGGAAAGCCTAGTTGGAGGAATATGCTAATAAGTCATTAAAGCACACTCATCGTGCCATATGGTACACTTGAAACATAAAACACGGGGCTCTATTCTGTGGCCAGGGTTGGTTGATAAAAGAGAACCCTGGGGAGAAGATTGTTGCCCCGACCACAGCACTTTATATGCTAACTCTTGTTCCAGGGGCTTGCTGTCTCAACCAGGCTTGGCAGCTGTCTATAAATGGCGCTCCATGGGAGAAAAACACTGCAGATAATGGGAGTGTAAAACCCAAGCTGGCAAAAATATGGTTGTGTGAAGTCGGCTTCCGGGGGTGGAGTTCTGTCTTTGAGTTAGTAGTTAAGTTTTTAGTAATTATAATCTAAGTTCTATATTTATGATCCTGTCTTTAAAATACTTAAACATAAGACAGCCCTGGAAGGGATGTGGGTGGTGGGGTGTGGACGGTGGAATATGGTGGGGTGTGGATGGTGGGGTGTGGATGGTGGGGTGTGGATGGTGGGGTGTGGATGGTGGGGTGTGGATGGTGGGATGTGGATGGTGGGTGTGGATGGTGGGGTGTGGGTGGTGGGGTGTGGATGGTGGGGTGTGGATGGTGGGGTGTGGATGGTGGATGTGGATGGTGGGGTGTGGATGGTGGGGTGTGGATGGTGGGGTGTGGATGGTGGGTGTGGATGGTGGGTGTAGATGGTGGGATGTGGATTGTGGGGTGTGGATGGTGGGGTGTGGATGGTGGGGTGTGGACGGTGGAATATGGTGGGGTGTGGATGGTGGGTGTTGATGGTGGGGTGTGGATGGTGGGGTGTGGATGGTGGGGTGTGGATGGTGGGGTGTGGACGGTGGAATATGGTGGGGTGTGGATGGTGGGTGTTGATGGTGGGGTGTGGATGGTGGGGTGTTGATGGTGGGGTGTGGATGGTGGGGTGTGGATGGTGGGGTGTGGATGGTGGGGTGTGGATGGTGGGGTGTGGATGGTGGGGTGTGGATGGTGGGTGTGGATGGTGGGTGTAGATGGTGGGATGTGGATTGTGGGGTGTGGATGGTGGGGTGTGGATGGTGGGGTGTGGATGGTGGAATATGGTGGGGTGTGGATGGTGGGGTGTGGATGGTGGGGTGTGGATGGTGGGTGTGGATGGTGGGGTGTGGATGGTGGGGTGTGGATGGTGGGGTGTGGATGGTGGGGTGTGGATGGTGGGTGTGGATGGTGGGGTGTGGATGGTGGGTGTGGATGGTGGGGTGTGGATGGTGGGTGTGGATGGTGGGTGTGGATGGTGGGGTGTGGATGGTGGAATATGGTGGGGTGTGGATGGTGGGGTGTGGATGGTGGGGTGTGGATGGTGGGGTGTGGACGGTGGAGTATGGTGGGGTGTGGATGGTGGGGTGTGGATGGTGGGGTGTGGATGGTAAACAGATTATGGATTGACAGCATGTGTTGTTCATGGATGTCTTTAATATGCAAGTCAGGCCCAGAGCGTCTCTGCAATGAGAAGCTAAACTTGGTGGTCTGTGCTCTAATTGCATTGTGGCCTGTGGATCACATTTGAGGAAATATGCAGATACATGCAGAAGCCTTCTAATCACCCCCTGGCTGCAGCAGACCCGAGCCCACCCCATAGCCTGAATTCAGAGAAAGGAACCTGCCTCACAGTTCCTCAGTCCATTGTCTTGGTAACAAATTTCTGTTCAGCCCTGGCTATTATGGGAAATATATATTTAGGAAGCTCGGGGCAGTAACTACCTTTTGTTTTGCTCAAAGAGAACTCCCTTCAAGTCTTGAGCATGATTAATAAGGCAAATGCCTTCATTACACATCTCCCTTTACGTTCTGCAGCTTGGGTCCTGGAAACCTGACTGGGGCATTGAGAGAATGGAGGAATGGCAGATACGGACACACATGCAGGAAAGCTGGGGTTAGCTGGAGTGACACGCACCCCTCCCTCGACAACCTGGACCCTCAGCACATTTATTATGTGCCTCACAATGGGGAAGCGTTAGTCTTGGTCACAGGTCTCTATGGGCAAAATCTGAGGCTGGTTTTGCACACACTGCCAGCATTTGAACTCCAATCAGAAAAAGGCCTGACCATTCCTGTGGGTCTGAGACATTGGTTTTAGACATGGCTACGCCCATGTCAAACAATACAAAGTCACTCAGGGCTTCCTCGGCCCCCTACCACATTCTGTACTTTTAAAATTTGAAAGCAAAAGAGAGGGGGGGGGAGAAGGGGAGAGAAGGAAGGGGAAAGGGAGGGAAAGTGGAGGGAAGACCGGAGATTGCAGGGGGAAGGGAGAGGGGGAGGAAGGAGACTACAGCCCTGCTAGCACTATGTCCAAGGTAAAAATGCGCTCACTGAACCTTCTATGAGAACACACACCTTTAATCCCAACACTCAAGAAGGAAGAGGCTGGTGGATCTCTGTGAGTTCGAGGTCAGCCTGATCTACAGAGTGAGTTCCAGGCCAGCCAGAACGACACAGTGAAAAAACCTTGAAATTGGGCCAAACCCAGGCAGCAGCTGAAGAGAAGCTGAGCCTCAGGAAGGACTAAGGCTTCCCAGAACTAAGTCCCAAACAAACTGTTTGCAGTAACAAATGATACACTCTTCTCACTGATTAACCAATAAGAGCTGAGTTTTATTCTCTTGCCTCTTTATCACTACAATCTTAAGCAATACCTGCAAGGTAGTTCTAGTGTAATGCCCATTCTAAATAATTAGCCATCCTACCTCCCAAGACACGTTGTTAAAGGAAAAGGTGAGTATTCTATTTTATTTAAATTATTTTTAATCGCATCTATTGGGTTTTTGTTTGTGTTGTAGTTTAGCCTTTTCCAGATTGTAAGTAAGCTGCACCACTCAAATAAATTCCAACTCCAAGCAGATTAGCACTAGATAGCCTTCTGCCCACCACTGCCAGAAATATCCGGCCATAATGGAAAGACAGGTTTGCTTCTAGACTTTTATCTCTGTCAGATAGGCTCTCTTTTAGACATTTCTGAGGTAGAAGGTGCATGTTCAGACCCATGCTCGCTTGAATGTGTGTGTGTGTTCATTTTAACAAGTGTAATACTGTTAACTGGAAAAAATAGTTAATTCAAAAAGTAAAACTTTTCCCTCTCTAACTTTCAAAGCAGGGCAAAGACAAAAATGAGTTTTTAATTCATCAGAATGATTTGACAGTTCTAGATGATTTCTGTGTTCTCTGTTGGTCCCAGGAGCTCAGCTGACTCAAAGGTCACAGGACCCAGGGCTCTGGTAAACAAGGGGCTCTCATGAAACTAGGAACAAAACTATTACCAGGTCAGTGTTGGCACCTTCCTTCTCAGAGTGCTGGTGTTCCTGCAGTCACCCCTCATCCACACTCCGGCAATGCCTTCATGGCCTGGTACCCTCCCACCCCAAGCAGTGGCTGGCACACCAATGCTTCCAGGAAATAGTTTCAGCTCCCACTGCCTTTCTTTTCATGTTTCACCACCAGGTTAACATCTAAAGGCAAAGAAGAGATGTCATGAAAAAAGTATATGGACCCAGACACCAGTATTAGCACTCCACGAACGCCTCCCTACTCCCTAGCCGGAGAGTGAGCTAAACGAAATGCGATACAAAATGAGCCAAGATACGGGGATGACGGGCAGTGGGGTGACAGGAAGGAAGAGGACAAATATGAAGAAGGTACAATAACGTATGTGTGAAACAGCCGAGGAAATCTTTATTTTGTAAGCTAACAAAATGATTTGAGAGAGAAGCAAGCAGGTAGGGAAGGCCTGGCACTCACTGCCTGTCTTAAAAGTATACACCACCACCGGTGTGGCTCCTTGCCCAAAAATGTGTCTAGGAATCTAATCAAGTTGATCATTATCTTCCAGGTCAGAGGAAAGAGGATCGTGTCACACAAAACAGAGGGAGACACCTGGGAAGTTCCGAATGTGAAAACACGAAGAGCCAGGCCTATTTTCTTCAGCAAATAAATTCCAAGAAAACTACAAAGAGGCGGGCGAAAGATTTCCGTGAAAAGATGAGTAGGAGACAGCAACATGGTCCATGTCTAGACTGTGCCTGGATTGCACTAGAACAAACGAAACAGGCAAGCGGGCATAATGGTGCACACCTTTAATCACAGCACTTCAGAGACAGAAGCAGGAGGGTATCTGTGAGTTCAAGGCCTGCCTGGTCTACATAGTGAGCTCCAAGACAGCCAGGGCTATAGAGAGAGACCCTGTCTCAAAAAGAGAGGAAGAGAGAAAAGGAGAAAGAGAGAGAGGGAGGGAGGGAGAGAGGGAAAAAAGGAGAGAGGGAGGGAGGGAACTATTGGTCCTTAAGAAACAACCATAAGCGTATGAATAGTGACCTCAGTGAACAACATCGATATTGAGGGAGTTACTATTAATCTAACTAGGATGATGGTGCTACGTTGTTTTAGAGTCTTTTAAAGGTATGCATGGAAATATTTGTGGATGCAGTAACAGGACAACCAGGGGCTGGAAAATGGAGGGCTATGTGAAATCAGATTGGCTGTATCTAACTGTAGCCGAGTGAGAGATACCTAGAAGACTGACGGCATTGTTTTCTCCTCTTTGAATGCTTGAGGCTTTGCAATGGTCTTGGGACGAGCTATGTCTTAAGGCCTGTAGTTGCCCACGCTCTGGGTTTGCTGCTTGTGTTCCCATGTACTGTTTAACATGCTCAGGTATGCTCAGACACGATGCCAGTGGCCAGGCTATCTAGAGACTACTCAAAGCTGTAGATTTATTTGGGGCAAGAAAATTCATAGGTTATTTTCATGCTTCTATCAGGAGATGCATAATGCCTTCAATAAAAAGGTTTTAAAAGTTAGTTTTCCCCACTGAAAACTGGAACTGCTTCCTGAAGAGGCAATGTTCAGGATGAATTATTTATTGAAGTGCAGAACCAGGAACAGAGCCTCATGGATGTCAGATTTTTTTCCCTGTAATCCCTCAACAACCTTGCCGATAAGTCCCATTATTTGTTGGGTCGATTTTTAAACATTATTTTATTTTATTGTGTGTGGATGTACTGGGTGTCCTAGTGCACTCGGTGGGTGTGTGTGGGCATGTGTATACAAAGGCCAGAGGACCCTGGATGTCTTCTTCCATCGTTCTCTAACTTATTTTAGAGACAAGGTCTCTTATTGAACCAGAAACTCAGTTTCAGCTAGCCTGGCCAACCAGCAAGATCCCAAGACCCGCCTGTCCCTGGCTTCCAGTCCTAGGGTTACCGTCATGCATGGTCATGCCCAGCTTTGATGTAGGTGCTGGGGACTCAAACTCAGCTCAAGTTCTTACCCACAGAGCCAGACATCTCCCCAGCCCTGCAATCTGCTTTGGCTACAATCCTTCTTACCACTGTTCCTGATAGAGCATGCCTAGTCTCTTGACCCTCCTATCTTGAGCCTCTACTGTGATGTACATCTATCTGCCCAGCCTCTATCAGCAGCCCTCCAAAGGCTGGAGTGCAGAAGCCAGGAGCACATAGTCAGTCCCTCCCTTGAGGAAGATCACAAGCAATGTTTTATCCATTATTTGCTGTGTCCTTCTAAAACTCCCAGCAAGCCTACCACTTTCCACTTAGGGATAGCAAAATACCATTTCTCTAAGCACACAAAATCCCAAAGCCACGTTGTTCTCCTTCAGAGAACTGGTCACGTTCCTCACTCTTGCACTTTAACAATTAATTCTCCAGCAAGCAAGAACTGCTGGAGACAATGGTCTTTGTGGTCTCAAGTGGTCTTTGTGAGAACGCTGGGCAATCGAGTGTAATGGGAAATGTTGACTAGTGACCTAATAGATTGCAAGGCCCCACCAGCAAAGCTGGGAAGAACCATTATGATTTGGGGGTGTGCACCAAGGCAGCAGATGAGGGTACTCCCTGCTACATCCCTCTCTGTATTGGTTCCCCTTGCTCCTCTGGGACAGTCTAGGAGTACCTGGCAGGCACAGTCAGTTGTGAACAGTGACAAAAACATGGCACAGTTCCCCCAAGCCTCCTGCTACTGTGCCAAATTCTCTATCGTTGCAGATCACTTCCTTGTAGCCATGTTTTCACTGTAGTTCCAAAACAAAACTACCACCCTGCTCCCTTTTCTGCCAGCCAGACATAGTTGATCATTTTCCTAATTGCCATTACACATGTTTCAGTCTCTCTAGCTACTTAATGACATCGCCAGGTAATCCATAACAGCAATTACATATCAGAACTGCCAGGGACTATCGGACAAATGCATAATGGGGCATTTTAAAAGTGCTTAAAATGTAATGCTAATTAGGAAGGGTATCAGATATGATACTTACCACAATAGGGAGCACGTTGGAATTTCTGTCGTAAAAGGAGAAACAATGGTATCTATTAGGACTTACAATCTGTGGGAGTAAGGACAGAATCTGCGGATGTGGAAATCACTTAGTGCAGATATAATGCATGATTCTCACTGGTTGCTGGCCCATTTGTTGAGTTAGCCTCTACTAACTATTGCATTTTCCAAAGTGTTAAATAAAAAAAAAAAAAAAAAAAAAAAAAGCTTGCTGCATGTCCCTGTCCTTGGGAAGCCTGAAGTGCGAAGAAGACACACAGAGAAAAACAGAGTCCCCAGAGAAACACAAACCAACTTCAGTCACTGTTGCTGGTGTTCAGACAGCCCACTGCCACATTGACAGCATCCATAAGACAGAACAGGGGGCTTCCAAGCCAGAAAGAGCCCGAAAAGAGCAGAGGGTTAGCAAAGAGTGTGCCACAGGCGACACTGCTGGGATTCTGCAGCTCAGCCTAGGAAGGGTCCATGTGCTCTGAGTCACAGAATTTGGGTTCAAACCCAGGCTGTGACTCTTCCTGGCTTTTTGATCGTGAGGAAAATGACCCCCTCCCTCTTTCTGTCCTCATCAGTGAAACACTGCACCCATCTTTCAGCCTGTTGTAACTTAGATCATGCTAGTGCAAGCACTATGGCTCTGAAAATATTGGGCATAAAAAGCCCACAGCCACTTTGAAACAGACAAGAGCAGAGTTGTGAACAATGCGTACTCTGATACGGGTAAGTCCCTGAGCTGTTTGAACAGAAGGGTTTCATCTGTGGAATGCCTTGACTATGGGGCCGAATCATTCCTTGTCATTTGAAGCAACTGTTGGGAAACATTGCTGACTTTTGAATGGGGGTTGGGAGGGTAGCCTGGCTATTATACTGAAAGTTAAGAGATTCAGCAGAGAAAGGATAAGTTAGCTTGGGGACCAAAAGAGTATTGGACATTTAGGTATAAGATTATAAACCAGCCAGGCATGGTAGCATACCTTTCCAGCAGAGGCAGGCTGATAGATCTGAGTTCAAGGCCAGCCTGGTCTGCATGATGGTTCCAGGACAGCCAGGATACATAGTGAAACCTTGTCTCAAGAAGCAGGCAGGGGGTGGGGGTGAGGAGCACATTCAAAAAACAAACCAAAAAATCATAGGGGACTAGTGGAACTTACTTTTAATTATCTCAGCACTCAAGAGACTGAAGCTAGCAAGTCTCTGTGAGTTTGAGGCCAGCCTTGTCTACATTTGAAGCTCCCAGTTATCTAGGGGCAACATGCTGAGGCCTTATCAAAAAAAAAAAAAAAAAAAAAAAAAAGGAAAAGAGAAAACAAAACAACCTAGGTGCCATCAAATTTCCCCATTAAGAAGTTGGCTGAATCAACTCAGTTATATTTTACATTACAGTAAATGACCACCAAGGAGTTTGGAAGTGACCTATACGTACACAAGTAGAGCAATGAAGCTCAAGACATTAATTATATATAAAATAATGTTACAACCATGTTTGTAGGGCTTTTTAGAGGACACATATATATTTGCCTCAGAAATTTGATGGTAGGAAGTATTAACCTATTGGTCCCTGATCAGTAGACCTAAGGCTTGAAAAGTAAGGGGATAAACAAACTTGCTATTCCATTCTATACCTGCCTTTCATGTTGTTTTCATCCTTTAACACATATCACTATTATAATTTAAAATCATCTGACTTTTAAAAGTATAATAAACAGATGTGTTTATATGTCTGGAAACACATGTGCATTTGATATTAAAATTATCAAATGGGGATTGCATGTGTAGCCCAATGATAGAACCCTTGCTTAATACCAATCAGTGTGTAGCACCACACCAGGCCCATGTTCATATATGCATATGCTCACACACAAGTGCACACACATCAAACGTCACAAAACATCAAAATGCAGATTACAAAAATACGTTACTCCGTGGTTTCTTTGTTAAATAATTTGCTGCTAATTGTCAAGCATCTTGACATTGGCATTTGGGACACCTTGAACCTTATGGTACTAATTATTCAACACTAACTGTTTCCCTAGAAAAACACATGTCTCCACTGGGAGACCTGATTGCAGAGTGTATGTACCATACTGGATAAAGTCCCCGCCTTCCAAAATCTTCAATATTCTGCAGAGCATTTGAAAAACATTTAAAGTGTAATGTCTAAAAATGAGAAAATCAATTCAATGCGTGATGTGTAAAGTACAGCAGTTTGAAAATCTATTGTTAAGCACTTTCATCCATTGTGTTGAGGTAAATCACATCTTTGAATAATAAAGATAATTATAAAATCTCCTTAGGTCTGTTACAGGCACATTTTTATTTAAAAGGTGACCATTTGCTAGCAAAGTGATGTCCCCCACACACTTGAAAATTAAATCCCCCAATTCAGACAATTTACCACAGCTTTCCTTTACAGATCTGTTAGACTTCACCTGGCTCACGTTCCTCTCCAATGGGATGCTTATCTCTGTGATGAGAGATAAATATCTTTAATATTAGTGGGACTTGTTCTAAGGACAGAAATGGAAGACTTCAAAAGTGACATATTAATCACAGTCCTCAAAACAGGGACACATTTTTAAGCAAATTAGGCTCAAGGAGCCTGTAGCACAGAGTGCATGCGTAAGCATCCTTCATCCTCACTGCCTGGACACCTGCTTTGTGCTCTTCCCGAGAAGCTAACGATAAAACCATCTATTAGCGAGTTTTATTGAGTACCATCAAGTGCCGACAGAAATCAACCGACCACTCAGAAACCAATCTGATGGGAAACGCTCCCCAAAAGCAGCTATGAGGAGCAACAATGTAGCAAAAGGCCTGGTGAAGTGTGATCAAATGCCAGGTTTCCTGCTTTCTGCTGTCAAGCATTAAATCATTAATAAGCAAATAAACCCACCGGGATCTTTCTAAGCATCACTCTCCTTTGTTTACCAAGGAGAAATGATAATGACATCTATTTCTCATGACAATCATTTGGTAATCACCTGTGGATTCTACAGAAGCAAGGTGAGGAGTAGATGAAGCTGTGCAGTTGCAAGTGCCCAGTAGGGACACAATTTAGGTACCTGTGACACTCCTGACCACAGAGGCAGTAGAGTACAAGCCAGTAAGGCCTCCAAATCTAGCAGCAGCCTGCCAGCATCCTAATGCACACTCCACCTCTAACGGTCTCCACACTCCAGTATCCTCCTGCATAAAAGAAAAGAATCCTTTCGATTGTTGCTGATGCTGTTTCCTGTGCAGAGAGGAGGCGGTACCTGCTGGGTGCCTGGCACTTTGAAGTACTCATTAGATATTTGTAGGGGTGTTTTGTCTTGTGAATTTTGGCGCTGGGGATTGAACCCACAGTCTTGTCCGTGCTGTTGTCTCTCGACCACCAAGATACACCCCAGTACCACTATTTGTTATTTTTAGTAACTAGATCACATCACATTTAAATTGTGACCTATGACCCCTAAACACATTAGACCTTCCCTTTTCCCCTTTCAGAATCTGGAATTGCTGCTGGTCTTCAAGCCCTTTGTTCGGCCCCCTTCAACAGGGATGCGCTTCTTGCAGAAGACCTGAGATCCACGGCTAGCACCCAAGTGGGTGACTCACAGGCACATCCCAGCTTCAGATCTGACACTCTTCACCTGCATGCGTGTGCGTACCCACACTGAAACACACCATACGCACAAAATTTAAAATAAAATATCCCTTTAAAAAGAACAGCTGGGCTGTGCTGCATGCCTTTAATCCCAGCACTCGGGAGGCAAAGCAGGCAGATGTCTGTGAGTTCGAGGCCAGCCTGGTCTACAGCGTGAGTTCCAGGATAACCAAGGCTACACAGAGTAAACCCTATCTCAAAAAAAAAAAAAAAAAAAAAAAAAACTAATAGTAAAAATTAAAATGAAAACAAACTGTTTCTTGGTTATCTAGAAGCTCAGAGTCACCTATCTACTGTAGGAGGGACTCTGACTAAATGTGTTTGTGTGTGTGTATGTGTGCATGTGTGTAGGTTTGAGATAGCCTCTAAGTTTCTTTATGACTCTCAATTTTGTTTTTTGAACCCATAGCTCACAGGTTGGCTGGACTGGCTGGCTAGTGAGCTAGGGGGCCTCCTGTCTCTGCCGGACAGCATGGGGATTAGCGAGCTTTTATGGCTTTTATTAGTGGGTACTCGAGATTCAAACCCAGGTCCTCATGCTTATGGGACAGGCACTTTACCACGGAGCATCTCCTTAAGCCCATGGTTTAACCCTTCTAAGGAATGTCAAACCTACTGAAAAAGGACAAGCTAAGATGCTGAGCCACACGCTGGTCCAGCAGTGTACTGGCATCATCTACACCACAGAGAAGATGCTTTTCTGGCAGTGGAACTTCCAACAATGTCTGGAGTCATGGTTTTTGTTTGTTTGTTTGTTTGTTTTGTTTTGTTTTTTTCAGTACTTCATAGAAATTACGTCCCTTTCCCAGGGGAAAAAAAAAAAAACTTGGGAGTATAGCACCACTATAGCAATGAGCATGATTCAGGATCTGGGTTCAATCCCCGGCATTAAAAAATAATAATCAGGAGTAGTAGTGGTAGTAATATACATGCCTACATACATGAAAAATTTCAGACAACTTAGGTATTGCCTGGAGCCCACCCACACGTAATCTCAGTTCAAAATGCACTGTGTTCCTGCCAAAAGATAAATTTTAACACATACAAAACGGTGTTATTTGCTGCTGTTTTAATTTTTTGTTGCATTCATTCACTCTGTATGTGTGTGTGTGTGTGGGGGGGGGGGTATTTGAAAGCACATACTTGCAGTAGCACTCATGTGGTGTGTG
The DNA here is from genome assembly GCF_943737965.1 of Phodopus roborovskii. Lineage (NCBI taxonomy): Eukaryota > Metazoa > Chordata > Mammalia > Rodentia > Cricetidae > Phodopus > Phodopus roborovskii. The sequence continues at coordinate 22,506,854 of NW_026126571.1, forward strand.
GAGGTCAGAAGACAACTTGAAATAGTTCATTCTCTCCTTCCACCTTGTGGCTCCCAGGGATGCAACTCAAGTTACTAGCCCTGGTGGCAGACATCTTCACCCTCTGAACCATATCAGCAGCCCTATTATGTAGTTCAGGCTGGCCTCCTTATCCTTCCTCCTCTACCTTCCATAAAAAGGTTAAACCTTGGAAGGCTCCTGCCAAAATATTGGGGATTCACTTTCTTTTTGTCAGTTTGCATTGTTTTCCTTGATAAGCTAATGCTTTTTTTTTTCAATTTAGTGACATGAATATTTGCATAGTACTATGACTAACAGATCTAACTTGATACCTAAATTGGAACTATATTCAAAAGTAAAAATTGAGGTAGGCCTGTATTCACAACTACCTGGGAAATTAAAGCAAAGGGATTTAAGTTCATGACCTGGGCTATATTGTATATTCAAGTCTAGCCTGTGGAAAACTCTATCTCAAAGTAAAGACGTGAAAAAATAAGTATTCAGTAGTAGAGTACCCAACAAGCACAAGTCCCTAGGTCCAACCCTAGTATTGAAAAAGAAAAACTGCTTTATGATATTTGAAGTTCGTAAGTGAGAGGATGAAGAAATGGCTCTGTGGTTGAGAGCACGGACCGCTCTTCCAGAGGACCTGATCTCAATTCCCAGACCCCACATGGCAGCTCACACCTTTTATAAATAAAATATGAATAAAAGAAACCTATAAGTGACTTCGTTGACTGGCAGGGTGAGACTCAAGAACCGAAAGTAAAGAGTTCAAAGCTTCCGGAAGAGGCCGGAAGAGGAGATATCTGGGGATAAATGGGGATCCCTGATACTCTGTGAGTGAAAAGGGTTAACTGTTTAGGGTTTCTGTTGCTGTGATAAGACACCATGACCAAAAGCAACTTGGGGAGGAAAGGGTTTATTTCATCTCACTGATCTCTGGTCATATTCCATCACTGAGAGAAGTAAAGGCAGGAGCTGAAGCAGTAACCAAAGCAGATGCCAGAGAAACACTACTGTCTTAGCTGTTTTTCTGCTGCTGTGAAAAAACATCAAGGCAACATTTGAAAAAGTGTTTAAGTAGGAGGCAGTGCCACTCGCTTTTAATCCCAGCACTCAGGAAGCAGAGGCAGGAGGATCTCTGTGACTTTGAGGCCAGCCTGATCTACCTAATGAGTTCCAGAGCTACACAGTGATACCCTGTCTCAAAGGAAAAAAAAAAAAAAAAAAAAAAAAAAAAAAAAAGTCAGGTGGTAGTGGCTCATGCCTTTAATCCCAGCACTTGAGAGGCAGAAGCAGGCAGATCTCTTTGAGGCCAGCCGTGTTTATAGAGCAAGTTCTAGGACAGCCAGAGCCACAAAGAGAAACCCTTGGGAAAAGAAAAGAGAGTGTTTAATTGAACTTACCATCAGAGACTTGGAGACTTGGAATCCATGACGATGGAGCAAAAAGAGTTCATATCTTGATCCACAACCATGGCAGGAAGAATGCTCTCAGAATGTCTGAGTATTACCTCCTCCAACAAGGCCACACCTCTTAATTGTTCCCAAACAATTCGACCAGCTAGGGATCAATATTTAAACAAAGGAGCCTATGGAGGCTCATTCAAACCACCATATTCCACTTTCCTGCCCCCAAAATCCTGCAGTCATCTCATAACGCAAAGTTTAGTCCTGCTGATGTACAGATTAAGACACACGGGACTAGGTTTAATATAGATTATTATAATTTTATTCGGGGAGGAGTCACTTACATATGAAAACGATGACTCGCAAGTTCCTGCTCCAAGGATCCACATCCAGGCTGTCCTCTGTGGCCTGACCTGAGTGGGGGACCCCAGACCTAGCCTATCCTGCACATCCACACCTGTGACCACGCCCACCTGGGCGTGGTCAGTGCTACTGGTGGGGTGGGGTAGATATCTCACTACAATTCCCATTTTTGTCTAAAGGAAAAGACTTAGGCTTGATAGGAAACTATAAACAAAGATAGCAAATATCAAGAATGCTCTAAGAGAAGGAAAAGTAAAAAACACTAAAGACCTATCGCCAATGAAGCAACAAGAGCAAATGGCAAGAACTACATAGGGCAACCTCAAAATTCCCCATAATCTTTCAGTCTCAAGACTGTCTGAAGTCTAAAGTCTCTTTTGAGGCAACCCTGTATAAAGTTAAATAAATAAATAAATAAATAAATAAATAAATAAATAAATAAAAATAAGGCACACTTCCACATACAATGAAACAGAATATACGTAACTATTTCAAAAGGGAGGAGTGGGAGCATGCATGGTAAAGAAATACTGGACCAAAGCAAGACAGAAAAAGTCTTGCAGGGAAAACTTCAAATCCTGCAGCTCTATCTGATGGCACTTACGTGGCTCTGTCCATACATCTCTCAGGTGCTTCCTTCCACTCCCGGTGCGCGGCCATTCTCACTCAAACCAATAGACTACTTACTGGCTTGTTCCTCGTGGCTTGCTCAGCCTGCTTTCTTACATCATTCAGGACCATCTACTCAGGGGTGAAACCACCCACAGTGGGCTGGGCCCTCAACATCAATCATTAATCAGGCTTACCTACAGGCTGTTTTAACGGAGCCAGTTCCTCAGCTGAGATTCCCTCTTCCCAGATAGGTGCAAATTAGTATCTACTTGACAAAGACCAACCAGCATAATAATCACTATAACATCAGCCTGACAGGGCTGGTCAACGCTGGGAAAATCCATGCAGGAAAGAGTGCTTACCCAGTCAGAAACACAAGGGGTGGGGAGGGGCAGTTAGGCAAAAAAAAAAAAAAAAAAAAAAAAAAAAATCAAAACCACATTGGTTTTCTGTGACAGTGACAGTGAGGAAGAGACCAGCCCAGATAAAATGTCAGTCTGTCCGTCAGAGGTGAAGCTGGGGTGAAGGATAGGCGCCGAAAATCTGAGCAAGCGGGTAACTAAAGTGAGTTTTATAACAAAGCTCTTTCCCAGTGATGCTCAGGAGCCTTGCTGATCATTTGGTCTTAATTTCAGTCCTAGATATCAGTAGGATGCATGGCAAGTCTCAGTCTTCCCCATTACTGTTCCTGCTGGTGGAGCCTGAACTTTGATCCATGAAGATCTGAGGGAGTAGCTCAACCACAGTTCAGCAGAGCCATGAAATCTCTTTGAAGCTGGTGTGTTATTGAAGTTGGCTCAAAAACATGCGGTTTTCTCAGCAATAGTGTGTCTGGCTGTTCACTGAAACACGTTATTCCTACATTTTCTTTTCTTTCATCGACCCTTTCTTGTTTGTTTTGTGACCAGGTCTCACTATGTAGCCCAGGCTTGAACTAGCAATCCTGCCTCAGCCTCTTGAGTACTGAGATGATAAGTGTGTCCTGCCACACCCAGATGCTCCTAAATGTCCTAATAAGTTGAATGTTGAACCAGTCCTACCTCCCTGGGAGTAGAGGGGTGGGCTTTGTTCTTTCCCCATCTTACAAATGTGTGTCTCAAAGCTATCTTGCAGGAAGGCTGAGTCTGGAGACATACCTCATTTCAAATTGGCAGTATTCTTTCTCTGATTGCCTGTAGCAAATGAGGAGAAGGCAGAGGAATGGGAAGGTAAAAGGCTTTTTTGATGGAACATTTGCGGTAAGAGGACAGGATGGCAGAATGGGGATTTCTTGAACATTTTTGAGGATGAAATAAAATAGTAACCTGCCAATTACATGAGCATTCTAAAATGCTCAGCTGCTCAGTTTCCCTTCATATAAATGGAACCAACAGCTTCCACTCCTCAGGGCTGCTGTTCTGATTAAGGGTAATCCACAGAAATTCCTCCGCCCAGCATCTGGTCCATCATGAGCAGAGCAATCACTCACAGAAAAGTATCAATGACCTCTGGCATGGGCATCTCTGTACCTGCAGTACCTTCATTTTGAACATTTCCCAAGGCAAATGTATCCCTCTTCCCTCCTCTTCCTCGTGCTATTTGTTCTCAGTTAATGGATCCACATTTATCCAAGTAGACCTTCAAAGTACTCCTCAGCTCCCCCCCTTCTGACCTACTGTATCCACTCTGTTAATAAACCACTTGTTGTAGTGGGGTAGACTTTCACTTTGTTTCATTTTATTGTTCTGAGACAGGGTTTCGCTGTGTGGACCTGAGCCATCTGGAACTGACTTTGTAGACCAGGCTAGCTTGGAACTCATAGAGATCTCCCTGACTGCTTCAGAGGCATGTGCCACCACACATGGCTGTATTACATTCTGAAGAGCCTATCTGTCACACAGATCTTGGCTCCTCCCTCCTCTCTGTCTTCCTTCATTTCTCTCAGCTCCTGGGTTTTATCAGTTTTCTACAGTTGATTAATTGTTCTAAGATACAAACCAGATGATCTCATTGCCTGATGAAGAATACAAATTTATGTCGCCTTCTGCAAAAGTACAAATTCCCTTCACAGAATGGCCCAAGGTGCTTTCCCAACTCTCCAAGTTCTGCAGATGGATGCACACGGGGGGGGGGGGCAGCGTTAGACAAGGGGGCCTGTAGACCATTTGAACATTTTCTCTGAAACTTCAAATCTTTTTTCTTTCAGTGCTGCTGGATGAATAAGGAAATACCTATTCATCCTTCAAAATTCAGCTGAAGGTCACTGCATAGTCACTACTGCCCCACCCAAACCTGCTTCCCAAAGAGTCCAGAGTATTCTTTTCTAATATAAATCTGATGGAGCTCTAAGTATGAGGCCACTCTGTCCTACAGAGCAAGTTCCAGGACAGCCAGGTTACACAGAGAAACTCTGCCTTGAAAATCAAGCCAAAACAATAACAAAAATGACCCGTGTCTACTGAAATGACTTGACATTGCTAAGGCCCCTGCCTTACACAGACATACAGAATCCATCTACAAAGACATAATCTATGCCTCTGTTATACTGGATCTCTAGCCAAACACACTGGCCTTCTACTTCCTCAAAGCACCAGGGAGTGCTAGAAAACACATCTTCCTACTTCTGAACTTTCTGCTGATTAACTCCTAACTCCTGCTCTCCCTTTATAACTGAGCTCACATTCAGATTGACTCACTTTAGCATCTACATGTGGTGGACCTTTCTGTGTCTGGCTTATTGCACTTACCACAGTGTTCTCCAATTTGCTGCAAATTATAAGACTTCTTTTTCTTTGTAGAGGAAAAATATTCTATTGTGTATCTAGTCCACTTTTATTATCCATTCAAGTATCACTACGTTCAGGAACCCTTCCCAGACCCTCTATCTTAAGTCAGATTATGCCCTACACCTAAGGTAGAGTCTGGCACATGAGAAATATTTAGTGGGCATTTGCTTATATCTCTCTCCTTGGCCCCTGACACACTGAAAATAATTTATATACTATGTACTCTTGAGAATCTGGAAGGATGTCTCTATTTCTTTCTTCTTTATTTTGTCTTTCTTTCCTCAGTATCCCCTCAATTAAGAGATATTTTAGACAAGTATGGTGGTACACGCTTTTAGTCTCAGTACTTGAGAGGCAGAGGCAGGTGGGTCTCTGTAAGATAGAAGCCAGCCTGATCTTTAGTGTGTATTCCAGAACAGTCAAGGCTATTATACAGAGAAACCCTGTATTAAAAAAAAAAAAGAAGAAGAAAAGAAAAGAAAAAGAAACAGAGAGAGAGAGAGAGAGAGAGAGAGAGAGAGAGAGAGAGAGAGAGAGAAAGAAGAAATGTTCACTAAAATAACAGGCCCTACCAACAACATAGCTTATAGGGCTACCTGAGGCTGTGCCCCACAGACTGTTCCATGGGTCAGGACTTGCTAATAAAGGATGAAACATCCCATCACATTTCCAGAAGAAGGAGACCACAAAAGTCCTTAGCTCTGCCCTGCTCAGCCACAATACCCTACAAATGTGCTTGTCGAAAGAAACCTCACATGCCTGATCAAGTTTGGGCCTGTCTTTGGTGTTCAGAGCCTATATAGCATAGGCAAAAAGTAGGTAACTAGAACTAGAGTTGGTGTGGAGAGAATCTACTCTGCAAAACTTGAATCTTCTCTGAGGTTCTAGTGTCACTGATAATAACTCAGTTAAGACTGGTACCTTTCCTATAGTGAGTGAAGAAATCCAGTGGGTTACAGCTTCTATAAAACAGAATGGGAAAGAGACCAGCAGAGTCCATGCGTAAACATAAATATTGGTTTAGCAAATATTTGTTCCAGAGGAATGTGTGTGTGCCCCCCCCATATGTGTACTTGGTCATACAAATGTTCAAGAGCTTATCCATTGTGAGGAACTTGTTATTCAAAGGAACATTTAAGAGTCTAAAAAATGCTGGAGCTGAAGAGATGGCTGACTGGTTACAAGCACTGGCTGCTCGTCCAGGGGACCAGGTTTGATTCCCAGCACCCAGATGACGCCTCATTACCACTGTCAACTCTAGTTCCAGGGCATATGATGGCCTCTTCTGGTCTTCACAGGTACCAGGCATGCATGTAGGCAAAATACCATACACATTCATTTCTTTAAAAATAGTCATTTGTGGGCTGGAGAGATGGCTCAACAGCTATGATCACTGGCTGCTTTTCCAGAGAACCCAGGTGCAATTCCCAGGACCCAAGTGGCAGCTCACAATAGTCTGTAACTCCAGTTCCAGGAGGCCTGATACCCATGACAAAATACCAATACACATTAAAAAGAAAAAAAAATGTTTTTTTTTTTTATTTGAAAAATGCTAAATGCTAAGTAAGAACATTTGAAAGGAGAGATGTCCTTCAAGACCAGAAATAGCCCCAGTGGGTGTAAGAATAAAGCTGGCTTGGTCCAAATCCCCAACTGGACCCTCTGAAAATCATCTCTGAAGGCTACAGAAAGAGAAAACAAAGAAAAAAAAAGGCTTCTCAGGGACCAAGAATGGCCCTGGCCTTTCTTGAGCGCCTGGAACTGGCCTCTGCTACTTTTCTGTAAGTGACCAAGCAGAACCAGGCAAGACTTCTGAAGCCCAGACACCAGGCACTGTCTCACGGGGTCTTGGTATTTCCCAAGATTCCAAACACTCCAAACAGGATTTTATCGACATCATTTGCAATTCCCATTGCAGGCTACGTCTCCTCAGCAGGGGAGGTAATCCCTACCCATAGGGTCTGCACTTCAAAGCGCCTACCTTATCTTCAGGTTTAGAGCTTCTGCGGGATGTGGGCTAATCATTCTGCCTCTGGAGACAGGCAGGAAGTCTGGGTCTGCTATCAGTTTCAATTGGTCACTGCTCCAGAGCTGGGTGGGAATTCTTCCTCATAAACTCCTGGGGTTTAGGAGGTTAATTTTCACACACAGCTAATAAACGATAAGAGGGGATTTGAACTCAGGCTTGCCTGGTTTCAAAGTCTAACCCATTTTCATGGCCTGGCTGCCTTTTTAGTCCCGAGAAAGCGACCCTGCCGTTTACAAATCTGGATTGCCGTTTAAAACCTTCACAGTGTTCTCTGCATAGAAAATCTCAAATTAACTTCTGCAGCAATAGCAAAACCCACGTTTCCAGTCCCTCAGAATTTACCATGAACTTGGGCTCTTGGTGAGTGTTTAAATGGGATGCTTTAAATCATATGGGATGATTTTTGTTCCGATTTAGTAGTTTCTTTGAAGAGACAGTCAGAAAATTAAATGTACATAGACCAGTCACAGAGGACATTATTTGACATGAACACTAGAACCCTGTAGCTGCCACATGTATTAGATCAAAACCACACCAAATTATAACAGACATTATTAGCAGGGTGTGCCTTAAAGTACACAGTCCTTTCACTGAAGCTCCCAAGGACAAAAATTAAATCAGTTCATATTAACCTTGCTCTTTGAAAACCACCTAGCACCCTCACAGCATGAATATTCATTTTTATTTGGCTCCTTTTGGTTTCTGAGGCAAGGCAGACTAAAGATGCATTTGCATCCTTCAGAAAAATCAACAGATAAGTACGTGATAAATACAATTTTAGGAATCAATTCTCCTCCCCTGGTCCACACAACACTCCAGGTCTCTGTGCCTTTTGCTATAATATATAATATATATATATATATGTATGTATATATGTATATATATTATATATGTATGTATGTATGTATGTATATATATATGTATATATATATATATTAATCCAATGTGATAGGAATTAAGACACAGCCTGAAAAATGGGATTAAAGGCAAAGGCCCCTAGCAAACAAAAATGAAGCTATTTCAGATAACCCTTCTCCCAAGAATGTATTGCTTTGTCCTGAAATTGGTACAATTGACTTTGAAGGATGGGAGGAATAGGCACAGAACATACTGTAAGCCATGTGCACTAGCCAATAACCAATGCGACTTCCTTTAAGCAACAAGACTGTCCATCAAGGAGTAACCCTGCACAAAGCATTCAAGCGCTATCTGTGTCAAAGCAATCTCATAGGATTGGTTTGTCCAAAAATTACACTGTAGAAAAAAGGGCCAATGTCACTGGTACTCAACATCACAGGAAAGCAGAAAAATTACGAGGTCCATAGCTGCCCACTGAAGACAGGAAGCCATCTTCAGAGTCATCATGAGTGTAAATAAAGTACCACAACCAACAGGAAATCCAAAAGCACACATCAAAAAGTACACTATGAGGTATGGGAGTATAATCTAGTATAAACCACACATATGCCCAGGGTGTGTGTGTGTGTGTGTGTGTGTGTGTGTGTGTGTGTGTATGTGTGTGTGTGTGTTTGTATGCGGTTAAATTCACAATAATCACTACAAAAGGCATTTCTTTGGTAGGGGTTCTTTTCTAATTTGTTTGGGTTTTGTTTTGTTTTTATTTTGTTTTGTTTTTTTAAATGGGTTTCTCTGTGTAACAGTCCTAAATGTACTGGAACTCACTCTGTAGACTAGGCTGGAGATTTGCCTGCCTCTGCTTCCCTAGTGCTAGGATTAAAGGCATGGGCCACAACCACCTGGCTTCAAAAGACATTTCAACTGCGAGACATGATAATATCTACCTGTGATCTGTCTGTAATCTACCTGTAATTCCAGTTCTCAGGTGAGGATCAGATCAAGATGAGCCTGAGATACACAGCAAAATTCTTCTTCTGGAAAACAAAACTAAAAAGTCTGTCCATTCTTCTGTCCATCAGCTAAAACTGTCTCTCCAAAGGCCTCTAAAGACCTTCAAGGTTCATGAAGCATAGACTTTTCGAAGAAGGCTCCTGGTGGTATTGAAGGGGAGTGTGTACAAACAGGACCCCAGTCTCCAATGACTCTTAGAAGAGAAATGTAGAATTTGGAAACTCCAACTCTAAGATGTAAGTGACACACATTCATGCAAGCGTACAGCAACCCAGGAGAACAGCTCAAGGCCCACTGCAGACTTCTTGCTTCACCTTCTCTAAATAAAGAGAAGCATCAAGCGATGCACACCGCGGAATTCCAACCATATCCACACCCACCTGTGATACTACTGGGTCCCATGTGCGCGCGCGCGCGCACACACACACACACACACACACACACACACACACACACACACACACATATATATATATATACGTATATATATATATACTTTAATGAGCTAAGGACCTGACTGGATATTTCTTGCAAAGATAAATGGTCAACAAGAAGCCAGGTGGTGGTGGCACAAGCCTTTAATTCCAGCACTCAGGAAGCAAAAGTAGGTGGATCTTTGTGAGCTCGAGGCCAGCCTGGTCTACAGAGTGAGTTCCAGGACAGCCAGGGTCACACAGAGAAACCCTCTCTGGGGGAAAAAAAATCAACAAGTATATGAAAAGTAATCATCAGCAGTAGGAGAGATCACTTCATCCCCTTGAATAAAGAAAGGAAATGCTTTAAAAAGCACACAAGAAACCAAAAGAGAAAGCTTCTATGTGATGGTTACTGTATTTGAGCTGAGGGTGTCCAGCAGCAGAGGAAATCAATGTTGCATATCATCCTGTGGTTGTGAATACACAAGGTGAGAGAGAAAGAGAGAGAGAGAGAGAGAGAGAGAAAGAGAGAGGGCCCCAGCTACTAAGAGGCCTAGAGCAAGAAGATTCGAGGCCTACCTGACAAGCAAGTTTGAGGCCAAGCCCTGTTTCAAAAGATGTCTTTTAATATTTCAAGGTAGAATACAAGCTCAGTGTAGACTGCTTACCTAGCATATATAGGGCCCTGGATCCCATCCCTAGTGAGCAGGAGGGGGGACAAGCAATAACAACGGGCTGTGAGGGTGTGCCAAAAAGGGAACTCCTAGTGTACTGTTAACAAGAATATACATTGGCACAGCCTACGGAAGACTGTATGAAGCTTCCCAATGAAACTGAAAATAGAACTTTCCTGTAGACTAGCTCTAAGTCACCATCCGAAGAAGGAGTGTGCATCCCTAGTTCATTGCCACAATAGTCACAAACACCAAGATTGGATACTAGCTAAGAGTCCATTTACGGACAAAAGGATAAGTGATGCAGAGAATTACAATGAAGATAGCTGAGAACCCCTTGCTGCAACTCACTCAAACCCTGTTACAGCTACAATGAGAGTGAAGTCTCATCAGGGTAAATGGTAATTATACTTTATTAAAAGATGCTTAGAATTGGGGCACGTCTTCAGCTTAGTCTTAGTGACCAACCGCTACCCCTACATCACCTCCAAGAGCACAGAGGCAGGTGTGGGTCTCCAGGACCAAGAGCCCCACAGGCAGCCTCTGGCTTGCATGGTTCGTTGATTGCTCTTTTTTGTAACCCTCCTTTTCTCTTCCTTTCCTTTGACCCTGATGCTCTTCTTCCAGCAAATGCGAGTCTCCAGCTTTGGCATCAGGAAGAATATGCCCTTAGCAAGCCCTTTACTACATCTTCATTGGGACTAAATCACTTTTAAAAGAAATATATAAGTAGCCATGCTGTTGTCTAGCAGGGAAATAAAAAAATCTTTTTTTTTTTTGCATAAAAATGATGATATTCCAGAAGTCACCCCACTCTGGAGGTGGAGAAATGCTTGGTAGAACTGCCAGTATATTTCTTCCACACTGGGTCATCACCCCACCCTGGCCAGCCAGCCATCTCCAATCATAAACAGATTTAATTCCTAAAGGCACCTGGGCAGTTCTGGTCATTTAGATAACAGAAGTTGCTCAGGTTTCCCAAGGTTTCTTCCCCAAGGCATGCTTGAGTCAACACAGAGCTTATGGCCCAGTGTCTGCAACCCGTCGGTCCTCTTCCGCACTTCCTTCCTGGTGGGGTTTAGTAGGTGAAAGTATGCCAGATTGCCCGGGTTTGGTGGTTCTCTGTGTCCTGTTGCTGTCGCCCCTTCACCCGTCCATTCCCACCTCAGCACTTGCCTTTCGCTAGGTTCGTTCCCTAAGTACGACTCCAGAGATGTTCACCTGGAATGTCCTGTTCCTAGAGTGGCCATTGAGAAATACAGATTTAGCCTTTAAATCTGAACTCGGTCCAAGTGAAATATGGTAGGCATGTAAGATCACCCAACTTTGGTAAATGGCGTATTTGCTTGCCTCAACTTTTTCTTGGAGAGCTGGGAAAACCACAGATACTCAGGACTCTGATAGTAAGAGTCACATTCAGCTGATTTAGGGCATGGCCTGGTGCGCAGTCCCCGGCAGGTGATTCTAATATGCAAGGCATGGAACTTTCCTCAGCCAGTCCACCACCACCACCAGCAGCAGCAGCAGCAGCAGCAGCAATGGTCTGCCCCAACTCTGACAAATATAACAGACAGAATCTTCAAACAGTGGCTCTGCTTTCCCTGACCCAGAGAAAGTGAGGCTTGAAGTTAAATCATATCCTCTGTCCAAAGGGTCAATGGATGGTTAGGGATAAAGGGTTAGGGAAGACCAGGGAGGCGTCCTATGTTTGTCACCTCACTTGGCCATAACCTTCACCTCGGGAGAAGACTGAAGCTCTAGACTGTAGAGTCTGCAGTCTCAGAGATTAAACAACTTCTCTCTTTACAACCAATAAACAACAACCAGGAACTAAAACCATACTCTCTCCTCAGACCCTGTCTCTGTCCAAGCTGCTGCACCCTCCTGCAAGTTCAGAGCTGGATATAATGACTCACACTCATAATCCCAGCAGACTAAAGCCAGAAGATGCTGAGTTCAAGGCCAGCCTGTATAGCCTGTACTACATAGTAAGACCCTGTCTCAAAAGAAGAAGGAGGAGGAGGGAGGGAGGGAGGGGGAGGAAGAGAGGGATGGAAGGGAAGGGAAGGAAGGAAAAAAGAAAGAAAAGAAACTGGCTGAAAAATTAAAAATCTTCAGCTATACAACCCACACCCCTAAGTTTGATCCCTATAAACCAGAATAGAAACAGACAGCCAACTCCAGAAAGCCTTGCTGTGACCTCCACCCTCCATGTGAGTACATGTGTGCCTCTATCTGTACTCACAAACACGTCATACACATAACATAAAGAAGAGGAGTAGGGAGACAACTCAGTTTTGTAAAATGTTTGCCTTGCAAGCAGGAGGACATAGTAGGCCTTAGCCCTAGAACTCACTGGGGAGGCAGAACTGGGCCTATCCCTGAGCTCACTGACCAGCCAGCCTATACTAACTGGCAAACTACAGGCCAGTGAGAGACCCTTTCCCAAAAACAGGATGAATGGAGTCTGCAGTTGAGGTAAGGGAATCGTCTTGAAGAACTGGGTATTCCATTAGATCAGTGGGAGTTGACAGTGGTAATTAAAGGGGCTGACCTAACTCCATAAATATAGAGCCAAGTAATGCAGCAACCCTGTAAGACAAATCTGCATGGGCAGCCTCGATGATAGCACAAAAAGATTCCTGCCTCCTGCATTGGATGCCCTGTGCACCTGCCCCTTGAACATGGCTGGACCTAGGGCTCACTTCTGATGACTACGACATATATAGTGATGGCATGTCACCTCCACAGTTAGTTAACAAGAAGACAATGGTTTCTGTCCAGCTCTGCATCCCGCCCTTGCATACTCACTCTGAAAGACAACTGTCCTACTGTGAGTCGCTCTGTGTGCAGGCTTACCTGGCAAAGAGACGACCAACAACCAAGGGGAACAGAGATCTTCACCAAACAGCCATCAGTGAGGGCTAACTGCTGTCAGCAACCAAGTGAGTGAGCTGGAGCCCCATCCTCCCTCCTGCACCCTTGGTAGACCCCCCCCCCCAGCTCCAGATTAACCTTTGCTGGAGACAAGCATTGAGATGCCAGGCTCAGACTTTGTTGACTCTCCAAGGGAGGCCTTACCAACTCTGGGGGGGGTGGGAATGGGGTGGAAGGAGAGGGTGGGAGAAGGGGAGGGAGGGGGAACTGAGGTTGGTATGTGAAATGGAAAAAAAAAACTAATAAGAAAAAAAAAGATGCCTGGCTCACAGAAACTAAGCCTATGCCTATCCATGTAATAGTGAAATTCTAATTAACAATCACGGGCCTATTTTATCATCTAGATCTATTGAGGAAGTAAGGAAACTGAGGCTCAGGTTTAAGTACTTTCAGGTTTGTACAACTTATAAGGATCAGAGGTGGAGATTTAAGCCTAGGGACCCAGATTCCAGAATATGACTTTTGTTGTTATGTTTAGTTTGGTTTGGTGTTTGTTTATTTGTTTGTTTGTTTGAGACAGGGCTTCCTCTGTGTAGCTCTGGCTGTCCTGGAACTCTCTCCCTGTAGACCAGGCTGGCTTCGAACTCACAGAAACCCACCTGTCTCTGCTTCCCTAGTGCTGGGATTAAAGGTGTGTACCACCACTGCTCAGCCAGAATATGTATTTTAGTGTGACTCAAATTATGTATGCATTTGTATTTATTTATGTTATGTATTTCATATTTTGTATAAATAAATAAATAAATAAATAAATCTTCCAATCCTAAAGAAATAGAGGTTCTAAATCAGACAGCAAATGAGTTGAGGTATCTCCCAAGCTCTCTTTTGCAAGTTCTCTGCCAAAGCTAGTGTATGTCCCACCTTAGAGCATCCTTCCACAGCTGTCACCACTAATGAGCTATTTTCATGCAAAGCACAAATTAATTGTAAGGGGTCCAAACAAAGCCATATCAACACTGAATTTGGAATGAAAACACTGTGCAAACTCTGGCCTGGTATCAGCCTGGCAGAAGCAGGCAATCTCTGTGAGTTTGAGGCCAACAAGGTCAACACAGTGAGTTCCAAGTCAGCCTGAGTTATATAGGGAAAACCTGTCTAAAAAGTCAGTAACAGTAATAATAAATTAAAATCAACATCTAGGGCAAAATGCTCACCTGGAATGTATGAGGTCATGGGCTGGATCCCTAGCAGCAGGCACAAATATTTTTTGTTAAAATAGACACCTGTGCTGAGTGGTGCTGGCCCGAACCTTTAACTCCAGCACTTGGGAGGCAGAGACAGTCGGATCTCTGTGAGTTCAAGGCCAACCTGGTCTATAGATCAAGTTCCAGGATGGGCTCCAAAGCTATACAGAGAAATTCTGTCTCAAAAGCAACACACACACACACACACACACACACACACACACACACACACACACACCTTGCTCCCCACATTGGCTGCCTTTATCTAGAACTGACATTTGATATTAGCAACTCTAGGAGAAGCACACTCCCCATCTACCCTCACACGCTGCTACACCAGGAAGTCAGCTTTATTGGAGTGATTAAGCATGCGTCCTGGAGTCAGACTGGTGCACTAACCATGTAACCCAGGCCAGGGCCGTGCCTGCTACAAGCTCCCTGTGTCCCAGCTTCCTCTGCAGGGTGAGACTGAAAACAGAGCTCAACTCAGCAGGCTGCTGTGAGAACTGAGGGAAATGGCTGTGGCTGCGGATAAGCACAGCACAGAAGACGGCGGCGCCAGCGGAGGCTCAGCCCCTGCTGTGTGGGTCTCGCTGTCCAGCACCTCCGCTTGCTCTGGTGGAGGCACCTCTACTGCTGTCTAGAGGAGACGTCAATGGTACACTCACTCACCTCTCTTGAGGGGAGAGCTTTGAGTACCAGTCTAGGGCTGAGTTCTCCAGTAAAACAAACAAACAAACAGAAAACAGAGAGTGATTTCTTTTGAAATCAGGTAACAAACATCATGTTGAAACAACATATACATAGAAGATTGGCAACATTCAGTGCACATATTCTTCCTTACCAAATTCTGAGGTTCTGACCCTTTTCACTGGGACCCCGGAGAGGTCTTCTCCCTCTTCTGCAACCCCCCAACCCCTGCTTAAGGAGCTACCGTGTGCACTGTCTGTCCTTGCTGACACCCCGCTATCTCTTCAAGTCCTTTACTTCTTTTTTGTAGGTTCCATCAGCCCTCACTCAACAGCTTCTGCGTCACACAATACATAACCATCCTATTCTCTCCTTCAAATTTTCCTCCCTTGTCTTCCTGTATGACACATATTTGGGAATGGTAGGGAAAACAGGAATTTGTACACCATGACTAACACACAGTAGGTCCTAAATATTTGCCAAGTAAAATCCTCCTTGAATGAACTCTCCAAGGTTAACTAGAGACAGTGCAGAGGAAAAAGTGTTCGACTTTCTAATTCTTCTGGGGAAAAGGAGAAAAATATATCTGTGTGAAGCAGCTCCTGTCCATTTCATACAATAGAAAAAACTGGACTGGAGAGAATAATGGGATTCTACTCAAACAGCTATTGAGGGCAAGTACCCAGCCAGGAGCCACATTTCCTGTGTCCATTGAATGCTAGTCACTCACATGGGATGCAAATACCCCTTACTTCCTAGTGGTGTAACTGCAGTATGAGAGCCTTGAATTCAGAACCAGGAGCTGTTTCCTGATCCCCAAGCAGAATTCTCCGCAGATTTGACAACTGGAACTGCTGCGGATTTGGATCCTCAATTTAGCAGGTCTAGGAGTTGGGAGTTCCAAGGGCCTCAGAGCTTCCCTTTTCCTCCGCGTCAGTGCTCATGGCAGCTCTTTATTCCCACCATCCTCCAGGCTCCAGCAGGCTAGCTGGCTGTGCTGCAGGTCTCTGCTCCGAGGCTCAGCTCCCAGCGCCTTGATGAGGCATGTTTAATCTTCCACCCGGATTATTTAACCTCCGCATCCTTGTTAACAAACAGCCATTATTAACGAGATGGGAGACCACATGGGGTTGGGCATCTACAGACAATGCAAACTCCCTTGGCTTTTCTGCCAGGAAATTCATAATCCTCAGTGACTTAGCTGCTCTAACGCTCTTGCACAGGAAACTGAGCACAACACACGTGCTCTGGACCCTTCCCCAGGACCCCCGAGGTTGGATGATGCATCCTCAGCAAGACCGAGTTGCCACTCTCCCTTCTCTGCCTCCCTTGCTCACTGCTCTCCCAAGGGTTTTCCACAGCGCGTTATAAATTTTACCTTTTCAGTGTGCAGGAGAGTCGAGAGGAGGCTGCGTCCCATCTCTCGGCCTGCCCGTCCCCGAGGACACCAATTAAAGGCACTAATTGGACAGCAATACATCAAAGTCGCTCCCAGGAGTGGGTCCTCGGAGCACCAGGAACCCGTTAGTTGGGCTTTTGTTTCAAATAGAGAAATACAGAAGAAGAAAATGAAAAAATATAAAACTAAACCACCCTGAGCACAGAGCTGGAGTGCAAGCACGGATTCCTCCTGCGTTCTCAGAATTCAGTTGCTCTCCTCTCATCCATCCTCCAGGCTCGCTGCACGGAATGAACCTGTCTTCCCTGCTCCTGTGTTCTCAAGCCACCCCACTAACTTACCCTACTAACTAACTTACTAGAGCGCCGCCTTTTAGCTGGCTGAGAAGAGATGAAGTTAGAACCTCAGCGTGCTAGTACCCACCCCAGAGAAACCCATCTCCTTGCCAGCATCATGTCAGGCCGGTCTATCCTAAACAAGCCAGGGGCAGGAATGGGAAGGCACCTGTCACCTCAAACGTAACAATCACCCTGACTCCATGGGTCCTGGCAGAGGACCGCCTGACAAAGAAGGGCCACAAAATGAACCTTGCCTTGTAGGAAGAGATTATTTCGAGATTTAGACTCAGGACCAGATACTTCAGGGTGGGAAGATCTAGCACTGCTCTTGGGTGGGAACGCAGCCGGGTAATGCAGCAGGAAGCGAATCGAGCGGCCTACGGAATCAAGAATCCTTCACTGCCTTCAGTTTAGAAGGATGCAGGAGGCTGAGTCTGCAGAGATCAAAAACTGCCAGCAACCTCCACTCTGTATACACCAGACAGCTTCTGCATCTCCACCATCAAGGCACAAGGCCACCTGGCAGTGGTGACCGGAGGATGGCTGGAGTCTAGCTTAAGGGGAACTGAGACCTAAGCACAAACTGGGATCCCTGTGAGAGACTACTCCTCAAGATGCGGGTTCCAGAAAAACTTGCAGGCTGCCTCCCGCACTACGAAAGCAAGCAGGGGCCAAAGTAAGGTGATTGCTCCGGCAGCGGCAGCGGCAGCGATAGCTACAGTGCACGCGCACCGCGCCCTTAATTCTTGGCCTCACCTGGGCCCTGGAGAGGTCAGAATCCGCCTCTCTTCCTGAGCGGCTGTGACCGCTCCCTTCTCTCCAGCTGCCAGATTGGAATGGCTGTGTTTGATTTCATTTGTTACCAACCCTGGCATTTGTTTTCCATTTTATAAACGTTTCCCTTTAAGTAATTGTCCCTGTTAACGGCGTATACCTTTCAGCAGCCCTCACTGCGCTATAAATAATCTCGATGAAGATGTAAGGATATGACTTTCACAAGATTGGACAATTGATTCAATCTGTGACCCGCGATCTCGAATAATATTGGAAGGCTATTTAAACAGATGAAGGCCTAAATTGTCTTGCTTGTATCTGAATTAATTTCTCATTCATCATCATTATGAAGTGATTGGTCTATTCAAGCTCTTCAGCCTGCTGGAACGGAGCAGGATTTAAATGAGATTGTAACACAATTTAAATGCTTGCCGACTTTAACGAGGCCAATTGAGCAGCTGCAATAAATACAAATATTTTTCTAAACAGCCTTGTTTTAAATAATTACTTAATGCTTTCATGTTATTTTTAAGTGGCAATCTTTCTCCCTCCTGCCCAGAATATCACATACTTCTTTGCTGAGAATGCAATTTTGGAAACGACTTTGTGTTTCTGTTTGTTTTGTAGACATTATGATGGGTTTTATAGTTAGGATTTGACTTTTTTTTTTCCTTTTCCTAGGGTCAACATTTCCGGGGTCCCATACATTGAATAAATAGTGAGTTTGGCCTTAGTGCTTTCTCTATTGCATGCTGATGTGCCTGTCTCTGCAGAACCTGGGAAGAGGGGAGAGAGGGAGAAATTTGCCGATGCATCTAGAACTGTTTCAGCTGGGGACTGCAAACGAATCTGTGCAACTGCATTTACAAATGACACCCAGAAGAGTGGCATTGTTTCTGACTTGTCCTGATGACTGTCATCATCTTGAACAAATCAGAATTCCAGCATATCCCAAAGGTGTTCCTTAGGAAGTTCAATTTTCCAGCACTTTGGCTCTAGTGCAAGTCATCAGGAGTGAGTGGAGACAAGCTGAGGGTTTCTTTGGTGGGACCTGGGCACATGGAAAGAAAATGTTGCTGCAACTAATAGCTGAGAGTGGAGATGATTAGAAACACACACACACACACACACACACACACCTTGCTATACTCTTTTTCTCTCCCATCCTTCACTGTGGGGGGGGGGAGAATGCTTAGTACAGAAAGCTGGTCCCACTTGGAGTATGCCATCCGTATGGACATCTTCCACAACTGTCCGCTGTGACACCCATGCTCTCAGGAGGGCATATGGCAATGGGTGTTCCCGTCTGGAGAATAATGGGAGCAACCGAGCAGGAGAAAGCCTGGAGAACAAAGGGGTCTTTTAAACTTCCATGAAAGCATTTTGGATGAAGGAGACATACTGTGGGGGACCCAAGTCTTCCATTAGGGGTGACTGTGTAGAACTGTGTCCTTTGGGAGATGGGATGCATGATGAACCTCTTTTTATAAGCTGCCTGGAGTGTGGAGGATCCCATGTGTACTGATTCCTTACAGGGAGTCTGGGAAGGTGGATTTGTTATGATGACTAGAAAAGCCACCGGTAGGTCAAACCATCAAACTGTAAAGCCCATCCCCCACTACCCCCAACACCCTCCCCCCCCCCAACTAGGAGTAAGAATGGAAGAACTAAGTGATTTGCTATAGTAACTGGGTAATTTAATGCCAGAGTTGGGAAAGTGCTGGCCAGAATCATTTCGTCTTCGAGGCTCTGCCGAGCTCATCCGCTTTATCCTGTTGTTTAAAATGAGCATTATCCCAAACATATGCAATGCAATCAGTTTGGTCACACTTACAAGAACACGCTTTAATAAGGCAATCAATCACACACTAACAAGCCAGCGACGGGCTGGGTCTTGCGCACACTTGGGCTGCAGAGGGGTTAGTCTTACAGGTCTAGGCAAACCCAAGCTGAGCACAGGCCCTTGTTTCTAGTCCTGCAGGTCCTGCCAGGACTCAGAAACTGCAGGGGGACATGAGTTGAAAGTGAAATGTTAAATTTTGTTGAGCATGATCTTCAACTCAGAGCCCCAAAGCCTGGTGGTGGTGGGGTGATCAGAACTTGAAGCTCACAGGTGCACCCTAGCTAGCCCTGTTTGCTGAGCACAACTCAGAGTCTCAGGCAAAATGGGACCACAACAGAGTTCAGATAAGATGAGAGGCTCCACTTAAAAAAAAAAACAATCCCACATTAGGAGCCTTGCCTGGTCTGTCCTGCCCCTGCTATGGGCAGAAATTGAAGCTAGAGATGGACAGTGTCTTCATAGTCAACTCCATTCTCCCAACCAAAGTGGGGCATGTCAAGCCAGATGGCATGGTCTGGTGCAGGCTGCTAAGCTCTATGGGGGATGGGAGGCAGAGAGGAGTGGTGCCCACTGCCAAACCGCAAACCCTGGCAAAAGGGAAATTTCATTATGAAGTAATGAGTAATTCCTCCTGGCAAGATGTATTGTTATATCTTCCACTTCAATTTGGAGGAAGAGAGGCTCAATTACCCAGAAAATACAGTCAATTAAAGGCTGCTGATTGGACACGAGGCCGCATCATCGATCTTGTACTTTCCAATATCGCTGCAGACACCTCATTTTCCCTCCCTATTAACTGAAAATACGCCTGGCATTAAGGCAACCCGCAGCCCATTTACCTGTCGCAAGCAATCTCTACCCGATTCGGAGCAACTGTAAAATTTGCTAGGATTTGGCACTGGGGAGCCTCTGGCTTTGGAGGGACCATGGAGGGCCTGGGGGCAGGGGTAGAATGAAAGTAGTTGCTGGATGAAAGGCTCCATATAGGGGACATGACATACAAGAGGGCAGAGGGTGTTCACGGAGTCCCCACCTGCCCAGCTGAGACACCAGCAGAGAACCACCCTGCTATGCAATTCTAAGCTTCCTAGCCTCAAAGAAGGCCCTAGAGTAGGGATTACAGAATGAGTCACACTTAAATGGGGGGATTGCTAAGTACTACCTGATCCTCCTGAGGCCTTACCCTAAAGACCCAGAATTCCATCCTCCAGGTAGGATTTCTAGCATATGGATGGACCACACCAAGATCATCCCAACCCTCATTCAACAACTTCCTCCTATGCTTGAATGGAGGCTTGACTCCATCAGCAGCAAACATTGTTCTCTGCAGTGGTCCAGCACGTGTCAGTGCCAATTTAACTCATCAGGGGTTGGGCTGTAGGAAGGCCCGAAGGAGATGGCAACCCTGGGGACCCTATTGGAGCAACTGATAGAAGGATCCATCCTGAGGCCCAGACAGACTCAACACTTAGGAAGGGGCCAATCTACCTATTGCAAGTCCCAAATATTCCCAGAACTAACCAAACATAAACCCAAGCCCTCCATCTTCCAGCAATGTCTGTTTGGAATTTGCCAATGTCCAACAGGGACTTAGGAGACCATTTTGTAAGTTCATCTCTTTTATTCTTTCCCTATCCATGTCCATGGTAGCTAAATTAGCAATTCAAAAATAGTAAATGTGCTCCCTGCTGGAAAAAAAAATTATGTTTGAATGCTAAAGTAAGAATCGTGTTCAGCTTTTATTGCAATATGGTTAACAAATCATGACAGCAAATTCTTTGGGCTGCAAAGGAAAACCCCAAACGAAACCAAATTCATTCCCTATAGGAAGAACCACCCCCTCCCAGTGGGGTAAAGCTTGCATTGGGTGATTAAAGTTGTCCTTTTCCTCAAACACCGGCTACAAGGATGAGTACAGGAGTTTGTGAGTGGCTCCCAAATAAACCCCAGTGAAGGGTAGAGACAGGATGATCCTCCAGAAGTGTTGAAGGTTTCTACTGGCAGCTGAAAGCCAAGGCCCGGTGGCAAAGTGGGGAGACAATGAGAGAAGGAAGTAGGAAGTCTCCATCCCTAAGTGCTTCCCAGGGTGCCTTGTTATAACAGCTCAGCCCTGGGCTTGGAGGCCCAGCAGAGTGGTGATCATTATTATACATACATTCAACATTCAAAAACCCTCCTCACACACCACTTGCTAATCAGGGTGTGTGCTGGGTTAAAGGAGAAGACGCTTGCCTCACAGAAGCTGCCTAGGGACCCTGGAGACCCTGCAGCTCCTCTGCCAACGTGAAACAGAAAGGGAGAAGGCTGGAGCTGCAGGTGGAGAGATGTCACACAGCCAGGACTACGGAAAGAGGTCAGGGTCTGGTAGAGGCAAGAACCGGAAAGATGCTGTGTAATTGAGGCTCTAGGAAGGTGAAACAGCCCCAAGTTCCTTACCTAGGGGCAAGATTCGCCCTAGCAGTAAATCATCTCTCCCCTAAATGGTTGGTGCGTTGCCATCAACAAGCCCCCTGCCATGCTTTGGAAAAGCTGGTGAAGATTAATCTCTACCTGCTCTGCATACACAGCATTTTGTTCCAAGAGACAGCGATTTCCCTTCTCAATGCTTGCCCTTGACAGGAGAGTGGGGACCCAGGTGAAGGATATGAGGGGTGGGGGGTTGCTACTGAATTTTGTTTAGCTGTTAAACTAAGGCCTCCACCTCTGACAGGGTTGTGGTTTCGGTGGAGAATGGCAGAGACCGGCCTCCCCAGAGGGAGCTCACACCACCTCCGCTTCCCCACCCCATTCCTGCTCCCAAGCAGCGATGGCCACTGCCGCTTCCGGGGGCTCCTGGGTCCGAGTCCTTTATGGTGCCTTCCCTTTTCCCCTCTGCATCTGGGAAGACGGGTGGCAGGTGGGACTCTGGAGGAATCCCGAAGGCCCCTCCACCACCCCATGGCGTCCGTCCTGCAGCCGGCAGCCCGCCCGAGGGCAACCCCTTATCTGGTGAGGGGCACCTCCTCTCTCTGGTCCAACGCCACCGAGGAGGCCTTGCTGAGCACGGAGGGGGCGAACGTGAGGAAGGAGTCCGAGCGGGAGGTGGAGGCACAAGTGAAGTCCGAGGCTGCAGCGGCCCGCGGTGCCAGGCCATTGGCCGGGCCGCTGTGGCAGGCAAGGCAGGAGCAGGGGCCACCGGCCGAGGCACCTAGTCCGTGCGCTGGGCCGGGGTAGAGCGGTGGGTGGCGGAAGGCGCACAGCAGTTCGGGTCGCGGGTAGGGCTGCGACAGCACACGGAACGTGTCAAGCGGGCGCAGCGGGCCGCTGAAGGGCGAAGCGGCGGCCGAGGCAGCGGATGCTGCGCCCAGACCCACGGGCGAGTAGTAGGGCAGGGGCAGGTGCGATGGAAAGGGATAGGGCAGACCGCCCGCGGCCGCCGCGTGGCTCATCATGTAAGTGTAGAAGGCGGGGTCCGCAGGGTGCGGCCACGTCATGGCCAGCCGCTGACGCTTGTCCTTCATGCGTCTGTTCTGAAACCACACCTGGGGAGAGGAGAGGATGGGGGCCTGGGTGACTGCGCGAGGCCCAGGCACAGCAGCTTGGGGTGGGTGTGAGGAAGCAATACCCACGGGGCAGTGAAGAGCCAAAACCCACTCCCGCTGAACAAGGGCATGCCACCCACCGCCATCCCAGATTGAAAGCCTCTAAAGGAGATTTGGCGACCCACTCGGCCCGTGCCCACTGCGAGTGACCGTGCAGGAAGCAGGGCCTGCCTCGATAGGTCTGAAAAATGTACAAGGCATTTCCCCCAGATTTATGGCCCATTTCGGCCCTGTCCTTTGAGACACTGCCATGTCCTTTGAGACTGCTTTGGTAGTCTATTTGCCTAGGAAAAGGACGGAATCACATCGTGGCAGCAGTGGCTGTGTAGAGATTGTAAGGGGCAACTAAGCACGTCCCAAATTGGAGAGCTCAGGCCCAGACTCCCCAGCTGTAATCCAGGAGATAAGCAGTTAGCATTTCCTTCCCCGCCTCCAGCGTCCTAGCCCAGCATACCTTAATGGTAGTTTCGGGAAGGTTTAGAGCTGCTGCCAACTCGCATCTCCTCGGCCTTGATACGTAGTTCTCCCTGTAGAACTCCTTCTCCAGCCGTGCAATCTGCTCCCGGGTGAAGGCAGTGCGGTATCGGCGCATCTGGTCACTGGCGCTGCAGGCCAGGGTGCCTTGCGAGCCGCTGCTGCCGCTGCTCCCGTTGCTTTTGGGGACGTCGCTGCCACTGTTAGGACTGCCGCCCAGTGCATCAGAGCCTGACCCTGCACAGGAGCCCAGAGCACACAGGTGCACACACAGAGACACAACACAGACACAAACAAAGCTAACTTTAGGCTGGAGGATGGACATTAGGATAACCCTTAAGCTACCTAAAGTCGCTGATTGGGGTGGGTGGGAGCTCTGGAAGCTTCAGGCAGGCAGAAAGTCTTGGATGATTGGAACAGAGAGGGTTTGGGCCAGGCTTAAAGTGACTGTAAGGCATGCTGTGTCTGAACGCTCCCAATCTCCTTTCCTTTTCTCTTGCCCCTGGGCACAGCAAAGGGCATACTCCTTGAGCTCTCTGCTCGTGCTGGCAGGGATGGCCATGGATGTGCTGGAACACTATGAACTCTTGAGGTTAGAGCAGCATTGTAGATTGTTGGGCATGCAGTGAGCATCCTTGCCTCTTGGGTGTGTGCCAGAATTCCAGCACAGGTGTGAGAATGTGTTGGGTTGCATATATTGCAGGAGTGCTGTGTTTGAGTGTAGGTTGTGAGGACATGGTATAGTAGAGAATGGGGGTTAAGCAGACGATACGATGGCAGGGGAGAAAGGTGGATACTCAACAAGGTGGCATTGGCTGCCATCACCTAGATGTAGGTGCAGCCTTTCCCACCCATCCCCAGGGCTTTGTGGTCCCAGTTTTTCATTCCTAGAAGTGGATATTGTAGGTATAGACAGAGACTCTCTTCTGAGCTATCCACCCCCATCCCCATTAGCCCCTGGTGAGAAGGCGTTCTGTAGTTAAAGTACCAACCCCTTAGACCCACCCCAGAGAAGGGTGGGGCTCTAGCCCCCTGCAGCTGCTTTTCCTTTGGGTGGAGAAGTGAGACGGAGGGAAAGGGGGAGGGGGAGGGCCCAATCCCCGCCTTTTCAAATGCAACCGGAGACCAAAGGCAATTAGACCATTGGGACCATTTCCGACCTGGCGCCGCCAGCCCGGGAAGTGACAAGGTAATTTGGACCTCTGACCGACGTGCAAACTGGTCGGAGGGCTGCAGCACTCTGGAGGCAGAGTCCGCCACGATTTTACGGTCCTTTATATGCTCTTGGCTTCCGCGCCTCCTTGTGCCTTCCACCCCTCCAGCCACAAACTGCCCGGACTAGCGTTTGATCTTGCCCTACTACTCCATGAAAGGTGTCTTCCCGGCTCAGCTGAATCATTCCCACAAAACGCTGGAGGAGGGGGTGCGTTTTGGATCCCTCAAGCCCAGGACTTGTGTCAACCCCGACATACGTTCAGGCACAGCTGTCACTCTCAGTCCCACAAATGCGATAACACAAGGAACCCCACACACACACCCACACACTAAGGTGCAGAAAGCAAAAGAGTTGTTCAGGTGCCCCCCCAACCCCCACCGCAGCCATCCTGCCCCAAGGGAAAGGAATATTTTCCACCTGCCCTGAGATGAAGTAAAGTGTGGGCACAGTGGGCTGACCGGGGAGCGGGGGAGGGGCGCAAGGTGGCTACCTTTGCTGTGCTGGTACTCGGCGTTCCCGGTGGCGCAGTCCGGGGTGCAGCTCACCTCGATTTCTTCATAGAAATCCGATTCGGTGTCTGAACTACTGGGTTGCCCTTGGCCAGAGAGGCTGTCCGCGGAGGGGACTGGGGGTCCGGGGCCAAGCACGGCCGCTCCAGCAGACCGTGGCTCGGCGCCCAGTCCTGCACCACTGCCTGCTAGTCCATCGACCGGCTCCTCCTCAGGGCCTCCCCCACCACGCTCCCGGGCAGTCGGAGGGCCGGCTCGCGGGCTCAGGCAACCGTGGGGCACCATCTTCTCTGGCGGTTCAGGCAGCGGGCTGCTCACGGCTTCGGACAAATTAGAGACCCTCTTACCAACCAGAGTGCCAAGCTGACCCCCATCCAGAAACATAACCATGTCCTTTCGGCTCTCCATCCCCGGGGTCTCCGGATGGGGGAGGGGGGAAGCCCCCAAGTAAGCCCCTAACCCCAGGCTCCCTGGGATCTTGGTTGAGAAAAGGAGTTAAAGAGGCCAGGAGACTAGGCGGGCGCCGAATAGCCCGAGCGCGATGTCGACGGCGACCACGGAGATGGCAGCGGGGAGCTAGGGTCACCTTGTGATGCGAGCGCTCCTCTGTGCCGCACCGCCTCTGGGAGGAAGCCCCATTGCCCTCTTCTTTCTAAGCTGTCATCCTCCTGCTGCAATCGTCATTACAGTACCGCTGGTGACGCCACTCGGCGAACGCAAGTGGATAAATAGAAACGTCTGCCACAGCGAAGATGAAAGGAGACCCGCAGCTAATGGCTCGGCAGTGATGCGCCAGGTGTGGGTCTCGCTCGAATGGGGAGGAGAGTGTGAAAACAGAGAGACACACACTGAGAAAGGGAGACACCCAGGCAGAGAGGATGCAAATGGAATTCCGCAGGCAGAAAAGGGAGCGCTTAAGGCGCGCAGCGAGTTCCACAGGGGCAGCGGGACTCGGTAACTGGAAACGCTTTGAAATTTTATTTTATTGTTGTTTGACTTCTACTTTCTTAACTTGGTGTCTTGATCTAGTACTAATGGAAGGATCCATAGATGCTCTTTAGAAGCTGCTTATAAACCTCGGGTTCTCTGAGCACTGATGCAACCGCCTGTCCTTCAAAAAAATTTTTACAAGCTACTGAAAAACGTAACCGCCCCCCCCCCCAAGTAGTCTGGAGAGCTTGAGCTTGCCTTACCCCTTTCCTTCCTCTTCTCCCTAACCCCACCTGTCTCCTTTCTGAGAAGCAACGTTTCTTTTTCTTCCCCAAGAGCCAAGAGATCTTTTCGCCCCCTTTGAAAACCAGCCTTGGGTGCTGACTCAGTATTTCGTGATTTAAGAAAAATAAAATCTCTCCCCATCCAGATAACCTGGCTTAAATTCGAAGTATTGGATGGTTTCTTGCTATTGTTGTTAATTATCTCTCCCTGTCTAGATGGCTTGACTTGATTTGGGGTTGGCTATTCACTGAAGAAAACGCCTTTTGGTTCAGCAGACCTCCAAGCTGTTTCAGGTATGTGAGGTGGGCAAAGGGTCTGAGTGATCTTTCTTCTCCTGCCTGTGTTTTAGATATTTGTTCAGAGGCAACGGATTCTGCCATAAATGTTTTGTTCTAAATAAAGAGGCGCTGACAATCAGGGGCCCTACTATGGTGGCACTGAAGGACCCCAGGTAGGAGAAGGTGCTGGCCTTCACTGGAGGTTTTAGGGTAGTTGTAGATAGAATGGAATGTGTGGCAAATAACACCAGTGGGGTTTGAACTTGTAGGCTCCTCTTCTGGACTCTGCCCAGAAGAGATTTTCTGTGTCCCAAGCTTGAGGTAAAAGAGAAAGTCATTGAAATGTCCTGAAAACACCAAGTGATCAGTGAAGAGAAGAGGTAAACTCCTAGGAGCTGAGGTTGTGGAATTCTGGGACTTGATGTTTGGGAGAGGGAATAGACTCTCCTGGGGAGTCTGGCAGATGGGCTGGGTCAGATTCACCTTTGAGGAGGGAGGTGAGCACCTTCTAAACCGAGCTCTGCCCCCCCCCCCCGCAACAGTTTCTACCAGTGAGCTAGTGAGTGACGTGCCCACCTAGCTGAAAAGAATGGCCCCTCCTCTTTGCCCAGAGGCAAAGCCCCAGCTTCTCAGAAAAGTTTTACAACTTCCTCTTTGTCGTCGTCTTACCTTTTCTCCTTCTCTCTCCACCCTTCCTCTCTCTTTCTAATTTGGGGTTACAGAAGTGGAGGGACAAACCTACCTGCTCCCTGCTGCTGTCCTGATGCAGCAAACGTTTGCCTGGGGGACAAGGGCAGAGGCGCATGGAGCGGTGCTGTCCACGTAGACATTCCCACTTCCTACGAGTCCCAAATACACCATCTTCGGAGCACTGCTAGCCCAGAAATCTAGAGAAATAGTTCAGAGATCAAGAGCAATGATGGGGGTGGGTGGGAATAGTGGGTCCCAGGACTTTCTGCCCTGAGGAGGTATCCATCAGTTCTGGCTTCTTCTTTCCTCATTGTGGTCAGAACCTACAGAAGCACCTGGCTTGCTCTCTCTGCGGTCTAAGTCTGTCTGGGGACTATGCAACTGCAGCAGCACCAAAATCTTCCAGAGCTCTGCCTTTGTGACACCTACTCTCCCTGCCCCCCACCCCCACGAACAAGCCACCTTCTCACAGCCACCTCACTGCCCTCCCCCTCACAGGGAGGTTGGTCCCAAAAGTGACTCCGGGCTTCCCTGCCCCGCCCCCAGCTTTGCATTCAATGGGAATGTTCAATGTTTGATCCTGTTTTACTCAGCATTTTCCCTGGAGATGAAAGCAGAGCGGAGTTGTGAGATCAAGGGGTGCCACTTAGTCACCTTCCTGGGTCAGCCCGATGGAGCAGGGCTTCCCCTTACATCCCCAGGAGGGGGGCTCCTCTTAGCTCCAGACCTGAGCTGCAGGGCCATCCCTTCTCGTCCCACCCCCATTCCTCTCCAGACTTCAGCTCACCTTTTAAAAGCAGCCTCCGTTTATTTAGTTTTTAGCTCCCCACTGAATCACACCCCCTCCAACCTGGCCCACCCCGATGCTTACAGGAAAAAGATATCCAACTAAACGTCACTTCTAGAATCAGCATTTGGCCTTTGTCAAATGGAAAGAGGTGGGATTTTTTTCACGACTGATGAAAAGAGGGTGCTGGGGAACACGGTTTCGGGTTGTTTTGTTCTGTCTTAGATTTTTGTTTTTGTTTCCCCCTGCATGAGAAGTGTGCTTTCATCGTCACTGTCGTTATGAAGGTTATGTAGTACACAGTGGAAGAAGGAAGGAAAATTCTGATAGGTGCGTGAAGCAGGGTAGCCCTTCGAAAACGGGGGCGGGGAGGGGAACCACAGCCTAAAACGTGTCTGGCCCGGGTGCATTCCTTTCCCCAGCAGCCCCGACGATTTGCCCTTCTTTCCCCCCGCTGGGACGACCAGCTCGGGTGCCGCCAGCTCCTTGCCGATTGAAATTCTCTAACTTCAAAAGCTGCAGGCTTGGCTTCCGCCGCGGCTGGGAATGGTAGAGGGTGGGTGGGAATCCTGGGGAGAAGACGGGAGATAAGTCGTTTTAAATGGAATCAGCTTCTGCCACTAGACGCGTGGATCCACGGAAACAGCCTCGCTTTGCATGAAAACCCGGCTCCGACAAGAGGCGGTGACTGCTGTGGGGGGCTGCCTTGGTGACCTGAGGCCCACGACCCGCGGTCGACAGCGGTTCTGAGCTGTCTGGAACGCAGACTCTGCGGCAAGCTTGCACCTGGTGAAAGGCAAAGGGCGAAAGTCCGGGGAGCTGGAGCCACTGCTTCCTGCCGGAAAAAAGGGGAAAAAAAAAAAAAAAAACAAAACTTTTCTTTGGTCAAACATAAGAACAAAGAGAGCATCCTTTTAAAGTAAGGGTTGCCCAGCTGTCGTCCTCTGGTCCTCGGTGGCCTTCCAAGCTGTGGCAGGGCTATTTCCTGGAAGTTTCTGTGAAGCTTGATCTCTGAAGCTAGAGAGGCCGGCAATGGGAGTGTCTTATCAGTCAGCCCCGCATCTCCCACCACAGCTGTACAGGCCTCTTTTGGAGCCCAGAGTCACTGAGTGGTGCCCCTTGGGGGAACATCCCCCAGGAGAACAAGATTCACGGAAGTCAAACTACAGGGATTCGGGTTTCCGTGAGCCCAGAGATCAAAGCTGAACTGATTCCCTACTCGTCTTCTACCCTGTCCTGAGCCCGGGATGTGTATGTGTGTGTGTGGGGGGGGGGGGTTGCTAAGGGAGCTGGAGTCAGTGGAGAGCTGCTGTGGGCAGCACAGAAGGTTCCTTCTTCAGAGGTTGAACTGGAGGCTTCTGAAGTCCGGTTTGGACAAGTGTTCTGCCTCTGGTTCTCCTGATGTGAAGAGTAGACACTGTTCCAGCGTCTGGGACAAGGAATTGGGTGAATGATGCGTCTCACTGTCCCCAGAGGCCTGCCTTTTCCCCCTCTGTACCTTGTCCTCTAGATCTTCCGAAAACCAGAGTCTAGTGGCTTCCTGGCCATGTTCTGCCGCGGTCTGCCTAGAGGTTCCTATTTCCCACTCACTGAGAGGACAGCAGTCTGGAGCAGATCACCAAAGGACTGATACCCCAGGCCCTTCCTAAGCTGATGCTAACCCTCCCTCCCTTTAGACAAAGCCAGGATGGGTCCCATTCAGTTTGTTCCCTCCCATGCAAGAGAGTTCCTCAACCTCTGTACCTACTAAGGCCAAGATAGTTCCCTGCCTTGCCTAACAGAAGTGGCATGGCCTCTTACATCACCACTGTTCTGAAACCCTTCCTTCCTTCCTTCCTTCCTTCCTTCCTTCCTTCCTTCCTTCCCTTCTTCCTTCCTTCTTTCTTATTTTGTTGTGTTTTTCAAGACAGGATTTTTTTCTGTGTAGCCCTGGCTGTGCTGGAACTCACTCTGTAGACCAGGCTGGTCATAGAGATCCACCTGCATCTGCCTTCCAAGTGCTGAGATTAAAGATATGAATGAGCCACCACTGCCTGGTGAGGCTTGCTATTATTACAAAGCTAGCTGATAGTCATGTCTCTCTTCATCTACATAAGAGTCCATTAAAGGGCTCTGATAGCCTGCCTAGATTTTTCTCCCTCAGTTGTAGGATGGCCAGTAGTCCTAACAAATAGCCAGGGAATGATTGTCAGGTCCAGGCTCCTCCTCTGTCTTTGGGGAAATCCCTTACTTCACCCCATTGAGGTCTAACACCCTACAGCCTTTTGTTTTGTTTTGGTTTTGGATTTTTGAGACAGGGTTTCTCTATGTAACAGTACTGGCTGTCCTGGATCTCACTTTGTAGACCAGGCTGGCCTCAAACTTAGAGATCCACCTGCCTCTGCCTCCTGATTGCTAGAATTAAAGGCATGGGCCACCACCAACTGGCCCCCACAGCCTTTCTATAGTCTAGCCAGGTCTGTGTCCTCAGCATGTCCTTCCCACCCCCAAGAGCTCCTCCTCCTTGGAGGAAAGGTTCTGGGCCACCCCTCCCCGTCATACATCTTTTCCCGGGGGGGGGGGGGGGAAGAGTCCCAGGGTAAGATCAGTAACTGTTCTAAGCTTTTCTTGTAGGTTTGTGTTTTCAGCAGACTTTGGGGGGAGACATGCATGTGTAAGAGGGTGCTACTCCCCTCCCTTTGCCTTGAAGTCCACCCTCAAACAAGTTTCTGAGGCTGTGTTGTTTCTTTGTGGTAGAACACTTACCTGGCATGCTTGAGGACCTGGCTTCTGTACAGTGCCAGGCACTGGCTTTTAGGCTTTCATCCTTTAAAGTCAGCTTGTGGTTTTTCCCAGGGTCTTTTCTCTCCCACCTCATTTGTAGATGAACTCAGAAAGGAGGTAGAACAATGAAACTCTGGCTGCTCCCCTTGGACCTGTAGGGGAGTTAAAGGGGAGGGGGGAAGCTGTAAAACATTTGGAAATACTCCCTCTACATGATAGGGAATGGCAGCTGGGTGAAGACTGTGCAAGGGCCTGGAGGAGAAAATAACCACTGTGGCCAAGCAGGTCTTTGGGACCTGAAGGTACAAACTCAGATCTTCAGGATCCAGCTCAGAAATACCAAAATGTCACATTAATCTCTCACTTTGAACAAAATTAAGGCAACACCTCAGCCCATTGCAATCGACTCTGAGTGCTTTGCCCAGGGCCACTAGACCATAGTCACAGAGGGCAACCTGAAAACCACCAGCCTAGCTCCAACTCACAGGCACAGTTCTCCCCAGCCTGCCAGGGTACTAGGAGTTACAGGCATGTGTCATGTCACTGTGCCCAGCCAACCACCCTGACATATATAACTCCTTGGAAATTGTAGCCCCTTAGAAAGGGCAGCCCTTTTCCTAGAAAATTCACAGAGGTCCTGAAATTAGCCTTTAGTTTCTGGTATTTCTCTCACCTCCCATAAGCCCCTTAGTGCCACCATACTCCAAGCAGAATGACCTAGTCCGTTTTTATATATATATATATATATATATATATATCCCTAAAATATATAAATATTTTACCTGGGGTTTTTCCCCTTGACATAGAAGCTTGCTCCCTCAAACTGTCCTGATTGCCTGGCCCAAGAGATACAACCTAAGTGGCTGACCAGCTCTGTTTATACCACTGAGCTAGCCTGTGCATACCCTCCATTGAAAACTCTAGGTTCTGGCCCTTCCTTCATCAAGGAGAGGTGGTCTGGCTGGAGCTTCCCTAAAAGGTGGGACTTGACTCTGGACAACTGGCTATTGAGATAAAGACAGGAGCACCTGGTTCTTACCACATCACTGTATTACTACAGGACTTCCTTTCCCAGTCTAGGGAAGAGTGTCCCTGCTTTTGTTGGTTTGGGTTTTATTTTGTGACTCCGAAGCTAGAACCTGGGGCTTTGCCTATGCTAATCAGTCACTTGGCCACCACGACTGCTGCCTTGCACTTTACAGAGAGGGAGGAGGGTGAGATAAGAGTCTGGCTGTGTAGCCTAGGCTGATAGCATCATAAGTTCTGCAGTCTAGTTGAGGCTGGCCTCAAGTTGGGTGAGTCTCCTGCCTCTGGGACTTCATGCATGTGCACCGTACCCAGTGCTTGCTCTGCTTCCTAACATTTAGTCCAAAAGCTAGCCCTCTCCACTCCACCTCAACTTCCCTAGTAAGTGCCTTGCCCGTGTTCACCCCATCCACTGATAATATATCAAAGGGAGCACTTTAGAACGCAAGGAATAGAAATGCCCCTATGATCCTGAAGGATCTCACGAGTTCTGGTCTCTGTTTTCTCTGGATTCTCAGACTAGAAGGATGCTGACATCCCTCCCACTCTCCCTGCCCCTTGAATCCGACAGGAGATGCAGCCAGGCATCCAGCACCAGAAATTTCTGGGTGCGGAAAGGGGTGGGGGGAACTGACCCTGCACCCCTTACTCTGCCCAGGCTGGCTAGTTCAATTGGCCTCTAAAGTCTTTTGTTTGGTTTTGAGATTTCTGGAGGCTGACTTTCATAAAGCCCACTCCCAACCCAGATGAGTCCATGCCGCTATTGAGCCTCACAATGCTGATGAGCAGAGGGAAAATGTTCTCAGAGACACACAGCTAGAATTGAGAAGTGAAGGGTTTTTAACTCATGTTGAGGAGCTTCCAAAGGCCAGATTTTTCGTTCGGATATTGGCCCTGCGCCCCCCTGATCCCATCACATCCTCTAACACCCAGAAGTCAAGATGCTTTGGGTATGAAATATCTGGGCAAGGGCCACCCTTCCTGAACTGGCTGGGAGGCTGAGGCTGTTAGGGTTAGACCCATAAGATCCGACGATGCTACAGAAAGAATAGCCAAAGCGCAAAAGTCCCGCAGGGCGCCGCGACGTGGAAGGACTGTGCGCTCCGGCCCAGGAATCTGGCGGTGAGTGTTGGAGACTGCTGTGACCGCGGGACTCCCAGGGTGGAACAAAGCTTGTGGCGGCCAGGGAGGCTTAGAGGTGATGTCAGCCCAGAAAACAAGCACTGCAGTCCAGGAGGATAGTGCTACTCAGGTTAGCTCGCTACAGTGTCATGTCCCTTCGGTTTACCACCGCAGTCACACAATCGCCTGAGTGTCTCTTTCAAGCCTAGAGCCAGTCAGGCGTCCCATCCGGTTTTCCCTGTCCCATCCTGCGTCCTCCACCCCTCTCTCCCGCAGTGACAAAGCACTGCACTCGAACTGCTGTCTTGGTGCGCCCCCCACTGCCGATCGCCAGAGGCGGAAGTCGCATCTTGTCGCAGCATCCTCCCTGGCTGAAATCCCAGGGCTCTGCCACTATAGGCACCCAAATTCTGCATAGCTAAAGGTCGGCTGATATTGGCACCTTAGTGAACCTCAGGCCCGTTGCGCTTGCCCTGAGGTTGGGCTCCTGGGGTGGCTAGATGCGGGATGCGAGGTCTCTGCCCACATAGTCTCAGTTCCCAGGACCAGTAATTAATCACAGGTGAGGAACTGGATGTAACTCTCTTCTGATGCCACCTTGCCTCGTCTGCAGTCATTTGAGAACCAG
The DNA here is from genome assembly GCF_943737965.1 of Phodopus roborovskii. Taxonomy (NCBI): domain Eukaryota; kingdom Metazoa; phylum Chordata; class Mammalia; order Rodentia; family Cricetidae; genus Phodopus; species Phodopus roborovskii. The sequence continues at coordinate 22,540,448 of NW_026126571.1, forward strand.
AGCAGAACCACACACCCCATGAGGACTGTTTCATGGGATAGAAAGAAATAATTTCATACATTTTTCTGGTCACCCAGTATATTCAGTCCAGTCATGTTCCCAACATGCATGGTCCCACTTGATGTGACTCACCCGGCCAGGCTGTGGAGACTCTGGATATTGCTTTGCCTATAAGTGCTGGGCAATTTTTTCCCTCTTAGTTCTGGGGTCTATGGAAAATCCTTCTCAGATTCCCCCACAGTGCTCTTGAAGTGTGGTCTTCACAGCATTTGGGAACTCCACTCTGATATCTACTAAATCAGAAATTCTTAGAATGGGTCCAGTTTCAACAAGACCCTCGAGTGATCACATTGCACATTCAAGATTAAAAACGGATACTTTGCGGATCTCATCATTTCTGTGATTCTTTGCCTGAGATGGGCTTTTAAAGAGAAACTTAAAAGCCGTGCAATTGTATGCATGTGAAACTGTATTTGCCATTTTGTAATCACCTTTAGGTAGCTCTTTACACAAACAGAACACAGAAGTGACTTGAGAGTAACCGGGGACAAGGAAGTATAGGGTACAGAAATAAGTTTTCTAGAGGCTCCCAGAATTATGTGCATATTAATCCTGAGCGGAACATGATCCTGCAAGTATCTCTTGCCTGCAAAATCTTAGGCTTGAGTTACACAAAGTTACCTAGGCTGGAGATGTAGCTCAGTTAGTAGAATGCATGCCTAGCAGGCATTCGATCCTAGATTCCACCAGCTGGTGTAAACTGGGCATGGCAGTATATGCCCATAGTCCCAGAACTCAGGGGATGAAGGCAGGCGGATCGGAATTTCAAGATCATTCTCAATATATACAAGGGGCTGGAGATATAGTTCAGAGGTTGGGAACACTAGTTGCTCTTCTGGAGGACTGGGTTTCTAGTCCCAGCACCCACATGGTAGCTCACAGCCCACTGTAACTCCAGTGCCAGGGGATCTGATGCCCTCTTCAGACCTTTGCAGACATTAGGCATGCATGCAATGCACAGATATCCATGCCTGAAAAATATCCATACCATAAACTAAACTTCAAAATAAAATAAACATGACAAAAGTTAAATATAGATACACACATACACAACAATGAGTCCATGGTTGTCCTAGTCCACATAGTTCACGAATAAAACAGCAATGACAAAGATATTCAATTCTCTACCCTTCACTGGGGAGAAACCCACGGATTCGCTGCTGAGCTATATACCCACCCTATATAAGGACTTTCCTTTGGGAACATCGTAACATGTTAATTTAGGCTAAAACCAAGCATCCTTATAAGAGCCCTTCATAGCTGAGACATTTAGTTATAGATGTGTGCATGGGCTCTCTCATTGTTAGATTTCTCTAAACACACTCTAGGCTGCTATTTGATAAGTTATAGGTACAGTGAGCTTTATGAATTAAGTACTCTGGGCCTAAGGGACCACCAAGATGACCCAAGAATAAAGACTAATTTTGTCTTCTGAGTCCTGGGTACTACACTAGGTGCTGTGCTCATAAGCCACTCAGTCCTCACAATTCCCATGGATTACTACAGTTGTCACCATGACCATTATACAGATGGAGGAGCTAAGTCAAAGAGGGGTTAAATGCTTGCTCAAGAACACATAACCAGGGCTGGAGAGATGACACAGAGAGCCTGGCTGCTCTTCCAGAGGTCCTGAGTTCAATTTCCAGCAACCACATGGTGGCTCACAACCATCTATAATAAGATCTGGTGCCCTCTTCTGATGTGCAGACAGAACAGTGTACACATAATAAATAAATAAATACTTAAGAAGAACACATAACCCGTGAATGGCAGAGGCCAGGCTCCTCCGTCTTCCTGGCATCAACTCAGCCTGCCTCTATGGGCCTTTGATCTCAAAAGCACTGGATTTCACACGGGTTACAAGAAGCAGTATGAAATACAGCAGGGCTGGGAGTTAGGTTTTGGCAGAGAGCAAGCTTAGCATGTATAAGCTTCTGGGTTCAGTTTCAGGAATCAAATATTAATAATAATAGTAATAACAAAACTAAACCAGAGGGCTGGAGAGATGGCTCAGGGGTTGCGAGCATTGACCTCTCTTCCAGAGATCCTCCATGCAATTGCCAGCATCCACATGGTGGCTCACAACCATCTATAATGAGATCTGATGCCCTCTTCTGGCCTGCAGGCAGACATGCAGACAGAACACAGAATGATGGCACATACACACACCCTTATTCCCAGCACTTGAAGGCAGATATCTTTGAGTTTGAGACCAACTTGGTCTACACAGTGAGTTCCAGACCACCCAGAGCTGCACAGTAAGATCTTGTCTCAAAACAAAAACAAAAAACAAAAACCAAGAAGGGCATAGTAGACCCAGAACCCCAGAGACAGGAAGATCCTTGCAAGCTTAGGACATGGCAAGTTTCATAGGGCAGCCACGGTGACATATAGTGAGATCCTGTCTCAAAAAATACAAACTGGGCTAGAGAGATGGTTCTGTGGCTAGGAGCGCTGGCTGCTCTTTCAGAGAAGCAGGGCTGTATTCGCAGCACTGTGTGGTAGATTATATACCATCTGTTCCAGGGGTTCTGATGCTCTCTTCTGACCTCCATAGGCACCAGGCACACAACGCACATAGACATGCTCTAAGGGAAAAACCCTGTAAGCATGAAACGAAAACTAAGAATTCAATTAAAGACCCCTAACAGTTGGGTCACCTGTCATATTCATGTAGAATTTTCTCCATGACTAGTCCCGTTGTTACAAAAGACTTATTAAATAGAAAATTCTAAATCAGCTCAGCAGTGGTGGCACCTTTATTCCCATTACTCAGATGGCAGAAGTAAGTATATATCTGAGTTTAAGGCCAGCCTGGTCTGCAGACTGAGTTCCAGGAAAGCCAGGGCTACACAGAGAGAACCTGTCTTGGAAAACAAAAGCAAATAAAAAAGAAAGAAAATTCTAACATCTATGTTATATTCCTCTTTACAGGTAAAGAAATAGTACCCCCCCCTTCCAGAAGAGAAAAGAAAGAGTCCCAGGGGGATTAAACACCTGCTCAAGGATCACCCAGCTATTGGCCATTTGAAAGACATCTATCCTTTTCTTATTATTTATTTTTTTACTTATTTATGTGTGTATGTATGTATGTATGTATGTATGAAAACAGTCTTTCTGTGTAATAGCCATGGCTGTCCTGGAACTCACTTTGCAGACTAGGATAGCCTCAAACTCACAGAAATCCACTTGCCTCTGCCTCCCAAGTTCTGGGATTAAAGGTGTGTGCCACCACTGACTAGCTGTCTTTATTTTATTTTATAGATACCACTCAAGTCCTCCTTTTCTGTTGCAGTTTCTTTCTATTACATTTATTTATGTAGTGTGAGTGCATACGCTACAGCACACATGTGAAGGTTGGAGAACAACTTTCACAAGTTCTCTCCTTCCATCATGTGGGTCCCAGGAATTGAACTCAGGTCATCAGCCCTGGCTGCAAGAGCCTTTACCTACTGAGCCATCTCACCAGTTTGGAAGCAGGGTCTTGCTGTGTTGTCTAAGCTGGCATCTCAAATTCACTGTCCTCCTGCCTCCATTTGCTGAATGGTAAGATTGTAGGCATTCATCACTATATCTAGCTCCATGTATCATCATATCAATACCAAGCATCATCTTCTTCCTTCCCCCTCCCTCCCTCCTTCCCTCCCCACCTTATTACCTTCCTTCCTTCTTTCCTTTTCTTTTCTTTCTTTTTCTTTTCTTTTGTTTTGTTTTTGTTTGTTTGTTTTGTTTTGTTTTGTTTAACACAAGATCTTATGTTTCATGTAGCCCAGATGGGTCTGATCCTTCTGCCTCTACCTGGGAGTCTAAGTATATGCCACCACACACAGCTTGATCATCTCTGTCTCTCTGTGTCTCTCCCTGTCTCACTCTCTCTGTGTGTCTCGGTGTCTGTCTCTGTCTGTCTCTCCAGCTTTTCGAGTCAGGGTTTCTCTGTATCTCCCTAGCTGTTCTAGAACTCACTGAGTAAACCAGGCTAACCTTGAGCTCAGAGATTGGCCTGACTTTGCTTTCTGTATGCTGTGATTAAAGACATGCTTCATCGTTCAGCTTCATTCTTCTATTCTGCCTGTATTCTCTTTGTTCGTCCTGCAGGTCTCTAGAGAAGCAGGAAAGTAGAGAATTAATTGTTCTTTTTAGTGACCAATTTTAGAAGCCAAGATGTGGACAGTCTTAATCAACATCAGCTCACAGCCGCAACATGCAACAAAGTCTCCGGGAACGAAAGTCTCCGGGAACGAAAACAATTTTTTTCAGAGGGTTCTACAAAATGAATGGGGAATTACTCTTGGTCCCTGCCCCATCCTTAAAACCTACCAATGCTCACACACACACACACACACACACACACACACACACACACACACACACACACATGCCGTCTCGAAAAGAAAGGCAGACAGCCACAAGATGCTACTAACAACTGAAAGTATACACTGTGAAGCAAGCGCTGTGGTCCAGGGCTTTTTCCATCAGCCTGAAGTTGTTTCATAACTTCCATTATTGGCAACAGATCAACTTTCAAATCTTTCCTAATTATCCTGGAGTTGACCTTACTGTTCTAGGAAAGAATCAGAAAAGGAAGAAATGCCATTGTTAAAAATAGTCATTGAAAGGGCCAAAAGGAGCCCAAGTTCCAGATTAACCACTGTGGAGTTGGCTCTGAGGGAAGGGCTGGAGTACAGGTGACAATGGTCTCACTGAGTAGTGATTTCAATGCAACTGAGGAACCAGATTAACTCCAAAAGTAGAGCAATTTTGTCTTTATTAGATCTGCTCCTCTGTTGCTGATAGATGCAATGGAAAGAGCAAAGGCCATGTCTTGGCTCTCAGTTTAAAACATAATTTGCATACTCTCATTTATCTTATTTTTAAATTTATGTTGGCCTGTATGTATGTCTGTGCACAGTGTGCATGCCTGGTACCCATGGAGGTCAGAAGACAGCATTAAATTCCCTAGAACTGCAGTTACAGATGATTGTGACAGTCACGTAGGATCTAGGAACCGAACCAGCCCTGCATCAGAGAGAGTGATGGACCTGCCCATTTAACAAATAAGAAAAGCAAAGTGCAAACACACTAACCCGCTTGCCTGAAGTCCCACAGACAGGAAGTGGGAGATTCTTGGGAACCCTTTGTTTATTAACTACAAATTTTACTTTTTTGTTTTGTCTTATTCTATTTTGGCTTTCTTTTTTAAACAGCCTTGGCTGTTCTGGAACTCGCTCTGTAAACCAGGCAGGCCTCGAACTCAGAAATCTGCCAGCCTCTGCGTCCCAAGTGCTGGGATTAAAGGCATGCACCACCACCGCCTGGTACAAATTCACTTTTTATATGGATATATATTGTAAGGCCTCTGATCCAGCAGGAGCACATCAAGGAACTGGTTTTAAATAGAGTAAGGTCTGGACTTAGCTCAAGAGGAAAGACAGGCCCCTGGGTTGCCTAAGAAGCTGGAAATCCAGCAGCTGTAGCTGTGTTGAACACAGAATTGATGAGAAACAGTTTTCTCTAACCTGTCTAGCCAAGGTTTCTGTACTTCAAAGAGATTCATGACATGGCAAGAGGATGCATTTGCAAACCAGACCTGAGCTTGAACTTCAGCTATGGCACTTACCAGCCAGTGACCTTGGACCACCCAAAGCTGCAAGATGATAAATCTAAAATGCAGCTGCCAACTGAGAAAATAAGAGGCCTGCCTCTGGGGCTGTCCTGAAGATTTAATGAGATGGCAAAGAGTGAACACTGTGGCCTAGAGTGGGTACCACATGAGTGCAAGTTCCCGTACATGCCCTCCCTCGACTCATTACTGGCTTCCTGGCCTTACTTTACCATGCCTGAGACACTCACTCCTCAACAAGGCTCTAAGTGAGAAGTGGCAATGAGCATGATGGGTGATGACGCCCAGGAAATAACTCCACAGAATGTGCCCCTTTCCTTCCTGGTGACTACAGTGGGATACCAGAGTGCAACTGTTGCTCTTTTAATGACAGTCTAGTGGGAATCTAGAATAACAAGTTAGAACAAAAGCTCAAAGCAGCCAGTCTGCAGTCTAATGCCAGCTCGGCCACTCCCTTCACCAGCTGTGTGATATTGAAAAGCATCTTAAAGTATTTCAGCCTCTGCTTCCTCGTCTATAAAATGGTGCCAGTTACAAGTAAATGAGTTGGCACGTATAAAACACTCAGAAGATATCCTTACACATATTAAGATTCAATAAATGTTATTGCCATTATGGCATGCCAATTCCCTAACGTGTGCTTGTAGGATAAAAGGAAGATGAATGCAGCAAAACTCAGCCCAAGGAGGAAATACACAGTCAAGTCACATAACCTTAGACACTTCAACTTCCCTGAAAATGGAGTGGCTGAAATCTGGTTTGCCGTCTCTGCGTAGCTGTTAGTCCACGCGGAGCCCTACGGCCTATCGTTGTAGCTTTTGGTCTTTGGACTTGCAATGGCTCTCTTCTGCATATTACAGAGTTCACCCTCCTGGGAGGAGCCACATTTCAAGGCATTGTTTACTTGAGACTTAGGGATCCATTAACACTTAACCAGAGTTATGGAAGTGGGTGGGAGGAGGGCTAAAGGATGGGAACACAATGGAAGGAAAGAGAACTCAGGACATGAATGGACTTCCAAGACAGCTCATTCCTTCCCTGACACCCATGGAGCACTCAGCTCAGTACTTCCGAGACTTCCACTGGTAGCATTAAGTGCTCAGTAGGAACTGTTCATGCCAATCTTCGCCTAATGTGATGGAAGAGATACGGTTGATGGTGTAAGAGTCAGTAGGAGGTGAATGTACTTGAAAAGTGAAAGGATGGCTAGGTATGGTGGCACCTTTAATCCCAGCACGCAGAAGCAAGTGGGTCTCTGTGAGTCTGAGGCCGGCTTGGTCTACATAGCAAGCTCCAGAACAGCCAGGACTGTGTAGAAAGACCCCGTCTCCAAAAACTTAAAAGAACAAAGTGAGAGAGAGAGAAGCCAGGCATGGTGCCGTGTCTGTAGTCCCAGCAACGAGGAGAATGAGACAAGTGGATGAATTGAACCTAGAAGTTTGAAGCCAGCCTGGGCAAGGGAAAAAGAAGAAAGGAGAGAAGGGAGGAGAGGAAAGGGGCAGAGAAGAGAAGAGGAGAGAAAAAAGAAAGGGAGACCTATTGGCATCACTCTCAGTGGTAGTTGCTATGAGAAAGCTGGTTTAAAGGGGCAGCAAATTTGGGAAGCAAAAGTCCTTTGATCTTTGACCATCTCCTCCCAAATTGCTTTTTCCCCGGGAACAGAGAAAGTTTCCAATGGTTAGGTTTTAGTTTTTGTTTGTTTGGTGGTGGTGTTGAGGCAAAAATCTTACTTATCTGGTGCTGGCCTTCAACCCCTGATCTGTTTCTAGCCTCTGTGCCATTGTGCAGCATCGGCTCATATCTTATTGACATCCCGGGTGAAGTTCTCAAAGCTAACTCAACTATGCAACATTTGCAGAGCCCCTATTCTGTGCTCCTTCCTGTACTGGTTACCCAATTATAGAACCCTGGACCTCTGGGATGCTAAGCCCCAGTCTACACACTTGGCTGTTTCCCCAGTATCTTTGGTCATAATGAAAGAGTTTCTTGCTTTGTCTGAGCCCACTGTCAGTCTTTATCATTCTGTTGTCCTGCTGCCTGGAGCTTGCCCACTGACAACCTGACATTTCATAGACAGAGCAGTAAGATGGAGACAAAATGCATCCTTGGCATTAGGAGCTTGCTACCAACCCTAGACCCCTATCTAGGGTGGGAAATTTAACCTGCTATTTCTTTTTAAGTCATGTATGGTGGTTTGGATGAGAATGGCCCCCAAAGGCTTATATATTTGAAAGTTTGGTTACCTATTGGTGGGCTGTTTAGGAAGGATTAAGAGGTACAGCCTTATTGGTGGAGCTGTGTCACTGGGGGTGGACTTTGAGGTTTCAAAAGCCTATCACAGGGCTTCTCTCTCTCTCTTTTTCTCTCTCTCTCTGTCTCTGTCTCTCTCTCTCTCTCTCTCTGCGCATGTGGGACAGGATGCTGCTGCTTCAGCATCATGCCTGCCTGCTTGCCACCATACTCTCTACCATGATGGTCATGGACTCACTCTCTGAAACTATAAGCAACCTCGCAGTTAATGCCTTCTTTTATAAGTTGCCTCATAAAACAAAAGAGCAAAACAGTAACTAAGACACCGTGATTATTTTAGGCTCATTTTGTATGCTTGGATGGTTGACTTTTGGTTCTGCAAACCAACCCAGTACCTTGAGAATGCTAAGTGTACCCTGTGTATTTGTGTACCAATGAATAATGCCCCACACCCTTATTTTAGGCTTTATGACACTAGGCACAATTTCTCACTAGTACATCATATAAGACAAAGTTCTCAGCCTGTGGGAGTTGAGCCTCCAGTACTGATGAGAATATAGCATGCTCATGCTGTATTTGCCTTGTGGACAAAGCAATAAAGAAAGCAAGGGATTGGGGCTGTAACTCCATGATGGAGCACTTGCTTACAGTTGGTGAGGCCCTGGGGTGAATTCCCAGCAGTGCAAAAAGCTAATGACCTGAAATGCCAGCTGCTAGGAGGCTGAAGCAGGAGGGCTGTGGGGCTCACTGGTTACAGAACGAGTTCAAGGCCAGCTCAGGCAACTTAGTGAGACAGTGTCTCAAAATTAAAAGTAAAACCAGAGATCTGGCTGGAGGGGGGCTGGGAAAGTTCAGCAGCTAAGAGTGCATATTGCTCTTCAGAGGATCTGAGTATAGATTCCCAGCGTTCGCAGCAGGCAGCTTGCAACTCCTGTAACTCCAGCCTCGGGAGATGTGATGCTTCTGGACTCTGGGGACACTTGCACATACATGTCACACACTCACACAGATACATACATATACATACAATTAAAAATAAAATAAGCTGGCCATGGTGGTGCATGCCTTTAATCCCAGCACTCAGGAGGCAGAGAGGTAAGTGGATCTGTGAGCTTGAGGCCAGCCTGGTCTACTGAGGAAGTTCCAGGACAGCCAGGGCTACAGAGGAATCCTCTCTCCAAGAGAAAAAAATCAAACAGGCTGGATGTAGCGGTGCAAGCCTTTTAATCTCAGCACTTGTAAGACAGAAGCAGATGGCTCTCTATGGCTTTGAGACAAGCTCTAGGACAGCCAGGACTATAGAGAGAGAGATCTTGTCTCAAAAAAAAAATTAAATAAAGCAAACTAAATCTTAGAGATAAGAAGAGAGAGGAGTGGAAAGGAAGGGGGAGAGTGTAACGAGTACGGTTTTTCCGCCTGCCGCCTCTGGTCTTGTCCCGCCGCCGCGCCAGCCTCAAATAACACACTGAGACTCTGTATTAGATATAATTTTGTTGGCCCGGTTACTTGTTTCTTATGGGCTAGCTCTGCCTTAATTATTAACCCATTTCTGCTGATCTATGTACTTCTCTTACCGGGGAGCCAGCCGGCATACTGCTTTCTCCAGACTCTCCATCTTGACTCCTCCTTACTACTTCCTCTTTCCTCCTTGTCTCCTAGTCCCACCTATCTTACTTTCCTATTGGCCAACAGTGCTTTATTCATTAACCAGTATAAGAAACATATACAGAATGACATCTCCCATCAGGAGAGGCCAAGGGAGAGAAAGGGAGAGGGAAAGAGGTATGTGTGCACACACTGGGGATGTTCTTCCAGTGCTCGCATAGCATGCCTGAGATCCTACTGTCCATCTTTACTACTGTGCCGCTCTGAAGCCCTAGCTGGCCTGAAACTCACTCTACAGATCAGGCTGACCTCAAACTTGCAGCAATCCTCCAGTCTCTGCCCCTGGAGTATTGAGATAACAGGCATGCACCACCAAACCCTGTTTCTGACATCTGGGAATCCACTCTAGATGCTACCTGTACCCACTTTGGTTGGAACTCCCTGGAAACAACATCAAAGGCATGTCTAGGTGACTCTTTATTGTTTTGTTTTTTCCTTTTTGGGTTTATTTTCTTTAAGTGTTTCACCATGTACATGTATGTGCATTATATGCATGCCTAGACTTAAGGACAGCTGTGGGCCAACTAATGGAGGCAGGAAACTGAACCCAGGTCCTGTGTGTGCTCTTAGCTAACAATCCTTCTCTCCTGACCACCACCAGATGTCTCTCAGTCTGCTCAAGTTGACAACAGAAATTAATGATCACATCTGACAAGGGGTGTGTGTGCATGTGTGTAATATTTCCACTGACAAGTTTGTATCTTCACAGAAATCCAGACTAATTCCTCTTCCAGACAGGCTTGAGAAGAGGCTTCTGAAACATACTAGTACATTATTATTGTTTATTATCATCATTACTATTATTTTGAGGGCGGTTCAAGACAGGGTTTCTCTGTATAGTGCTGGCTGTTCTGTAACTCATTCTGTAGTGTAGGTTAGCCTCGAACTCACAGAGATCCGCCTGCTTCTGCCTCACAAGTATGGGAATTAAAGGAATGTGCTACCACCACCTGGTGTAACCTAATTACTTTTACATACTTAATATAAAAACCCATTATGTTTGCACAGTGGTAATATTCAAGTGAGGTGGATACTAGGGAAGAGGTCCAAAGAGGACAGATGAGAAGCTTTTCAAGGGACAGAATGAGAAATGCATACATTTTCTCAGAAACCCAGTTGAGAAAAAGAGCCAGCTCCTAATCCCTGTTCCCAATTGGCTGTAAAATCTGAGTGAACTAGTAAACACCTTGTCCTTACTAAAACAGAGTGGTAACTTCATATAGAGCAGTGATTGCTGAGTTTTCTTGGTTTCAAATCCAAACCCAGCCTCTCCCACAGAAACAACAGCTTTTGTAAAGTCTCCACTTATTCCGTGTGAAGTAAGGCGATACATCTCACTAATTAACACAGTCTCAGATAGATATTCCATGTGCTGACTCAACATGAAAGCCTCATGCTGCTTTTTCCTTCCTGCAGAAACATTAAGGCCTCTGGCCTGCTTTACACATTTTAGTCTCGGATGGGAAATGACCGTAACTAAAACACGGAGTCACTGTAAGAGTACTTCTCTTTCCCAGTGACTACTGCCAACAACTCATTTTTCCATGGACTTTATGATAGGAAGTTCCCACCACTGTAGCCCTCTGCTAGTCTGGCCAATTCCGTTTAGTTCTCCAATGAAAAAATGGGGGACACGACTCAAGATTATGACTGCCAGCCAAATAACTTGGCTGCTCCTTTCCTGTTTCCACATACCCAAAGGTTTAGGGGATATCCCTAATGGTAGATAGTTGATTTCCAGCCAGATCAAATTAGCTCTTCCAAACACAATTGCCAGCTCTACTTTCAGAGTATGAATGAGCGTCAAGAACAGAACTGCCCACAGCTCTATACTTTCTTAGACATTGACCAGAAATGAAAACTGAAAGCTGAAAGCCAGACCCATGACACCCATCAGGACATGACACCCATCTGTCCATGCAGGAGAAAGGGCAATGTTGGAGCCCCAGGTGAGGGTCATGTGTAACATCTTTGGCCACTGCTGTGTAGCCAGTGCATGGACCCAGATTCAGGGAAGTGGTTTCTAAACTTGTCCCTGCCACTGTGTAACCTGTGTAAAGAAGCCACAATCTCCTTCCAGTCCCTGGTTGGTGAATAGAGGGCAGTCTCAACTTTGGGTGAATTGGGCCAATTCCAAGCATCCAATAACAAAAGACATAGAAGGAATTGATTCCTTAGAATATTCCAGCCAGGCATTCTGTGACTCCTAACTCAATCATAATTCTGATTTGTCTTTCACTTTTCACTGAAGAACCAGAAGGAACTAAGTTCTCAGAGAGCCACGGGTGTGTGTGTGTGTGTGTGTGTGTGTGTGTGTGTGTGTGTGTGTGAGTCTGTCACCATCGAACCAGTAGGAAAATTGTCTGGAGACAAGCCCCTATGCCATGCCGACACATAGAAACAGAAGAAAGCTCCTTTGTCACTTCAGAGGTTGGAGACTGAGGAGGGGCAGATTCTCAGCTGAAGCTGGTGGTGCTGGAAGACATTTCGTTTCTCAAGTGTTTTTTATCTGAATCGTCATATATATCGTCATATATATTGTCTGTATTTATTAAAGAGTGACTCCAACCCACTAGGCCACAGTGGAAGCTCACCTAAACAGCCCGCTAACCTGGGGAGTACTTGGACTAGGTGGGAAGCTGTGGGGAAGGAGTGGGTGCAGCCATGTCTCCAGAGGCATCTGTGTAGGCAGCATGGGCATACATGTTGCCCCAGGCTGGGGCTGACTGGTCCAAGCTCTATAGTCTCCCATCTGCTGCCTTTCCAACCTCAGTCAACCCAGCCCCTTCTGAGTTTCAGCCATAACTAGGTTAACTCAGGCCTTTCTCCTCTATGCACAGGCTGACAAGAACCAAACTCTCAGAGCACCCAAATGCCCCAGGATGACCCTGCCAAATCCGGGAGTGGCCTGAGGCCTCTGGCCTATGGTAGCAAAAGTGCCAGTCCATGCTGGCAACAGGTTCTACTGTGTCTTGGGAGGACACCAGGGCACACCTTATCCGCTGCAAGCTCACGCCAAGGGCAAGTACACACAGTCCACAGCGGTGAGGGCCAAGTGGCTCCGGCTCCAGAGTAAGGAGAGATGGTGGCCTGGGCAGCAGAGGAGGCGCGGGAGCACCCCGGAGAGGGAATTCCATTCCGAAGCTTGGTATTTGTTGGGAGGAAATTCGACTCTCCAGGAGCAGTGGGCTGGTGTCTGCGCCCTTTCCTGTCTGGGCTTAAAAAGGAATTCTCCATCTGCCCAGAAAGATTCAGGATCCCGCCGCGAGGCGGGATCCAATACCTCTGAGTTGTGGGGAGTCCTGCAGACACCTTCACCCCCCAAGGTCCTCATTCGGACCTGCTCTTCCTGCGCGACAGACAACAGTGTCACACCGCCACCCCCCACAATTCTGACCCCGGGGGTCTATGGAGGCGATTCTCTGCCAAGTTCAGATACAGAAGCCTTTTTTTCAACTCTGTGCATTTTTGTGTAGAACTTTCGACACAGCCAACCACACACGAAGACACACATAGTCGGTGTGATATCGGTGGAATATCAAAGAAAAGACGCTAGTATTCTCCTGCCTTCGCATGCAGTTATTTTCTGTGTTCTTTTTCTTGTGGGGGTGGGAGCAGTCAAACCTTTTTGGATACAATTTGACATTTCTAAACTGAGTTATTCAGTTTGTCTTCAAAATGGTACTTCTTGAAATGGCTTTCCCTTACACCATACATTCAAGATTATTTTTTAAAAGAATATTTACATTGCTTTGGTTATGTAAAAGGGAGAGGCAACCCAACAATCAATATTTGAACATAATGACGGTTAAATGAAACAATAGCACACATTAAAAAAATTCTCAAGCTCACCTAAAAGGAAAGAGTAACTGAAGAAAGCAGACTGTGTAGCAGAGTCCACATTTGTTATCGTGGAGGGCAGACTGACTGTTCCACAACTAATCAGATGGGGTCAGTGCCTTCAGAGGAGATCGTGTAGGAAACATGCATATTCCATGTATACCCCTATGGAGGAATATACACCCCACTGTTGCTTTGGGATAACATAGTAATGTGTGGGGCATTAACTTATCAAGGTATACGTTGATCTCTTTCTAAACGAGCATGTATTAGCTCACCACTTTGTCCCACACAAAACAGAGAGTAAGAAGTCAGATCCTTCCATCCCTACCATCAGATTGCTATCCTCTCTGATCTTCCCACTTCCATGTACATCCCTCGACCTCTTCTCCTCCCTATTCAGTATCTTAGAAAGCTGCATCCTTTAATGTCTCCTGTAGGTTTCCTGGTTTATGTATGTATATCATGCTAAGTCATGTGAACCAAGATTCAAAGAAGCAAGAGTTAGTTTTGCTTAATTTACTCATTTAGTTTATTTCTTTTTCTTTCTTCCTTTTTTTTTTTTTTTTTTTTTTTTTGGTTTTCCTTCTTTCTTTTCTGTGATGGAGGTTTGTGTTTTGTTGTTGTTTTGTTTTAAGATTATATTTTTAGGGTCTGAAGAGATGGTACAGTAGTTAGGAGACTGCTCTAGCAGAAAACCTGAATTTGGTTCCCAGCTCCCACACTGGGTGTCTCATTACCACCAATAACACACACACACACACACACACACACACACACACACACCTGCCTCTGCTTCTCAAGTGCTGGGATTAAAGGAGTGTGATACCACTGCCTAGCATAAAATCATTTTTAAAGATTTATTTTTATCGTTTTTAATTGGATGTCTGTGCATATAAATGCAGTTGCCCACAATGGCCAGAGGGGTCAGATCACCCTAAAACTGGAGTTAAGGCAGTTGTGAGGTTCAGGACACGGAGGCTAAGAAATGAACTCAAGCCATCTGCAAGAGCAAGTTATACTCTTTTGTTTGTTTGTTTTACTTTTGGCTTTGTTTTTCAAGACAGGGTTTCTTTGTAACAGCACTGGCTGTCCTGGAACTGGCTTTGCAGACCAGGCTGTCTTCACAGAGTTCTCCCTGCCTCTGCCTCAGGAGTGCTGGGATAAAAGGCTGAAATTCATACTCTTAACCGCTGAGTCATATCTGCACCCCAGCTGCTCATACCATTTAAATAAAAACACAATGTTTTGCCCTTCAGAAGCATTTTGAGTTATTTATTGTCTTTCTTTACATGTTCTGGGCTTCTAAAATATTTATTTAGTTGTATGTGTACATGCCTGAGTTTAATTCCATATGTATGTACACCATATGTGTGCAGTGCCCTCAGAGGGCTGAAGGTTGTGAGATGCTGTAGGAGTGCAGGGACCTAAACCCAGGTCCTCAGCAAAAGCATCCTTAACCAATGAGCCATCTCACTAGCCCTTTTATGTGCTTGTTTTGCAGTGCTCGGATGGAACCCAGATCTCATGCGTGCTAGGTGAGTACTAACTGAGTCACACCCCAGCCCAGCCTCACTCCTGGACTGCTGCTCCTCTGCCTGCAAATACTCTCTCTCAGTGAAGCAAATCAAAAGAGTGGATCTTTAAAGCATTGTTTTTCTCCTACTCAAAAGACTTTATGCCTTGTGGAGGACCTAAATCGAATGGCTGAAGATTCCTAGGAGTATGAATGGGAGGAGGGAGAGAGGGTGCAGGGAACGAGACTATGAAAGGGGAGTGAGGCTTGGAACATGGGCTCTTGTTCTTGGCTTGTTTGGATCAATGTGAATGTCATTCTAAAAACCTCATCTCAGGAGGCTGAAGGCATGGCTCAGCAGCTAAGAACTCTGACTTCCTTTCAGAGGACCCAGATGTGAGTCCCAATACGCACATGGAGATGCTCAGCTTCCTCTAGTGCCAAGGGATCTGATGTCCTCTTCTGGCCTCCGGGCAAGTACATGGTACACATACACTGTATGCAGGTAAGCACGTATCATAAAATTAATAATAATAATAGTAATAAATCTTGTTTTAAAAGCTGGGTTTGGTGACACAAACCTTTATTCTCAGCACTTGAGAGGCAGAGGCAGGTGGATTTCTGTGAGTTTGAAGCCAGCCTGGTCTACAAAACAAGGTCCACAACAGCCAGGGCTGTTATGCATAGAAACCGTGACTCAAAAAGACATCTTAAATAAATAAATAATAGGAGGGAGAGCCTAGTCCCTACTCCAAACGACTTGACAGATTTTGATGATTCCTCCTGGAAGGCATCACCCTCCCTGTGGAGTGGGGAGGTGGGATGGGAGAGGATTGGGGGACATGGGAGGGAGGGTGAGGGAACTGGGATCAATATGTAAAATAATAAAAAATAATAAATATATATATATAAATAAATAATAAACTTAAGTTTAGTTCAAACTCTGAGAATGAACACAGCCACATTTCAACCACACAGACAGGATGAGGGTTGTTGGAATGTTTAAAATATTCATATATTGGGATTGTCAAGAAGGACCAGTAGATACTGTCCTTGCTGCTAAAACTGACGATCTCATTGGCCCACATGGTGTTAGGAGAGAGAACATTCCTAAAAGTTGTCCTCTGACCTTCACACATACAAACACATGTACACATAAATGTAACAAAGTCAGCTGGGTATGACAGGACATACCTTTAAACCAATACTCATGAGGCAGAGCTATATAGATCTCTGTAAATTCAAAATTAGGCTTACATTGCCAACCTAGCCAAAGCTACAAAGTGATACCTTGTCTCAAAAAAGGAAAAAAATTATATATTCATACATAAAAGTGACACTCCATAGCAACCAACAGGAAGAATTTACCCCCCTCAATAAGAGACCTGGTGTGGAGTTTCTTGTTTTGTTTTGTTTTTGTTTGTTTGTTTTTTGTTTGTTCTGTTTTGGTGTGGGAGGGGGTATTTTTGTTTTGTTTTTTATTAAAGGTGAGTGCCACTATGATGTAGTTCTTACACACACACACACACACACACACACACACACACACACACCATGTATCCTTCAGCTTTGGAGATTGATCAGTGGTTATGTTGCTTGTTGCTCTTACAGAGGACCAAATTTCAGTTCCCAGCACCTACATCGAAGCTCACAATCACCTTTAATTCCAGTTCCAGGGCATGTATCTGACTGATGCTCTCTTCTGGCCTTTGTGGACAAGCACATGGTACACATACACGCAAGCAAAACATTCAAACACATTAAAGTGTAAAGTTTTTCAATCATGTTTTCTTAGGTCCTCTGAATATTCCAGGCTCAAAGTCACACTGGGACTTGTTTTGTTCACCAGCTCACTCCCCACCCTCCCAATCAGGGTAAACACACAGAAGCTCTGAGTTCTGATCTTGACTGCACCCTATTAGCTTATTACTCTAGTCAGCATCTGTAATGGCCTGTGCTTACGTCCATCCTCTCTGGATGGCAGGTGACAGTGCTGTTTACCACAGCGCCCAGCTGTGAGTGTGGATGCTCAGGAAGCTTTCAGAACAGTGTGAGGTACTTGCTAAGGGTTTAGCTCAGTTATCCCTTCCTCTTTTATACCCCTGGGTAAAAAGCTTCTCCTTTCCCAATATCCTGTGGATCTCTACCCTCCAAGTGCCTGAGTCCCACTGAGTCATGGTGATTCTAGGCTCAGCTCCCCCAAGATGTTGGCCTCCTCCTCCTTTCTCCCCAGTGGGAAGCAAAACTCACCACCATCGAATGAAGAGCAAAGGGAAATCCGGGCTCTGCTCTCTCGTGATGTTTTCAGAGGGAGGCGACTAATCTTTTCTTGATGTGTATTTTTATTACTATTTATTTCATGTGTATGAGTGTTCTGCCTATATGTATGCCTGCCACTGTGTGTGTGCTGGCATCATAGAGGCCAGAAGAGGGTGTTGGGTCTCCCGAGACTGGAGTTACAGGCAGTTGTGAGCCACCGAGTGGCTCTGTAAAAGCAGCCAGGGCTCTTAACTGCTGGGTCATCTTTCCAGATTTGATATATATTTTCTACAGTATAAAATTCACTCTTTTTAAGTGTAAAGGTCCATGTGTTTTGGTCCCATAATGGCGTAGCCACAAAAATAAACCATTTTAGATTGTTTTCACGCTCCCAGTGAGATCCATCATGATCTCTATACCACACCCCCCTTCCCATTTCCAGATTGAAGCAACCATTAGTCTCTGTTCTTCTTCCTATAAATCACATTTCTTTTTCAAGACAGGGTTTCTCTGTGTAGCACTGGCTTTCCTGGAACTCACTCTGTAGACCAGGCTGGCCTCAAACTCACTGAGATCCTCCTGCCTCTGCCTCCCAAGTGCTGGGATTAAAGGCATACACCACCACTGGCATTTCTGGACTTGTAGGTAGTTGGAATCATACAGTAGTGGTTCTCTTTTTCTGGCTTTTATCTCTTAGCATATTTGTGATGTTTAGCCACATGTAACATGTATCAACATTTCATTATTTTATCACCAATGAAATCAGAACAAGCTTTCTTGTC
The DNA here is from genome assembly GCF_943737965.1 of Phodopus roborovskii. Classification (NCBI taxonomy): domain Eukaryota; kingdom Metazoa; phylum Chordata; class Mammalia; order Rodentia; family Cricetidae; genus Phodopus; species Phodopus roborovskii. The sequence continues at coordinate 22,558,440 of NW_026126571.1, forward strand.
ACATCTACAAAAATCACAACATACAAAATCTTGAGAACACATAATTAGGTCTGAAAATTGAGCTGAGATGTACTCAGTAGGTAAAGCAATTGCCTAGCATTCAGGAGACCCTGGGCTGGATCCCAAGCACTGAATAAATCCATTGCAGTGGCATACAACTGTAAATCCCAGCACTCAGGAGGTGGAGGCAAGAGGATCAGAAGTTCAAAGGTCATGGATGAGCACGATGGCCAATCTAGTAAATATGCCTACTGCCAAGCCTAATGACCTGGATTTGATCTCTGACACTCACACAGTAGAATGAGAGAGCCAACTCCCATAACTTGTCCTCTGACCTCCACACTGATGCCAGACCGTGTGCACGTCCCTTTTCCAACAAATAAATAATGAAAATATACAAAAGTCAAGGTCATCCTCAGCTACACAGAGTTCAAGGGAAGCTTAAGAAATACGAGGCTAAAACAAAGAAAATAAGCTGGGCATGGTGGACCCACACCTCTGATCCCAGCACACAAGAAACAGAGTCAGGGGGATGTCTATGAGTTGGAGGCCAGCTTGATCTAAATAGTGGGTGTCAGACCACATAGTGAGACCCTATCCCAAAAAGTAATGATAATAAAAAATTAAATAAAAATAAAAAATAAATAACTTTTACCTAGTTATTGTTGTATCTAGGTCCTTGAGGCCCCAAGTTAAGTGCTTTATTTGAATCATAAAATGCAGACCTCTCAACAGCCTTATGGGTTAACTAGATGACAGTACTATTTCCATATTCCATCTGAATAAACTAAACTGTGTGAATATGAACCAATGTGGCCAAGGTCACAAAGCAAGTAGGAGACTCAAATTTGTTTGAGTTACACAGGCTTCCCTGTGTAACCCTGGCTGCCCTGAAACTCACTCTGTAGGCCAGGCAGAACTTGAACTCTAAGACCTGCCTGCTTCTGCCTCCTGAGCTGGGATTAAAGGCCTGTGCTGCCACTGCCTGACATGGGGACTTGAATTTTAAGTCTTGATGGTAGCACCCAAGCCAGAATCCCTGTTCTTCAACAAAGTGAATTGTCCTTCCTAACATCTTAAGAGTGTTGACATTTGGCTTTCTGAGTCAGGGTCTAATTTTGTAACATAGGCTGACCTTGAGTTTAAAACAATTCTCTTACCATGGCCTCCCAAGTGCTAGAATTACAGATGTGAGCCAGACCCTTCTCAGCCATTGTGGGTTTTTACGTTGGAATATGGAAATGCACGATAACAGTGAGAGTGAACTATTATTGTGATGGACCGCTTTGTGTCACATCTGTGGTCTGTTTCGTGGGATGATTCTGCGCAGACAAGCTGCATGCTATCTCTCAAGCCAAACTAAGAAGACTGAGGTTATTTGAGTAGCAAGAGAACATTCCTTCCTTTGTTTTACTGAGCTTCGGATCCGACCTCATGCATATGCAAATAGTATGCAAAGCAGGCACTCTACCACCAGCTTCGCCTCCAGTGCTGCGGTTTCATGGTGAACATCAGGCCCCACATTTACTCCAAGTTTGTTGGAGATGTGTTACTATTACAGTATATCCGGTATTTATGGTTAACAAATACCGAATGTATCCTGAGATCCATAAACCCACCCTCAGCAGCGGCAGGGCAGAGAAGGCCACACCCCACTCCACTGAAGAGGTCCAGTGGGGATCACAGGAGGCGACCTCAATCTTCAGTAACAATATAGAAGGCTCCAGTCCCCTGAAAGACTGAGGAGAAGGAAGACCCCATGCCACTTCAAAAGCAGGTGACACAGTCACAGGCCTCTTACTGATAGCCCTTTATTGACAGCCTGCAACATCCTCACCCAGGGGCCACAAACATCCCAGAACTGCTTACTTGTCAAAAGTAGTGATGTTTGGGTGTTTGTTAAGCAGCAGCAGAAATAGTGGCTCTCCTCTGGTGTCAAGGAACTGGTTTTGTTCTGTTTCTCTGGTATTACTGCCTACCAATGTATTCATGTTGTGCTAATTTCTCGATCTTATGACTCTATGCTTGTTTTTACACATACTGTTTCAATAAAATTCATTCAAAGTACATAAACTAAAATTAAATGTTTAGAACAGAAAGCATCTCTTATAGCCCCTGTCACAGCAAGGTCTCATTTAAGACAAAGCAGCACTCACAGTATTAACTCATGTTGTATCATCAAGCTTCCCTTACAGGGTAGCCTGGTCTATAAGGTGAGATCCAGGACAGTCAGAGCTACACAGAGAAACTGGTCTCAAAAATCAAAAAACAAGAGAAGGAAGAAGGAAGGGAGGGAGGGAGGGAGGGAGAGAGGGAGGGAGGGAGTGAGTCTGTGCCTGCCCAGGGTCCCGGCACCTGATGAAGTCTTGGAACTGGGAATCAAGGATGGCAATGAGTCATGATGCCTGCCCTGCATTGGCCATGAGCCAAGTCTAGTGTATCTGTATGGGATCCAGTGCAGAGACCCTGAGACCTGGAGGCGTGTTTCTGTGTGTCTGATCTAGGCCTAGGCCTTGCAGTTTCTTCAGATCTACAGCCTGAGCTTTGTAGGATTAACCGTTGAGGGACTTCAGTCTTTTGTCAAGCCCTTCCAGCTGACATCATCAGTCCTTGAGGAATCTTCCCACCTGCCCCTCAAAAGAACAAAATATCTCCATCACCATTGGATGGTGGAAGAGAACCGGAGACCATGCATAACTTCTCCTTATGCTAACTTGAAAACAAGTAAAGCCACAGACAGAAGGCTCCCAGGGGTCCCCCCTTCACCATGCCCTGTCCTGGCTTCCCTCCGTAGTCCCAGTGCCCAGCATCTGAGAATCTGCCACCCATTCTGGAAGACTTTGCTTTAGTCACTGACCTCTGACTCCTCATCTGTGAAACGGATGTAACACCAGTACTCAGCTCAGAGAAGTTGGGGGTGGTGCCCTATGAGAAGATTTCCACAAAATACAGCATCTAAAAATAGAAATAGGGGCTGGGGAGATAGCTCCCCAGAGACTTGTTGATCCTCCACAGGACCCAAGTTTGGTTCCCAGCACCCAGGTTGGGGGCTCATGACACTTGCAACTCCAGCTCAAAGGGATCCCCTGACCTCTTCTGACCTCTGTGGGCACCTGTATACTTATGGCACGTACAGACACTCACACACACACACACACACACACACACACTCACACACACACACACACACACACACACAAATAAAAATAATAAAGATCTTAAAGGAGAAAAGGAAACAAAGCAAATTACAGCGTGTGGCACACAGTCAGAGCTAAATGGAACTTTCTTTACCCTCCATCTGCACTCCAGGCAGTTCTGGTCTCCAGCGTCAACCTTCCATACCCACCAGGAGCAAGCTCTTTCAGCCTGCTAAACATAGAGATGTGATCAGTGTCCACCAGCAGCAGCCCAGCCTCTTCTGTCCACCCTCGCCACACCCCACACCGCTTCCTACACTGCCCCCGCCTCCCCCTTCACCCCAGGATTCTCATGTCACTCTTCATGGGATCACTTATCCAGCATTGTCGTCCCTCTTTTCTCTCTCACGCAGAAATCCACACATGCACAGGCAAAAGGTGAAGAGACCCGGAGGGAAAAGGCCTCTGTGTCCAGGCTCAGTGCTAACCAGTGCCAGCACCCCCATAAACGTCTGCTGCTCAAAGGCCATGGGATACCTCCAGCTTCTACTTCTCTCTCTCAGTCCTAACCCTGCCCCCAGCCCTGCAGCTGGCAGTGCGATAAAGCAGGTCCCCCCATCCAACTCAGAAGCCATATTCACCCTAGTAGTGGTGACAGGTTGACGACTCCTATAACAGGCCCCTTTCCTCTTCTGGGGGTTCCTGCCTGTATGGAGCCTGGTGGAGGGGCCACCAGCAGGGCCGGAAACCTGTGAAGAGCGTCTCTGGCTGCCACTGAGTTCTGTAACCAGAATGGATGTTTTTCTGCAATTACAGCCTTCCCTCCTTCATTACATCTCTCTTGTTCCTAGGATAGTAAACACCAGGCATACGCACTACAGTTCCCATAACTTACAGTTATCAGAAAATCTATTAATACCACTGTTGATGAGGAATCTAGCCCTGAAGCCAATTTAGAGTGACATTTCTAGGACAGTGACTTCATACTAAGCACAGAGATGCCCATCTCCTCAATAGCTGTCCTCCTTTTAAAACATAGTTTATTATCTTAATTTTTAAATTATTAATATACATATGAGGGATGTTCACATGAGTGCAGCATCAGAGGAGGCCACACAAGGCTGTGAGTTTCCTGAAGTTGGACTTAGAGGAAGTTGTGAGCCACCAGAAGTAGGTGGTGGACACAGAACTCTGGTCCTCTACAAGACCAGCATGTGCCATCATCTCTAGCTGTCATCTTGGCCACTGTCTGACCCAGCAAACTAACAACAGATATGAGAAATCAGTGCCTGAAATATGGACCCTGGAATTCAGTGTTACATCATATGCTTAGTATGTACAAGAACTGTGACTAAATCCTCAGCACAGGAAGGGGTGGATCCAATGCAAGAAACAATTTGAATATCATCTCCTAGTTGCAGAATGACCTTGGGCAAGTTACTTTACCTGTCTGAGCCTTGGTCTAAGAGATGGAGATGATTATAAATCAGAGTTGTTAGGCAAATTAAATAAGTTAATATTCATAATGTGATTAGCTATAAATACTTGGTGACTTTTGTATTTGACAGCACCTCAATATCCCGATAACGAAATGTGTCTTGCAAATGCAAAATGCCTAAAAATTATATCATATGTGTGTCTAAAACATAACCTTCACGCTTCTTTGTGTTATTACTAATATTCAGGCCTGATAGAATTGCCTTTGTGAATCAACCAATCATTCTCAATCCTTACTGCTTTTGTTGAGGATATACTCTAAAAGGAGAACTCAAATAGAAAGACCCAGAAGAGAAAGAAAAAAATCTGGTTGAGATGGATATAGTAGTCTGGCATGGTAGCACATGCTTTTTATGCTGGCACTCAGGAGGTAGAGGCAGGTGCATCAGAGACCAGCCTGATTTACAGTGAGTTCCAGGACAGCCAGAGCTAAAAAGTGAGACCCTGCCTCAAAAATGAAACAAAACAAGCAAGCAAGCAAATAATTACAACAAGAGATTGCTATAGTAAAGTTCTTACTTTTTCAAAGATTTGAAAAATTATTTTTAATTATGTATATAGGTGTCTCTGTGTGTGAATATGTGCATATGACTGCAGTTACCCTCAGAAGCCAGAGGCATCAAATGTGAGTACCAGAAGTGGATTCTGGGAATTGAACTCCAGTCCTCTGGGAAGGCAGCAAATGCTCTTAAATACTGATCCATCTCTTAGGCCCATAAAATTATTACTTTACAAATTATTTTTCATAATTATAGAAGACTTTTTGTTGTGTTTGGTGGGGTTTTTTCTTGTTTTGTTTTTTGGTTTGTTTGGTTGGTTTGGTTTGTTTTGTTTTTGAGACAGTGTTTCTCTGTGTAGCGCTGGCTGTTCTGGAACTAGCTCTGTAAACTAGGCTGGCCTCAAACTCAGAGATACAGCTACCTCTGCCTCCCATGTGCTAGGATTAAAAATATGTGCCAACACACCTTTAATTTAAGAAGTTATGACACTGTCAGGTAGTGGTGGTGTATGCCTTTAATCCCAGAACCTCAGAGGCAAAAGCAGGCAGAGCTCTGTGAGTTCAAGGCCAACCTAGACTACAGAGTTCCAGGATATCCAAGGATACACAGAGAAACCCTGTCTCAAAAATACAACAACAAAAAAGAAATTATGACAAACTCACTCTCTGCTTGTAACAGCAGACTGCAAAGCCCATGTGAGAAGTGCTTACTCAGAGTCAAGAGGAATGGTTCAAGGAGTTAGAGGAAAGGGATGTTTGCAGAGCAGCAAAACCTGCACATACTAACACCCAAATGTGTGCAAGAGGCTCTCCATTCACAGACACCACCTACTCACAGAGGATGAACATTGGCCTGACCATTTGATATCATCAACTAGCATGTTATACTCAACACTATAGGAAAAGGTAAGACCTGTATGCTTCTCCCTAGCATTCACCCTACACAGACTCACAAACACCTTTATCCTGGATTTAGGATAAAGGTTTAGATCACTCGTGCCAGAAGCTATGTGCTTATCCAAAGCCTTAAGTAAGGTACTGCAATAGATGTTCAAGACACCCTTAGGGAGGTTTTTCTTTTCTTCCTTCCTTTCTTCCTTCCTTCCTTTCTTTTTTATTGGGGGGGTTGTTGTTGTTGTTTTCCAGACAGGATTTCTTTGTGTAACAGTCTTGGCTATCTTAGAACTCTTTGTAAACCAGGTTGGCCTTGAACTCACAGAAATCTGCCTGCCTTCGCCTCCTGCGTGCTGGGATTAAAGGTGTATGCCACCATTGCTCTGTGGGAATGTTTTTCTGTTCCTGGCTACAGAGACCCTAGCTCTCTAAGACTCTACAAAGATCATTCTAAGCAAAACAGTTGACTTTCCCACTAGACATGTCTGCCTCACAGAGGCCGGACTGATAGTTCTCAACCGGAAGCAACTCTTGCCCCAAAGCAGACACTTGACAATGTCTGAAGACATCTTCTGTCCTCACAACTGGCATTTGGTAGGTAGAAGCCAAAGATGCTAGCCTCTACAGCAAAGGAGGCAATGGGGCCCAATCTGTCCAGTGTTGCCTAGATCAAATGCCACCACCTTGGAGAAAGCTTGTCATTAGGACTTCTCCAGCTGAGAAAGAAGGCCAATTGGAGCCTCAGGAGGGAGCCTAAGAGAATCCTTTCTCAGGCCCCAGCTGAATGGTGGGTGCCAGAAGGCTGGCTCCTTCTTCTATTTTGCCTTCAGAGCACAAAACCCTGGCATCTGAAGAGATTAAATAAAACCCATGATTCCCAGCCCCTCGGGCTTGCATAACCCTGCCCTCATATCCTATTTCTCTCCTGCACCCCCCAACTCTTGAAGCACAGTTGGAAATTCAAATCTTTACTGTCTGGCCCTCCAAAGCTCAGCCTGGCTTGCTTCCTCTGCTGGGGACAAAGCCTTCTGGACGTGCACTGCCTCTCTTTAAGATGACCCCAACCTTACTTCTTGCACCAATTGTAAGTTTGTCTTCCCCCTTTCCCCTTACCTCTCCTTCTCTTTCTAATTAAGCCATGTCCAGGGTGTCAGGAGAGAGAGGAAAGGGTTCCAAAGACATCCATCCTGCAGGTTCTGGGAGCCCATAGCTCTATGGGTTTTGTGAGGTGACAACCACACTGTGATCATTAAAAGCCACGGTTTCTTGTTGCTGCTAACCTGGGAGCCAGCTACATCTTGTTTATCAGACTTTTAATTCAGCTTGGTCAAGTTCCAAGTGCAGAGGTGGAGATTAAAGGCAACTGAAGAATCCAATTAGCTGCCCAGTCTTCTTTAAGCCAAAAACTCAGGTCACAAACTAGATCAAAGTGAAATGATTTCTCGACAGCTCTGTTCATTAAGGGGAGGGTAAGAGCTCACCCTGCTAAGCTGGGCTCATTACCAGGACTGGCATTTTAAATACAGTATCTCCCCCAAATTACATGTTTCAGAGGTCAGAGGGAGAAGCCCAGATTATCTTACATGAAGTCCCTTGCTAATAGAAACCAGAAAGCAAAAGAAAGAGTGTGAGGCTGCAAGGAAAGGTCTGAACAAAGCTCCAATATTCCTGGGTAGGAGAACCGAATGCACAGGCAAGGGACTCGCTCAACTTGATAACCCCTCCAGGGATCTGAAGGATTGAGAAATCAAGGTCTTCCAGGTGGCCTGCTCACCAATTTGCTAGCATCCTGCAGAAAGTCTGTCAACCTCTTCCTGCTTGGGACAACTGCCAGGGAAACCCCCCACTGCTCAGTAGCCTAGTCAAATCCAGCTTTTCCCAGCCCCAGGCCCCAAGCAGCTTCCCCGTTTCTGACCCAGAAGCAGGAGGCCTTGAGCATCCACTGCTCTGCTCTCCCAGGCTCTTATTGGGCGGCTAAAGAACACTGGCAAAAGGGACCACAGAAGCTTTGCTCATGTTCACTTCCTGGAGGGAGGATCACACAGTGGGTTGCTGTGAGGACATTGAAAAAAAATGCAATTCTCTGTGAGAGAAAAAGGGAGAGACAGGAGAAATACCCTCAAAACAACTGCGAGGCCTATGCCTCCCTCCCTTCTTTTAAGGCAGTTGTTCTCAGCCTTCCTAAGGCTGTGGCTCTTTAAGACAGTTCCTCAAGTTGTGGTGACTCTCCCAACCATAAAATTACTTTCATTGCTACTTCATAACTGTAATTTTGCTACTGCTATGAATCATAATGTAAATATCTGTCTTTTCCAATGATCTTAGGTGACTCCTGGGAAAGGGTCAGTCGACGCAAAGGGAGTAACTACCCACAGGTTGAGAACTACTTAAGGGGACTGAGCCAGGAAATCTGTACTAAATTCTGCTTAGCCTCACTTCTGGAAGCAGACCTTGCAGGCTTTCAGAACGCTCAATGTGGCCCTATTTGAATTTCCCTGTCTTTAGGACAAAGCTACTTCTTCAGTCTGAAATATGCACCCCAGATCGACCTTTCCTTAAATGTCCCAACAGGTTGACTTCATTTGGGGGTATGACTCCTGTGGACAGAAGGACAGAGATAGACAGAGAGACAGAGTCAGAGAAGACTAGGGGAGGATGATGAGGAAAGAAAGAACAAGGAGAAAGGGTCTGCTTCTCCCAAAGTCTAGTTGTTCCAAATGTCTAGCCACTGTGTCACTAATGCAATCCCATTTCTGCCGGTCCTGAGAAGCCTCAGAAACCTCATTATGCAAAATTACTCAAAGCCCGAGTTTACTTTGAGGGTGCAGCCACCCAGGACTCCCCTCTAACTCTCTCAGAGACTAGAGCCCTAACGGTCAATAGGCAGGTTGGAAGTAAGCATCTCGGGGACCTCTCCCTAAATCTGACGGCCCAGATTTTAAGTCGCCAAGGAACTTCAGCACAAAGGGGACCCCTTTGGGTCAGGGACAAGTTACAGAATTTTGTTTTAGTTCTTTGTGTACTCACTCCCCCTCCCTGGGATTTCATCATCCTTTCATCATACTTTCACACCCTCCCTTTCTCCATACCCGAGGCGTCAACAGTGGCCAGGAAGAGGCCTAGATCCCCGTATACATTTTTCTACTTGCCCCACAACGCTCAGGGAGCGACCAGTTGTTTTGTTTTGAGGCAGCAGCCCAAAATGAGTTTTAAAAATCGGATCTTTTCTAAGGAAAAAGGAAGGCTTGGCAGGGTGGTGGGAGGTCGAGTTAAAGGAAGCTCAGATCCGATAACTTGAGTAGCAAACCTGCCCCCCAAGCCCCCAACCCGACTCCAGCAAAGAAACCTTCCGTGTGGTCCCAGCGGTAGGACCCCTCCTGCCGAGTGCCAGGACCCAGTTATACTGGGCGATAAAGGACAGGAATGGGACACATAACCAGAGACACTTTTGTCCAGCAAATTGGCTGAGCGCCGCCGGGCATTCTCACAGCCGCCGCCTTGTTTTGGTGCTAAAAGCCTGGACTAAATGAAAATTGGGGGCTTGGAGGGAGAGAGCTACCAACCACTTTCAAACGCACACTCCTACTGCTCGAGAGCTGAGAGCAAGGCGCCGTCTGCCACCCTCGATCAAGCTGGCCACTTCCACACTGCAGGCGGGGTGCAGCCTGAACCCCGGCCCGAAGTGAGGACCGCTGGGTGCGGGGCAGGTGCCATCACAGGACCTTACAAGGTTCCCTCCGGAGCCCTGGCGCCTGCCCTTACCACTGAGAAAGTTGGGAGGTTGACCTGCCCGAGGTGAGGACGTGCTGGCCCGGGCCTGGAGGCGGGGTCCTCCCCCCATCCCAGCTGTCCTCCTGGCCCCGAAGCACTTCAACCCGAAATAGCAAGTTCACCCCAGGTCAGCCTTGCTAGTGCTGACCCTGCACCCCACCCCAGCAAGGCTCCGTCTGCGCCTTTGTGACCTGCTCATGCGAGCAAGGCCTCCTTCTAGACGTCTCATCTCAGTCTGGAGAGACCTTGGAGTCCGGTGAGCCCGGCCTTGAGAAAGTGAAGAGTAATAACTCTAAACTATGGAGGAGTCTAACCTTGCTCAAGTGGGGCGTCGCGCCGCCGCCGAAGGTTCCACCGTTACAGGCCGAGCCATCGCCGGTGCCTATGAGCCCCTGTGGCGAGGCCTTCGGGGACCAAGGCACCAGAGGCTCACTTAGCTTACCTCGGCGGGGAGCCCTCTCTCTGGCGCGCCCTGCCCTGGAACCTGCCCTGAATCCTACTGATAGACACTTCGAACAATCCGGGAGAGGGAAGAAAAACCAAACCAAAGCAAAAGAAAACAAAAGCAGCCTTCCTGGGTAAACGCGGCAGCGAGGCTATTCCTTCTAAAAGTTTTCAGGACTTCTCATAAAGGTGGCCCGGCCGTTTACAGTAAGGGCAGAATAATGTTTGCGACTGTACGACATAACTATCTCCAGATTTGCCTCTCCGGTGCCCCCAGCTAAGGTTTTCCACCAGCGAAAGCAGCTAATGCATTTGCACACATTAAACATCTTGAACGCATAATTACGGGCTGCAGACAGGCTGGTCGATAAAATATCTCCGCTCGATATTTTTGGAAGCCTTTTGCGACTGTGCCTGGAATAAATAACAAGCTCTTTCTATGTCCATGGCTCTCCAACTGCAGCCTGCCTTTATTTCAGAACACCCCTCACCTCATTTCAGTAGTGCTTTTGAAAAAAAAAAAAAAAAAAAAAAAAAAAGGATGATGGAGTGTGGGGTGGGAAGCTGCCTGAGGGTGAGAGGGTGAGGCTGGCTGGGTTAAGGAAGGTCTCCCAGCCCCTCTGAAAGTGACCAGAGACCAGAGACTATACAAAAAAAAAAAAAAAAAAAAAAAATGCATTCTAAGCCCTGGGTACAGGGTTTCCTTATTATGGGACGTTGTTAGTAGGGTCCTTTAGGCCTCAAGGCTCTGGGCACCAAACCCTCCCCATCATCTCTCTGTACCCCAGGACTGAGAAAATTGAAGGGGCGGGCTGTTGAGTTCTTGCCTTGAAACCACCCTGCAAACCCGTTTCTAGGTTGAGCTTCCTGCTACCTGGGAGACCTAGCAGAGGAAGAAGAGCTGGATCATGGCAGAGCAGCAAGCCTGAAGAAAGATGCCTAGGTAGTTATTTTCATCCACAGAGGCCTGGGTCTCTCAGGCTTCCCTTGAGTCTTAGTTGCTTGGTTTGTAAAATGGAGATGATTATAATAACCCCAGGACCTACTTCACAGGTCGTTATGAAGAAGCACTTAAATTTTTTTTATTGCTGTATAACTTACATATAGCTAAGTATACAAATCTCAAATACCCAGCTGAGTGATTTTTTTATATATGTATACACTTGTGAACTACTACAAAGATCAAGGTATAGAATGGTGTTACTAGCTCCCAAAATTTTAAAACTAACTTACTATGTGATGATATTGTCTCATCTCAAAGATTCAGAACCCTATTTTAGTATACAGAGTTTCTTGATCTTGGGGGAAAAAATAATTGGTTGGATATATGATTCAGCAGTGGAGCACTTGCATAGCATTTGCATAGGTCCTTGTATTTGATATCCAAAGTTAAAAAATAAAAATAACATATGTGTTGTTATTTTTAATAATAATATTAATATTTGAGCAGTGTGTCACTATATGTCCTGATAGTCCTAGAACTACCCATGAAAATCAGGTTGGCATTGGACTCACTGAAATCCACCTGCCTCTACCTTTGAGTGCTGGTGTTTACTATTACCATATGTGTGAGCTATGGGAACCTCTGCTCTAAATGAGCATTAGGGGTCTTGCCTGCAAGTATTCAGGATGGGGAAAGTTGAAGGTGAGGCTTGCATTTATTTGGGAGACAATGTAGCCCTTCATGGGCATGGATAGAATGCTCATTTCCAGACAGGGAACTGATCCCAGAGGGAAAACTGAGTAGATCCCTGTAAAGTTAAGGTCCAAGATTTGAGACACTTCATTGTAGTGCCCTTCCTGAATTCAAGTATAGCTTGATAAGAGAAGAAAATTTCCCAAAGGGATTCTTGGCCCATTTTGTGAAGAGGAATAAGCCCAACAGCTAACATATTCAGTTGATCACAAATCACAATACACACACACACACAGAGAGAGAGAGAGAGAGAGAGAGAGAGAGAGAGAGAGAGAGAGAATCTCCATGCCAACGCTTTGACCCCATTTTTTCCCCAGAAGTCACTGTTAATGATGCCTTTTTGAAAGTACAGAAACAGCCCTCACTGTACACACTGTCCTGGCTTTGTAAGTCAGTTCTCCACTGACAGGTGTATTGGCTCAGAAAGCTATATTCAGACCCAGTGACTCAGACAGAAAACAAACAAAGTGAAAGCTAACCTTGCATGGCCCACAGAGGGGCCTGAGTTCTAGGTCCTGATCCAATGTGAATGAGCTTGCCAACCTCCAGTATAATCAGCTAAGTTGACTTAACTGTCGTTACCAGAGGACCCCCATCCACTCCAGTTGGCTGGAAGCAGAACCATGCTGGGAAAAATAATCAAGGCATTGACCACGACTTTGGAACTTCAACCATTCTCTGAGGTGAGGGGAAATTGGCAGTGGCTCTTGGAGTTTTTAACTATTCTGTCTTAGTAGCCATAAAAAAAAAAAAAAAATCACTCTGGTCATTAGCCCACCCTTGGTGTACACCTCCGATTCCATTTCCTTAGTCTCCTTTGGAGCTCTATGGGGTGGCCCCACTTTTGTCCCTCCCAATCCTCGGCAGAGGCAGGAGGTGAGACAGAAGCCCAGGGTTGTGCCCCCAGACCTTGGACCCTGCTGTATCCGCTAGGAGAAGTCACAGGAAACGCATTTACCACCTGGACGACCTTGACTGCAGCCGATTAAAGTTTAATCCGAGGTGTGTGCTCAGCCTTGCCATGTTATTTAAACACATCAAAGGTCATAAAAAGATTCCAGAGGCGTGAGCAGGGCGACTCAGACCGGCAGGGAGCCAGTATTTTATTCTAGTTGGCTTCCAGGGCTAGGATTTGGAGAGTAGGGCAACAAAGGGGCCGTTAGAAACAAAGGACAAGTTCTTGCTTTCCCAGAGAAACTCCAGATTTCAAACCCAGGCTGGGGAAACCAAGGCTCTGACACAGGGACAGACAGCACTCGGTAATTCCGATTAACTTGGAAGACATCTAGTGGGGAGAGATCGCAACTGCAGTGACGTCCTGGGAGTATCCTCTGCTATTGCCAATCCTGCTGGACATTGGGGTGAGGTGAGAGGCCAGTCTCCTGTGCAGTCTTTTAGCTGGCCACATAATTACTCAACTGTCAAAGATCCCAGAGCGGAGTGCCAAGGGGTCATTTCCACTCTGAGATAACAGACCTAGTTCTGGTGAACCTTCTCTCCAGATTGTGGTTCTAGTATTCGGCTGATGATGTGTTGTCCAAGATTCCTGTTCTGATCCAATCCTTCTGGAAGCGCCCGATCCTACATTGGGAGAAGCCCCCCAGATACCTATCTGTGGCTACAGAGTAGATTCACTTAAGGACAGAGGCGAAAGACAGCCTGCCAGCTTTGGACTATATTCCACTACAGAAGGGGGTCTGGTACCCAGGGTGCTCAGGCAACATTATCAGCTCATCTCCATTCAGACCACGCCTTAATCCCTGTGGATATGAAGGGCATCCAGGCCACAACAATCCTGTGGAAAGAAACTCCACATATGGATCACTTTCTCTCATTTTCTTCTCCAAATCAACATTCTGTGCTCCAGAGATGCCATGTAGTTTCTCTGGGACCTGGCTTCACCTGCTTGAGAGAATGGGGATATCATTATCCCAGGCAGCTTCCTGGCTGACTATATTGGCGGGGGTCTCCGTTTCTTGTGGTTATCACATCATCCTGGAATTGTGGGGGGGGGAGTAGCATCAGGATGTTGATTGTCTTTATGATAAAAAGGGGAATGATGGGAGAGGGGATTAGAGAGACCACTTAGTGGTTAACAGCACTTGTCAGGACCCGTGTTTGATTGCCAGCACCCACATGGTGACTCACAATCCCAGATCCAAGGGATCCAATAGCCACACACATAATACGCATACATGCATGCAGGCAAAGCATTCATACACATAAAATAAAGTAAATCTTTTAAAGACTAAAAGGAAAGCCAAGAGACACTGCTCTACATCACCTTCTAATGTATGAATCCCAATACATTGTGGAACTAAAATTGGATACCAATGCAGGAACTTTCTGGAGGTGAAGGCTGCAAGGGACGGACGTGATGACTTCTGGGAGCTGCCCTCTGTAGGAAGGCCTACTCATTCTGTCTAGTTCATTGGCAGGACTGGAACTGTCCATGGCTTTGGGAAATGTCTTCTTTTCTCCTGTGCTTTCCATCAAGTTACTTTCTCCACACCTTACACATAATCTTATTTGGGCTTGGAATCCCCTTGGTTCTTAAAGGAGGGTCTTTATTTACTCCCAGCTTCTTTAAAAAATTAAATAATTAAAAATTAGAAATGGTAGATGAGACCATTCATGGTAAAAAATCATGAACACTCCACAGACCTTACGTGCTTTTACCCCAGGGCATACACACCACCTATTGGCTAGATGGAAGCTCCCTTAGGTTTTATTGAATTAGCTACAGAGTACTGAAGCAGTCCTAGGTGGGGGCCGGGAGGCAGGACAGCCACTGAATTAGCCAGAGAACGAAAGCTTAAGATCTCAGTTGCAAAGGAACCTGGGATCCAAGGACCAGAAGTAGCCCAGGTCCCACGCTGAGTTCAGATGGACTGGAGTGCTGTTTAGAGCCTTTCGGATCCCTTACATTCCAACCTTGTTCAACTATCTGAAAATTCCACTCACCTTAGCCAGCCCGCCTAGCTAGAGTAACGCTGGATTTGTAGTAGATTCTACAGGGGTCCTACCAACACACACAACCCACACTTCTGTCCTGTTCCTAGCACAGGCTGTAGGGACTTCTATTCCTGGGGTGACAAATGAGTTTGCTTGCTCTCAGTGACATCAAATTACTTTGCACCAGCCAAGGGTCCCATGACCCTACATAACCTCACATTAGATCCTAAAAAAATGTAAAGAAATATGGCCTATTTAAAAGTGGCTGAGAGCAAGTAATTGCTAGCAGGCTTGAGGGGCTGTCCCCAACTCAGCTACTGGCCATAGCATATCCCAGCTGGAACTCACATGCTTGGCCTCTCCATAGACAGAAGCTCAACTTTGAATTTAACTCTGGACCCTAATCAGGTTCTCAGAGTTCAAATTATTTTTGTGTAATTAGAGAAATCACAAGGAGTCTTGAAACCTGGGCTACAAAAATGGAACCTCAGTGGGTGGTAGGGCTGGGGTGGGGGTGCAGAGACAACACAGCCAGATTCTGGAGAAAGCTAGCCTTTGCAGAGATAGAGAGACCGAGTTCATTTTAAAACACAGGCCTTTCTTGGGTTACCATGCTTAATTCCTGACCTGTTTAATCAGGAATTACAACTCATTATTTCCTTACTTTCCTTCTCTCTCCTCTCTCCTCTCTCTCCTCTCTCCTCTCTCTCTCTCTCTCTCTCTCTCTGTGTGTGTGTGTGTGTGTGTGTGTGTGTTTTCCCCTTTCCCTCTTCCTCCGCATATTTTATATTCCTGATTCTACAGTCTTTGCCCTGACCTTGACCCAAGCATTTACTCCCTTGGTGAACTCCATCTTCAGATCAGGGGACCTAGGACCTCCACACTCTTGCCAGCCACTGTGCCCTAGGCCACTCAAGAGCAGATTTGTTAGAAGCCCAGAGCTGCAGTAAGGGAGGGATTGCCTAAAGAACATTTCTAGGGCTTTGCTGCCACATACTATTGGAACTGCTAGAAATAAAGTATATGCATACAAATTGTCCTGTTTAATTTATATATCCCTTATGAGTTTAGTCAAATAGCACTTGCTATTTATATATACTTATATAAATATATTTATATACACTTATATATACTTACTGTAAAACTCATTCCAGATATTTAGCAGCAAAAAAGAAGGTAATTTTAAAAATCTAAACAACCCAATACTCTGACCTTGAAAGAAGTTGGACTGGGTGGGGATGAAGCTTATTAAGCAGCTGTAGGTTGCAGGATTTGTCAAAGTCAAGAATTTCTCCAATTTGGTTTTGCTATTTTGGTTTCTATAGTTGCCAAGACTTTTAGTTGAATCAACATCAGAATTTTCTGGAATCATGCTCATTTCCAAATAGATCATAGAATTAACAAAATGGCAATGCCTTTATTCAACATTTTTTTTAAATCTCTTGTTGCAGAAGGGATATCTTTAGAAGTACACAGAACTGTGTTTCTTCTTGAAACCCGTGATAACTTCATTATCAATCCAGTGCAAGGCTGCCCTCTTCATTTAATCATTTAGACATTTTGGGGTCTTCTACAGAGAAGATGTTTTGAAATAGGAAATAGGCATTTGTTCACAATGCAAACGTGTCAGTTTAGGACACAGGAAGTACTGGGCACAGTTCTCCCACACCCCCGACCTTCAGGGGATGGCAGATCTCTGCATTGAAAGGACAACTCACGGAGAAGGTGGTTATCATCCCCCCCCCCTGCCCCTATGCATGTTTACCTTTTATAAAAAAGACACATGCAGTTTCAGATAAGATCCCAAATCTTTTTAGTCCAGGTTCCTTTTTCAGTGAAACCTTGCGGTTTTGTTTTGTTTTTAGTCCAAAACTGAAACATCTCATGTTCAACCCTTTTTCTCAGTCTTGAAATATTCTCAAAACCTTCTAGTGAGAGGAAAGCAGTTCAATGCCTGCTGGGATTTAACTGAATTTAAAATATTCGAAAAAGGAGTATGAGGTAAATGATCACAGGGTTAAAGGTAAGCTGGCCAAAGAGGAGTTTGTTACATTTTTGTATATATTTGGGGAAATTATATAATTTAACTAATATAACTAAAATTTTTAGTTATATTAAGCAACAGTAGAAAATGTTTTCCCTGTAAGGGAGGTGGGGAGCGTGGTCAACTGGGTAGCACCTGGAATTGCCCATTTACTCTTGAGTTTCCAGAAACATTTTCTTTCTTCCCGACTTCCTGGGGTTTTCTTTCCTCTCTAGCCAGATTCTTTGCTCCATCCTATAAGGGAAATAACCAGGCCCAAAGTTGGGGTCTGATTAGTAAAGCTTCCGTACCCAGCTACCCTCACCAGAGTGTAAATACCCATAAAAACTAATATCAAAAGTTTTTTATTGAGCTGCTCCATTTCCCGGAGCATTGGGCCACGCAGGGCTCCAGTCCCACAGACAAAGGAGCAGCCGGAGTCTCCCTCACAAGCTTGAGACTGCACAGGGGAGTTCAGAGCTACACAAAGATTCTAAGGAGGACGCCTGAACCAGATAAATGCTGATGGCCGCCTGACCTTCCGCTGAAGACAGGTGTATTTACAGGATTTTCAGAGTCAGGGGGGAATGGCCAATGGTCTGAGAAATCGGAATGGGACTAGGGGAGACACATAGATGACCACCGGGTTGATTTGACAAAGTGATTTTTTCCCCCCTTAGGACTTGGTATGACTGTATTTTGCCAACAACACATTAGGCATGCATGCATTCACTATGCGTATGCCTGTGTGTGCGGATGAAGCACACACATCGATTTGATTACAGTATGTACTGTGCCTGTAAAATCTGATTACACTTCAGTGTGTATGTACTTGAAGGGGTCTTGAGTATCCCCCTTTCTCCTTGCTGGTGATTTTTTTCATCCCTCCCTTGCTTTGCCAATTAAGAATTCACAACCAGATCAGGAGTGTGGGACCAGTCCTTACGGAGAAGGACTCCTGTGGGCCCAGATCTCCTGGCTCCACGCTGATTTTTCGTAGAGAAACACAGAGCCCAAAAGGACAAGGCTTACGTGCAAACCCCCTACTTCCTTCAAACTCTTGAACGCCTTCGTCTTCGGTGTATTTGTTGACATAAAGAATCCACAGCCCGGCGCTGGTTTCCTGTTTTGTAGCGGGCAGTGAGCATCAACCTAGGGTTGGAGTGGGGGCTGGTGGCGTCGGGTACAGATTCCTGGTCCTTTTCACGTGGCAGCTGCAGGCTCTGGGTTGCCAGGAGGTACCGCATTCTGCCAGCACCCAGTCCCAGCGGCAGCGAACTCACTCCCAGAGTCGCTTCCCCCTCCCCCGAACCCTCCCACCCCCACCCCCACCCCCGAGTCCCACAAGCTGGTCCCTGGCCTGGCTGCCTGCCTCTCCCTGTGGAAAGGAGCGTCCTCCTTCAGGTTGAGTTTCTATTTACTCGGACCCTCTGCTTCCTACTCACATTCGGATCCTTAGGTGAAGGCTGTGTTTCCAGATCTGGTGAAGGGTGACGCAGCTCCGGCTGTTAGAACAGGGAAAACTCTTGCCACCATCTAATCTCAGGCGGGCGGTGCAGGGGATTGCTCCTTACCAGAACCTAAGACCTGCTGCTGGT
Organism: Phodopus roborovskii; assembly: GCF_943737965.1. NCBI lineage: Eukaryota > Metazoa > Chordata > Mammalia > Rodentia > Cricetidae > Phodopus > Phodopus roborovskii. Next base: position 22,576,954 of record NW_026126571.1, read on the forward strand.
TCTTCTAAAATGGGTGTGGGGTTACCCTCTCCCTTCTTTGAGACAGGGATGCAACTGGGGTTCTCTCTGAGGTTCTTTCCTTCTGTAAGGCCCTTCCCTGTGGCTGGCTCCGTTGTACCTGATACAATCTGGTAGGCAGTGGATGAGCCACTTATCCAATGTTTTGCTGTCTTCAAAGTCGATCCTGAGGTGATCTTAGGTGATCTTTGGGGCAAGGTCTGTGGTTTTCTTCCTTGATTTCCCACTTCCCCTTTTATAAGCCTTTGGTCACCGGGGTACAGAGTTATTTCCCATGTTCCAAAATTATCCCCACAGCACCAGTTTTTTCTTGACTTCATTATTGCTTCACTCTAGAACAAAACCTCAAACCAGCGAGTCAAGCTATGACCTTCCCCTGCGCTCTAGCCAGCCCAGAATTCCGGACAACCCCCCCCCCACAACCCCAAGGCACTGTGTTTACCCTAATGCATACAGGGTTGAGGACCCTCAAAAAACTCAGCTTCCCACTTGCTGTGCTCTGGTGAGAATTCGGAAGCTCTGCCTTCTTTGAGAATTTCTCCTTTCTCTCTTCTAGGCCCCTCAGCCCCCCTCCCCCTTCTGAATCTTTCTTGCTTTGCTATTATCTCTTTAACCCCCCACCCGCCTGGGGTGGAAGCCAGAGGGTTAAGATATCCTGCAAATGCAGCTCATAAAGTGGCTTGGATACATTAGAAACACATGAATATCCCGAAATACAAAGTGTCTTTAAAACCAAACAAGGAATGTTTATCCTAATACCCATCCATGCAAAGAAGTAGTTCCAGAGAACAGTGCTGACAGCCTCCTCCATGGTAAAGTGAGAGCAGGTAAGTTTCATTTGCTAATGAAAATCAAACTCGATTAGACCTTGGTTTCCCTTTGTCCTTTTCTTCTTTAACCCTAGGAGCCCAGGGTCCTTTAGCCTTGGTTAATAAGGAGTCCTCTATCAAGGGGGAAAAAAATGCAGCCGAGATCTCAAACCAGATACAAGAGGGCTGTCAAAGCCCATCAACCCTGGTTTGCCCCAGTAAAAGCCTAGAGCAGAAGAAAGGCTATGGAAACTCCTGGAACAAAGACTTCGCTGGTGAGAAATCTAGGCGCATCAGACAAAGCTTGGGCTTCCAACCCAGCCCTATGCTTGGCTCCAATGGCCACTGCAGCCTGAAGGTCACCGTGGGTGATCTGACTTCTCTTTTCTGAGCCATGGAGAATCTGGGGATAAAATTGTTAAGGTGCTGGTGCTTCTGCCAAATATTAGAAGAATCTTAAGCCTGGGAGACAAAAAGAGCTCAGAAAGGCCCTGCTAGCTGGGTGGACAAGGAAAATTTGCCTATGCCTTTGGGAAATGGGGAAGAACACTGGAAGAGACTACTGGCTTCCCAAGAGCCAGTCTTCATCCTCTGCCCTTGCTTTTCCCACACCAAGCTAGTCTGGTACTGCCTGGAGCTCTGTATTAGAATCCATTAATGCATCTCTTCTCTCCCTCTTTGAAAGACTGAGGGATTATTCTTGTTTTGAAGCGAGTAGAAATTCTAGAAAGTCTTACCCAAAATTATTTCCAGAGCGCATTCTAACTCGAGAAACAATTTCCAGCTACAGCTCAATAACTAGCAGGACTCTCAGTCATTTAAAAATAGTGAAGACACAACACAGAAGGAAAAAGAGAGAGACTTAGATATGCCAAGATGCCATTGGCACACGCCTGATAGAAAAGCACATCAGTGTATGAAACAGAAAGAGAAAAAGGAGGCTGACTTTCTCTAAATAATTCAGTCTTGAGATTTTTTTTCTTAATTGATAAGAAAACATAAACCTCAGTAACTCAGATCCAAAGCCCTCCTAGGGTGAGGATGCCATGTGTAGAAATCAAAACCCAATGAGTTCAAGACGCAATCCAAAGCCTCCCCACTGCCCCATTCTTCCCAAACAAACCTGCTCTGGCTCCTCCGCGAAAAGGATGAGATCCTTTCTCACCATTTTTTGGAGTGGAGCAACCCAGCCGACTTTGGCAGTCTGTAGAGCTGAGGCCCTTCCCCTGAGCGCAGGGCTCCCGGCTCCAGTGAAATGAGGGGGCGGGAAGAATGTGGAGTTGGTCTTGGCTGCTGTGTGTCCCAGCAGTCCAGCCATTGCCAGAGGTGAACTGGCATAGGGATCGGCTGGTGGACACTTCCGGAGCTGTGTTTTCGTTTTCCCGAATCTAGTTGGAAAACTTCGGAGGCTCAAAAACCCAGCTAAGGGTAAGGCAGCAGCGGAGAAGAATCCGTCCAGCCCTCAACACTGCCCCCCAAAACTCTACAAAGAGAGAGGGAAAAATGATGTTGAGTAGCCAGAAACTAGAAATGCAAAGAAAGGATGGAGGGATTGAGAGTGAGGGGAGATGGGCACTCGGCCTCCGGCCTCCGGGCAGCCCTAGTCTCTGGGGTTTCATTGCAGTTTCTCACGCTGACTAGACAGCAACTTTCAACTTGACCTTGGCCTCCAGCCGCGTCTGACCTGTGTGTAAACTGCCCTCAAGCTAAGCCTCAAGTCTCCAAGAGCTGGAGCCTGGAACCCTACTTTGTCTCTTTGTCGCTTTTGAATTTTACAATGCCACTTAAAGGGAAGAAGGATTTGGGGGAAATGGATGAAAAGGGCTCCAAAGTAACACAAAAATCACATCTTCACAGAGGTTGGTTCCTTAGTCTGCAAATGGCCAGTCAGTGAGAAGGTAAACTGGGGACAAATCAATATTTACCCAGGACTGCTAAAAAGTCAGGAGGGAAAGGACACACTGAGTGTGGGGGAGAATTGGGTGTGGGGAGCAGGGAAGGTTTTATTGGGCGACACTTAACATTAGTCAGAACAAATCCAGAATCTGGGCAGATAAAAGCCTGAGCCCAGCCTTATGGGTCCGAATCTTGCCAGAAGCCAAGGGGCTTAAAGAGCAGCAGATAAATTGGGTGATATGTGTGGTGCCCTATCTTAGGGCTAAAACTACAAACTGGGACCAGAAGACAGGTCCAAGCCTGATTGCCTAACACAAGCCCCTGAGACCAAAGAATAAGGAATTGTTCCCAGCTTATATATTCCAGAATGCACCCACTTTCGCTTTGATCATTTGTTACCCTCTGGACATCTGATCAGCTCACAGTCGCACAATCAGAAGTGGATGTGGTCCTAAAGAGACAGGGTCCCCAAAATCCCCCACCAAAACACTAAGACTCATGGGGCTCTTCAGCACAAACACCCCAACAGGCTCCCAGATACTGGGGGACTCATCAGACTGGTTCTTCAGTAACACACACGCGCGTGCGTGCGCGCGCGCGCGCACACACACACACACACACACACACACACACACACACTGAAGGCTGAGCTCCTACTGGGAGGAAAAGCATGTGATGACCCCAAAGATCCCCTTTCTCTTTCTCCAACATGGAATGCAACTGTGGGTTCCCAGATGTCTGGAGGGCCATGTCCAGCTCAGGATCTATGTAATGGCTTGTAGAAAAACCCAGAACCGGGGCTGGAGTCCCAGCTAGCAGCCCAGCTGGGGCCTGTTCCTCTTATACCCCCTCAGGAAAAGGCGGCCAAGCTCTTGCGACAGAAGCACGAGTGAATGGTGTTTCCTTCGTCTGAAATTCTCTGCAGACCAGAGAGGATAGCTGCAGTCAACTGTATATACAAGTAGGAAATGTGGCAGTGTGCATCTGTGTCTGTGTGCGCGCGCGCGTGTGTGCAAATTCGCACGCGCATGTGAGGGAAGGAGGGAGATACAATTGGTTGTTCCGATATTCTGGGTCTGTGGGCCTAATTGAAATTGTCCTTCAGGGCCTGAGAAGAGAGCTCTTAAAATGAAGCCCAAGTTTCCCAGAGTAATGTCCTGGGACCCTTGCGCCAGACTTCTCGCAGGAACTGACAGGAAACAAACGCCCTGCCCTTGTTCCCTAGGGGTGGGGGTTGGGGGGGGGAGCCAAAACTCGACGTTTCGTAGGCGAAAGCTCCGACACCCCTGGTAGGGTCTAGCTACAGAAACACGTATCCAGACCTGGAAAGAAAACAGTCGCAGAGGCCCCTGAAACACCCGGGACCATGCTAGGCCAGTCCAAGCCAATCTCGCATCCCTGGCTCCTGGAGAATTTACCTGACTTGTCCCCACGACCTCAGGTCGCACACCAAGCACGGGCGCCCACGGCCCCTCCCAGCCTCGGCGCGATGCCCTGGGCCCCAGTGAGACCCGGGAAGGGATCGGGGTCCGCGAGGCGCGCGCCCTGTCTTCCCCACCCCACCCGCCCGAGTCCCCCGCCTCCTCCGTGGGTGAGCGCCGGCGCGGAGCACCGCGCGGGCGGCGGCGGCGGGGACGGCGGGCCCAGCGGCGAGCCGAGCTGGAGCCGCCCGCTTTGCATACGCCGGGGGCGGGCCGGGGGCGGGCCAATGGGCGGCCGCCTGGCGCGACCCCGCAGGGCGCGACCCGCCCCCCTCGCTCGGGCCCCGGCCCCGCGCGGCGCGCTCTTCACTTCTTGGGGGCTTTTTAAAACAGCGCCACTGGGGTCTTCTCCATGCGGCTCGGGCTATGACAGCCTCCGTGCTCCTCCACCCCCGCTGGATCGAGCCCACCGTCATGTTCCTCTACGACAACGGCGGCGGCCTGGTGGCCGACGAGCTCAACAAGAACATGGAAGGGGCGGCGGCGGCGGCGGCGGCGGCCGCGGCGGCGGCGGCGGCGGGAGCCGGGGGCGGGGGCTTCCCCCACCCGGCTGCCGCGGCCGCGGGGGGCAACTTCTCGGTCGCCGCCGCGGCCGCCGCCGCCGCCGCCGCCGCGGCCAACCAGTGCCGCAACCTGATGGCGCATCCCGCACCCCTGGCGCCGGGCGCCGCGGCCGCCTACAGCAGCGCGCCGGGGGAGGCGCCCCCGTCCGCCGCCGCCGCCGCCGCCGCCGCCGCTGCCGCCGCCGCCGCCGCCGCCGCGTCGTCGTCGGGAGGGCCCGGGCCGGCGGGGCCCGCGGGGGCCGAGGCCGCTAAGCAGTGCAGTCCCTGCTCGGCCGCTGCGCAAAGCTCGTCGGGGCCCGCGGCGCTGCCCTACGGCTACTTCGGCAGCGGCTACTACCCGTGCGCCCGCATGGGCCCGCACCCCAACGCCATCAAGTCGTGCGCGCAGCCCGCCTCGGCCGCCGCCGCCTTCGCCGACAAGTACATGGACACCGCGGGCCCCGCGGCCGAGGAGTTCAGCTCCCGCGCCAAGGAGTTTGCCTTCTACCACCAGGGCTACGCAGCCGGGCCTTACCACCACCACCAGCCCGTGCCCGGCTACCTGGATATGCCGGTGGTCCCGGGGCTCGGGGGCCCTGGCGAGTCGCGCCACGAGCCCCTGGGGCTTCCCATGGAAAGCTACCAGCCCTGGGCGCTGCCCAACGGCTGGAACGGCCAAATGTACTGCCCCAAAGAGCAGACGCAGCCTCCCCATCTCTGGAAGTCCACCCTACCCGGTAAATGGCGCCCCCCTTCCAGCCCCGGTCTTCCAGCTCGCCTCCAGCTCCTCCTCGGCTTGAGCCCCGGGGGGTCACTCGGAGGTCCCCCTGCACTTTCCCTGGCCTGGCAATTCTGAACCCCTGGGAGTCTGAGCCCGGCTGGCTGGCGCTGTCCGCTCTGCCTAAGTTGAGCTGGCCCAGGCCCTTCTTTGGTGAGGGGTGACTGGGAGGGTTCCAACTCGGGCAGCCCCCTTCTCCCTATGTGCCCCACACTCTCAAGCCCTTGACACTGACTCTAAAATGAAAAATTGACTTGATCTGGAGCTCACCAAATTGTCCCTGATGGTTCTCTGAAAAATAGCTTCATTGGAGAACCTAAGATGTTGGGCAAGCTGAGAGCCAGGTTCCACAGAAGTGTTGTGCCCTGTTGAGTGCTAAGGTGTGGACCGCTGGGTCAGGCTATCGAGGAGCGCAGTGTGAGCAGGATAACCGGATTGGGGGTGGTCATTGGAAGTCTGGGCGATTCCATTTCAGTACACAACTAACCATGCCCCCTACTAATGTTCCAGGCTTTGGCAGAAGGCCGGATTGTACGGAGCGCGTAGCATACATAGATAGAGCAACCAGGCTTTGCAAGTAGGGCCAGGGGACCTCAGACTGAGTTGTCGCCTGTGTCCTCGTTCTGGTGGGCTCCCGGTGTAACTTGCCTTCTCCCTTATCTTACAGACGTCGTCTCCCATCCCTCAGATGCCAGCTCCTACAGGAGAGGGAGGAAGAAGCGGGTGCCTTACACTAAGGTACAGTTGAAAGAACTCGAACGGGAATACGCTACGAACAAATTCATTACCAAGGACAAACGGAGGAGGATATCAGCCACAACGAACCTCTCTGAGAGGCAGGTCACAATCTGGTTCCAGAACAGGAGGGTCAAAGAGAAAAAAGTCATCAATAAGCTGAAGACCACTAGTTAATGGATTAAAAGGTGGAGCAAAGGGCAGCTTGAAGAAACACCTAAGGACTCCCTTCTTTGCCCAGATAACAGTAATGCTTTATAATAGCAGAAGAAATGGGAAGAGAGACACTCCTAAGGGGAATCTCTTTCTCTTCAATGGAACGTACAGTTTAAAGAACAAAACCAAAACCTTGAGAAAAGGTAGACTGTCAGTTCTCCAGACAACCCCTCTAGAGTCCACTCCTCAGTCCCTAAAACATACAATTCCCGATAAATTACGAATTTACTCAAATCTTGTAAGTATTTACGTGGCCATTATATTTTAGGGTACTGTGTTAGGTGGTAACAATCTGAAAACTGGTTACAGAAACAAAAGGCTGTTTCAGCACGTCCTTCGCCAGCACCCTGCCCTTTGCATGTGAAGTGCCTGCTCAGGTAAACCTTCCTGAAATTCCTACCATCGTTCCTTCTGAAAATAATGTTTCATGTATAGGCTTAGAGGGAAAGGCACTGCCATTTTGAGCATGAACTTTTGCTAAGAAGGGAGAGAGGAGAGAAGGATCACCCAAGGGTCAATTGTCTTGGCAGTAAATACGGCCAACTAAACCCTTGAGGTTGGAAGGGAACCTTAAGTGGGTAAGGAACTTCTAGAAACACCTCTCAAACAATTACTTACAACAAGCATGTTGGTGGCATTTGGACTAACCCACTGTCAGAGATTTTTCCATAGGATCTGTTGTCATTTTTAAAGTGATTAAAACTCACCAGATGATCTATCTGAAAGCTTTGCTTTCTGCCCCATCTCCCGGAAGGTTCCACCCTAATATGGATTTCTCCTGAAATATACTCTTTAAAAACCTCATTTAAATTGGCATTTTTCAATACTTGTTAAACATTTGGCTAGAGACATCATTTTCCTTTTTGAACTTTTAAAAATGAAAGTTCAAAATGGAGACCTGTTTTCCCAAAATACTTAGATGTCTACATTCTATATTTTAATCTACTAAAGGATTAGTATTTTTCCTTGTTTATTGTGTTATGAGACCGCATTAGAAAGTTTAGGGATTCATCTTCACAGCACATTTTTAATCAAGCCGTAATTTCAATTCACACATTCGTTTTGTTCATATTCACTATAAATGCTATCTTGTAAATAAAGACATTCAGCACACTGTGAAAATGTATTTGTGCACCTGCTTTTTAAATACTTCTACTAAAAATGAAAAATTAGATCTGTAGATAGTGATATTAATTCTGTTAATAAAATAATCACTGCCATTAAAATCTGAAGGAAACACTCGAGTTACTTTTTTATCCTGAACTTGCACTGTACAAAAAGAAAATGAGCAGGTTTGTCTTATACAAGCCAAGGACCATTCTTTCCTATTATTATTCAGCTTTTTTTTCCTAAATTTTTTATGAGAAGGGAAAAATCTCATATAACTATAACTAAAATCCTAAAACTGAAAAGGCTCCAGGGAGATGCAAGTGTCAGGTATTCTTTAAAGGAGAGAAAGGAAAGGAGGAGAGAGATACAGTTTAAGTTCTCAGGCTCCCTGTGGAAAATGAAAACCAATTGTTGAATATCGGCAATGCCTAGACTGCCATAGTTTAAAATCTGTTCTTGGGTCTGCTTGTGACTGAAAGGACAAGTTTGGGTATTTGCTGAAATGCCAGGAGTAGGAAAGGCCTTAAACCTTGACCTTGACGGGGGAAAAAAGACAATTTGTGACCTTGACTTTTGACAGCTCATGAATTGGCCTCAGCCTGATCAGTAGATCAAGGGCGCCACCTAGTGTTGACAAGCCTCCTTGTAATTCTGTTTCAAGGGAACCAGGCTCTCTTAAGTCCTTGACTTCTTGTAGAGATTTGGTACTCCTATTTTTTTTTTTCCTCTAAAAGGAGATTTGACTATATGTAAATTATACATGTGCTTGTATATATGTGAATATATAATATATGTTTATACTTGTATACATTTAAATATCAGTGTTTGTGTGCCTGTGTATATATAATTGTAGCATTTGTACAGATATAGTAATAATTGCTAATGACAGAAGACACTGTAATTTAAAGTGAATTCTAGAGTTGAGGTACAAAATGCCCTTTATGTGGTGAAGTTTGCTTCTTTTCTTTGATGGCCAACTTTATTTCATCCTCACGGCAGCTTGCTTTGCATCAGATTTCTGCAGATCTGTTTTTAAGCTGTCCATGTTTGTTACAGTCCGAGAGGTGTTCTTAAATGACCATTCTTTCCTGGCCCTCGATCTCCAAGGTGGTCTGTGACCTTAATTAGAACTATCTAGGAATCTTTACGGCAAATAAAAAGTTCACATACTTTCCTAACTCTAGCGTTCTAGAGTTACATTTCAGAAATTCAAAGAAATTCACCTCTTTGAGAAGTCAGTAGCAAAACTGAAATATTTCATCTATAAAATGGTCAGAATATGGATGCACAAGGAAAATTATCCTGGTCCGCTAAGTGTTGCTTCAGGGTGGTGTGCAATCTTATATTGATGCTTGCAAATCTGCCATTTGATTTGTGGGAGAAATAAATATACTTAATATTAACAACCACCATCAACACTATATTAACAATCAGTGTTATAGCTACTGTTTATTGACCACTAACAAAACAAGAAGTGTGTTCAGAGTCATAAATGATACATATGTATATTTATGTATTTAATATACACACTCTGTGTGTGTGTGTGTTTGAAGTCCATTCTGTGCACACGCGTATTAAAATGTTGATGGAACCAGTAGCTTTAGGATTTGGATTTTCAGGTGCAAGTTAATCTAGCTTTATGCTAGATGAAAATAAAAGTGCATGGGAGAACTGGATTCATCATTTGGTGGAAAATAATATTGGCCAGTTGCAATCCCAGATGATGGAAACATCTCCAGCCTCGCCCGAAGACTGAGAGCTTTTTCCTCATCTTTATAGACGAGGAATTGTGGAAAGAATATAAAGCAATTTCAACAAAGGATGGTCCTGAAGCACACACCTCAGATGGTCTTGTAAAGTGCAATCATATTTTGCTGCCCTGAGGATTGTCAACCATTTGTGGAACCAAATGAAAATACAGCTTTCAGACCCACTGCCCTGCACCTTGAGTCACAGCCCTGTTTCCAAATGAACGACTATCAAGCAAAGTTAATGACTTCTCCAAAATGTTTACAGTGTTGGAAATTCCCCTCTGAGTTGGATCAAACACTGTTTATGGACTGCTCCAAAGGGGATTCTTCTGCTGAAGGGAGATATTTTTCATTAGATGTAAGAAATATTCTGAGCCTACGGCCTAGAAAAGAGGTCAACAGCAGCTCTACAAATGGAATACTGCCCCCTTTGAAAGCCACCACTACTGCAGGAGTCCTAGGTAATCTCTCTCTCTCTCTCTCTCTCTCTCTCTCTCTCTCTCTCTCTCTCTCCTAGAAGATATCAGGGTGCCCCTCCCTTTAGTTCTAAAATGGTTGTTGACAGTGTCAATCTCACCTAATACCCCTGTTATTTAAAATAGCCATGGATTTAGCAGATTAGTTGGGGTGGTTGTGGATTAGAATGACTTCTCAAGCTTTAAAAAAAATTATATTATTATTGGATTGGGGGGTTGTTTTGTTTTGTTTTCTTGTTGTTTGAGACATGGTTTTTCTGTCCTGGAACTCACTTGCTCTGTAGACCAGGCTGGCCTCGAACTCAGAAATTCACCTGTGTCTGTTTTGGAATGCTGGGATTAAAGGAGCACTGCTCCCATGCCTGCCATAGACTTCTTAGTTTTTAAATAGCAACCAACCTAAAACCCTTAGAACAGAGACAATTGGGAGAACATTGGCCCTCCTTCTGGAAAAAAAAAAAGTAATAATAATGGCAGACAGTGATCCGTGTATAATGATGTTGAAAATCTCATTCAAGTATTTTTTTTCTAAAAAGGAAACTTCCTGAATAAAAAAATTATAAATATGAGACTTGAAAAAAACGACCTTTTCCATCTGCTCCTAATACTGTCAGATTTATTAAGTAACTTTAAGTGGATGATTGTAAAACGTCACTGTGCATTTCACTAAGTATTTATGCCTAATGCCGAGCAGAAGCCATTTTTTAAAAATTAAAGTAAGATTTAAAAAACAAACGAACTTAAAGACAAAGGGGGAAATATTCATTTTAAAATATTCAACCTAATTTAAGTGTTTTGTTAGAGATTCGCCCGCCCGAAGGCAGCGAAATTCAACCGAGGATGGTGTATCTGTGTGCGAGCAATAGCCAGACAGTAGATAAGTACAGGTTGTTCAGTGCTGTGTTTGAGTGCGGGAAGATGCAGCGTCTAGCTTTCTCTCTGAATTCCCCGGGTTAGGAGCTGGGAGGAAGGTATCCCAGGACTACTAATCCCCTGATGGGGGTTCAGAGGCGCCCTTCTGGGCTTGTGAACCTCGACTGAAGAGACGCTAGGGGATTGCTGATTTATGTACATTCCTTTAAACTTGATCGAATGCGTGTCAGCAGCCCAAGACCTGGAGAATCAGAGAAATGTGCAGCGAGTTGCTCGCATCCCATTTTTCATAAGCAAAGATGCGGCCTTATCCAAAGGGCCTGGGCGAGATTTATGTGTGCCTGGGTTTTAGACAGGCATGCTAATTAAGTTTTCATCTGCTTGGCCGCCGGGTAAATAAAATCTGGCTCCGTGCTTATGCAAATTAGCACTCAGTCCTCACGCATCTACCTAGAACTGTCGAATGCCTGAGAGGTGCCTACTGTTTAAAATGTTATTATAAAAGGAAAGTGATGCTTGTGAAGAAAAATTCCAACGTGAAAGCAGACGAGGCTTCCTCACACTATTTCGTTTCTATCCGGCTCTGACTCCGAGCCGGACCCACCCGGTAGAAATAATTCCACCCGGGTCTGAGATCTTCACATTTCTGTGAGCCATCGGGAGGCGCGGAGCCTGCCCAAGTGCAAGGGTGTGGGCGAGTGAGAGCAGTGTGCCCGTGGACTGAGGGATGCCGGGTGTCGCGCGGGCCATAGGGGACAGGCGCTGTCCCAACCCCCCTGCCTTGAGCACAGGACACCCCTGCTCAAGATGGAGGCCTGAATCTGGTCTGGGCCCACCCGGCTCCGACGGCCTGAGGGCAGCAGGCAGAAAAGCCCCGGGACCGCGACGGAGGTCACCGTGGTGGGACTAGCAACCCGCGCCGCGTGGACACAGGAGGGCGGCGGACACGCGCGATGAGCCACCCCGGGTTGAAGGTTGACGTCACCGCAGGCCTCGCCCGGCTCCAGGCGCTATTTGCTGAGGACAGGCGACCAAGTGGAAGGTTTTGTGAGGGTGCCCCCTTCTCCGCCCCGCCCCTCTGTCCCCAGGAGAATAATCGGGTATTTAATCTCTCCTGGTCTTAATTCTTGGCAGCGTGGAAGGTGGTTTTGCAACAGGAAATAAAACTTGACAGGAGCATTTTCTCGAAAAGGGGTTGTGAGTAGGGCTGAAAAGAAACCGTGTTTCGCTGTCCCCAACACTTCCGCCCCGGGAACCCAGAGCTGAGCATCGGGGTGAACCCCGGGAGCCGCGCGCGGTCTCCACCTGAGCAGGGAAGCAGCCTCGAGCCGCGCGGTCCCCCGGTCTCCCCGAGCATAGCTTCTGCCGCCTGAAGACAGGACCGGGGTGCACAGGAGCTCAGCACCGGCTCGGCTGGCACAGAGGAACACCCAGGCGCTGGCGGAGGGCGGCTGGGGTCCAGCCAGAGGAGAGGGCCTCGGGAAGCCGGCTTTAGCTCTGACTTCTGCCCTCAGGGGTTTAGGTAGGTGATGAAAGCTGCGCTTGGGGCTTTGTTTCCTGGCCGTGTGCCTGTGGTCCCTCACTTTCGAACCACAAGGGGAAATGGGGGTGAGCGGCCCGGCGTGCGTGGATTGCCTGAGCTGCTATTAGGTGGCAGAGGCCGGAGACCTCCCGCTCCTTAAGGTTTTTCTTCGCATAGTAAAGGTCAAGTCCTCCGTGCCTCCCCCTTCTTCACGGTCAGGGCCGCCTGAGAAAGAAACTGCCAGGATTACAGAAAAGCAGAGGATACGTAATTGGCCAGGCCATCATTCTTGCTACAAGAGGATCCTGGCCCTGGTAGCTTAAGCACCGAGGCAAGATTCTTTCTTAATTTTTCAATTCCCTTTATTCCCATCCTCCTTAGAAAGGAGTCGTTGAAGCTGGAGGGCCGAAAATTGGCCCAGGGCGAGTGATTTCCGAGAGCCCCCAAGGCCTAACCAGGGCAAGAGTGAGCTTATACACGCCCAGGAGAACAGACTTAGCTGAATCAAGTTCTGGACCGATAGGCACAGTGGCTCAGCCAGCCTGGCAGCTGGGAATCCGATATGGAAATAAAGATCCTGTTGGGTTTGTCCAATCCAGACTCAGGGTTTTTCAGGTCTTTGGTGAGAGAGACCCTTAATGCCCTTTCTGCCTAAATCTACTTTTTGAAGAAGTGGACTAAGCCAATGCAAAACCCCTTGACTCCTGCCCCCTCCCACCCCTCTGTCCCCTGCTCTATTGTGCTCTACAGGACAGAGAATTACTCTATGTCTGCCTGACCATAGACCAGAGCATCAGGCCCAGCAGTAAACACACAGCTTAAGACTATTTGACCACTGAGCCTTCCATCCAAAGAGAACCAAAAGGGATCTGCAAATTACCTTTTTCCTTTTTCAAAAAACAAGAAAATTGAGCTTTCCCCCTAGAGCTGCTGCAAGGAGCTCTATCAGGAGGGGTAGCATGGAATAGGTAAATGCAGGAGGCTCCTAGTGCAAGGTGGGATGGAGATAGAGGCTGCTCTTGAAATTCAAATGTAAGCTGCAGCCAGTAATATAATTTAGGGTCTCGGATGTCTTCAGATCCTCTGCCTAAGGACCAGAGCCAACCTTCTGGTTGTGTTACACCCCTTTGTCTTAACTGCAGATACACTCGGCTGAGGAAACCCCCGTTTAGGCCGAAGCTCCTGCGGGGGAATGAGGCGGATATTGAGAACCAAGCTTTCACCCTTCAAAGTTTTCCTTACCCCACTCACTCCTACTCTATAGGAAAAAAAAATCTTCTCTAATGAGTCGGCAACCATAAAAATAAAAATAGTTCTCAATAGTTCTCAAATAAACCCTCCCCTCTCCCATCAGCTTGAGACTCGCTAAACTAAATGATAACCAGATTGTTGGGCAACTGAGACCCTAAGCTGAGTTCTGTGCTCCACCCTCCAGTGGCCTCCACCCTTCAGTGGCCAGAAGAAGGATGTGGACTTGCTCAGATGTTCAGGGGCATTGGCTAGTAATCGGACCCAGTAGTCAGGCTAAGAACCAACTGTGAGGTCAAGTTCAAGGTATTACCTATTCTCTTGCTTTAGAGAACAGGTAGGACAGCTCTCAGGAGAGGGTTGGTGCCTTTACAAAGATACAAGTCAACCCCTGTCTCTACCTGGTTATTAGACCGATACTTTGCCTAAGTATAAGGTGATGGGTTGGCCATGAGCTGCCAGTAAGCCATACTCAGAGGACAAATGCACTTGGGGATCTTTGGGTCATTCCATGCAATTCATCTCCATAGCTTACCACAGAAGAAAGACATACTCCAAAGACACCTCCTACTTTGAAGGAGAGAGTATCTACATGGTGGTCTGGCCTCCAGTCCCTGGGAAGGGTTTTGTGCCTATTTCACCAAACCCCCTCACCAGCCAACTCCTACACCTGTGTAAGGTATGGCCACCAGACTAGCACTAGTTCCCAGTTTAGCTTTATAAATACAATGCAATATCTTGGGGGAGAGGAAAGTAAAGCCCATGCAAGCAGCAAAAGGTGAAATATTTATGGTGTTTTAATCAATTCATTGAACAGCAACCATAGACAACTGAAGCAAGGCCTGGTCAGTCTGGTGGGTCCTACCTTCCTGGGCTCTTGACATTTCTCAGAATGGAAAGGAATGAGATTGGCTCAGAAAAGGAGCTCTTGGGGGAAGGAAGGTGGGGTGGGGGTGGATTGTGCTTGCAACAAAGCATTGAATGAGATAAAGAAATCCCCGGCTCTGGTGGAGATCCAAACTGGGGGGAAAAAAAACCCCGATAGACCCCTTTCTCTAAACGTGTCTAGTAGGTTCCTTTTAGGGGCACTGCACACCTCAGCTCTTGCTCAAGCAAGGAGAGACAACAGAAAAGACAGCAGAAAAAGCCTGAGGAAGGCTAACTAGGAAGAGGCAAGGTGGGAGGCCAACAGACCAGCCGGAACTGCAGGGGACAAGAAAAGCTTGAGGAGGAACTGGAGTGTGTATGTGGGGGGGGGTAGCTTGGTTGGACACTCACATAATGGATGCCATGGGGAACCATGGTGAATTGGTATGGGGGGGGGGCTGTTCAGATTCCCTGAGTTAAGGATATCTGGGGTTGCCGCCTCCCAAGCCAGCTCCACAGCCAGAGGAGGCTGTAGCCTTGCAGCCCGTCTAGTTGATGCTAAGAAGCCCAGACTCCAGAAGTGCAATCCGTTGTCCAGTCTGTTCTCTCTTGAAGCGGTACAGTACTATGTAACCTAGCAAGAGCAAGTGACAGTGCTTGCAACTCAGGACTCGTGAATGACTGTGTTGGAAACACCCCTGGCACAGCCACTCCGTTGACAAGGCCTTACATTGCTTTTCTACAAAATGATCCTCCCAAAGCCATAGACACCAGAGGCAGCTTCACCCAGTGCTGTTCTACTACTGCCCCATACATCTCCAACTGCAAGAAAAAAGCAGACTGAGCAGAGGCACCTGGACACGCTTTATTCTGATATTCTACCTCGGGATTATTGAGAGTGGAGCGGATGGGTACCTGGACCTCTTTCCTTCTTGATGCATCTGAGCCAGCCAGAAGGAAAACTCCAGCCACTGTGGATACCAACATACCCTCCACCCTTTCAGGACCGAATCAGAAGAAACCTGGAAAAGACTTGGTTTGTTTTGCTGATCAAATTTCCTTCTTAGCCTCTCAGCCCCACCATCCTAACTCGTAGGTCACCTCCAAACGCTGGGCTGGGAGCCTTGGTCAAGCGCTAAGGGGGGTCTGCCTATTCCTTGAAGTTCGGAAAAACAAGAGGAGATTGAGCCTGCTCCCTCCCTTCTTAACAGACACACACGCACCGTCAGGCCGCGGCCACTTCCTGCCTTTGTTTTTCTTCCTCCAAACATTTTTTGGCCTCTTGCATTAGCCGCTGTAGGGCTCCGGGTTGACGATTAAAGGAAATAAACGTTGAAGAGTGTTTTCTAGAGATGGCCCGCGCGCTGTGGAGTTCTTGAGAAAGAACAGCTCCTGGAATACCAATGTTCAGGGCCAATGTCATAGCCTTGCCTTCAGCCGCCTCTTCTAGGAAAGGAACTCGGACTTGGCCTTCCGGTGTGGTCTTATCCCTAGTCCGGTCTTTCCCGGAGCCTGGTGGGCTGAGATCGACCTTCGGCCTCCTGTAAAGCCAAAGAGTCAGTTAGGCTGAGAGCTAAGTGGAAACCAAGAACCCGCATAAACACCTCCCTTTCTTCCCCCAGTTTGGGTCCGAACCTCAGAGCAGCTCCCGCCCTGTATTCTGAAGCCTAGCGGAAGAACATTCTCTCTACCAGGTTGAACCAGGACAGCACCAGGCAAAGCGGCTTCTACTGAGCAGCCTCGGGGATTTGAGCATCCCATCTCTTGTCTCTGCTTAAAGTACTAACAGCAGTCGGCAGCTCCAGAGCTCCAGGCCATTTCCCTTCTGTTTCCATCAAAAGCCTTTTTTTTTTTTTTTTTTTTTTTTTTTACTCATCCATCTTCACAGCAGCGCCCCCCCCCCCCACACACGCTCCCTTCGAGGATGCAAATCCCTCCAGGCACCCCTCTTCTCTACAACCTGTCGAATTGCTTTGCCAACCACTCAAGGAGCACCTTCTTCGCCCACAGCCCTGCCTGGGGAATTTGCCTTGGCTTCTGCAGATGCCCATGGGATACCTACCTGCCGGCTCCCATTCAACTAGCCCTCGATGAAAACCTAGAGAGTACCGGAGCACTGCACAGTGCCACACCGACCTTTCTGCTGGTACCCCTTCTCCCTGGCATCCTGAAAAGTCGAGCTAATTATGAGAGAAAGCTGCCATGTAGTTAGGGGCGGCGGCCTCGCATCCCCCGCGGCTGGGCCACCTCGGCCCCACTGCTCAGGCACAAGCTGAAGTTGACTGCCAAAACTGCTATAAAACCGCAGGTCTGTCTAGAACTGTTTTCGGTTCTCCTAGACGCCCCCGGGTTCAATTATGGTCTTAAAAGCCCTAATACAAGTGCAAGAATTTGTTTGCCTTCACCCAGGGGCGGGGCGAGCCCTGCAATGGTGGCGCCTTTGTTATGGCAAAGTCACTGAAACCCTTCACGCATTCCTTTTGTTCGAGGGTAGGGGTGGTGAGGACTGGGTGGGCTGCTGGGTGAAAGTTTGAGGTAGCAAAAATCAACCCAGGGAACTTCTCAAATACTGCGGCTCTCAACCTAACCTTCCTTTTTTATAGTCTCCAAAAAGATATCGCAAAGAGACAAATATTTTGCCTCCTTGGCAACTGCAGGAAATGGAAGGTTTTTTTGGATTTTAGTTTTTCTTTTTTTGCTGCAGGACCATCCTGTAGTTTCCATCCCCAGGTTTAGAAGGCCTGAAGCTACCCTTCCAGAAACAACCTTTCTCCCTGCAACATCTCCCCACTCACGCCACTGCAGTCATCTATGAAGCCACAGTGGACAAATATGTCAAACTGAAGATGTACAAATAATTTCAAGTTCAGCTCTCAGGGATTCAAGGGGCATGAAAGTTCCTGCAGCAAATCCTGAATAAAGAGTTCATTAAACCAATGTGTCCGAGGAGCTTGATTTGTGATAAGCAACCCTTGTAAAGGGGGGGGGGCTGCAGCCACATAAACATTAATGCTAATAAATTAGTTTACGCCACTACACAGTAATTACTTGATATTATTGATATTTACAGTGGGCATTCAAATGCAATGGTGGGTCATTATTTGGAGAAAATACATAATGAGAATAGTTCTTTTCCAGAGCAACACATGATTAAATTTGTTATTGAGTCAGTTACAGTCAGCTCAGCAATAAATAAATAAATCGATGTTGACACTTAAATACCAAAGATCTTAGCATTTATACTCTAAATCTCCCCAAGATATGTAAATACCTTTGGCTATTTCCTGGATGAGGAAAGGGGAAAAGGTTTTCATTGTTCACTTTTGACTTTGGAGACCCCCTAGCTCCATCTAAGGGAGCTGTGGGGAGCCCCCAGGTCTGGGCCCCTCCCTACTCTGGCCATGCCTGGCTGCCCTGTGCCCTCTCTTCTCTTCCATTTCCCCCAAATACTTCTTCGGTCTTGCAGAATGGCGAGCATTATTTTGTCTTCTTAATCTCCATCTTCTCTTCTGAAGAGCTAAATCCATCCTAGCATTTATGGCTTCTTGACTATTAGCTATCTGCACAGAAAGCATAGCCTTTTCAAGACATGTCTATGGGCCAAGGTGGAGGCAGCTAGAACACCTCTCTTTTCTTTGGCATTGTGTTTCTCCTGTGGACTAAATAGTAAGAATGATGGGAGCTGTCTGGAGTTTTTCCTTAAATATCCTTTGCTTTCACTCTTAAGCTTTGCAAGGAAGAAGAGGCGGGTTACTCTTCTCTTAGTCAGGGCTCCTTACTCCCTCTTTGCCACCCTCCACTCCCCTCACAGCTCTGATGGGCTGCAAGCAGCCTGGTGGGTCCCCCAAAGGTGCAGCATACCCAGGAGAAGGCTCCTCGGATGTCAGCGCCTCTAAACCAGCCCAAGGTTCGCCTCAATTGCATGGTTTCCCGATTCGTCAGCTTCAGCAGACCAGGCAGGCAGCTTGCGGACCGGTGAGCAGAAGCGCTGTCCTACTGCCTCTGGTTCTGCGGAGTCCCTCCGAACCCCTAGAGGCAGCGAGGAGAAGGGTTTCCTCCAAGGACAGGGTGTGGGGTAAGAAAGTAAGCAAAAAGATACAGGGAAGGTGGAACCCGGGTAAGGCGAAGGCCCTTCCGGACCGCGCGGATTATTGACAAACCGCGGAGGAAAGCTGGTCTGCCTGTTGGCGGTTTGGGGACGGAAGGCACTAAAGCGCTTCGGAAGTGACCATGAATGAGAGCGTGTAATCAAGTCACCGTGCAAATCGGACAAGCCACGAGGCCGGCACATCCACGGCTGCGAAGCCTGGCCCCAAATGGGGTCCAGCCAGGGTCTAAGGATGAGGTGTTTCGCTGAGCAAGCCTGGAGAGGGTGCGGGGGGGGGGGGGCTGCGAAGAAGGAGATGTCGAACTGTAAGCCTTCGGATAACAGACCTGGAGCCACACAGTTCCGGTCTTTCACCTGGCCATCCCAGCCCAGAGCATCCCTCACCCACCGGGAAGTGGGGGGAGGCGTCGGGAGTTGCGCTCTCTCACCGCCCTCAGCGCATTCGTGGACCAGGACCTTGTAGCTGAGCAAAAGAGAGCTGCTTGGGGGCGCACCGCAGCCTTTCTGCAGGCGGGGAGGCCCCCCAGCCAACATGAGTTACACCGGCGATTACGTGTTTTCGGTGAGAACACCGAGTGACGATCTGTTGCTTCCCCTGAGGTGGCTACAAAGAAAGGAAGCCGGGGAGGGAGGGGAGGGGGAAAAAAGGAAAGGGAGGGGGGGTTAAAAAAAAAAAAAAAGCCGGGACTCTCTCGCAGCTTGTCAATTTCAACATCGGGTCACATGACCAGCACCTCCCTGCTAAGGATGGGGATAGATTTCCACGTCAGCTTACGTCTCCAAATTTCTACTTCACGGATCGGCTTCAAAGAGGCAGCTGCAGTGGAGAATCATGTTAAGCTCGGCTACTGCGGAGAGCCCAAGGTAGCCCAATGATGGATTTTGATGAGCGTGGTCCCTGCTCCTCTAACATGTATTTGCCAAGTTGTACTTACTACGTCTCGGGTCCAGATTTCTCCAGCCTCCCTTCTTTTTTGCCCCAGACCCCGTCTTCGCGCCCAATGACATACTCCTACTCCTCCAACCTGCCCCAGGTCCAACCCGTGCGCGAAGTGACCTTCAGAGAGTACGCCATTGAGCCCGCCACTAAATGGCACCCCCGCGGCAATCTGGCCCACTGCTACTCCGCGGAGGAGCTCGTGCACAGAGACTGTCTGCAGGCGCCCAGCGCGGCCGGCGTGCCTGGCGACGTGCTGGCCAAGAGCTCGGCCAACGTCTACCACCACCCCACCCCCGCCGTCTCGTCCAATTTCTATAGCACGGTGGGCAGGAACGGCGTTCTGCCACAGGCTTTTGACCAGTTTTTCGAGACGGCCTACGGCACCCCGGAAAACCTCGCCTCCTCTGACTACCCCGGGGACAAGAGCGCCGAGAAAGGGCCCCCAGCGGCAGCTGCGACCTCCGCTGCGGCGGTGGCGGCGGCGGCCACCGGCGCGCCGGCAACTTCAAGTTCGGACGGCGGCGGCGGCTGTCGGGAGGCGGCGGCGGAGGAGAAGGAGCGGCGGCGGCGACCCGAGAGCAGCAGCAGCCCGGAGTCGTCTTCCGGCCACACTGAGGACAAGGCCGGCAGCTCCGGTGCGTATAAAGGCAGCGCCCAGCGCTTTATGAAAGGGGAGTTGAGAATCTAGCGCAGCACCGCTGTTAAATTTTTATATGCTGTTTTATAAGCATATAAGGTTTATGAAGGGCCTTTAGGTTTCCCCCAACAAAACTTTGTTATAAAAGGAGGGATCACGTGGCGAGTGCTGAAATTGGCCGTGAAATACCCACCCGGCCAAAGCACGCTTGGAAAAAAAAAAAAAAAATACAACTCCCTTTTTTCCTTTTTTCCCTTCTCAGCTCCCAAACCCAACAGCATGATCCCGCTCGAGGCCAGCTCCAGGCTAGGGAGCCGGAGGTGGGCGCCTGTAAATTCCCCCTACAAGGGCTTCGGGAGCCTTTGATAGCGAGGTAATCCGGAGATTTTTATAAAAGCCATGTGTTGCAGCGGGGACTCCAGTCCCGGCTGGGATTCAAAGGCATCGCTGTTTAACGATGGCGCTAGGAGCGCATTTAATAGATAAAGTAGCCCGCTTAGCTTGAGCAATATATTAAAAGAAACAAATTAACCTAAAGTTGGCCTTTTTGTCCAAAGGAAGCCATTTTCCTTTGGCGCGGTGGCAATTACATGCTGCCTTCTGTTATTCACAATTGTTATTAAATCAGTCAAAAGCAATGTAGTTTTTTTTTTTTTTTTTTTTTTGGTCTCATTTTGTTTTGTTTTTAAGGTGGGGGTGAACAACTGGCTCTTGCCTGAAACTTAAGGAAGCCTCTCTTCCCTCTACCCTCCCTAAAATAGCACCCCTACCCTGCTGAGGGCCTTCTGGCTGTGTGGCGGCAGTGGGTGCAGTGTGAAGGCCCGGGGTAGGGGTTTCCTCTGCCACCTCCCACCTCGAGAGAGCTGGGAGGCTGGCGGAAGATGCAGGAGCTCTTGATCAGGAGTCAGGCTGACAAAGACCCCGCAGCCGCCCCAGATGTTAAGGAGGGTTAAATCATGGCTGCAACCGGGAAAGCCTGGGGCCAGGATGCATGCCTTTACTGCCTCAGGGACAGGCGGCCCAGGTGCTGAAGGTGAAATGTCCTCGGGCGGCTGTTTGTTTAGTCTGGCGAGGCAAGGCGCAGCCCGCAACCCCCACTTGCCTACTTTCAAAGCAGTTTAGCCAGCTCAAGCTCTCCTGTTGCCATGGGGGGAGCCCTCTTTTTTCCTCAAGGGGCAGCCTGAGCCCTTTCCCTGGGGGCCTATCTAGGGAGCTGGCTTTTATCTGAAGCCGGCTCCGACTGCAACTTGTCCCTGACCAGCAATAGCAGTCTGAAGGCAAGGGCCTGGAAAGACTTTGAAGGGGCCTGATCTGGGCCTCCAGATCCTGTGGCCAGATCTTTTTCTCCCATGGGGGTCCTGGGGTGAGTTGTAGTCCCTATTTGCTGCTCACTCTTTGCCTCTCTCCCTCCTTAGGTGGCCAACGCACCCGCAAAAAGCGCTGCCCTTACACCAAGTATCAGATCCGAGAGCTGGAGCGAGAGTTCTTCTTCAGCGTCTACATCAACAAAGAGAAGCGCTTACAACTGTCCCGCATGCTTAACCTCACCGACCGTCAAGTCAAAATCTGGTTTCAAAACAGAAGAATGAAGGAAAAAAAGATTAACAGAGACCGATTACAGTACTACTCAGCGAATCCGCTTCTCTAAGGCCCCGGCCTCCTGGAATTGGGAGGGGGGCTTCATACATGTGAAATAATATGCAGATTTTGCCCTTGACAAGGTCAAGCCACACAGTTACTTGGGGGGGGAAAAGGAGAGATGGGAGGCTTCCTTTGCAGAGATAGCCCAATAGGAAGGGACCTGAAACTCTTGGTTCAGACCTCAGTGGTTAAGCTTCCCATTAATAATTGGATTCTAAGAGTTGAGAGTCAACAGAATGAATGGTTTGGGACCCCTGGTGGTTCACTCTTAAAGCCCGCAAAAGCTTTGGGCTGGGTGTGGTCACTGGGGATTGGGCCCCCTGCCAAACCCCTTGGAGGCCACCTCCTTAGGACCCTCTGCACAGAGACTGCCCATCCCCAGGACTCCTAAGTCAAGAAGTTGTATGTTCTCCTGGCCTAGTTCAGCTTGGTGATAGGGGTAGGAGGAAAGGGAAGGGTTACTAGACATCCAGAATGGGGTTGCTTTCTGAAAGTAATGTGAAAAGAAAGATGGACTAAAAGGTGGCTGTGAACTGGGAGAAAGCTGGGAACCCTAAGGGAAAGAGAACTCTGTCCAGGTGACATTAATGTCTTTCCATCCTTCCTAGCTACCCATTGTTCTGCACCCAGGCCTGAGTTCCTAGCGGACACCTCCTGCCATCTCCTGGGTTTCCTACCTCCCAGTGGTGGTGATGGCTCTCTATTCAAACCCAAAGTTTGATGGCAGAGTTGACTATTCCCGGGGTAGAAGGAAGACATTGACAAATCCAGGGGCTGTGCTGACTGCTGGTCCCTCAATCTCTGCAGGAAATGCCTGTGGAATGCTACACTTTGGCAAAGTCTCCGCCATGCTGGGGAGAAGCTTGGATTCCGTTGGTGTCAGGCAGCCGAGTAGCAGGCCTGGCCAGTGGGTCCTTGACTGTGGCTATGAGGGACTGAAGTCTCCCTGCTCCCAAATTCCCATCCCTAAGTTGCACTCTGCTCTCATTGACTCAGAACTGAGCTTGGAAGCTTCTGGCAATCTTCTAAGAGCCGGAGAGTGATTTGGAATTATTTTAAAAGATAAATATTATATTATATATATATTTCCCCGAAGGAACCAAAGCGAATTTTAAGATGCAATGTAGAGGGGGCACGGATAATAAAAAAAAATATTTAAAGGCTCTCTGTTTACAGTGTTCCACAGTTAAACTTGCTCACTGCTAAAAAAAATATTTGAATGTATGCTTCATACAGGGATGGTGTTCAAAAGACTTGTAAATAAAGAAACCATAACCTACTGTGTTTCAATACTCTTCCCCCTCACCTCGCCACGACCCCATTAGTTGATTTCTTTGAGGGTTCTGGAAAGAATGGGAAGGATGTTGGGGATGGTCTTGTTAATCTCTTACAATATTGTAACCTTTGAAGAGTTGGCATACCTAGAGCCAGCCTACCAAGACCTGAGAATTTCCCCTGGGGAGCCCAGGTGCTCTTCAAGTGAATTTCTTCTGCTTCCCTGGATTAAGAACCCCCTGGTGGCTCTGTCTGTGATGAGTGCCTTCAGCCAGTTCTTATCTACCCCATGCTCCCTATATGTCTTAATATGCACACAGACAACAGGGCACATGGAAAATAAAGAGGATAGAAATGTGAGTATTGGGTCCTGGTGTGACATTTATCTCCCTGTTTGCTTTTTCCTGCCCAATATCCTCCCTTAGCTAGCATCATTTTACCAGTCAGTAAAAGGGGGCAAGTTACCAGGATCCTGGGGGGGGTATTGGTAGAGATGGAAGAATGAGGATTGAGCTACAATGGAAACTAGGCAGAGGAAACTGAGGCTGTATGTCCTCGTGGAAGACAACATCTTGGGGACAGGGTATGTCAAGGCCTAACTGTGGGACTTCTCCCTCCAACTGACTTTAGCCCTAGGGAATGCCTTGGGGCTTGTAATGGCCAATGGCCTGACCCAGTCTAACCTCCATCACCTCAGGACTGAGTAGAGTCCCTCTGAGTGTACCCTGTGGGTCCCTTCAACAACAGAGATGTGAGTCTAGGTACCAACACAGAGCTGAATCTCAGGAACCAGTAAGTGTGTTTCCTGTCCAGCTCCAGCTCCCTCTCCCTTCCCTGGGGCAAAGAAAGATGCGGGCTTGCTCTTTGTTTGCTGCCTTTGAACTTCTGCCTTAAATTTGGACATTGCCCATAACCTTGAGGGGCAGGGCTGAAAGGACAGAGCCTTTTGTTGCCCACCCCACCCTCTTTCCAGTCACCCAAGCAGAGCCAAAGCAGCACAGAGGGTCTCATTCGGAGAGAGGCCTTAGGCTCCAGACTCTGTTTATTTGTTTGTGTGTTTGTCTAACTGGCACGACGGGAGAAAGTGAGCTGAAAAGGAAGAGGGACAGACCCCCTAGATGAATGTCTAGGTTGACAGACAGACACAGTGAGAAGAACAAGGGCCCTCCTGGGGGCCTAAAAGGGGTGGGCAGGGAAGCCTGGTTTAGGAAAAGACTTCCTTTGGGATGGTTAAAGATTAACCAAAGTCTCTCAAGTTGCTAGAGAGAGTCTAGCCAGGAGAACTGCTTGCAGGCGGGTGGCAGGCGGGAGCGGGTTTGATTTCTGAGCCCTATAAAAGCCCATCCTCCGATGGCTGTGACAATGTGGTCGTAAACCCGTCCTGGGCCGGCCAATTTGCATATTTGGAATGCGCCGCTATAAACCCGGCTGGGGTTTTGCAGCAATTTCTTAGATGTAAAAATGAGATCTCAATAGCAGCGGGTTGGGCACATTCTCTTGCTCTTTCTCTGCCGGGAGCCAGCTTCCTTTTCTGGGCTGCAGGCTGCATCTCCAGCCTCGCCTAGGCCCGCAGCCGCCACGAGATGGCGCACTTCAGATCAATGTCAAAGCCGCCAGGGAGCCGGGAACCCCAGCGAGATTCTTGGCCTTTGTTCGCTTGTGATACTAAGAGCAGCACGGTACGTTATTTCACTTGTCCCGCTCCCCTTCGCATTGAAAAAAAGGGAGCCTCGCGCTCAAGAAGTGATTGGGATTGTAATTTAAAGCAGAGCGCCTGTGCTAGGCCTCTCCACATCGCGGCGTGGAAAAGCTATTGCCCTCTTGGCAGTGATTTCAGAAATGAGTCAAGGTAAGTGGCCACAAGTTTATCCGTTTCACTGTAGTAGAGGTGGGAGTGAGGACGTAGCTGATGGCTAAGCAAATGGCTGAGTTTGTGGGGGTGATGCGCGTTTGCCACCCCCTCCCCTCCCCGCACGCGCTCTCCCCATAGCTCCCTGTGGCTGGGAGGCCTAAGTGGAAAAGTTGTCCGTTTTAGCTCCCTGTGCCCGCATTTCACCTAGGCTTCTCACCCCTGGCGATATTTCTATTTTGCTGAAATATTCAGATCTGGATGTGATAGGTATGGTCAGAACCCAGGCGAAAGAATCAGCTGTGCTGGGGTTAGGGCTGTTCCGAGGGAAAAGAGATGGTAGACTAAGAAAAACAAGTTTCTCCTTGGAAACAATGGAGTGGTCAAGCATCCATGACGGTTGGAGCGGGTTTATTCCTCAGGGCAGACCGCCAGAGGTTACCGGTTTTCTCGTAGGTCTCGTAGTCTAGAAGTCTGCCTAGCAAGCTGGAAATAAGCTTTGTTCTCCCTCCAAAAGCCATCCAAAGAAGTCGTATTTGAATTTTGTTTTTAGTGGGCTTTTTTTTTTTTTTGATGTTATTGCAGACAGCCCAGTACTGCGTACTGTGTATTTGGAATGTGGCATCAAAATCCTGTCTGGCATTTTCCAACAAAATTTCCTAGCTATTAAAACGAGGGGCGTGGTTATTGTATATTTTGCAAATTATACAAAAATACATTATTGAATATCATTCTATTTGTTTAATCCGCGTGGGGATCAAGTCTGACCCAGCAGGCATTTGTTCAAGACTTTCATAAAAACCAAGTTTTAAATAACCAAAGAGCTTGCATTTTGAAGGCCAGATTTAAATCTCCTGTTTCTCCCAAATTTATATTTTTATTTTAATATATTTTCATTTCTTTCTCGAAATAGCTTTATTTCTTTCCCCTATGTACCCTACAATGGATGAGTAAAAAGAAGTTCAGAACAAATACGTGTTGCCCCTGTTCACATGTGAGTGAACGAAAACCGTGCTTATGAACCTCTGGTTTTGTTAAGCATGGGCTCCTAAGCCATACCAAAATAAAAAGCAACCCTGAGCAGAAATGAGGGCCTACTCTGTGAACTGCAGTGGGTGGGAACTCTCCTTACACTCCTGAGTTGCCACCAGTTTTAAGGCCAGAGCCATTTCCTTACCTACAAAACTAAGAACACTGGCACTTCAAGATTGCTGACAAAAGACCCAGTGTGTCCCCCACTAAAGGGCAAGGGCCAGCTGGATGGTTAGATTTAGACAAAAAAAGAAAAAAAAAGAAAGAAATAGAAAATATTTTAAGCTGGAGAAAGATTGGACCTGGTAGACAAGACAAGAAAAGAAAAAAAAAAAAAAAAAAAACACACATTAAACAACCCTGGAAATGTCAACATTCTTAAAGATCAGGAAAAGAATGTTGCTTATGAAAAAAACTAGTTATTAATACATGTATAAATGGGAGCATTTCTGAAATTTTGTTAACTGTTCTGGATGTGCTGAAGCTGAATTAATTTTTCTTCATGAAGCTGCAATCCATCCTACAGCCCCCTGGATACTTTGGAACCCCCAAAATGTTGAGAATGGTTTCCATATACAAACTGATTTGTATATCATTCTCAGAACCTAGGGTTTTGTTTTTTGTTTTGTTTCTTATCGTTGTTTGTTTTGTTTTGTCCTAGTGAATAACTCAACTAAATTATTTTCATAATAAGAATGTTTTTGGGGGGGTTGGGGAGATGGCTCAGCTGTTAAAAAAGGCTCACAACCAAAAAATACAAGAATGTATCTGGGGAGCTCACAAGGGCCTACTCAGGAAGAGGAATCTGCTATCAAGTAAAATGCAGGGCAATCCCCAAACTTTCTCGGTTCATGTGCCTGGCATTTCCTGTGGCTCCATGGAGAAAACGGGTGTTATCTCTAGGTAGAAAATGGCAATATTTACTCCCGAACAAACAGACTCTGGCGGTGGCGGCAGCAATGCTGCGCCTGCTGCAGCGTCTGGTTAAGGACAGCAGGCACCAAGGGTTTCAGGTCAAAGGCATCTAAAGAAGGAAAAGGGAATTCAGCAGTTGAAAGGAAGGGAACAGGAGAAAAGAAGGAAGAGGGAATCACTATACTTTATGTCTTGAGGATGGCAAGTCAAGAAGCTCAATGAACAGAATGTTTTTATTGAGGAGGCTAACACCTCATTGTTGTGGTCTAGGGAGAGACGCTGGAGCCTTCAGGGTTGCTGAGGGATGCCTGGGGCTCCAAACCAAGAAAGCCGAGCGGACACTCACCCCACCGACTACATTTAACTTGAATTTCTGAGTCATTGTATTTACTTTGAGACAGCCACACCAGGACAATTGGCCAGATACCCAACAGTATCCCATGGCTAGGCTGTCCTCTTCTTCCTTTGCTCAGCAAGTCTGTCAGAGAGGGGTTTCCATGAAGGCTCACAATATTTATACAAGGAAAAAAAGAAACACCCTGTTTGGTTTCTTAGAAGGGAGAAAGTTACCGTTGAGAATAATATGTCTGCTCTCCACATAGGCTGATGAAGCCAAGCGCCAATGCCATGGTCTGTGGGGCAGGCAATCTAATTCCTCCAGTCTTTAGCAGAAATGCCCTTTATGTGCAGTACCGGAGCTGACTTTTTAACCTTGGTCAGCAATTGTAGGTTTCTGGATCCCATCCAGCCTAGAAGCCCATTTGGACATACTACAAGGTCTTGGCTAGGATAAGCCCAAGAGGCTTGCAGCTGGGCACCTGGCTTGTTTTGCCAGACAAATAGGCAGGGACTGCTGAGTCCCAGAGGAGTCCTGGATGCTCTGGAGAATTTGGGGAGAAGGCTTTAGGAGTCTATAAACTCCTTGAAAGTGAAGGGTCAAATCAGGGGAATGCAGATTTGTGTTTTACATACAATAAAAGTCAGAACTACCCTAGGATTACTCAGAGGGCTCCCTGAACCCCTGGAAGGTTAAGAAAGATGCTATATTTCTATCATTTCTATCGCTGTCTTTCTCTTATTCTTGTAGTCTCTGCTATCTCAAACACTCTCCAATGGCCACTTGTCCTTTAAAAACCACAGCCAGGGAAACTCCTTTTTGCCTGAGATCTAGGCAGGCCAGCTGAGGGCTCTAACCCTGGTCCACAAGCCTGCTGGCCTGCTGGTGTTCCTTTTCCTAACGGAGCATTTAGCACTCTTGGGACCTACTTCCCCACATAACAGCTCTACATAGAGAGATCTGCATCACTAAAGAGCAAAGTGCCATTTTTTCAGGCAGCCCAGCATCAGGGCATTTCCAGGTGATATGCTGAACACAAGACTTCCACCTATCTAGTGAACAGAGTGCGGACCAAGCACATCCTGGAAGCCTAAGGTAGGACCATAAGCGTCAACAGCTCTGAAGCTTTGCTGCATTCTGGATCTCTGGCTCTAGGCCTGGCCTTGGGCACAGAAGCAAAACAGATAGTTAATGACATCTCACACAGACCCAGCTTTTATTTTCTGGAGTGGTTGCTTTAGATAGAAAATTCCAGCTGCAGAGAGCTGATACTCATTTGTGTTCAATTTCTCTCTCTCTCTCTCTCTCTCTCTCTCTCTCTCTCTCTCTCTCTCTCTCTCTCTCTCTCTCTCTCTCTTTCTCTCTCTCTCTCTCTCTCTCTCCTTTTTCTCACCTTCTTGTCCCCTTCATCCACCCCTCCTTCTTCCTCCATTCCTCTCATTTACATTCAAATGCTTAGCTACCCAGCCCTCCCAGATTGTCACCTTGGGGAGACAGAGGTAGAAGTGGCAAGGATGCCTCCCCATGTTAGCAGAAGCACAGCTTCCTGGGCGCGGCTGTCTAAGCAGCTGCAAACAATCTCAGTTGCTTGAGTCTCAGAAGCCAGAAGCCAGCCTCTACCTAGCCCTGTGTGGTTTTCACTCTCAGGGTTGTTTTTGTCCAGTGGCTGGATCCATTCTGGGAGGAACAGGAACATGACCATCTAACTGTAAGAACCTTTCTCTGCCGTTTGCAGAGGTCTGAATAATGGAGTTCCTGGGATCTGGGCAGTCAGTAACTCCCCTGTTCCAACTGGAGCTGGCAGGCCTAGGGTATCCTGGAGACCTTGTAACCTTGTGGGTTACAGGTCAGGGGCAAAGCATCAACTGCACAAGCTCCGCTGGATCCCTCCGGAAAAGGTCACATTTCCTGAGCTCGATGTGAGGCACAGGCTTGGGGGTTAGTGTGTCTGACCACTTCCAATTGCTGAAGAAAGCACCCCGGCGTAGGACCCAGTATCTGCTAAGCAAAGCTCCTGGTCTCTAGAGTCTCTTACAATAGGGCCCAAATCTAGTTTAGCCTTCCAGGGAATGGATTGCCTCATCACCACCTTGTTAAAATGTGCACACTGTACTACAAAATGGCTGGAACAAGGACTGTCTTAGCCTTGCCTTGGGGGGGGGGTGCGTGAGAGGAGGACAGCAAGACAAGAGTGTAGTGACAGGTTTTTGTCATAATCTCAGGAAGCATAGGAATGCTAAGGCTTAAAGTAAAGCCAGAGAGAAAGCAATGTGGCAGAGATATTTGTTGGGCACATTCTTCCAAGATTTCCCCCTCAGTTCTCCCATGGAGTGCAGAAAGACTAGAGGCCCCAGGCCGACATTCTAGTCCCCCAAAGAAGTGAGTGTGGGTCTCCTCTGGATAACTGGAGTATGTATGCTTTTGACTCTGAACCGAGGGTGGTGGGAAGTCTTTTGCTAGGGTTGCCAGACTGTTGATTTTCAGTTCACTAAGCCAGCTATGCAAGTTTGGAAGATGGAAATAGACTGAGCATAGTGAAGGAGAAAAATCTTGGTTGCCCAAGGATGGAGTAAGAAAGTCATTGGGACTGAGGAGCCAGGCAGTGATCAGCCAATGCCTTTCAGACAGCGTTCTTTGTGAGATGTGGTACCAGCCAGGTTCCAGGTTACTGTGGATTCTGGACACTCCAAGGGTCTTGCCAGGCTTAGGACCACACCAGCCACTTTGGGAAGCCAAATTTAAGAACCAGGACCACCTCCAGGTCCAGAAATGAACAGAACGGGGAGACTACAACAGGGCCTGCCTAAATGATCAAGGGGCGACAGGGACTCGTGGCTACTTCACGGCAGACATGGGAGCACCCAAAGATGGCTGGGGTGCACATCATAAACACCCCACTTGTTAACAGCACAGGGCCCAAGGGCGCTTCCATGTATATTCTTTGCTGGGGGGGGGGTGGGGTGTTGCAGACTCAAGAGCTAGATCCCCGACTGCCACTTTGAGGCAGCCCCCACAGTTCTGGCCTTCGGGCCATAGGTGTCAGGCGTGCGTCTTCTGGCCCATCAATACAGATTACATATTTATATCAATCGCGGGCTCCGAGGGCGCCCTCAGAGAGCGGCCCCGCGCCTACGAAACCAAACTGGGAGTGGTCGCGTGCAAACTCTGGCTCGGGATTGGCTGCGGGCGCCCGCCGCGGTGCGGGGGGATTGCTAATCGTATTCAGCATGTTTTGCACAAGAAATGTCAGCCAGAAAGGGCTATCTGCTCCCTTCGCCAAATTATCCCACAACAATGTCATGCTCGGAGAGCCCTGCCGCGAACTCTTTTTTGGTCGACTCGCTCATCAGCTCGGCCAGAGGCGAGGCGGGTGGCGGTGGCGGTAGCGTTGGGGGCGGCGGAGGCGGCTACTACGCCCACAGCGGGGTTTACCTGCCGCCGGCCAGCGACCTGCCTTACGGGCTGCAAAGCTGCGGGCTTTTCCCCGCGCTAGGCAGCAAGCGCAATGAAGCGCCATCGCCCGGAGGAGGTGGTGGTGGTGGCAGCGGGGGCCTGGGTCCCGGGACGCATGGCTACGCGCCCGCGCCCCTAGACCTGTGGCTGGACGCGCCCCGCTCCTGCCGGATGGAACCTCCCGACGGGCCGCCGCCGCCACCCCAGCCCCAGCCCCAGCAGCAGCCGCCGCCCCCGCCGCAGCCACCCCAGCCCCCGCCGCAGGCCACTTCGTGTTCTTTTGCGCAGAACATCAAAGAAGAGAGCTCCTACTGCCTCTACGATTCTGCGGACAAATGCCCCAAAGGCTCGGGCACCGCGGACCTGGCCCCTTTCCCGCGGGGCCCGCCGTCCGACGGCTGCACCCTGGGCGTCTCCAGCGGAGTGCCAGTGCCGGGCTACTTCCGTCTGTCCCAGGCCTACGGCACGGCCAAGGGCTTCGGCGGCGGCGGCGGTGGCACGCAGCAGCTCGCCAGTCCCTTCCCTGCGCAGCCCCCGGGGCGCGGCTTCGACCCTCCGCCCGCACTGGCCTCGAGCTCGGCCGAGGCAGCCGGGAAGGAGCGAGCCCTAGACTCCACGCCGCCACCCACGCTGGTTTGCGCCGGTGGCGGCGGTGGTGGCAGCGGCTCGCAGGGCGACGAGGAGGCGCACGCGTCATCCTCGGCGGCTGAGGAGCTGTCCCCGGCCCCTTCTGAAAACAGTAAAGCGTCGCCGGAGAAGGACTCCCTGGGTAAGCAGAGCGCAACCGAGGGCTCAGGTCAGGCGGGCAGACAGACAGACCCACGAGGAAGGAGCCGAGGAGCAGGAGCCCGCGCGCGCGGCAGCCGCAGGCCTTGGCCCAAGCTGAAGGCAGGCTGACCTTCTGAACTTGTTTTTAATATTTGGGCGTGGGGACGCTGTAAAAAATCCATGTCCGGCTTAGTGTCCCACACCAAGACGTCCTTAGCGCTGGCCCCAGATCACCCAGACTCACTCGGGGGATGAGGACACCAGTGAGCTGCCCTCCTCCTGTGCATGCACTTTCTTGTGGCCCCGAGTACCCCCCAAGCCCTGGTCCCCAGCCCAGCCTGCTCAGCGCGGCCCACGCGGGGGGAGGGGCGGGGAGGGAAAGTGGCTCGCCTGCAGATAGCACGGATGTTTGTAAGGCATCCAAAATAAGCAGCCGCCAGCGCCAATAAATAAGCCCATTAACCGGCGAAGTTCGAGTTTACGATCCCCCATGCCTTTTTCAAAGTTCCTGGAGGGGCGGGAATTCTTGCTGCAAGAAGAAAAGGCAAATCCCGCCAGGACGCCTGGGCCCTGAACTGAAAACCTAGGAGTGGCCATTTCCCTTCCCTTGGAATTCGGTGTCGCTCAGCTGCACACCCCAGTTTCTTGGAGAGACAGGGGCGGAACAGCCCTTGACCCTAGGATAGGTTTTCCAGAACTTTAGGCCCAACCATGTCCTTCTCCTCTGGCCTAGAGCAATCTAGGGGTCTAGGGTAAGTCAGTGAAGCTGCAGGGTTCTTGTCCGAATAAGCATCCCTTACCCCCAGTCTGGGGGCCGCAGGAAATGCTTCCCTGCCACTGGGTGAGAGGCAGAGAAAGGCGTTAAGTTCAAGATGTACGGCCTTGCCTACTCCGGCCTTTCATTCTCCAAGCGCCCCGCAGCGTGGTGCTAAAACAGGTGCCTGGAAAAAAAGTAGAGGAAAATGTAAATTGGGAGGACCGGGTGTGGATTTGAGGCCCACTCGATTTTGTCATGCCTTTTGGAGGAAATTTCTTGTTCTCCGAAAGTCAAAGGAGGGCATAACCCTCTCTCTATGACTTCGGGCATCCCTCTAATGGGAAAGACCCAGAATTCACCCCCCTCGCACAGCCCGAGTGGCCCCGACTTAACCTTCCCCTCTGTATTCTCTTAAACTCCAGGCAATTCCAAAGGCGAAAATGCAGCCAACTGGCTCACGGCGAAGAGCGGCCGGAAGAAACGCTGCCCCTACACGAAGCACCAGACGCTGGAACTAGAGAAGGAGTTTCTATTCAACATGTACCTTACTCGAGAGCGGCGCCTAGAGATCAGCCGTAGCGTCCACCTCACGGACAGACAAGTGAAAATCTGGTTTCAGAATCGCAGGATGAAACTGAAGAAAATGAACCGAGAAAACCGAATCCGGGAGCTCACAGCCAACTTTAATTTTTCCTGATGAAACTCCCAGGCAACGCCGCGTTTTCGCTTCCAGAGCGCCTGCACCCCTCCTTCTGCCTCTAGCCTCTGCCCCAGAACTCGCACCTGTGCCGGAGCCCCATTACTCTCTTCCACACTCCCGGGCCGTTTCGTCTATGCAGGGCTGGTTTGTTCTGACTTTTTCTTTGTCTGTTTGCTTGGTGTTGGTTTACTTGTTTTCTGGGGGAAAAAGCCATAACGCTAAAATTCTATAGAGATTGAGATTGTCCTCATTGTCAAGTCCTGACTGGGCTGGGTTCGCTGCCTCGGGGTTCCCAGGTCTCCTGCACGGAACT